>NC_079134.1:135233968-135881596 GCF_945859705.1 Episyrphus balteatus
GGATAATTTTCGAAAATCTTAAAAAAATAAATTTGCAATTTTTTTAGCTGAATGCATAGGCTTGTTCACTGTGATCTCATATCTGTAAACCAAAACTTGTTTTGAGACTTTGATCCGAAAATATCTGCTTCCGAATGAAAAAAAAATTCGATTGCAAATAATTTTGTAACCCGAAATCCTACAAACTTTTGGTTTTCAGTTATCAATAGAGTCTAAAGAGTCCTTTCTTTTAATGTCTCATTCGATGGATTTGGAGAAAATTTTTGAAAATTAAGAATTTTTAGACAAGGGATAATTTTTAGACCCCTTGGATAATTTTCGAAAATCTTAAAAAAATAAATTTGTAATTTTTTTAGCTGAATGCATAGGCCTGTTCACTGTGATCTCATATCTGTAAACCAAAACTTGTTTTGAGACTTTGATCCGAAAATATCTGCTTCCGAATGAAAAAAAAATTCGATTGCAAATAATTTTGTAACCCGAAATCCTACAAACTTTTGGTTTTCAGTTATCAATAGAGTCTAAAGAGTCCTTTCTTTTAATGTCTCATTCGATGGATTTGGAGAAAATTTTTGAAAATTCCGAATTTTTAGACAAGGGGTACCCCTTGGATAATTTTCGAAAATCTTAAAAAAATAAATTTGTAATTTTTTTAGCTGAATGCATAGGCCTGTTCACTGTGATCTCATATCTGTAAACCAAAACTTGTTTTGAGACTTTGATCCGAAAATATCTGCTTCCGAATGAAAAAAAAATTCGATTGCAAATAATTTTGTAACCCGAAATCCTACAAACTTTTGGTTTTCAGATATCAATTTTTGAAAATTAAGAATTTTTAGACAAGGGGTACCCCTTGGATAATTTTCGAAAATCTTAAAAAAATAAATTTGTAATTTTTTTAGCTGAATGCATAGGCCTGTTCACTGTGATCTCATATCTGTAAACCAAAACTTGTTTTGAGACTTTGATCCGAAAATATCTGCTTCCGAATGAAAAAAAAATTCGATTGCAAATAATTTTGTAACCCGAAATCCTACAAAATTTTGGTTTTCAGTTATGATTAGAGTCTAAAGAGTCCTTTCTTTTAATGTCTCATTCGATGGATTTGGAGAAAATTCTTGAAAATTCCGAATTTTTAGACAAGGGATAATTGGATAATTTTCGAAAATCTTAAAAAAATAAATTTGTAATTTTTTTAGCTGAATGCATAGGCCTGTTCACTGTGATCTCATATCTGTAAACCAAAACTTGTTTCGAGACTTTGATCCGAAAATATTTGCTTCCGAATGAAAAAAACTTCGATTGCAAATAATTTTGTAACCCGAAATCCTACAAACTTTTGGTTTTCAGTTATCAATAGAGTCTAAAGAGTCCTTTCTTTTAATGTCTCATTCGATGGATTTGGAGAAAATTTTTGAAAATTAAGAATTTTTAGACAAGGGGTACCCCTTGGATAATTTTCGAAAATCTTAAAAAAATAAATTTGTAATTTTTTTAGCTGAATGCATAGGCCTGTTCACTGTGATCTCATATCTGTAAACCAAAACTTGTTTTGAGACTTTGATCCGAAAATATCTGCTTCCGAATGAAAAAAAAATTCGATTGCAAATAATTTTGTAACCCGAAATCCTACAAACTTTTGGTTTTCAGTTATCAATTTTTGAAAATTAAGAATTTTTAGACAAGGGGTACCCCTTGGATAATTTTCGAAAATCTTAAAAAAATAAATTTGTAATTTTTTTAGCTGAATGCATAGGCCTGTTCACTGTGATCTCATATCTGTAAACCAAAACTTGTTTTGAGACTTTGATCCGAAAATATCTGCTTCCGAATGAAAAAAAAATTCAATTGCAAATAATTTTGTAACCCGAAATCCTACAAAATTTTGGTTTTCAGTTATGATTAGAGTCTAAAGAGTCCTTCCTTTTAATGTCTCATTCGAAGGATTTGGAGAAAATTTTTGAAAATTCCGATTTTTTAGACAAGGGGTACCCCCTTGGATAATTTTCGAAAATCTTAAAAAAATAAATTTGTAATTTTTTTAGCTGAATGCATAGGCCTGTTCACTGTGATCTCATCTCTGCAAACCAAAACTTGTTTAGAGACTTTGATCCGAAAATATCTGCTTCCGAATGAAAAAAAAATTCGATTGCAAATAATTTTGTAACCCGAAATCCTACAAACTTTTGGTTTTCAGTTATCAATTTTTGAAAATTAAGAATTTTTAGACAAGGGGTACCCCTTGGATAATTTTCGAAAATCTTAAAAAAATTACAAATTTATTTTTTTAAGATTTTCGAAAATTATCCAAGGGGTACCCCTTGTCTAAAAATTCTTAATTTTCAAAAATTGATAACTGAAAACAAAAAGTTTGTAGGATTTCGGGTTACAAAATTATTTGCAATAGAATTTTTTTTTCATTCGGAAGCAGATATTTTCGGATCAAAGTCTCAAAACAAGTTTTGGTTTACAGATATGAGATCACAGTGAACAGGCCTATGCATTCAGCTAAAAAAATTACAAATTTATTTTTTTAAGATTTTCGAAAATTATCCAATTATCCCTTGTCTAAAAATTCGGAATTTTCAAGAATTTTCTCCAAATCCATCGAATGAGACATTAAAAGAAAGGACTCTTTAGACTCTAATCATAACTGAAAACCAAAATTTTGTAGGATTTCGGGTTACAAAATTATTTGCAATCGAATTTTTTTTTCATTCGGAAGCAGATATTTTCGGATCAAAGTCTCAAAACAAGTTTTTGGTTTACAGATATGAGATCACAGTGAACAGGCCTATGCATTCAGCTAAAAAAATTACAAATTTATTTTTTTAAGATTTTCGAAAATTATCCAAGGGGTACCCCTTGTCTAAAAATTCTTAATTTTCAAAAATTGATATCTGAAAACCAAAAGTTTGTAGGATTTCGGGTTACAAAATTATTTGCAATCGAATTTTTTTTTCATTCGGAAGCAGATATTTTCGGATCAAAGTCTCAAAACAAGTTTTGGTTTACAGATATGAGATCACAGTGAACAGGCCTATGCATTCAGCTAAAAAAATTACAAATTTATTTTTTTAAGATTTTCGAAAATTATCCAAGGGGTACCCCTTGTCTAAAAATTCTTAATTTTCAAAAATTTTCTCCAAATCCATCGAATGAGACATTAAAAGAAAGGACTCTTTAGACTCTATTGATAACTGAAAACCAAAAGTTTGTAGGATTTCGGGTTACAAAATTATTTGCAATCGAATTTTTTTTTCATTCGGAAGCAGATATTTTCGGATCAAAGTCTCAAAACAAGTTTTGGTTTACAGATATGAGATCACAGTGAACAGGCCTATGCATTCAGCTAAAAAAATTACAAATTTATTTTTTTAAGATTTTCGAAAATTATCCAAGGGGTCTAAAAATTATCCCTTGTCTAAAAATTCTTAATTTTCAAAAATTTTCTCCAAATCCATCGAATGAGACATTAAAAGAAAGGACTCTTTAGACTCTATTGATAACTGAAAACCAAAAGTTTGTAGGATTTCGGGTTACAAAATTATTTGCAATCGAATTTTTTTTTCATTCGGAAGCAGATATTTTCGGATCAAAGTCTCAAAACAAGTTTTGGTTTACAGATATGAGATCACAGTGAACAAGCCTATGCATTCAGCTAAAAAAATTGCAAATTTATTTTTTTAAGATTTTCGAAAATTATCCAAGGGGTCTAAAAATTATCCCTTGTCTAAAAATTCTTAATTTTCAAAAATTTTCTCCAAATCCATCGAATGAGACATTAAAAGAAAGGACTCTTTAGACTCTATTGATAACTGAAAACCAAAAGTTTGTAGGATTTCGGGTTACAAAATTATTTGCAATCGAAGTTTTTTTCATTCGGAAGCAAATATTTTCGGATCAAAGTCTCGAAACAAGTTTTGGTTTACAGATATGAGATCACAGTGAACAGGCCTATGCATTCAGCTAAAAAAATTACAAATTTATTTTTTTAAGATTTTCGAAAATTATCCAATTATCCCTTGTCTAAAAATTCGGAATTTTCAAGAATTTTCTCCAAATCCATCGAATGAGACATTAAAAGAAAGGACTCTTTAGACTCTAATCATAACTGAAAACCAAAATTTTGTAGGATTTCGGGTTACAAAATTATTTGCAATCGAATTTTTTTTTCATTCGGAAGCAGATATTTTCGGATCAAAGTCTCAAAACAAGTTTTGGTTTACAGATATGAGATCACAGTGAACAGGCCTATGCATTCAGCTAAAAAAATTACAAATTTATTTTTTTAAGATTTTCGAAAATTATCCAAGGGGTACCCCTTGTCTAAAAATTCTTAATTTTCAAAAATTGATAACTGAAAACCAAAAGTTTGTAGGATTTCGGGTTACAAAATTATTTGCAATCGAATTTTTTTTTCATTCGGAAGCAGATATTTTCGGATCAAAGTCTCAAAACAAGTTTTGGTTTACAGATATGAGATCACAGTGAACAGGCCTATGCATTCAGCTAAAAAAATTACAAATTTATTTTTTTAAGATTTTCGAAAATTATCCAAGGGGTACCCCTTGTCTTAAAAATCAGAATTTTCAAAAATGTTCTCCAAATCCATCGAATGAGACATTAAAAGAAAGGACTCTTTAGACTCTATTGATAACTGAAAACCAAAAGTTTGTAGGATTTCGGGTTACAAAATTATTTGCAATCGAATTTTTTTTTCATTCGGAAGCAGATATTTTCGAATCAAAGTCTCGAAAAAAGTTTTAGTTTACAGGTATGAGATCACAGTGAACAGGCCTATGCATTCAGCTAAAAAAATTACAAATTTATTTTTTTAAGATTTTCGAAAATTATCCAAGGGGTACCCCTTGTCTAAAAATTCTTAATTTTCAAAAATTGATAACTGAAAACCAAAAGTTTGTAGGATTTCGGGTTACAAAATTATTTGCAATCGAATTTTTTTTTCATTCGGAAGCAGATATTTTCGGATCAAAGTCTCAAAACAAGTTTTGGTTTACAGATATGAGATCACAGTGAACAGGCCTATGCATTCAGCTAAAAAAAATACAAATTTATTTTTTTAAGATTTTCGAAAATTATCCAAGAGGTACCCCTTGTCTAAAAAATCGGAATTTTCAAAAATTTTCTCCAAATCCATCGAATGATACATTAAAAGGAAGGACTCCTTAGACTCTATTCATAACTGAAAACCAAAAGTTTGTATAATTTCAAATTGCTAAATTATTTGCAATCCAATTTTTTTTTTCTTTTTTAAGATTTTCGAAAATTATCCAAGCTGTTTTCATTTAATTAATTAATTTATTTATGTGATTAATTTTTATAAATTTAACTACAACAACAAATCCTCTAAATATTTTTCAAACTCTTCTTCACGTTCAACAGTTTCAATTTCTACTTCCGGTTTGCTCCAAATATTCATTGCCTCTTCTTGACGACTTTCAGTATTTCCAGAACAACTTTCATCCTGTAGAGTTGTCGACGATGAAGGTTCTTCTTCTTCAACTGTCTCACTTTGTGACTTTTCAACATCTTCAACTTCTTCATCATCATTATCGTTTTTGCTCTTCTTTCGTTTCGATATCTTGTGTTTGGATTTTTCCAATCTTTTTTGTTTTTTCACTTCACGTTTTTGATGAGTGTAGTTAAGGAGTTTAGAACAATCCGGACAGAGTCCTATAAAATTCATTATCAAATAAGTTTGTACAAATTTTATTGAATTAGTTAAAACTTACGCAATTTAATAAGAGCATTCATTTTCTGTCCTTTTTCCATGTATGCAAAATTCACTTCCCAACTACGTAGGGTCTCTTTCGATGGACACTTTCGACTTCCACATATAAATTGACCTTTCCCGGAGACAACTTCCTGTTCGGTTCGCCATCTGAGAGCAATCTTTGATATTTTCTCACAAAAAAATATGAGCTTTGATTGAAAATTAAACAATGGTTACCTTATTTTCCTTGTATCTAGTTAAATCGGAAATGCAATATTCTTTGAATAGTTTGTCGTAGTATTTTTTGGCTAGCCGAGATTCCCAAGAATCGGGAACATCTTCGTCTTCCCATAGGAATTTGTGATTTTCACGAATGACATCGATGTCACGTTTGTGTTTACTATTTTGTGATGCAGCTTTATTGAGGATGAAGTTTTTAAGGATATAATCGTGCCGGTCTTGGCCATTTAGCGATTGTATCGGGAACATTACTTTTTTTATATAAATTTTATTAATTTTATTTGACCATAAATTTTTCATGCAGTTCAAAGGGTTTGTTTATTTGGATTTTTTCTATGTAAAATGTCAAAATAAAATATTAAGCTGTAAGCACAATGCGAAGAAAAAATTCTATGTTAATGGAATCATTCAACTTAAATTACTTTACTTAACACCACGTGCTCACCAAACATTTTTTTCTCGTTGATGAAACTGAATAAATATTTTACTCGACAGAAGTGCTATTACTAAAAAGGATTTGAGAGTCGTGCTAAATAAATACATTTTTTCTATACTATTTGACATTCGAAATGAGATAATTTGCGAAATTAGGTGTGTTAAGAAGTTTATGAGACATGAGAGAGAATACTCTCAGAAGGAAGTAAAACTACGAAAGACTGCAAACGATTCTGGAACAAGTTGAACACCATTATACAACACAATTTCATATTTTATGCTTAATTCGATAAACAAAAACCACTTTTTGAATGCAAAAAAAAAAAACACGTAAACGCGATTCAATTAAAAAATCACCACAATTTGATTTGTTTTCTTCTTATAGCCTTTTCACACCAAGCCAAAAACGCGGTTTTTGCGAAAAACCCTAAAAACCTTTATCAAAAACACAAAAGTTTTTCCATACGTTTTTCATAAACCACAAGTTTTCGTAAAACACAAGTTTTTGATTAAACTCGCCAAAAACCCGAAAATGAAAACATTCAACTCCAAACGAAATAACCAAACAAATTTTTTTTAGAATTCAGCAAAAATTCAGTATTTTTAAAATATTCCTTGTAATTAATCAAATTTCTTTTCAGTAATTATAGAAGATGGTAGAGCAGAAAAAAACAATAAAAAAAGATGTGGGGGACCGAAGATGAAGAGTTCCTTTTGGAACTTTGAGCTGAAAAGGAGACACAGCTCAGAGGCTTTTTCCTTGTAATTGGTGTCTCAAAGAGGAAGAAGCTTTGCAAAACTTTTATATATTTCTCTGTTTTGTGTTGATGAATTATAATTATATTTAAATTGTCAGAGTTCATTTTATTCGATCAATTTTGTGAGCTCAAGCTGATTTAAACAACAAAAATTAAATTCCATCGAAAACTTGACATTTGGATGTCAAAATATTTTAAACGTCGAACAAAAATCTGTGAACGCTTTTCAGGTTTTTGAAAACTTTTTGCCATAAACCGCGTTTTTGGGTTTGGTGTGAAAAGGCTATTAAATTTCAATGTTTGAAGAAATTCTTGGGACTAAATTTTGTAGTTGGGAACAGACTCGATACCAAAAATAACCAAATATTACTAAATTCGGTAGTTTTCGACAGTGTGGAACGGATCTAAAATCTCACTTGAGTTCTAGTGAAAGAAGGCTAAAAAGCTCCAAAACTACATATAAAATAAAACCTCAGCTATACTGCCGTTGTAAAAAAAAAATACAAATTGCTGAGACATAAGTTAAAATATTTTTGTCCAACTGAATATCAAATTAAAATACATATATCGCACATGTACTACAAAAGTGTCACAACTCAAAAATCTTCATTTTTCAATAGAGACGATAAACCAATTTAAGGAGAATAGAACGAGTATATTTATTATTTACTTAATTTTTAGAATAGGAAACACACTTTTAACCAATTTTAGACAACCACCATCATTTTAACTATCTTAAACCTTGGAAATTCACGTTTTTAGAGTTGTGACAATTTTCGTGATCTTTGGACTAAAAATGTGTCATTTTTGTCAAAGTAGTTTTTATTTCAAATGAAACATCTAAAACGACATTTTACCTTCTGGAATAAAAACTATTCAAATTATATCAATGGCAACTAGATAGATTTGTCCGGGAAAATTTCAAATATTTTTTTTTGTCAATAAAGCCTGGTACGCTGCTCGCGCTAAATTTTAGCTCCCATACAAATTATCGAAAATTTTTAGCCGAGATAAAATGGATCCCATACAAGTTATCGATAACTTGTATGGGAATTTTATCTCAGCTAAAATTTAGCGCGAGCAGCGTACCAGGCTTAACTAAAAAAATCTGTTTTTTGAGTTGTGACACTTTTGTAGTACATGTGCGATATATTACTTAAAATAATTAAAAAAAAATAAAACCAGCAGTGTTTTCCACCCCTTAAAGCAAAAGTTTTTTTTTCTTCTTTGCTGAATGCAGTCAACCATTTTATCGATTATTTCGATAACCAAACGTCAGCTGTTCAGCCAAAAATGTTTATTTTGGTATTTTTTGAAGAAATAAACCGCAAGGTTTAGCAAGGTGTAAAATCAAAATGAAATTAAACGAAAACATTAAAATTATTGGATCAAATGTTATTCTCGTTCCTTACGAAGCCAAACATGTTGAAAAGTGAGTTTTTTAAGGGCTTTCTTCTGAATAAAATCATCAAAATCATGTCAATTTATACCAATTTATCATTGTGACTAGATACAACAAGTGGATGCAAGATCCTAAACTGCAAGAACTGACTGCTTCTGAACCGCTTTCAATAGAAGAAGAATATCGAATGCAAACCTCTTGGCGAAATGATGATGATAGTAAATAAATGTAAACTCTCTAATCCGGTTGCTCCTCTTTTAAAACAAATTTCCCTTTAGAATTAACATTTCTTGTAGTTTCACGACAACTGTTCTCTGAAACCAAAGACGAAATAGAATCCTTAGTTGGAGATACAAATCTATTTCTAAGAATCGATGAAGATGAAGAAAATAATACTAAAGTTCGTGTCGCTGAGGCAGAGATCATGATTGCAGAACCTTCATTCAGACGTCAAGGATTGGGCTGGGAAGCAATGTTGCTTCTATTGAAATATGCACAAAAAAATCTTCCTATTGATAAGTTTGAAGTTAAGATTGGATTTGAAAATGTGAAGAGTATAAATATGTTTGAAAAGATGAAATTTATAGAAACCTATCGAACGGAGGTGTTTAAAGAGGTAACATTGGAACGTAAAGTCACAAATGATTGGATAAGTTGGCTTGATGAGCAAGTGCAATTAACTGTTGAACAGTATCAATAAATTTAAATTAATTATTTATCACCAGTATTTTATATATCGTCGGTGAAACCAGAAAAGTGTGTAACTCCAAATTTTCTGAAAATTAGATTTGAATGCCATCTGTTAGACAAACCTGATATCTACCGTTCCTTAAACCGAGAATCCCCTTAAAGTTCATAGTTTTTATTTTATTAGCAAATTAGAAAATGAAAACTCATACAAATGCCTTCAAAACGATTTTGTTTTTTTGCTCTCCTATAAAATTTGCTAAAATGGAGTTACACACTTTTCTGGTTTCACCGACGATATTATTCTAGTATATGTAGATTTTGTAGTATTTTGAACTTTACTTCTCGCTTTGTAGTGACTTAATAGATTTGCTTTATCTTTTTGGGATATCGTTGACAAGCGTAAAACGCTATTATAGCGTTTTCGTTTGGTTATTCTTAGAACGGTCCAGGACTGTCCGATCCGGAATGCCAAACGAACAAACTTATAGCGTTTTCGTTTGGTCGTCCGGGATTCTGAAACTGTTCGTTTGGCACTCAATGACAGTTCTAGTTCTGAAAAGAGAAAATCGATTCCGAATTTTGAGGCAGAATCAAAACGAGAGTCACGCACACAAGTTCACACTTAAGACGTCAAAGTAATAAAATGTGATTGTTTGTTGTTCATTTCTGAAAATTGAGATTTTTTACTATAGGTCGTTTCAAATCAAAAGTCCCATGGAAAATTGAGCAAAAATAAAAAAACTCATTCTCTTACTGGAAGGAAGCATTTATGAGGCAGCTGAACTTTTTCTAAAATTACGATAAAATAATAAAGAACAGTTCTTGATATCCCTATTTTAATTAATTGATCCCTCTGTGAGATTCACTGGGTTAGCCTCAGAAAGCGGAGGCAAGTCTCCCGGGCTTGCATCACTCCATATCCGCGAACAATACAAAAAAACATACAATTATTTAATTATTTATCATTTGAAGGCAGTTGGGATAGCTTTGCCGAAGATATTGTTATAGTACTAGGTGAAGATGGACCAATTAAAATACTGATATCAAGAACTGTTCTTCATTATTTTATCGTAATTTTAGAAAAAGTTCAGCTGCCTCATAAATGCTTCCATCCAGTAAGCGAATGAGTTTTTTTTTAATTTTTGCTCAATTTTCCATGGGACTTTTGATTTGAAACGACCTATAGCATTTCTTTCATTCAAACAAGCATGATTTGTTGTTATTTTTGAGTTGATTTGTCGCAATGAGCCAATTAAATTGAGTTTTTTGTTTATTTGTTCTCAATTTTATTGGAAGGGAGAAAATAAACTCTGAGTCAGGACTTTTGATTTGAAACGACCTATATTCCTAACTTTAAATTATATTGAAATAAAGTAAACAAAACAAAAAAACGATAACTTTTTATGGAATAAACAAATTAAATAAAATAAAACTTTCATCAGACGTTCGCATTATTTGGCGGTTCACAAATACAAAGAAACCCAAACTTCAGAATCAAAAAGAAGTATCCAAGTTTGTTCGTTTGGAATTCCGGATCGGACAGTCCCGGACCATTCTAAGAATTACCAAACGAAAATGCTATTAGATACTTCTTTTTGATTCTGAAGTTTGGGTTTCTTTGTATTTGTGAAACGCCAAATAATGCGAACGCCTGATGAAATTTATATTTTGTTTAATTTCTTTATTCCATAAAAAGATATCTTTTTTTTTTGTTTTCTTTACTTTATTTCAATATAATTTAAAGATTGGAATAGTAAAAAAATCTCAATATTCAGAAATAAAGAACAATAATAACATTCCATTACTTTGACGTCTTAAGTGTAAACATGTGTACGTGCTTCTCGTTTTGATTCTGCCTCAAAATTCGGAATCTATTTTCTCTTCTTTTCAGAATGAGAACTCTCATTGAGTGCCAAACGACATTTATCTCCTGCTTAGTTACTTTTTTTTATTGAAAAAGCAGCTTTAAATACTAAGCAATAGATAAATGTTCCCAAAGGAACGCAACTTTTTGTTAGCATTAAAAGCGTTGTGTGGTTTATCCCCTGAATACAATGCGGGGCACATTTAGCTGCAGCTTGTAGTAGTGTCAAAATTTTAATGTGAGTCAAATTAAAGTTTAGATTTTGTCAATTTGCTCTACAAGCTACATCAACGTATTCAGGGAGCTAAAATGAAACTATGAGTCACCTCATCTAGAGCATCAGACCATTGCATGCATTTTTTCAAATCAGAATATAAAAGACTTGCGTTTCTTAATTTCAAAATTAAGGCAGTTTTTTTTGGTAATTTTTCATTCCTACAAAAAAAACAATATAAGTGTGTTTGGCTAATTCCTTGGCTAAAATATGAAAAGTATCAAATTCTTAGAGTGGGGATGAAGTATTTCATAAAACTACACAAACTAAAAAAATAATTGAACTCAAGAAGCAAAAATTCCGGACACTTTTTATTTTTAAACAAATAATTTTTCGATCTATTCCTACATATTTTTTATTAATTTGAAATTCTTAAAAAAAAACACATCTACTGTTATTTATTTTCCATGTGAAACGCATTTTGACAAATTCAAATTTTAGCCGCAAGAAATAATAACGTCAAAGTACCCAAAATAACGATTTTTTTTGCATTTTCTAACGCTAATATTTTAAAAAACGGGAGCTTATAAATTTTTCGCCGGTACGAAATGCCGGTAACTATCAAACAAAATATTTGGTATTCCCTACTTTAGTAATAAAAAGTATTCATAAACCTTATTACAAAGTTTCAAAAAAAATTATTAGTCCGTATTGGAAATATAATACATATTGATTTTTGTAAAAAAATCATATTTTATTCAGCCCTATTCTGCTATTCGATTGACATGAATCGAATTTATCGGTTCATTAATCGCGCCAAATTGGCTTTGAAAACCTCCAACAATCGGTGGCAAAGGGTTGCTTCCATCTGCTTTAAAAGACTTTCAAGTGAATCGAATAGCAAATGCTGATTTTAAATAATCTGCTAATCTTTGATAAAAATTTTAACTTTAATTAATAAAGTAAGTTTTTTGTGTAAAAAAATGCAAGTGAGTAATAAATATAATACACGACATTACCACAACCATTGCATTGTACAGAATTAACGCAAGTGTGGACCGGTGCATAGAAAATACATATATATGCTTTAAAAATCAAAGACAAAATTAGTATGCAGAACAAGCTAAATTATAGCTTCCATACAAAATTCTTTACAAAATTTAGCCGAACTAAAATTTAGTCATCCATTTCATATTGTTATGTATCATATATTAGCGGACGGAAAAAATTTAGTACTAGGTTGGAAAAATTAAATTTGAACATTATTTGTACATTTCAACAAAAAAAAAAAAATGCTGACACCGATGCCGTTTTATATTGATTTTTCAAAAACATTTCATACTCATTTTTATTCATTGTATATTAAATGAATGCATCAAAAAATTCAGAAAGCTTAAGGATGAGAGAATGTCTAAAGCAAAATAAGATTCCATGAGCTGTACCATCCAATACATTTTCCATCGAAATATTGAAGTTGTTTGAAAAGTCGAACATGAATCAATTGATGAAAATCATACGAGCTGTTTCCCAAAATTAATTCTTAAAAATTGTTCCCTGTCATAGTATTCTCACGTTTGATTGGTATTTCAAGTTTTTTTTTCTCGAATGCATAATAAAACGAATATTATTAAAAAAGCCTATTCTATCCCAATAACACTCAACTACCAAATAATATAAATAATATGAAGAGAATTACAGTCAAGTTGTGATTGATTAATTTATAGAGTTTAATAAAAATACTACCATTACTCCTATTTGCAAGTAAGTACTCAATAAAAAAAAAAAAAAACAAATCTAAATTAATTTGTTTTATTGTTTACGACTTTTGAATTCACCATCATCATACTTATCTAATCTAACTAACCCTATATGAAACAAGTATTTCTCCATAAAAACAATCAAATATGAAAAAAGTCACTATTCATGCCGCTTCAGTTATTAAACATTTTAATAAACATTTTAATACAAAAATTAACCATTGTTAATTTTTTTGTTGGTAGTCATACATAATATCGATTTCGAAAGATTTGAGATTTTCTGTTATTTTGACCTTGCTGCGCCACTGAATGAATGAATAACAAAATAAATCAAAAAGTATAAATATTATTGTAATGTTTTTGATAATAAAAAAAAAAAAATAGGTACCGCCCCTTCCCTCTTCCCTTTGCATGTCTAAATAGTTTTTGCCAGCAAAATTTGAAAAAAAAAAAACACAATAAACTACTTTATTGTTTGTGCTACAGGTATCCATAACAGTGGCGTATTTTGGGTGGGGGGTTATGTAGGGGATTGAATGGTTTGGCTGGCGATGCATGAGGCCATAGGCATCACAGCAGAGAAACTCATTGATGATCTGGCAAAAAAGCCACTTAATAACTTATCATAGCACTATTTTACTCAGATAACAAAAATCTAAAAAAAAAAAAACGATATACATTCTTCGAATTCGCTTTAAGATTATTGAAATTCCAATATTAACCCGAACCTCCCGTTATGAAAACCTAGTTACGCCCTGGTTCAAAAAAAAAAAACCATTGAAAGATATTTCTGTACGTTAATATGCTTCCAACGTGCATTCGGTTCTATTTAAGGAACAGGACAGGAATTTATAGAATATTTTAAATTAACTAATTTTTGAACATCAAATATAAATATAAATGCATTAAAAAATACAGTTATACAAAAATACTGATTAATATTTCCCTAAAACAATCAACTTGAACCAATTTTAAGACCAGGTACTTTCACCTGTACAAATAAACACTTACAAAAAATATTTCCAACAAGTTTTGAGTGCGCAAAACCAGGGTCCGGCAATATAGGTAAAAATTAAAAAGGCGCTAATATACCACTGAAGGCTTTAGTCCAAAGCTTATTTCTAAATTTCCCATCACTGACTAAGAACATCATTCAGAAAAGTTTTAAAGTTTTTAATTAAACAACAGAAATCATACCAAAAATCTCAAGAGGTTTCATAAACGTAGACAAATAAAATGCACGACTGGGTCGTATGTACGTGCTCTTGGAAATCAAACTGATAAAATATTTAAGATTTTTTCATACAAATTTGGTAGATTTATATGAAAATAAAAAAAACATCCAATTCTTTCTTCAAATGAAAAAAAAAAAAATAATGAAATTGAGCTACAAAAAAGTATGAAGTTTAATTTCTTTTATAAAGATGCATTTTTAGAAAAAAAATTCAAAATCGTTTTTTAAAAATCTAATTTTTTATTAATAATTATTTTTTTTTGAAAAAAAAGCTTTAAAAAAAGTTGGTATGCCATTTAGCAGAAACTATTAATCAACACCTAAAACCAAAATTAAAAAAAAAAAAAAAATCGATTTTCAGAAAAAAAAACTCAATTTATTTTTAAATCCAAAAATTGTTTGTTTTCAAAATTTTATTTTTGATTTACGTATATAAGAATTATAAAAGTTTAAACCAAGCAAATCTTTTGGGAGAAAACTATATTTAAAAAAACGGTTGTATGGGAGGTACTGTTAATAACGATTTTTGAAACAAAATTTCATGAAAAGATAGACCTTGTCTAAAAACTAACATTTGGATTTTGTTATCAAAATCGTAGCCGTTTTTGATAAAATTAAACTTTTAAAAAATCGGTATAATATGGCAGATTCCGTTATTTCCAAAACTTCTACATACCAATTTTGAAGTAGATCGGCTCATCCGTTTGGAATGAAGCTCCTTATACAGACCGACATCGACAAACCGACAGACAGACCAACTGACTGACTTTCGAGACCCACTTTATTCGCTTTCCCTATCATCGTTTGATTGTTATCTCAACAATTAAGTTAAAATGATAAAATTAATCTCTAACTTTTAAACTTGCCAAAAGGCGCAGAAAGTTCTAGCTTCGGCTCTGTATATGCTATTACCCCGCAAGTTGTTGTTATTCCTACCAACAAATAATTGACAGAAGGTGTCAATTGTTGTTTATGACTGATGATTATCTAGAAGCTTTAATGGTTTTGCCTGCTCTCTCTCTAGCTTCAGTTATTAAACTCTTTTAAGTTGATTTTAATCAAAAATTTATACAATCAGTTGTTTTATTCCACAAAAAAAAAACACAATCTTCTTATCTCCTATAAGCTTGTTAGGTAAGTTCAAACAGACGTCAATCTATATTAATCATTACGCTTTGGAACGTTCTCCTGTACGGTCGCGAGCAGCTTAAAAAAATCAAATTTAACATTAAAAAATGGCAAGCTTAAAGAAGGAAAAAATCGGTATCATTGGCAGGTAATTTATTGATTGTAGTTATCTTTTTTCTAATTTATTAATAATTTTTTTGTTTTTTCAATAAATCAGTGGCTTGATTGGGCGGTCATGGTCGATGTTATTTGCATCGGTAGGTTATCAAGTAATGCTTTATGATATTTTGCCAGAACAAATCCAAACAGCATTACGTGAAACTGAAAAGGAACTAGCTTCATTAGAAGCAAAAGGTTTGCTTCGAGGCAAATTGAACAGTCAGCAACAATTCAAATGTATTTCGGCTACAAATGATCTCAAGGAATTAGCCAAAGATGCAATTTTCATTCAGGAATGTATACCAGAGAGACTGGAAATGAAGCAAAGTCTGTATTTAGATCTTGATAAAGTTGTTGAGGCAAAAACAATTATGTCAAGCTCAACCAGTACATTCTTGCCATCGTTGTTTAGCAAAGATTTGAAGCACAGAGAAAATGTAAGTATTTTTTTGTTGATTATTTTTGTTATTGTTGTTTATATAATGATTATTATTATTTATATTGTTTCAAGTGTTCAAGTTTTTTGATAAGTTAATGCATTATTTTATCAAGTTTTTTTTTCTGTTATTTTTGTTTTGTCTTGTTTATTTAAGATTTTAAATTTAGATCAAAATAATCTTTTGGGTATTCCAGTATTTCAGTATCTTGTTATGAATTTCTTTTAGAAGTGATGAGTGCAAATTATATATATGCACAATTTCGTACATACTAAGCCACGTAGTTACTCTTGGCGCAAAGGGGTGCAAGAGACTATTGATTATAATCCAGCCTCCACTATTTAGACTTTTTTCAGGATTACCTCCTCATGTGAGGGATTTTCAAAGTCTCCAAGAGTCTCCTTTTTCGTTTTACCTCGGTAGAAAAATATAGACCTCATCCATTCTTGCAATCTAGTAACACAGACACAGGAGTGATTGAGAGTTAAAAATTGCTTGATTTTAATCCACCTAAACATAATCAAATAGATATCTCTCATATTAAGTATAATTTTGCCTTATATAATTTATGCGAAATATTCCCAACATTTTTAGGGATGATTATTTCAAGAAGTTTTGTACATACAGAGCTGGTAACGCTTATCTTCTTTAACTATTTCCTTTTGACTTTTTCCATAAAATGAAGCCTTTCGATTATGTAGGCAAAACACTGAAAAAAGTAGGAAAATTTTAGCGATATTTCTCTTAGCACTAGAAACTTTGAACTTCAAAATTTTAATATGTTTTTCTTGAGTCAAGTTTTTTTTTAAGCTACAAATAGACCCACAGAGTGACTGAACTTGACAAGAAATCAAGACTTGCTCTATGGAACAAGCAATTATTCGTTTCGCATAGAGACAAGAACTTCTTTCGAGATATTAAGTGCAGTAAGCAATTTATACCTGGGCGAAACGCATTTCAGACTAAAGGTCACAATACTTTTAAAATTTAATTTTATTCATATAGTCCACTTAAAATAAACAAAATATAATGAATTAATTTTCATAATTTTTGTTTTCTGTTTTGTCTCTTCTTATGTAAGGAAAAACACACGCAAAACATTCGCTAGCGACAAATCCAATTAACATACATCGGATTTTTCTAAAAATGATGATTTGAAAATTTCGACAAAAATATGAACATTAGAATGACTGAAAAGTTTTTACGTTGCAATTTATTGGTATACGAAGTAAGTTCCTAACATGGTCCTTAGACATGCTTCTTTTTGTTGCTTATAATAATAACAAACAAGTTGTTGTTGTATCACTGCAAGTCTTAAAAAAGCCACACACAAAACAACTTCGAAAAAAAATTTTCGTTTTCGAAATTCCCAAAAGGGACTTATAACTATTTTGAATGCTTTTACTTTGGGCCGGCTTTAAAGCAATAAATCTGAAAAATGATAGAGAAACTGAACAGTGTGAAAAGCTTTCTCTCCGAATATTAACTGATTTTGATCAAACGATTGGATTGCGAAAGAACCATAGTTTTATTTATTATTATTATTATGGAAGTCAACTGTTAGATGTTTTAAAATTAGATTCTAATATCTTATTCGGATAAAAACCTAGGCCATACTCCATTAAATTAAAAAAAAAGGAAAATTTTTAAATTTGTATGCTATTTGTAAGTTTTCTTATTATTAGAGAAATTTTAAATCTTGCAAGCTTTTTCAAATTAAACAAAAAAATAAAAACGCATTTATTTTACAGATCGTCGTTTCTCATCCAATTAACCCACCTTACTATGTGCCTCTTGTTGAAGTCGTACCTGCCCCATGGACCAAACCAGAAGTTGTCATAAAGACACGTGCTATTATGGAAGAAATTGGTCAAAAACCAGTCACACTAAGTCGTGAAATCGAAGGATTTGCCTTGAATCGCATTCAATATGCCATTTTAAATGAAACCTATCGTCTGGTCGAAGCTGGCATTTTAAATGTCAAAGATATCGAAAGTGTTATGTCCGATGGTCTTGGTATGCGTTATGCATTCTTGGGACCCTTAGAAACAGCTCATTTGAATGCCGAAGGAATGAGAAATTACTTGGAACGTTACTCACCCACAATGTATGCCGTGTCTCAGACAATGGGACCAACACCAAAAATGGGAGGCGAAACAGGTGCTGAAATTGCTAAGCAATTAGAAGCTATGGTGCCATTAGATAAATTAGCCGAAAGACGTGCCTATCGTGATAGTTGTCTAACCAAGTTGAGCATGCTGAAAAATGATATTAAAAAAGGATTTTAAACAAAATTCCAGTTTTTAGTGTTTTTGAAATTCGTATTTTTTTATTATTTACAATGGAAAAATAAATGAAAAAAAAAAAACTCAATAGATTTGTATAAAATAAACAATAAAGTGAATATATGCTATACATAACCATCAATGTGGGTACGTGTTTTCTTATTTTTTCGTTTTTCATTTTCTACATAACAAGCTTATTTCCAAACTTAACTTAAATGCTACTACTTATAATCGTAGATTGTATGGATAATTTGTCTTAAAATAAAAAGATTTCTTAATAAAGGAAGAAAAAAAGTGCATTGGGCAATATATAAATGAAGGAAGGATTTAGATTTTAAACTGTTAATAAATTAATACGTTTTAAGTATCAGTCGATTGTGATTATTTTTATTTTGTGGTTTTAATGAACCGCGAAACCACTTGCTGTCTTAGATGCAATATATGCGAGAAAATCTTTATGGAAGGGCCCAATTTAAGATTTAAAATATCTGTGAGATCAGATTGATGCATGCTTAGGAGAGCAGCTCCATCGATGTCTTCACGTTTAAAGAGATGTCCGATGGGATGGCACTTTGTAGATATATAATTAGCTGTTTCGTCTGTTGTCCATTCGAGTGGATTCTTTTTAATGGAATTCGAATTGAAATTACTATTGTCGCGCCATATCATGTAGTTTTGCTTAAGACGTGGACCGTAATCGCAAAGATATTCGCGAGCTATATGAATTTCTTTTTCCAATGAAACTGGGTCCGTTTCCATTTGTTGTTGTTGTTCTTGTTGCTGTTGTTTTTGTTTTTCTATTTTGATTGTGGTTTTCTTGTCAGATGATGAACGAGTTTTCTCAACAGGTGGCGCCTTTTTATTAGATTCTTTTTTCGTAGTTTCAATAAGATCAAATGTTTTCACTTCACTTTCTTGCTTAATCAACATTTTTTCATCGTATGTATACCTGAAAGTAGACAAATAATTGTTGTTTAAATTAACATTTAATTACATGATAGTGCAGATTACAAATTTAAGAAGTTTGACTTAGATGGACTGTGTTTTGAAATATGTAAAAACTTTACAGCAAAGCCCTACAGGTAGAAGCAGAGACCATTGTCAAGGAACGTAGGTATCAACTGAAATTTTAGTTTCTAGCACTCGATTGCTTTATGGCTATAATCTGAGAAGAATAAACCAGCAGTGAAATGTCAATGAAAATAATATGTTCAACTATTTAAAAAATCAAAATTCATTCAGGGGCCCCAGAACCTAAATCGATACAATCGAGTATCGCCAGCATCTAACTTGGTTCAATCGAAGGTTTTCTATGGAGTACGCTCGATTGACTTAAATTAGATACTGCCATTGCCATTGAGTTGAATCGATTTTATAAAGTTACGTGCTGGCATCTCAGGCTTTAGTTTAAAATCATTTCTGCTGAAGACCTTGGAGAAAGTAGTTATTGAAAGATTTATAAAATCGGCCTTTAACTATTGCCTTTATACAACTCTCTGTCGAAAACGGAATGATAAATTAAAGATATTATTTCCGTTATCTCTATCCAACGCTTCTTTTTTCTTTGTGACAAACTTGCAAGTTCAGGAAAAAAAACCGTTATGTTTGTTTTCCAATTTATGTTAAAATACGTTGAAACTGCAACCTAGGCATGGGATATTTAAAAATAATTTTGATGCTAAAGGAAACCATTTCTAAACATACAGGAACCTTTTGACAATACCATACCCAACACACCGCTGTTAATAAAAAGTCTTGCAAGGAAATCATTTATACCCATGCTAGCAATCAGATTAATCAATCGATAGGGATAAAGTGAGATTTGAATTTACAAACTATAATCACAATAACTTGTTTACAACTTGCTGGGAAATTGAGTCTCATTGTAATGAGCTATTAGAGAGTCTCATTTTAGAAAGCATTATGATGCCTTGGCTTTGCCGATGGTGGATTATCAAAACCATTGGGAAGGTTGAAGAGACTCCTAGTGATTTTAACCAATATTTTCCTCTAAAACAATCATATTGCAACAAACGTAAAAAATAATCACTTTAGAGCTTTAATAGTTTATTAAAGGCTAGAAGGCAATTCAGAGGACTGCTTACTAAACAGGGTAAAATGTATGTGATGTTCACAATATGTTACAAGTAGATCAGATCATCATTTTTCATTTTTATGATGTATAGGGATAAGGGATAAAGATTCCTTTTATAAATCAACAGATAAAAACTTTTTTAAGTTTGAAAGAAATGGAAAGGTCACAAATGATAAACGTTAACTACTACTACAATGAAAATGAAAACACAATTAAATAAAAACTACGCAGACGGCTGAAAGTACCTTTATATTAATTAATTAAAGGACAACAATATTAGCCTTATCGAATATCCATACTTATCTATGAGTTCGAAACTAGTAAAGGCGAGTGTTCAAGACCTCAATAAATACTTTAAGAGCACCTAGAGTCAAAAATATAATAATATACAATGCTTCTTTTATTAGGACCTTAAAAACTTTATGTTTGCGGAAAGAAGAACACATACAAATTTTAGAAGAAAATAAATAAAATCAAAACCAAAGAAGGGTGGCCACGAAGAACTTGGAATGTGGTAAATTACCTAAACTGACGCTGTTATATGTGGAATAAACTCATTCAGCACAAATAGAACTATGGATCATAGTGAACCTTATACTAACTAACTTCAACAGTCTGACTTAAAATACAGTAAATAGAAAAGAAAAATATTCTTACCTTCCAACTTCATCTATTCGTGATGGCTTTTCAATTTCATTATTCCAATTTTTCGCTTCGTACGGGCAGGTATCTCTGTTGGCATGGAAATAAACATCAATGCGTGTTGCATGGCCAATACCTCGACAACCATATACCGGACATGGCATAACTGTTTCTAACTGTTCAAAACCTAAAAAAAAAGAACAAGAACTCTTATTAAACAAATGATCATTTTAAAAGACTTATTCAAAAACTTACCTGGTGGAGGTTCTAAATCATGACCAGTTTCTTCTGCCCATCTAATTGGATGTATATCTGTACAATCATCATTAACCCAATATGATAAATCCTTGGGCCAGCCATCCAAGTGTACCAAAATTTTATACTCATTTCGACACAACACTGTTGCGGGACGAATGAGTGATGGATTTTTAAAATCGACAACTTCCAATTTCATTCCGGCACTAAATTCAATTGGATCACGTCGCAAAAACATCGAAGGCCATGCTGCTTCACTGCGCATAAATTCAAGATATTCTGGCCAATCAAAGTATTCATCCCAATCGGGTGGCGGAACTAATTCTAATCCGTTTTGTTTGTGCCAACCAATGGGATGAATGTATGGTGAATTAATGTCAATCCAATAGTCATAGCTTTCATCCCATCCATCAAAATGAACTAATATCCGATTGTCCAGGACATCAGCAACTGTGGCAACACAAACTTTTCCTGTATTCTTCAAATCAACTGCTTCCAAACGCATACCAATTTTAAAAGGATTTCTCTTGGACTAAAATGAAAAAATTATTATTTACAAAAACAAATTTGGAGAATGATTTAATACTTACAGATGAATTTAAATGCGTAAATAAACTTCTTAATGCCGGACTGCTCTTGGTGCTATTCAAATACGCTGGCCAATTAAATGACAGCAAGTTCATACCCTTGGGAGGCTGCAGTACTCGATTAGTTTTAGCACACCAACCAGGTGGAAAGATATCCATGGAATCAGCATTCACCCAAAAGTTATGAATCTTGGAATAGCCATCAAATTTCAAATTCAAACGATAGCCTTTCTTCTCCACAACCGTACATACACAGAACAAAGAATTATGCTCTGGATCAATGGCCTCAAGTTTCATTCCAACTTCGAATAGATTAGCTCCACATGGATAAGGATTCGGAAATAAGTCAACAGGAGCTTGTTGAGCATTGCTTGAGGTTAAATGTGAAGCCCAAGTAAAGAAACGTTTCGGCGTCAAGTGTTTAACTTCAACAATTTCAGGCAGCTGCGGTGCTGCTTTGGCTTTCTTAAATCGCTCACGAACTTCGTGTTCACGGGTAACGATGTTTACTTTCGATCGTTTTCGCGATTCTCGACGGAAACAATCGTACGAACAAAAGTCAGGAGCTAGAAAATCAACAGCTGCTCCATGGCACTCACACCGCCGGCAGCAGTACAGAGCATCTGAATAGTTTTTAGCCTTGGCGGTCGAATCACGTTCAAAGATGGGCTTTTCATACGCAGTATGAACTTTATTACGCTGTTGACATTTTTCAGCAATTTGTACAAGATTCAATTCGTTTAGCTGGAATTTCATTTCGCTTTGCTTGCACATGCCAACGCGTTCCTTCCAGGTGAGCATATTGAAGGTGGACAGCATCCCCAAAACCATATTCATATGGGCAGAGTTAAAGTATGTCGTGTCCACAGTTTTAACCGTTGTTTTGGAATCTTTTTGAGGAGTCAATTCCAAGCTGCTATTATTGCTGCTTGATGATGGAATCTTTTCTACTTTGTCATTACAAAGCAATGATGGACTTATTGTTGTTGGAACTTCGACGACTGAAGGCGATGGTTCTTTCTTTACTTTTGTTATATTTTCTTCAGAACCTAAAGAAAGTTGTTCCACAGCTTTTTGTAATAATTCTCCATCGGAAGCTGTCGATAGTCGTCTATTTCTGCGTGGACGACCACGTTTTTTTATTTGATTTCCCATAGAAGTCATTGATTTTGAGCGCTTTGTCCTTGGACTAGTTGTCAATAAACGTGCCAAACTATTTACCTTCAACAAAGACTGCTGTCGTGATCTGACTTGTGGTGGTGGTGCTGGTTTCGGTGGACTTTTGACTACAAAATTTGTAGGTGATGGCTGCTTGATAAGCAAACTCTTTTGTCCTCCTTCAG
This sequence comes from Episyrphus balteatus, assembly GCF_945859705.1. Classification (NCBI taxonomy): domain Eukaryota; kingdom Metazoa; phylum Arthropoda; class Insecta; order Diptera; family Syrphidae; genus Episyrphus; species Episyrphus balteatus. The sequence goes on from NC_079134.1 coordinate 135,257,231, forward strand.
TGAAAGACTCATCTAGCGACCTTCGATGGTCTCCACTGCAATTTCCAAAAACACTTATACTTTGTTTGGGAGAATTAAGTAAACTTGTTGTTGGATTATTTTTCTTTTCAATTGTGACCAATGGCGACGGAAGATTTTTTCCTTGTTGTTTGTTATTCATAGTTGCAGTTTTAGTTAAGGTTACAGTTGATGAAATTTGTGTAACTTCCACTGGTAGCGATGATGTTTCGGAACTATTTTGACTGGTTCGTATGATTGTTGTTGGTTGTATGTCCATAGACTTTGTAGGTACTATTTGAATATCTCTGATACTTGCACGTCTGTTTGTTAATTGCTGGGGAACACCACCGATGCCGCCACTTGTTACTATTTGTACATCTCTGTAACTTGGACGTCGTTTTGACATTTGTGTTGGCGTAGGTCTGGTTAGTAATGACGCTGTGGTATATATTTCAGTGCAATTGGCTGCCGAGTTACCATTTATTGTTTTGTAAATTATATGGCTGTTTGACGAAGGAGACTGCATTCCAAGCGAACTGGTTGGCGTTGTGAAAGTCTTGTGTTGAATCATTGGAAGAGATCTTTTAACTGCTTGATGTTTTTCCTGTAATTAGAGATTAAAAAATGCATTTTTATTTATTTTGAATTCAATAAAAAAAGAGAAAATAGATACAAAAATTGTATTGTGTTTTAAAAAATTCAGTTTTTTTTTTCGTTACGGATTTAACTGTTTCCTTGAGATAAATAACTTTGAAATTATACTAAGTACGAGGCTTTCAAAAAACTTGTACTCGCCTACTTTCAAGTTCATTATGGCTGTGTTGGTCTTACAGCAAAAATAATGTTGGTTCAGAATTGGCGCTGCATGTAGGCAGTGTGCTTGAGCCAATGATGCAGTGATATAATTTTAGAATTCAACATAAAGGTTGTCCCACACCAACTTTGGTTTGTATTCGTTGGTGTGAGACAGCCTTAATTCTGTGGAGTGTATAATATGTTTGTAATGCCGGTCATGCAGTTCGTACGGTACGCGATTCCGATACAGTACAGATGTACAGTTCCGCCAAGTGGGGTGTTACTTTTGTTTACTATTTATTTGAATTCGTTAAACGAACGAAGTATAAAATAGATATTTCTCAGCTTAATTTTTAGAAAAAAAAAAAAAATAAATCAAACAATTAGAAACTAATTAAAATTATCGTTTTGAGAAAACAAATTGGTCCTGAACCGCTTCATTACACTCAGAATCCACAAAATGGCGGTCGTATCCTCCATTACAACTTTTAAGATTTTGTATAAACCAGTAAATTCATTTTTGTGGAAAATTTCTATCAAATCTGAGCTCACTACGAATTTTATCTGGTTTTGAAAATTTAATTGCTCAGCATAAAAAATTACTTTTGTTTTTAAAAATATTTAACATTAAAAATCATTCCAAAAATATTAGTTATTCTTTTAACATTAGGCCTCAACGCACCAACACAAAAACACCTTTTAAAGAAAAAAAAAAAAATAACTGAAGTTTTTCTTTACTTACAATTTTAAAATTAATTTAAAATATTGTTCTATTTTCTTTTATTTATAAAAATTTATATTTCACTTTTTGTTTTAATTTTTTAATTTGTTTTCCACGTTTGTAATTTTAACAGGTGATGTTAACACTCCTTTGATCTTTTTAATACTGATAAAGAAAAATACAAATACACGTGGTTTTATAAATTTAAGGAGTTGTTGTGTTACTAATTAGTAGTTAATTAGGCTAGACTACATTACCGACATGGATTAAATAGCTTCTGCCAATAAAAGGAGCGCAAAAATGTACCTGGCATTTGAAAATAACCCTTAAATGAGGATAAGTAATGTGTATTTGAAAAAAGTGTTAGGTAATTTTTTTGAATAGTCATTTTTCGAGGTATATATTATTTTGTTCTATCTAACTCGAATTTACTCAACACTTTCAATCATTGCGTTTGCAGAAAATGTATATACATATATTAATTCTTCTAACTCGATCTACTTTTTAGACTTACGAGTGACTGCACTTTAATTACGTTATCCTAATCCGAAGAAATATTATGCATATTATATCTATGCATTCACATTTCACAATCTAATAAATTTAAAAGCTTCTCTTGTTTTGAAATTTTTTTTCAACGAGATATACAAAAAAAAACTAAAATCAGAGTTTGAAATTTGAAGTGGCAAACACAAACGACAATAATCATTTTTATCAACAAAAAAAAAAAAAACCCGACTTCCATGGATTAAAACTGGGTTTTATGATTTTTCTCATAGTTTCTATAGCCAGAACTGAACGAAATTATGGGAAATGGGACCACACTGCAGGCCCCAGCTTTTCAATACAAAAAGAATTATCAAAATTGTTTCACTTAGTCCAAAGTTACATATGAGGTAACAAGCATAAAAAAATACAGACGAATTTAATACCTCCTCCATTTTGGAAGTCGGTAAAAAGGCGAAAAAGATCAAATTTCTTAGTTTTTAACAGCTTTGAGCGAGCATTCAAAACTATAAAAAAAAAGTGTAAAAAAATAGGTAATAAAAGGATATTCTGTGGGGAGTGATAATAGTCAAAAAATTGGTCATAACGTACTGAGAGTTTTTTCTTTACATCGAGGTTTATTTATAACCGGTAACTAAAACTTGTATGAACTTCTAAAATAACTTCAAGATTAGTTCGGAAATCTGATAAGTCTTGAAAAAGAGTCTTGTATTTCATACAAACCATTGACAAGAATAAGATTAAACAAGACAAGAACACACTGCCTTATTACTAGTTTGAAGCACTTTCTGTAGATTGCATTCTTCGAGAACATCACTAATCTTTGAGGAACAGAACAGTTGGAGAGGCGAAAAACAAAGTATGAAATGTACGAGGGCCTCGTTTTGATTAGGCAAAGCTCTAAAAATATCGATTTTAGGCAAACAGGGTCTCTTTCATGTAATGCAGAATAACACGCTGTTATGGACTAATAAAAATAAGTTCCTCAAATGGCGATTCCAACAGGACAACTACCTCAATCTTAAGGAAAATTTAAAAAATCTCCTGTTTCAAGAAAACAAAATCTATGATATGAAGTAGCTTTCTTAATAACTTAACCGAAATCATTAGAGGAAATTAGGAATAAGCTGAGTATTGATGTGTGTAGGTATAGTTTTTGCAATAAAGACAGAAGTTGGTAGATTCTATGACAAATTCAATGAATGTAGAAAAAAAGGGTTCCAACTTAGTATTAAAAGTAGATAGCTTAATAAACAAAATGAAACAACTTCGGTTATTAAAACACTTTTCTTTCACAAGCTGATCTAATACTTGAAACCAATTTAATGTAACATATTAAAAATATTTTTTGTTTACCAACAAAATCATGTATAGAATTATTAAAAACTTAATAAACATTATAAAAACATACAAAACATTTAGCATTTTTTATTTAAGTGTATTATTTTGGCCATGGTGTAATCGTTCCAAATATTATTTAAAGAGTTTCTTTACTAGTTAAAATGTTCGAGGCTTAAATCAGAATCAATATTACATTGATTTAACGATTTTGAATAAACTTTGGGTTTGGTTGAAAATTGCAATTCATGGGTTTGCCATGTTTGTTGGTTATTCCAGCATTTTCAATTTTTTAAAAAACTTTATTGTATTAACCCGGTATTGTTTCCCAGTGGTTACAGTAATAAACCACAAGTTTATTTTTTAAATTTTGTATTTTAATAACACTGGCCAACAATTTTCACCTTTTTAAAATTTTCCAGAAAGATTTATATTAAATGTATGGATTTGGGTCCAGTTAGCTCAAAAACCATATTGGTTTCTTTCTAACAGCTCTAGTTTTTGAAATGTTTAATTTTTCATATTTGGGGGAATGTTCATGCTAATTTTTAAGGTTTCCTTATTTTTGGCGTTTATTAAAATTTTCCAGAAAAATTTATATTAAATTTAATGCATTGCGCATTCATTTATTTCTAAGAGCTCTTTTTTCTGAAATATTTTAATTTTACACATTTTGGGGGTAATTTCGTACTTATATTAAAGTTATGCTTTTTTTAACTGTATGCTAATAAAATTAATAAAAATTTTAAATCTTTCAAAAACTTAATACAAGTCCCTCGGTAATGTGAATTACCGATAATACGAATTTCTCTAAAATGTGAATCGCCAAAAATTTTCATTGTCATCTCTGTAATGTGAATTTCGAAAATTTTTAGACTCTATAATGTGAATTTCCTTTGCAAAAGCTTGCATGTTTTTCTCGTTCGTGCACGCAATCTTTGTATAGGTCTGAAAAGTGGATAACTGTTATTAAGATATTGAAAGCAGCTGCAGGCTGGAGATTTTTGTGCTAACATTTTACATCTTTTTATACGAAGTTTTTTAAATTTTTTTTACTTGTATTTTATTGATTTTTTTCTTTATTCAGTACAGGCTTAAACTGAGCTTAAAATAACTGTAATATTCATTAGTTTTAAGAATGTTTTAATCAGTTAAATGGCATTTGGAAAAAGTTCCAGTAATGTGAATCCCTCTAAAATCCGAAAACGCCTTGTTTTAATTAGTTCACATTATCGAGGGACTACTGTATTTAGTTTTAAATTGCATAATTTGTTTGTTAATGTTCGAAATTTTTTATTTAGCCCTGAGTTAAGACTTAAGAGTTAAAAAATAAAATAATATTAATACTGAAAAAAAAAATTGTACTCGTTGTGCAATCTATTAATATATGAAGTATTGAAACATATTTCTAGTGAGAAGATTTGCTTTTCCTAGCTTAACAATAATTTAATAATAATATAATAATTATTTTTTTATAAAGCATTATTTTTTGTTAATTTTTTTAATCTCTAAAGTCTAAACCATTCATCTAATAGGATAAATAAAAAAGAAGCCTTTTCTATGACGCTCTACTCATACAAATGACTAATCAATGACAATGATCACACAGTGAAAATTAATTAGCTCAATGTAAACATTTTTTTCTTTTTTTTTTTTGAAAGTCAAATAGGTTAATTAAACGCATCCAAGAAAATTAAAACAATTAAAATAACATAGAATTCAATATGAAAATGAGTACTTCCGTCAATCTAATAAACATTAAAAATTTACCCTATAAATTAATCCCATAATCACACGTGTTGTCATGGTCATCCATTTCAAAAAAAAAAAAAAAAATATTATTTCGATACAAATTTACACACACAAATTAAAAAAATACAAATCTACTGTATATTTTGCTAAATTTAAAAACAAATCTGAAAATTTGTAACAAACAAATAATGAAAAAAGTTTCAATTTACCTTCAATATTAATTAATTACACTTGTAATTGTTGAATGTATATTTTATTTCAACATAACCACCTGAGGCACAAAGTTTAATACAAGATTCAATGTTGTTGTTTATTGGGTTACCCTCATTCAAACCAAAAAACTTGTTTAAAAATAATTTCATTTTCTTGCGAAAATTTATGAGAACAATAAAAAAAAACTCCAATTTTACGTCATTTTACGAATTTCTTTCAAACTAATGAAACATTCAAATTCTGATGCACTACCTACTTCACAAGTTAAGCAACTTCTTTTTTGTGATTTTGTTTATAATAATCGCCAACATTCATTCAATAACAACAACAACAAAAATAATCAAGATAAAATACAATTTTAAATAAAATAACCTAACTTTTTTTTTTAAGATCTACAAATAAACTGATTTGTGACAAGAAGAAAATATATATATTTAATTACTTGACTTCACCCACCACAGAACAATGTTTTATCTCTCATAAATATTTAGATTTTACATACCTACTTACATAATGTACCTTATTCACATCGACTTTAGTTATCTAGTCGCCAAATCATCCAACTTTCATATCTCATTTTTTTCATTATTTTGTTATTTTTTTTTAATTTTATAAAAAAAGAAAAGAGGACATTGCTTCAAGGCATTCCTACTTTTCCTAAGCAACAATCGTTTATTTGTTATGTAAGGTTTTTTTAAAGGAGCCAAGACGTAAAAGAAAAAATGTCACAATTTTGCGTATTTTTCATTTTTATCTCAAAATAGTTTATAATCGATTTTATATGAAAACAAGAAAAAATGTTAAATGTTAAAAAAAAAACTTACCGATAAACCTGGTAAAGTAATTGGAGTAACCAATTTAATTAAACTTTGTTGTTGACCAGAAGCATTTGCTGCAGCAGAGTTGGATATGACAATTTGTTGTTGTTGTTGTTGCTTTTGAGAAGTTTTATTATATTCGCTACTCCAAGTTGAAGATGCAGATTGCTGTTGTTGTGATTTGACAACTGTGTCAACTTTTGGACGAACAATTGCCTTAACAATATTACTCGATGTTGAAGTTATAAATGTTGCATTCGCTGGCACTGGCACAACTTGATGAATAATACTTGAAGAAGTTTTCTTCAAAATTGAATGTTGTTGATTTTGGTTATGGTTATTATTTGATTGTCCAGCAGCACCAATAACGTGTTTAATGAATGCTTTATCGGCATAAAGTGATGGCGTTATAATTTTCTGATCTTTAGCTTCAATTAAATTATTTGAAGATGAAGACGACGACGAAATATGCGAGTAGACGCTGCTACTACTACTTTGCCCATCAGCAGGTATTAATATTCTTTTATGTAAAGAAGAATGCTCTGTTGTTGTTGTTGTCGTCTCGATTGGATTCATTTTTTGTTTGTTATTTGTTATATAAACCGCATGCAGTTTATTATTTTGTAAAGTTTTTAATCAAAATTAATAATTTTATTTATAGTTTCTTTTTTGCCAACTTTCGTCTTCAAGTTAACTTAACATTTTGTTTCTTGTCTTTTCTTTTTTTTATCAACAAAAACCGACGAAATTTGATGTACAAAGCAGAGTCATCTAGTGGAGATGTGTCACTAGTTGCGTTTGTAGAATGAGAATGAACTGGAAAATAAATTTTGCATGAGTAGAGTTCATTTTGTTCATTTTGGATGAGTGAATGAACTAATTGCAGTTTCGAAATATATGCTTCGTTTTATTTTTTGTTTTGAAAATGTTTATTTTTTTTTTTAATTCATTTGAATTTTTAAATAAAAGAAAGTTGTAAATAAAAAGTTTAATATTTTGTAAACAAATGTTTAAGAATACAGTTCTTTTATTACAAAATAATGATTTTGTATGAAGAAACGTTGGTGGATTCAAAAGAGTGCGTGACGATTGATGGGCAACTCATGTCTGCTGAGTTTCATTTCGTTTGAATTACATAAAATACATTTTGTTTTGATAGTTGGATTTTAAAATTAAATAAAACACCTTATAAATGTAAAAGAATGTATTTAATCATTTTATTTCAAAATAGAAAAATATACAAAATACATATAAATAATTAAAAATAAATCAAAACACAAAAATGTGTGTGAGACGTACCTACCTTACCTTTCCTTCAAGTTGTAGTAGCACACTGGCTATGAAGATTCACTTTGATCATTGAATATAATTGATATAAATTTGTTTTGAAAAAAAAAAAACAGTTAAATAAATTAAATCAATATTTTGTTGATAACCATTAATTTAAAATAAAAAATGTTGCACTTTTGTTTTTCTTCGGGAAGGAAAATCGCCCTTTTTTGAGTGAGCGACTTTGTTAAATGATTTTTTTTTTTCTTCATTTGCAGAGGAGATATGATTTTGACAGATGCGATGAATTTAATGTAATGGACGGGATGAACCGGAAAATAAAAAATGAATTTTTAAATAATCTATTACAAAATTTATTTTTAATTTGATGAATTTTGTTTATTCTTTTAACGGATATTTTGTTTGAAAATAATTTAAAACAAGTGGTTTTTGTTTGTAAAAAAAAAGAAAGGCAAAATTATATTGGAAATATTATTTTATGTCTCAAAGATTTTTAGAATTATATTTAAAGAGTTTTTATCAATTTTTGTTGTAAACTAATTAATTAATTTTTAAATCAATTTTTTATTATAAATGTAATTGAGACTGTAGATGGGTTGTTTTTATAGGTCTTATTGAATGATAAAGTAGACATAAATAGCGCTGTTCCTTTGGGAGGTGGTAAAGTACTACTAGTAGTTTACTAGCGATTTTCAATGGAACGCACTTTTAACAAATTCTATACAAATCGTATCTGCTCGGGAAGAAGAGCATGAGTAGATGATAGTACTAGATAAACCAAAACATCTACTAGTAGTAAACTCTACTACCTCCAATGGAACAGGGCTAATAGTCGCTTTAGTTTGGAGGTGGTAGACTACTCATGAGTAGATGATAAGTAGGTCTAGTACTTAAATCAACTCATGATCATCTGCTGCTTGATAAGGTAGGAATACCCGACAAACAATTTTGACTCTATAAAGCGATAAGATAGGAATAGGAATGTGTAGTTGATAGTACTAGATTTCTACTCAAGATTAGAAATCTATAATAGCCCCGGTTCCTTTTTGGAGATGGTAGTTTACTTATGAGTAGATCATTCTACTAGAACTATACTCATGCCCTTCTGCCTTAGTTGATAGGTATTGCATTGATTTCGTTGAAAGTGCGATTCATTGAACAACACTAGCAAACTACTAGTAGTACTTTGCCACCTCCGAAAGTAAACTGGACTTAAATAATCGGCATAAGTATTATTTACATATCCTATCGTAATTTTCTCTCAATTTTGACAGATGCGCATAACTGAGTAAAAATGAAAATGCTTTTGAATAGCCCTGTTCCACTAAAGGTGGTAGTTTACTACTAGTAGATCTTTTGGTTAATCTAGTACTATCATCTACTCACGCTCTTCTTTAAGAGTAGATACGATTTGTATTGAATTGGTTGAAAGATACGTTCCATTAAAAATCGCTAGTAAACTACTAGTAGTACTTTGCCATCTCCCAAAGAAACAGGGCTAATATTAAGCCCCTTCCATTAGAGGTGATAAACTCTACTCATCAGTAGATGATTTAGTACATTTTAAAACAAGATCTACTCACATGCTCTTCAACTCAAGAAGATTGGAATTGCAGTACCTAATTTTGCTTCTATAAAGCTATACAAAAACTACTGTAGCATTTGTCTAAAGTTGGATTTAGAAAAAATTTTCCAAATGCAAAGCGAATTTGTTTCGTATTAAAAAAAAAAATGCAGACAAAAATTTTGAGAACATTTTTTTTCTTCATTCAAAACAATTTATTTGGAATATATTTTTTTAGAGCAACATTTTTTTTATTTTTTCTATGCAAAAAAAAAAAAAAAAACAAAAATTTTTTCTTTCAGTTTACATCGGCGCCATTTTTTTTTAAGTTGACTTTCACATGGACGTCAAACAAAGGACAGATAATCCAGTTTACCCGATGGATAGCAGAATGGCAAGGTAGAGTTAAAGTGAATCGAATGTGTGAATCGGATCTGAGATTCACGTGAATAGTAGAATAGGGCTGATAAATAGAATTTTTTATTAAGTGCAAAAGGCATAACATAAGTCGACTTATGTCGAAATTGAGTTTTTATACAATATGATGCACAATAAGCGATCGTGATTCAGCAAACTTTTCTCCTCTGAAATCGATGGTAAAGCTGAGGTCAAGCACTGGTTCAAAATCCATATATTATGTTAAAATAGCCAAATCCATGCTTGAAGAATAGCTAATCCGCCGAAATCGGCAAGTTAAATTCCTGAACCAAGGCAAAAACCACGTTTTTACGACTGGTCCTTAGTATGTGCATTTCTGTTTTATTGGTACTCAGTATTTTGCTGAATAAAAATTTTATGCTGTAAACACCAACAGACGATTACTTTTAGTTATTAGTTACAAAAAAATGTTCCTGTAAATAAGCAAATAAATAAAAAACCATTGTTTATCTTTAGCAATCATTTGTTGTTGTTTCCAGTGCAAAATTTAATTGAACTAAGTACCTACTGAGTTACCAAAAAAAACACGGCTTATGTATGCGTCAGTTTGAGTGTCATTGTACCCGTCATCCTTTGGTCAGCATTTTTTTGTGGACATTCACACAATAGTCTCATAAAGGCCCAAACTACATTTTTCAAACTTCTGAGTCTTAAAGGAAAACACAAAATCAAATACCGCAATTTGCATATAAAATGAAAAAAATATTTGTAATTTTCTGACTTATGTAAGGACCTAGACTAAAAAAATTAATGAGAATAAATCAGAGACAATTCCCTAATTTCAAATAGGTATGCAAAAAAATCAAAATCGAAAATTTTGTAATTTGGGCCTTTACGAGATTAGGGGCAGTATAAATCTGGCATTTTTCAGGATTTACATTCGACGACTTCTTCTTGAATTTTTCATTTCGATCGAGCTTTATATCGCTTTAAATTAATTTTCGATCGAAATGCAGAATGGACCATATTTTCAGATTTTAGTTGCTCCTTTTACTACAGCATTTTTTCTATTTTCTTTAATTAACTCCAAGTTTGGTCGGTTTTTGAAAACTTTCCAATGTATAGACATTTTGGTTTAAAATACTTGAATTTTTAATTCTATTGGTCGGATATTCAAGTTTGAGGTCCTTAGACTAAACATCCGGTGAAAAAAAAAGCTACCGGACTTAAGAATTCTCTAAATCAAGAGATCAAAATCAAAACTTACTAAACGCTTAATAATAAAGATGATTTATTGACCAATTTAGAGTATTTATAATCGAAAAAAGTGGAAAAGATTAAAATCTTGTATTCCTTTGGCTTAATCATCTCGTACAAATAAACTCGAACAAATCATCATTTGAATTAAATTTTAGAGACATACATAAAAATCTTAAATTTTTTTTATTTAAAAAAATCAATATCAAATCACTTTACATCAATTGTTTAACATTTTCGCCATCAGTTCTTTTTTTAGTATGTAAAACTTTTTTTTTTAATTTTGAATCTTATATAACAAAATATTTATCTTAAAAAAAAAGACAAACACATACAAAAATAAATGCAAGAATGTTTTCGATTCCTTGAAAAAACCATCAGTTTTCTATAAGATGGTTAACATTTTTCCAACAAAACAGCAATACCTTGTCCTCCTCCAATACAAGCTGATCCTACAGCATATTTCAAGTTCTTACGCCTGAAACGAAAAGTTAATTTTTAAGAAATGTAAAGAAATATGTATATAAAAAAATACATACTGTAATTCGTGAGCCAAATGTCCAGTAATTCGAGCTCCACTAGCAGCCAAAGGATGACCTAAGGCAATAGCTCCACCATTCAAATTCAATTTGTTAATGTCTAACTTAAGAGCATCCATACAGGCCAAAGTTTGTGCACTGAAGGCTTCATTGATCTTTTAAATAACAAAAGACATCACAATTAATATTGATCTTAAAAATAAAAAAAATCTTACATACTTCAATTAAATCCATATCATCCAATTTCAATCCGGTTGCTTTAAGTACATTTTCAATTGCTGGAACTGGACCAATTCCCATGATATCTGGTTGCACTCCAACATATGAATAACCCACCAAACGTGCCAATGGCTTCAATCCAAATTCCTTGACAGCATCTTCAGATGCCAATACAACAGCAGCAGCTCCATCACAAATACCCTAAAATTTGAAAAGTTAAACATTTTCTTTTTCAATTCTAGGAAGTGTTTAATAAATCTTACAGAAGCAGTTCCAGCTGTAACAACTCCATTCTTCTTAAAAAGTGATGGAAGCTTAGCTAGTCCCTCGAGTGTTGTTTGGGGTCTTGGATGTTCATCGACAGCAAAGTCGACTTCCTTTCCCTTGACCTTAATTTTAAAGGGAGCAATTTCTGACTTAAAGACACCTTCATCTTGGGCTTTCTTCCAATTAACTTGAGATCTCAGAGCAAATTCATCGACACGTTCTCTAGTAACTTTGTATTTTTCAGCTAAATTTTCAGCTGTAAGTGCCATTGGCAATTTACAGTATGTATCTGTGAGTCCAACCCATAGACCATCTTCCAGAGCATAGTTAGCTCCGAGAGTTGTTCCAAAACGAACATTTCTGGCAACAAATGGAGCTTGTGACATACTGTCTACACCACCAGTCAAGGCGATTTTAGCCGATCCCATAAGAATGTCCTGGGCGCCATTAATAATTGATTGAAAACCAGAACCACATAGGCGATTAACACCTAGAGCTGGTTTGTCAATAGCCACTCCGCAATGTAGAGCAACATGGCGGGGAATGAAAATACCATCTGATGAAGAAATCTAAAAGGAATTGATAGTATTAGAATTAATTGAACATTTTTTGAAAATGTAAGTTGTTAACTTACTGATAGGACATTGCCAACAACTGTTGTATCAACATGTTCTCCTTTCAATCCAGAGGACTCAAGAGCAGCTTTGGCAGCAGCTGTTTGTAATTGTGTCTGATTGACATTCTTTAGAGTTCCACCGAATGTACCAAAAGCTGTGCGCTTAGCACCAACAATAAATATTCCTAAAAACATTGGGAATCATTTTTTAATCTAAGAAATTGAATTAGATGAATCCTCTCAATCGCTGCCACGCACACTTGTGTGAGAGAATTGCGGTTACTTGTAAACGCTTCTGAGCTTCTTATAAGCAAACAAAATTTAAGAAGTAATCTAATAATTACAAAAAAAAAATCCGCCCACTGCCGATTTATGATAAAGCCAGTTTTTTTTTTTAAAGCAAAACATTTTTTTTTGTACTCAAAATTGGAACAAAACACCAGAAAATAGTTTGGAACATAAAGCAAAAATGTTGGAAATTGTGCCAAACAGCTTTGGAAAATATAATATAATATAAATAAAATAGAAATAAGGCCCGAAAAATGATGTATTCCGGCTTAATTTCTAACAATTACAGTTGATTTATTTGACTTGTTCTTTTTCTTTGTATGTTACAAAAATACATTTATGTTACAATTTACAAATCATGACAAGTGACCCAATTCTGTCACCCTCCCGTATCTTTAGCTGTGTTTTTTTTTGGCATTGCTATCCGTATCCGCAGTTGGCGCTTACATGCATTAACGAAAACAACGCGCAGCTGCCGATAGGAATAGAAGCTAAACCAAGCTGCGGATAGAATTTTGACAAAGTGTAAAAGTTTACGCTTTCCTTGCTCTTGCTGCATGCATATACATTTTGTTCTGTGTTGGTATTTGGAAAATCCTACTGCGGATAGATTTGCCAAAAAAACACGCCTTTTATTACTCAATCTAGAGTCGAAGCCTTCGAAGCGATTGAAAAAAGAAATAGTCATATCAGATTTAAATGGTAGATTACGCGAAGTAGATTTAGAATAAATCTCGAGATTTATGCTAAATCTACTTATCTAAATCTCGGATTTAGGGTAAGTGGAAACATTACAGTATTAAACGACTTGTAAACGCCTCAATTGAGTTCAAAGATTTCTTTTTAAAGATTTTTTTTTTAAATAATACAAAAAACTAGCAACATTAAAAAAACCCATTTAATGGATTTTTTCTTTGAAATTTTAGTAGGTAAAGCTCTAAATAATTTTGTGAATACAAAAAAAAATGTAGAGCCTCTAACGATTTCAGTTTTTTTTTTCATTGGTCTAGGATTTTTTTTTTACAAATTTGGTAAATATATAAAATGTAAAAAAAAAAAACAATTTTCTATAAATAAAAAAAAATTACTGAAAACACTGAAACTTGAAAATTACTCTGAAACTTTTTTTTAAATTAATAACATTGTTGCTAATGTAAAATTCTATGTACATTTTATACAATTACATACATATAATAAGATTTTAAAAGAAAAAAATGGCTCAAAATTTTAAACGCTTTAGTAAATGCTAAAGCCGTTTTAGTAATTTACTAAGTTAAAACTTAGACTGCTTTATGACGTAGTAACTTGCTAAAATGGCTTTAGCATTTTACTAGATCGATTAAAATTTTGCACCAATAAGTTTTGTTTTGTTTTTTTTTTTTTTTTTATAATGAGCGCGCACTAAAGGGGTTTTGGGTACCCTTAATATGTATGTATACACAGTACGAGCTTTAGGAAAAGAGGAAGGGATGTAAAAGGAGATACCGATGCACATTGGTTTTAAAGTTCTTAACATTAAAATGGGAGGGAAAAACTGAAGCGGGTAATGCATTCCACATTCTAGTAGTGTGACTAAAGAAAGAATCTCTGTATTTGACAGTACGTCCGAAATTGGGCTCAAGTGTAAACTGATGGGCATTCCTTGAAGTACGAGTATTACGGTTGAATTGTTTAAGGGGAGGAATGCAGCTAGCTATTTCATTAGAACATTTTTTAAAAAAGTACCTTAAGTTTACTTAATGTTTACTTAACAAATGTCCCACCCGTGACGATGATTTTTTTTTAATTCAGTTTACCTACTTTCCTAGATACCTATACCTATCTAAAATAGAAACCAATAAAATTTGTTATAAAAGTGTTGAAAAAGTAATGACTAGTCAGTGTAGTCACACGATATTTTGTTTAATGGCCTGATTTGATATAACGTATCTAGACCGTAAATCGATAGTGATGTATGATAGAAGTGTATTGAAAAAGTGGTCATTGTCTTAAAAATTCAAGGGTGAATTTTGTTCCAAACAAAAATTTTCCCATATTTTTAAATGCACTATTATTGGTATATATAAAAAAAAATAACCCTTACCATGTAGGTACTAATATGAAGATCTTCAAGGTTATAAATACTGTGCTTTTAAAAATACCGCTCTCCGAAATTAAATGAAATAAAAACCAACAAAATAAAACCCTTCATCAATTGATTGCCTACATAACCGAGACTGAGAGTGAACTTTGATCAAAGAATGTACTGAAATTTAGTATGCAAGTTTTCAAGACAAATATCATACAAAGAAGCAACGTAAAACACAAAATAATTTATAAAAATTATTATAAACTAATATTCAATTTAAAGGGTCTTCCAAATTTAGAAAGGTTTAAGGAATAAAGTAATAAATTACAAAAGAAATTTCTTTGATGAATTATTTTCCAACAATCTATTTATACACGTTTATCTCTTGATCGTAATATGTATTGCCGGGAGTCAACAAGTGAAAACAACAAAATAGTCTATGATGAAAGTCCAAAGTACATCAAAACATTTTATCAAAATAAAAACATCATTGACTTAGTATACATAATATTAAATGCAGTATGAACTTTGTCTTACCTTTAGTAGCTGCAGACATTTCTTTTCTTTCTTTTTAACAAAAAATTAATTAAAATAAATAATAATCTAAATTGAATTAAAGAACTTTATCTTCGACAAACACGTACACGTCTGCCTTTAAACCTTAACTACCTCTAGTCTTCTAGAGAAACAGTCTGAAACTGATTGAAAATGTGAAATCAAATGAAATGTTGACTGAATTAAATGCGAGAAATTAAAAGCTCCAAAAGCTTTTTCTGAATCAAGTTCAGAGAGCGTTTAACCACTCGGTGAAACGGTGATGGAATACGGAAAGTTATATTTAATTCAAAAAGAATAGTAGATTAGGTGGATTTTTATTTTAGATAATCAGTCCCATTGTGAGTTTCACGTGAACAAGACTCCACCCAGAAAATTTGAATTTAACTTTTTCCCTATTGTGAGTTCTGGGCGGAAAGTTGTTCATGCTCGGACATCTCTCGGTATTTTTAACTTTTCTCTAACTTAAATTTTGGTGCCGAACAAGAAACTAGTTTAGCAGAAAATGTAAATTCCCTTCGGGTGAAACTCATGATACCTTTAAAGATTCCGGGAGGAAAACCTTTCACGTGAAACTCCTGATATGGCTAATTAGTTTTTCTTAAATTCAGACGCAGATATTTTGAGATTATATACAAATACAATTTTTCGCCAAAAAATCCAAGGATAACCCCTTCCGAAAAAAAGTGAATTTAAAAAATGTTTCTCCAAATGTATCGAGTGAGACATCAAATTAAAGGTCTCTGTAAGCTCTGTTTATGCATGAAACCTAAAAGTTTCTCTATGGTCTGGTTGCTGTGCTGAGTGATTTGCAATGAAAATAGCATAAGTTTTTCTTACATTCGAAACCAAATATTTTTTTTTGCAATGGAAATATTAGATCTTCTTACGTTCGGAAATAGATATTTTGTAATCCAAGTCTCTAAACAAGTTTTGGTTGAAAGACAGTGGCGTAGCTAGCCGGTGAAACATGTCCCATGAGACATTTCCCCTAAAACATATGTCCCATGAGACATTTCCCATGAGACATTTTCCATGAGACATTTCCCATGAGACATTTTTCATGAGACAATTGTCATGTCTCATGAGACATTTCCCGTGAGACATATGTCTCATGAGACATTTCCCATGAGACATATGTCATGTCTCATGAGTCATTTCCCGTGAGACATGTCTCATGAGAAATTTCCCGTGAGACATGTCCCATGAGACACTTACCGTGAGAAATATGTTTCATGAGACATTTACCGTGAGACATATGTCATATGTCTCATGGGACATGATTTAATAAGATAGGAGCTTATAATGAACAGGCAACTTTTAAGCATCTCTGACGTTCTAATTTTATTATGTATGTATTATATATTTAAAAAAAATTGAAATGACGTTATATATGTAATTCGAATTTTCGTTTTTATTATGCTATCTTGCATTGACTACAATATAAAATATTAAAGGCAATACCAAATTATCAATTTGGTCGGTGAACGCCTCAACCAAAGATGTTATCACGATTGCCAATAGACTTAAAATCACACTTAAGCCATCTGCTGGAGTAAGATTGAACAAATACAGTGGCACTATGGCTATTGACTGAGATAGAATAAAAGCTAAGCTTCCTTCTATTGATCGATTGGTTCCTGCAAGCAGAAATAAACAATAAACAATGAAAATTATTAAGAAATGTATGCATCAATCTTACCACTCCACTTATGTCTTCCAAATTTCGAACCCAAAATACTTGCTGAGGTATCTCCTATTCCAACCGATAATATTCCTGCTAACATCGGCAGCATATTCACTCCGGAAGCACTATCTACCTCCGAACAAGGACATGGATTTATCCACATAGGCAAAGAGCAACCAATCAAAAGGCAAAATGGAGTTAAGGCTATGTTGCCAGCATCTTTCTCGTCATGCAATGTTGCAAATGCATCGTCGAGAATACTCGATATTGGAGGAATTTTTAGCATTCGTATCATATCGAGTACAGAAAAGGCTGCAAGAGCAACTCCAGTTGCCAAATAAAGAAATGTACATTGGTAAATTAATCCTGGAATGTAAACTAACACAATGAGGATGTGAAATATTTTTCTGACTCTTGTCGATGCTTGTTCGGAACTTCCAATCTGCCATTTTACAGCTAATATTGTTGCAATAGCCATGGTTAAATAAAATACTACTATGTATACCTGAAAAAGAAAAATTTTTATAATGTTCTTGATAGATGTACAATTTACTTACCCTTCGTAAATCGGAGTATATAAACTGAATAACAGTTATTATAGGTAAGTCTTTGGTTACAGGCATAGTGCAAACAGCCACTACTAAAACGATCATAGAAATGTAGAAGAGAACAACGCTTCTGAAAATTTTAAATGTGGCTATGAGCCACGACATCACAAGTAAGCAAGCAAGTGCTCCCTTTAGTAAAAGTAAGAAACGAATTTGAAATTATTTATTTGAACAAACAAACATTAAATAATCTTAAATTGAAAAAAAAACAATGGAAAATTAGCAAAATTGTACAAAGACCCGTTGTGAGTACAGAAATATTGGCGAAAAGTTTCAAATGATTAAGTATAAAGCTAAAGTAAGTTACTAACTTAAAAAGCAGTCTAAAATGACTAGCATTTGTTTAACTTGAAATACCATTAGTTTAACTTGAAATATCAAATTCCAACATTAGCCCAGTAGCTACTCTACTCATTTTTACACAAGTAAGTATTTGTATTGTTTTTAAGAAGAAAGAAAACAGAAAACTAAAATAATTAAAATATGTAAATTCATAATTTTTGTTTATATTTTGTGGACTTTATGAATGAAATTCAATTTAAAAAGTTTTTATGACCTGTAGTCCAAAATGCGTTTCGCCCAGGTACAACAGTTGGGCTCATCGCTCATCAGTTAGATGCTGTTGTACCCATTCTAAGACGATGATTACCGACACTTATTAAAATTACAGCATAAACATACTGTGAATTTTAATATTTCTAGGGGAATTTGATTAAATTCGTGCACCTAAAAAATATTGCCTGTGGTCTGGCTGAAGTTATAAGAAGAAAGAAAACAGAAAACTAAAATAATGGGCGAAAAGCATTTGGGACTACAGGTCATAAAAACTTGTTGTACTGTTTTTATTTTTCGAATAAAATAAAAAAATGAGTAGCTCTACTAAGTTGCAGAAAAAAAGGGCTAATATAGTTCTCCCAACTCTGTTTGACCAATGTCGTTTTCCTTCACTCTATTTGGGAGTACTCTAAATTATTACTCCTTTTTCTGGAGTCATGGAACATAATGAGAGTAATTTTTTTTTTTTTTGTAATTGTGTGTGTGTGTGACAAAAATGGATCATTTCGTCGTTTCCTTGAAGTAAATAGTGATAACAGGCTAAGGGAAAAATTTGTATGAACTAAAAAAAAAAAATTCGCAGTAGTTAATAGTTTTTTTACCGACTTCCAAAAAGGAGGAGGTATTCAATTCGTCTGTATTTTTTTTAATGTTTGTTGTCATAACTTTGGACTGAGTGAAACAATTTTAACAATTCTGTATTGGAAAGCTGGTGCCTGCAGTGTGGTCCCATTTTAATTTTGTTCAGTTCTGGCTATAGAAACTATAAGAAAAACCATAAAAGCCAGTTTTGTTTCTTGTAAAAACCAATGCGTTTTGTTGCGTCACAATGAAGCGTTCAGGTGTTAAATCTTAATTACATATGGTCTAAAGGGAGGCCCCCAAAATAACCTTAGCGTCTACGTTTTTCATACAAAAACGCTTTCCTGTTTGTCACTACTAACTCTGCGAACAAATTTGAGGTGGCCTGACAAGGAATTGATGTTAATACTTTGATTAATTTATATTTTTTTCTTCGTTATTTCCCTAACCTTTGTATACAGATTGACCTAAATTTTAGCTCCCATACAAAACTATCTCAAAAGTTAAGAAGAGTTAAGATATATTTAAGAGTTGTGATCAGATTTAGTTAGAAAAACAAACATTCGTTTTCAAGTATACATTTTTTGTCTGTTAGTGTACGAAAAATAAGTCAAGGAGAACGGAGTAAAAAAATGTCAGCTAAAATTTATCGCGATGTGCGTACTAGGTTTAAAGAAATAATTTTTTTTAAACTTTTTTTAATTTCAATACATTTTATCTTTACATATGATAGTGGAGTAACTAAAGCTCAAAAAATGGCAATATTAGGGAACCCGGCCGAACAGCTTAGATTTTGATGATCTTTTTTTTTCAAACGTAGGTAATTAAAAATACTTAAAAGTCTATAGATTAAAAATTGCATAATAAGCGTTCGTTGATAAGTTTTACTTTTGGTATATTTTTCATTATGCTTCTGATCGGTTTTTGTTTAGCCTAATTGACACACACTCTTAGTTTGATTTTATAATTGTAAAATAAAAATATCCCATCGGCCCAGAAAAAAATGGGATTTTTTTTATTTGGCACAGGATTTTTTTTTTTATTGATGAAGAACACTGGCTGAAAAATTCTTTTATTTGGCTTTCAATTTTATTTTGGAAAATGTTTTAAAAAGTGAAGAATTAACGAAAGTAATGGAAGAAATAAATAAAATAAATAGTACTCCGGAGTATTTTTTGTTACTCTTTTGTGGCGTCAAGGAACACAAAACCTTCAAAAATGCAAAAATAAGTACTAAAAAAAGTACTCTCATTGGAGTGAAGGAAAACGACATAACTACGGCGTAAAGCAAAATTGTTCTAAAACCATTTTTTACCAAAAATGAGATAATGATACATTTTTACTAATTTGAGGGTGCTCTTTCCGAATTTGAAAAGGGTTTTTGTCTAAAAAATTTCTTTTCAGCAGATAATATAATTTAATGGGACATAAAACAATAAACACAGGTAAGAAGCCTTCTGAAAATGAGACCCGAGTATTCTTGATTGTTCTAAGTCCCAATATATTTTCTTCTAAGTCTACTATTCATTTAATGAAAGTGCGTACTTGTATAGGAATTGTTCTATGTCCAATTTTGGGTTTTTAGTTTTAAAAAATATTTAAAAATTGTATACACCTACTAATGAGGTAAAATTGTATGGTTTATTCAAGAAAAAAGAACAAACTTTATAAAAAACATAACTTGAATGTCGAACGAGCAGAAAAATGTCGCTTTAAACCAATTTGAAACTTAAAATTCGTCTCCTGCAAAATTTTCTTTTTGTTACTTAACACAATTTTGCTTTACGGCGACGCGACGATGTGTAGTTTCATCTTATTTCATAATTCATTTTCAATTCTCATAATGTTAGTTTGAAAAAAGGACGTTTCCGTAGATTTTCCTGGCCTGTAAATGTGCTGACGATGGGTAAGTGGTTTAATTGCCATATCTAGTCCGTGGCAACAAGGAATAACAACATAACGTCTGCGTAAAGCAAAATTGTTCTAAGTCCTTAAGAAATCCTATGTACTCAGAACAATTTTGTTTTACGCCGACGATAAGTCAACTTATGTCGAGATTGAGCGACTCCATCTACCATATTTTTTTCGTATTTTTATTCCAGACAAAATAAACATAAAAAAGAGCAAACTCAGAAATGAATCGCACAGCGCTGAAAATTGGTACAGAGCATTTAAATGTCGATTAAAGTAAAATGTCAAAAGTCCCCAAAAGTCCCATGTGTGCATAAAAAGTTATTCAAGTTTTAATGTCGAAAATTTAGGTTTTTTTATATATAACATTGAAATGGGAGAAGCTATTAAAAAAATGTATATGGATGACTTGTAGGTTTTGTAATTCCCTAAAAAAATGTTATAACACTTTTTTTTCTACGAGATATCGTTTAGAAGATATCGTGGTTTTAAAACGTGTCAAATGTCGAAAATATTGATTTTTTTTCCTATTGATCTTACACTCTGAGTCCTGTCTTTGAAAAACTGGTAGATAATGTGCCCCTTTATGTTACTACATTTTTTGATTTTTGTTAAAGTAAAAAGAAAAAAAATTTTTTTGATTTGGTCAAAATTCAAAAATTGCGAATTTGTGTACATAGCTTCTAAAATATGAGTTTTTTGAAATATATTTTTAACTCGTATCATATACTATAACGCTTTCCACAAAATAGCTGAAGATATGCTTAGATATGCTAGTAACACTTATCGTTTTAAAGGTAGTGCGTTCAAAAGAGTGGTATATATATAGAAATATCGTTTTTTTGTCTATTTTCGTCAAATGGTCAGTGTTATCTAAACAAATTTTCATAGCATTTGGGTAATTCCATGAAAAAGTGGACACGAATTTTGAACAAATTATGCAGTTTTTTTTACTCTTTGTAATAGCAAATTACTATTTACAAACGGTAACACTTTATGCATAAGCTGCCAACTACAGAAGAATTTCAAATGAAAATGACGGAAAAACAAGCCCACAGTAAATTGGATGAATCTAATAGTGACCATGACAATATGCCCTCGTGATTGCTAAAATAAATTAACATTTAAGCAAGCTTCGTTACACAATATTCGATTTAAAAAAAACTTGAGTGAAAATGCATCTTTTCTTTACTTTTGGAACCACAAATCGCAGGTAACATGAGTTACCAAAATAATGTAGCGTGAGTTACCTAAACAATTAAAAAATTTTTCCTCGAAATATCGAATAAATGTTTGGTTTTGTCACTAATATTAAAAGTTTGTAATTTTTATGTATGGAATCTTCATTTAAAACAAATTTAGATTCTTAATTTCGCAGAAAAACTTCATACTGTGGGACTCTTAAATCTCGTGTCCGATTTTTGTAGCGTGAGTTACCATCATACTTTTATTTATCCCAAGCAAATACTAAAATTAAAGAAATTTTTTTTTGTTAATTATGAGTTAATTATGGTTATGCTCCGTTCATGGATAGTAAATTCGTATCAATTTATATTAAAATTAACAAAAAAAAAATTATTTATGTATCAGAAATTTTTGTGAATGTAACGTGAGTTACCATGGAATTGCCCATTTGTTGATAATGTGTTTTTTTCTACATATTTTAAATTAAGTTCTTATCCCTTCAGAGCTGTAATTTAAAAAAAAATGTATTTCGACAAAAATCAAAAATATCAGTTTTTTATACTTAACTCTTGCAAAATGCAGTTTTTGAAAAAATATTTTGAATTTATTTAATAGCCCATGATGTTTTCCATAAAAAAGATTAAGATGTACTTTTTCATAGCTGCCATCGTTTAGAAGATACAGCTTTCAAAAAGAGGACTACGAAAAAATAGTGTGTTTTGTCCTTTTTTTTGAACACATGGGATTTTTGACATTTTACTTTAATCGATATTTAAATGTTCTATACCAATTTTCAGCCCTATGCGACTTATTTTTGGGTTGAATGTCTAATTTGTCTGCAATATTTTATCTTAAGCGGTTTATAAATTACAGGTAAAAGAAAAATGACATTAGCATTGATTTTAAATGGGAAGCCAAACTTTCAAAACGCTCTCCTGAAAAGTTGTAAAAACTGACTTATGTTGTTTTTCTTTATTGCCACAGAAGTTATTTATTACTTTCTCTAAGGTAGCGTATAGTGGATAGACCTATTTGAAAACCCAGATATCTAATAATAAAAATAATGAAGCTCTTAGCTAAAAGTTCTCTTTGAGTGAAATCAATAAGCCCCTGTGATTCTTCCAAGCTATTGTATGTAACTAACTAAATTAATTATTGTATTTAGTTGTTTCTTACTTACCATCATAATAGCACTAATTTGTCCAAATTCCTCACTTGGTGGTGAATTGTAGAAAACTGGAATCTTAAAGAATCCATTGATGATAAACAAAATAACACCCTGTACCAATATGCATGCCTCGCCCAGAGTACAACTCTTCGGGAACCCCTTCAAAACTCTCACATAAACATACTGATAGCCGAGTGTCGCCCCAAATCCAATTGCAAGACATACACCATACGTCTGTTGTGTCCAATATTGCAATTGTAAATGAATTATTACCCCAGGAGATAAGGCAAAGAATAATTTCAAATATCTCCCGGGGGCAACAGCTAGACACGCAAAGAATGTCAACGATTGCATCAACATGCCCACGGAAACAATCGTGAGTACGAGGAATAAGTCGTCATCGTTGGAACACGCTTTGTGGCGGTTATTGGTGACGACATATGCCAGCGGCAAGAGACAACTTAGCCAGTAGCCGGGTGACGCATTTGGTCTATGAGAGGGGGGAATAAAAATTCAATAGGTTGATTTTTTTTATCATCTGAAGCAATCTAATGAAGAAGTTTAAAGTACAAAGGTTTGTTTCATTAGCAATTCTTACCGGCTTATGATTCCCATGTTTTTGCCATTTTTATCAATGAATTTGTCTACTTTGTTTTTGTCAGAGTTTTCCATTGTTTTGGAATTGAAGTTGATTTATGTGGTAATAACTTATTGAATTGCATTTAAAAACTATTTGCCAATTAGGCTAATTCTATGTTTGTTAGACTACTTGTCCATTTATTCGATTTTTATCAACAAATAAAAGGAAAAAGAATAAACTAAAGAAAAAGAGAGACGAGAGCAAAACATATGTTTTTGATATGACGTGAAGTTTGTTGTGGTTTGTTTCTTTTTTTTTAACAAAGAAAATACTGGGTTCTTGTCTTTGATATATGAGTATATTTGTATTTTTGGCTGATACTGTACATCATTTGAAAGGGTGTGTCAAAATTTGTCCACACTTGAATATTGCTGTTCCAGTTTGGAATTTTTTCATACAAATACAGCGTACCGCTACCGTATACCCCCCAGTGTGGTCAAGGCTTTAAAGGTTTGGCTTTTTTTATTTTCTTTTGATTTTTTCTGTTTTGTATTTTTTACATATTATTTTATTTATTTTAATTTTTTTCCTATTTTGTTTCTTTTCCTTTTTCGGAAATTCCACTGCTTTTTCTGTTGTTCTGAAATGATGAGAATATTATTTTAATTGAAAAAGAACACATTTTTTTTTTCATACCATGGCCCGGCCAGGAATCGATCCCACGTACCTCTGCATACCAAGCCAGCACCTTACCAGTAGACCATACTCGAATATTAAAGATAAGTAGAAAAAAGGGAGCTAATTGAAACCTCACATAAAAATGCAATGTTTTTTTCTAAAGCTTTACAAACATTGCATATCTGCAGGATAAAAGCTTTGCATACTTATTCGTGAAAAACATTGTGTTCACGCAACTTTAGAAATTAAATCTTTAAAAACGATATTTGGCATCACCAGATTTGGCACCACCAAATATCGTCAAGTTTTTATTTGTGACAGTTGGCTGCCCTTCCTTCTTGTACTTTCCTCAATCATAAGTGTCATTCATTTTGTCATTCTTTCTCTAATCTTCATCGGCACAAGTTCGCCTCTTCTTTTTTATGTAAAAGTAAAATTAAAATGAACAAAAAACTTAAATAAAAAAACCAACAAATTATAAAGTACACAAAATAAACTCTCTCTATTTATTTAACAACAAATAACATAAAACAAAAAGAAAGAAATTACATATAAGAACAACACAATCACAAGGAAGAGAAGAAAAACCCAAAAAAACTCAAAACACATTCATCACTACACACGTCGCAGCCGCAGCCGCATCCACCACAAAAAGTAAGTCGTCCCAAATACAAAACCACCCCACGTCTGAAATTGGTCAGAACATTTGGTCCAATCGAGCCAGATAATTGTGCTCCACCGCCTGGACTTACTGGTGTCAACGAGCTGCGACACATGAACCACACGTGCTCGCACTTCAGAACAAGAAAAGTGCTATATACGTTTTTTTACTTAATCGTCGCTTTTGACGACGACACGCCTCAAATTTAAAGGCTCTTTTGAGAGCCACACAAATAAGAAGCTGGAAACAATTGTAAACGCCATTGCTTCGATTGGCGCAACGTGGGAAGAAGAACCATCATAAAGCATCAAGAAACGGCAACCTCATCAGAAGAATCATCAACAAAAGCATCCTAAATTTTCAAATAGATTAATTAAAAAAAATCTGTACAGGGTGAGTTGAAGTTTTTTTTTATATTTTGAAAGGCTTTTTTTTTTATTAAATTATGATTCATATATATGTAAATATGTACATACACTAGTGCATTTTTTAGTATCTAGCTTTTCTTATTTCAACGGTAAAGTAAAGTTGGCGTCACATTCTCTCTCTTTCGGTTTCATATCGCGATATTGTTCCTAATTTTTTTTAGTCATTTGGCTTGAAATCTAACAAAAAAAAAAACTCTCATTGCATTTTTAAAAAATCATTTTCTTTTACACAGTTTCTTATGAGAACCAACTGTACTCGGTTTTTGTGCTACTCGTGCTCCCAACAACGGTACATTTGTTTGTAGTTGGCATTTATTGGATGGCGTCATTTCATAAAACAGTTTTGCAACTTTAATTTTGGTTTACAGTTAACATCACGCTTTACTTTTTTTTTTCTTTTCGACTTATATTTTAACGGTTCAATTTTTTTTCTTCAATCATGTTTTAAGCTGGTTTCCAAGTTCCTTTGGGACATTTCTTTTGCTCTTAAAAAATATAAATTTTTTTTTCTTCGATTATCAAGTACCACGAATTATTCTAAATTGAAATTTGTTTTCAAGGTTCCTTTGTGAACTCTTGAATCATTTCAAATTGTTTTTTTTTTAAATAGTTTTTCTTGAATTTTGCAACTCTTCGAATATTTTCTATTAAGAATCTATTTAAACAAAAATTAAAATAAAATTTTTGATAAATAATTTTAAGAATTTAAACTTATTTCAACTCTCTTTGAAAAGTTTTTTTTTTATTTTTGGAACTTGTGCCTTTTCTTTAAACTTTTCAAATATCTTTTTTTTTTTTCAAAACAACGCAGACATTTATCATGTTTTCACAGCATTCGCTCTCAATTTTCAAGGTTCTTTTGAGAACCCTTGCTCTTTCTCAATTATCTTTTGAAAAATTCTTTTTTTGTGAATTGATTTTTGAAAGTTTTTTTCAAATTAATTCTGAAAACGAAGAATTTTATTTACGTTTTCACTCATTCGCTCTCAAATTTTCAAGGTTGTTTTGAGAAGTCCTGCTATTCTCAATTTTCAAGGTTCTCTTGAGAACCCCTCGTTTTCTCAATTAGACTTTGAAAAATTCTTTTGTTTGAATTGTTTTTTGAAAGTTTTTTCAAATTAATTCTGAAAACGCAAAAACTTATTTACGTTTTCACCCAGTCGCTCTCAATTTTCAAGGTTCTTTTGAGAACCCCTCGTTTTTCTCAATTAGACTTTGAAAAATTCTTTTGTTTGAATTGTTTTTTGAAAGTTTTTTCAAATTAATTCTGAAAACGCAAAAACTTATTAACGTTTTCACCCAGTCGCTCTCAATTTTCAAGGTTCTTTTGAGAACCCCTCGTTTTTCTCAATTAGACTTTGAAAAATTCTTTTGTTTGAATTGTTTTTTGAAAGTTTTTTCAAATTAATTCTGAAAACGCAAAAACTTATTTACGTTTTCACCCAGTCGCTCTCAATTTTCAAGGTTCTTTTGAGAACCCCTCGTTTTTCTCAATTAGACTTTGAAAAATTCTTTTGTTTGAATTGTTTTTTGAAAGTTTTTTCAAATTAATTCTGAAAACGCAAAAACTTATTAACGTTTTCACCCAGTCGCTCTCAATTTTCAAGGTTCTTTTGAGAACCCCTCGTTTTTCTCAATTAGACTTTGAAAAATTCTTTTGTTTGAATTATTTTTTGAAAGTTTTTTCAAATTAACTCTGAAAACGCAAAAATTTATTAACGTTTTCACCCAGTCGCTCTCAATTTTCAAGGTTCTTTTGAGAACCCCTCGCTTTTCTCAATAATACTTTTAAAATATTCTTTTGTGGCAATTGTTTTTTGAAATTTTTTTCTAATTAATTCTGAAAACGAAAAAATTTGTTAACGTTTTCATCGAGTCGCTCTCAATTTTCAAGGTTCCTTTGAGAACCCCTCGCATTTCTCAATTATACTTTGAAAAATTATTTTGTTTGAATTGGTTTTTTGGAAGTTTTTTCAAACTAATTCTGAAAACGCAGAAATCTATTCACGTTTTCACTCATTCTCTCTCTTTTCAAAGTTTTTTTTGAGAACCCTTGCGTTTCTCAAAACTTATTTTGTTTGAATTGGTTTTTGGAAGTTTTTTCAAACTAATTCTGAAAACGCCGAAATCTCTTCACGTTTTCACTCGTTCTCACTTTTTAAGTATGCTTTTCTCAATTACACTTTGAAAAATTATTTTGTTTGAATTGTTTTTTTGAAAGTTTTTTTTCAAACTAATTCTGAAAACGCAGAAATCTATTCTCGTTTTCACTCATTCTCTCTCTTTTCAAAGTTCTTTTGAGAACCCTTGCGTTTCTCAAAAAAATTATTTTGTTTGAATTGGTTTTTGGAAGTTTTTTCAAATAATTCTGAAAACGCCGAAATCTCTTCACGTTTTCACTCGTTCTCACTTTTTAAGTATGATTTTTCTCAATTACACTTTAAAAAATTATTTTGTTTGAATTGGTTTTTTTGAAGTTTTTTCAAACTAATTCTGAAAACGCAGAAATCTATTCACGTTTTCACTCATTCTCTCTCTTTTCAAAGTTCGCTCTCGCTTTTCAAGGTTTTTTTGAGAATCCTTGCTTTTCGTAATTATACTTTGAAAGATTCTTTTGTTTGTATGTATGAGTTTTGAATAATTTTTCAAATTAATTCTGAAAGTGCAGAAATTTATTCACGTTTTCACTCACTCGCTCTAAACTTTTCAACTCTCTTTTGAAATTTTTCTTTCTTTAGAATTATTTTTTAAACATATATTTTTTAGGTCTCTTTGAAAAAAAAAAACAAACTTATCTAAGCTTTCAACCCACTCCACATATGAAAACACTCGTATTGATGTTAATATTAATTAAATTAAAACAACACTTTCTCCTTGGGAACAATCTTTAGAAGATCCAACAAAGGTACCAACTTGGGAAAAGTTAGATAAGTTATTAAATTCACGATTCCAGGCGTTAGAATCTATTTCAGACACCACTTTTTCAAAACCATTATCACAAAATTTCCAAGTCACCAGAAAAACAATTTTCAGAAGCCTAGCAAAGTCAATACTTTTCTTGCGAAGGCGGGAGGAACTAAGTGTAAAATTTGCTTCGCAGAACATGCAATTTATGAGTGTCCTAAATTTTAGGCATTATCAATCCAATCCCGAATCGAAATAGTTCGAGAAAAGAAGATGTGCAATAATTGCTTAGACACCAGTAATCAAAAGGTTACTTGTTTTAGCAAATATTCTTGGAGTTTTTTGTAAGAAAAGACACCATACACTTTTGCACCTTGCAAATAATCCCTCTCCAGTTCAAAATCAAAATTTTTAATCTAAAGTCCACTTCTCAATCACAAGCTTTATATTAAATTCTCAAATATTTGCTTCTTCGCAACCATTCATTCCTCAAGCTTCATATCAAAATTTCATGGTGATCTATAGAAAAAAAAAAAGGTTTTTTTTTTGGCAATCCATATTGTAAGAGCCCTCATTGATCCAGGTTCCAAAATGTCTTTCATTTCGGCAGCTGTTCAAAACGTCTGAATTCATTATATATCGACAAAAATATAACTATTTCTGGGATCAGTGGAAATCTCTCCATCACTTCAAAGAAAATTTGTCCTTTTAAATCACTTCTGCATATCCCCCTCAAATCACTATATCAGCTAAGGCCATTGTGATTAAAACACTTACTAACAACCTCCCAAGATCCTACTATTTTTGAAGGCCTTCAACTGGCCGATCCCACGTTTAATAAGTCCAATTTTATGGTTTCTGTGACTCCTCAGAAAAGGCATATGCCACCACTTTATACATAAGCGTTCGTCAGTCTAACGGAACTTTCTCTTCTCACTTGCTCTGTGCAAAATCAAGGGTTTCACCCATCAATTATGTGTCATTGCCACGCCTTGAGTTGTGTGGGGCACTTCTACTTTCCAAAATGGTTAAAATTTACGTTTCAAGTTTCTCTGTCCACGCATATCAAACCTTTCCGTTTTAAAATATCTTTAAATTATCCAACAGACAAATACGAAGTACACTTCATAAGGCATTACTTCTCAAGAAATGCAGTTTGTACAAAACCGTTTAATACAGCAAGCTCAAAGAAATTAGTATCCAACAGAATATTCTCTATTAATGGAAGGTAGACCCACTCTCCAAAGAATTTCACTTATTTCGTTTTAATTCATTTTTAAATTCAAGTAATCTCATTAGGGTCAACGGTCGACTCAATCAGTCAGATTCTGTTAACGCAAAGTTCAAAAAATTTCCCAGTTCAATTCAACAAGGAACTCAATCCACTTATGGTGTTCAATGTCTTAAATGGAATTTTATTCCTCCAGGTGCTCCACATATGGGAGGCTGGTGTAAAAAGTTGCAAAAGTCACCTTCGGAAACTGGGGACTAGTTCAAAACATACATTCGAAGAATTTCCAACAGTATTAGCTCGCATTGAAGCATGTTCAAACTCCCGTCCGATTTCATCAATGTTCAATGATTCCTCAGATCTATTGATTTTAACTCCGGGTCACTTTTTGCGCGGTAATTCATTTTTATTTTTTTTCTAAGTCTAATCAGGCTGATGCCAATTTTGTCCCTCATCAATCGATGGTAAAAAGTTAAATGCCTCCAACAACAATTCTCTCGTTGATGGAAATACGAGTATCTTAAAGAACTTCATCAGAGACATTAGTATCAATCCCTTCAAAAAGATATCAAGTTAAATGACCTACTTGTTGTAAAAACCAAAAATCTTCCTTCCACTGAATGGCGCCTTTGGCGTGTTGTAAATGTACACCCCGGCCCTGACGGAAGAGTGAAAGTGACGACGCTAGTTGTAAAACTTTGTCTTTTGCACTTGAAATAAGTATTTAAGGTTTCTTTTTTTCTCAAAAAAAATTAATTTTTTTAATATATATGCCTTTCAATTTATAATTAGAACTTTATACTTACTATTTTTTCAAAAAAAAAAATCAAATTTTGCTTTGGGCGCCTCACGCCAAAAAAAAAAAAATAATTTTCATTTTTTCATCAATTTGAAATCTATTTGGCGATTTACGCCAAGGGGGGCAGTAATGTTCACGCAACTTTAGAAATTAAATCTTTAAAAACGATATTTGGCATCACCAGATTTGGCACCACCAAATATCGTCAAGTTTTTATTTGTGACAGTTGGCTGCCCTTCCTTCTTGTACTTTCCTCAATCATAAGTGTCATTCATTTTGTCATTCTTTCTCTAATCTTCATCGGCACAAGTTCGCCTCTTCTTTTTTATGTAAAAGTAAAATTAAAATGAACAAAAAACTTAAATAAAAAACCAACAAATTATAAAGTACACAAAATAAACTCTCTCTATTTATTTAACAACAAATAACATAAAACAAAAAGAAAGAAATTACATATAAGAACAACACAATCACAAGGAAGAGAAGAAAAACCCAAAAAAACTCAAAACACATTCATCACTACACACGTCGCAGCCGCAGCCGCATCCACCACAAAAAGTAAGTCGTCCCAAATACAAAACCACCCCACGTCTGAAATTGGTCAGAACACATTGCATACTTGGAAACATTGCATACTTACAAGAACCTCTTGGAACAGGTGTCTATGAAAGCCTTCTGTCACTTGAAAATAGAAGGCTTCTTTAGAACGGTTCAAACAGGTCTTATAGAGGTCTTCTTTAACTTATATTTACAAGGCTTCTTCTAAACACTTCCAGATAGCCTTAAGCAGACCTCCTTTTTTTCCAAAATGGATGATTTGCGTAAGTAAGCCTTAAACTAAACGTATACAAACTATAGCTTGCCGAATCGAAGAAAATGGACCTTATGCAAGTAAAATTGTTACTTGGGTTGAAATAGCTAAATCCATCCTTGAACCAAAGTTGATCCACTGCTAATACGCCGAAATCGGCGAGTTAAATTCTTGATCCGAGGCTGAACCACGTTTGTACAACAATTTTGTATCGAAGAATATTGAGCAGTTTATGCCGACTTTTTCAGTCGGTTTTTGCCGTGGGCCTTTTTCTGGCTAAAATCGACTCCCAAAAATTCGGCATAATCGTTTTTGTAAAGGCTTGACCACACCGAAGGGTTGTGTATTAAAATCTGTGCGTTAAAAAAAAATAAAACAACAACAAATGTTCAGACAAATGTCAAACAGAGGAGTGTGTGTGAAAGTGCGTGTGTTTGTATGCGTGAATCTTGCTAAAAATCCAGATTCAGATTCTTGAATCTCAGATTCATTTTTTTGTCATTTTTTTGAATCTCATGAAACCTGAGATTTTTCCACTATTTCCCCTCTTCACCCCCCTTTCAGCTGTCAGAATGCGGTGGCTACACTCTGTTATGCCCAATCACGTTCCACTTTTACATTTTCTAGGAACAAACGTCAAAAAGAGGAAAAATTTAACAATGGAACTGTACTACCCTCAGAAAATTCAGTTCCCTTCGTGAGCATCTTCTCGCTTCACCTTCATCCCTCTTGCCTACAAACTCACTGCTTAGGCACTAATACGAAACGAGCGGAAAGTAAACGATAATGAAGTAAACGATAGTCACGACAAAGAGCGATGATGTAAAACGAAAAAGTCGTTTGGCCAAAATAAACCGAAAAAAAATAATATTTTTTTGACTCTCAAACGATAGGCAAACGGGCAGTCGTAATGAAGAATATCGTTGAAATAAAACTATTATCATAAGTCGTAATCGCGTTTCAACGATAATCGTTTAACAAATTAGGGCGATTGGTACGCAGATTGAGTTAAATTTTAGCTACCATACAAATTTATCTCAAACATTTAGCCGAGCTTAAAAATTATTTTAAAAAGTTGGTCGAAATGGGCGCGGAATCAGTTAGAAAATATAACGTTTCCATTTTTGTATCTGTCTTAGCAGTCAAGATAAACGGATAAATAAAAATACCAGCTAAAATTAAGCGCGATCTGCGTACTAGGTTTTGATCCAAAACTTGTTAGACTTTAATTCGAAGATATCTTCTTACGAATGTAAGAATACAAAAATATTCCGATTGCAAATAACTTAGCAACTAGACCACAAAAAAACTTTTGGGTTTCAATACCCATCGTCGGTCTCATGAGAAAACCTCGTAACTCCACTTTTTTTTCAAAAATGACTTTTGAATGCCATTCCTTAGAAAATATGTCAGCTTAGCAACCCAGAAAATTTTGGGTAATTCCGAAAACTCTAATTAGACTTAAATTCAAATTTTGCACAGCGCGTTTCTTCCCAACTACTCTGTTGTTTGTTTACTCTTTCGTCTCTCCTGTAAAATTTTGATTTTGGGAGTTACGAGGTTTGCTCATGAGACCGACGCACAGTGTGTAATTTTGCCAATCTAGCGGAACTTTAATCAAAAATAAATGTCTCTTAAATGCGACAAAATTGGTATCATATGAAAGGTAAAACCTTTGGCAATAGAGTGTTAAAAAAAAAACAAGAAAACAACTGTATTTACCGTTCAACAGAATCACAAACATCAGCTTGGTTCAAGAGAAAAAAAAAATTGAAGCTCATTGCTTTTCTTGTGTCAAGTTGATAACAGCGTGGTCAAGTGGAAAATAAGTTGTGTAAATTAAATTTATTTTATTTATTTTTGGTAATATATTAGAACTTCTCAGGGTAAGTAATTTTTTTGTGCACTTACAAATAAAAAAAAAAAGTCGTTTGTTTGAAGTCCTTAAAAGTGATGTTTTCTTATTGTGTTCTGTAACTTTGTGAAGCGTTTTAAAAATGTATCCTCGTGTATATTTCGTGTTATTGGGTTTAAAATCTCCGTTGGTATATTCTGTGTTAGAATTCGTTTACTTTCCATGCTTTAGACTGCTGACCCCATACAACATTTTTTTTTTGTTCAGGTACATAGGCCAAAAACCAATTTTTTGATCTTTTGAAAAATCGCACATCACATTTTTACAAATTGAAAATGACTTTTTTAGATTCTTGTTGGAAAAATAAGACAAAAAGATTAAATAAAATTTTTCGATATTTTGCTTCGTTTTCGAAATAGAGACAGTTTAAGAACCAACTCCCAAAATCGTTTGCTCGATGTCGGCTCTTCCCCACCCATTGTGGTACATTTTGTACTCGTATACCACATATTGGACATATAGTTAGATATATTATTTTGAAAATCAATAAAACCCTTGTAGAAATACAATACTTAACAAAATTAAGCTGGTTTGCATCAAAAAAATTAAGTTTACTTGGAATTAGAATTAAGTACTGCTAGATTGGCAAAATTGCACACTGTGCGACGCCATGTATTATGTTGAAGCGTATGAAATTTTCACTATCTATTTAAATACAAATATTTGTTTATTGCAGTTACATCAAACATAATTCATACAAAATGTCCTTAAAAAATTATAGCCGAGCTAAATTTAATTATTTAATAATTCACAAATTGGTTTCCAACTAAAGCTACATTTTTTATCTGTCACAATTTAGCGGATGAAAAATAATTCAAGAAAAGCAGAGAAAAAAGTCAGCTGATATTTAGCGCTAGGTTTAACCTAGTATGTTCCATACAAAATTCTCTCGAAAATTTAAGGAAGGATATCAGAAAAGTTGTGTGCAATAATAGCTATAAAGCATATTTTTATTTCCAAATAAATAGAGTAAAATGCAAGCTAAAGTTTAGTGCGATCTTCGTACGAGGCTTGAAGGTAAAACAGAAACGGACTCGGTGGCGTATGTGTAACATTTTTTTCTTCTCAGGAATCAGGAATCTTAAATAAAGATAAGGCAGTTTATTAAAAATTCAATGACACTTAAAATTATATATCGTTTGTCATACAAAAATTTGCATATGGAAGTGATAGCACATCGAAGTATATTCAAACGCGTTCAATTTCGAGAGCAGAATCAGGATGAATAAAAAATACTTAAATTAGCTTTTACTTAGATATTACATAGAAATAGTAGAAATAAATTTCAAAAGTATGAGCACATTTACTTACCAATATAATGGTTTGATTTGAATATTAACACTATTTAGAGGAAACAAAACATAGACATTGTTGTATTTTTAAACAATTTTATTTTGTTTCACTTTGTAACATGGTTGATTTTTTTTTTTTTTTTGTTTTCGTTTCCTTTCGTAATTTTTATCAAAGTTTCTTGCTTTTAAGACATATTATATAATATTTATTTTTTTTTTTTTATTTTTAATAATTACATGTAAAAAATTGTATTATAATAATTATTATTCCTAGCAGCTGTTTGACTACATAATATCCCTTTTCATATAAATCTTAAACACTGTACGTAATTATTTTATATTTAGCTTAATATATTAAAAAAAAAGTCTTAGCATTCACAATTATTATTGTTTTACTTAATCTTTTCTATTTTTTTAATCTTTGTTGGTGTATACACTATATCATTAATATTATTTGCTTTTATTGTTTTCGAAGCTCTTGCATTTTTTTTTTTGTATTGTTTATGAATTTTTAATGATATATTTTTTTCAATGTATGAATGTGGTTTTTTTTATATAATAATAATGGTTGATATTTTTTTTTTCTTTAAAGTTGTGGTGATGGTACAAAAGCTAATTTAGTGATAACTTTGTATGTATACAGGGTGTCCCACAGTCACCGCCCCAAACGAAAACCATGGATTCCTGAGGTCATTTTAAGTCGAAAAACTTAAGAGGTAATTTTCTCGTTTTCGTCCCGTTTTCGAGTTACCACGGTTTTTATGATTTTTGTTCTCTTTTCCCTTATCTAGCTTTATCTTTGCCAAACTACTTTTGATTTGAAAAATTTTTTTTACAACCAATCAAGAATTTATTACAGTTTTAGTTTGTCTCAAAACTTTTTTTTCTGCGGACAACCGTTTCTCCACAATTTTGCATCAAACACAATTTTCTTCGTTTTTTAAGTTGTTTTTTACACTTTCATATCATTTAAGTCAAAAAAAACACGTTAATGAGTATTAATTTTTTGTGCTTTTTATTAAAGCCCAGTTTATTTTCATAAAAAAAATAAGTTTTATTTCATAAAAAAGGCTACTGAAATTAATTAAAAAAAATAAACAAACTGAGTGAATTAAAAAAAAAATAATTTTTAAATACAAAATTTATTTAAATGAATTAAAACTTTTTCTGAGCTTTATTTATTTGTTCTTTTCTTAACCACAATAGCTCAGAAAAAGTTTTAATTTATTTAAATTAATTTTTTATTTAAAAATTATTTTTTTTTTTAATTCACTCAGTTTGTTTATTTTTTTTTAATTACTTTCAGTAGCCTTTTTTATGAAATAAAACTTATTTTTTTTATAAAAATAAACTGGACTTTAATAAAAAGCACAAAAAATTAATACTCATTAACGTGTTTTTTTGACTTAAATGATATGAAAGTGTAAAAAAACAACTTAAAAAACGAAGAAAATTGTGTTTGATGCAAAATTGTGGAGAAACGGTTGTCCGCAGAAAAAAAAGTTTTGAGACAAACTAAAACTGTAATAAATTCTTGATTGGTTGTAAAAAAAATTTTTCAAATCAAAAGTAGTTTGGCAAAGATAAAGCTAGATAAGGGAA
Source organism: Episyrphus balteatus (assembly GCF_945859705.1). Taxonomy (NCBI): domain Eukaryota; kingdom Metazoa; phylum Arthropoda; class Insecta; order Diptera; family Syrphidae; genus Episyrphus; species Episyrphus balteatus. Next base: position 135,293,013 of record NC_079134.1, read on the forward strand.
AAGAGAACAAAAATCATAAAAACCGTGGTAACTCGAAAACGGGACGAAAACGAGAAAATTACCTCTTAAGTTTTTCGACTTAAAATGACCTCAGGAATCCATGGTTTTCGTTTGGGGCGGTGACTGTGGGACACCCTGTATATTTTTTTTATATCCTTTGCAACATATAGTTGCATTAAAGGTTTTCTCAAACCCCCATGAGTGAGCTATGAAGAAATAATTTTCTTGAGATGTCTTGCTGTAAAACTAAATTAAAAGAAAAAAAAAATTGATGAATTTTGAAATCGTTGCGTTTAGAGTATGGAAGCAGATTGGGTTACCTCTTACAGAACAAATCTGCTGTCAGCCAGCTCTGGGTTTATTTTTTATACGTTCACATCACAAGATATCAATAAGTCGAAACCTCTTTGTATATCAATTGAAAATTGATATATGTACAAAAGAAACCTTTCTTTTAAGCTCATTTATATTTGTTAAATATACATATTTTAGAGCTAAGGAATGGTTGTGATGAGTGAAAAATATCTCTTGATGATTAAAATATAATATTTAAAACTGTTATCAATTTTAATAATTGAATCTGTTTTATCTCTTAAGTACTTGTGCCTATAAGAAGTTGAACTTCTTTGCGTGTTAGACCCAAATTATATTTAAAATCTCTGATTTGTATATTTTTTATATGAATCTTTGCAGAATAAAAAAAAATGCACTCCACATGAAAGAAATACATAATACATTCAATATTAACCCTCTGTCGGCACACGGGTGCGAATTTGGCAGGACAAAAATAAAATGTGGTCACAAAAGTGTCTTTATAAGGGTGAAAATACAATTTTTTGGAATTGTGAATACAATATTCGAATTTCTCAGAAAATTCTACATCAATTTCATATATGATTCTTTATAAAATAGTGAGACCGAAAAAAGTTCTAGCGACATGAAAAAGTATAAGCCAAATTCGCAAAAAAGAGGTGTGCCTACAGAGGGTTAAAAAAAAAAACAAAACTTAGGCCCCTGTTACGGTTGTCAAATATCAATTGATAGAGAAACGAAAAACTTATCAATTGATAGACATTTTGGTGTTACGGTTGTCAATTGATAAATTTTTTCTCTATTGCGATATATCGGGAAGAAATTTGCAATTTGATACATAGCAAAATTTTTGATATCCACAATACCGAATTTTCAAAAGAACTATTCACAATAGATCTCAAATTTATAGCAAGGACACAGTTTACCAAAAATTTTGATAGTCGATAAATAACAAATATCATTTTGATATTTGAAAACCATAATAGGCGCCTTAGTGGCCCAGGCTGACCACGAAAGTATCTCGAAATACCATTATTATTTTTATTTTCAAGTGTAAAGTACGCAATATAAAAGCGAAAGCCTTTTAAATATACACAATGGGTCGTATGCAAAAAAAAAAGCTTGAGCTCTTTTCTGACTTTTCATAGATCTCTTTTTGTATATGAACTTTTTTCAGGTAATATGCAAGGTAATCAATAGCTCTTTTTTCAATTAAATTTTATAGCGAACATAAAAGTAGTTTAGTGGAAAATGTCAATTCCCTTGGGATAAAACTCGCAGTACCTTTTAAGATTCCGAGCGTACAAAACTTTTTCGGATGGAAATATTTTCATGTGAAACTCACAATAGGGCTGAATTATTTACGCAAATGAAAGCGATTGCATGCTGTATTTATTTTACCTGATCATCATGTCCGTTTCGGAACTTGTTTTTCCAACGAATATATCTGTAGAGCGGAATATGTACAATGTACATATATCTCAATGAAGGTCAGAATAAAAACGAAACGAAAATTAATTCTAATTCCGAATATTCACAAGACGATTTTAGCCGCACACTATTCCACACGACGAAAATCGGCTAGTACTTTACTGTGGTAATTGTGGCTATAGTCACTGGCAGCTTACGTTCAAACGACGCGACTTAAAGTAAGTTTTCAAGTCGATAGCGAAAATGCTAACAAAAACACAACTTTGCAAAACTTTTTATTTTCGTTTATGAAAAGCAAGGAGATACTGCAATATATTATTGAGCGTTTGATCATGAATAAAGTGAATAAAAATCTGCCATTAAGTCCACCCCAAAACCAGACTGTTTTTTTTTTTACTTAATTTAAGTTCAATTTTACACTTTCGTACAAAAAAAAAAGTTCCAACAATATGCAACGAAACGAAAACAGCACATCAAAAAATCCAGTTTGATGAAATAAAATTTAAATAAAACAATGCAACAAAATTTGTATCAAAATTTTTTTGTTTATATTTATTAAAATAATAAAGAATAATAATAATTATTAAATGTATAGTAATAATAATTAATTAAAAAAAAATAGTCAAAACAAACGAAAATAAAAAATATATATTTAATACAAAAAAAAAAATATAATAAAACATAAGTACTCATGCGGTTGATGCATTCAAAATTTCTTTTTTTCTCTATTTTTATCTTTTGTTTCAATTTGTGTCTCTAATTTTATTGAAAAACATAATTAAACACCAAAGAACTGTATAAATTTTGTATTTTTTTTTTTTAAATTCAATATACCCCAATTAAAAGTGGCATGTCTGTAGGTTTTGGGTCTTAATATTATTTAAATTTTGTTGTTTGTTTTGGGACAGAGAGATAGAGAAAAGTGAGAGAGATAGAGATTAAGAGTTAACATATAAAAAAGTGTTTTTTATTTTATTTAAACAAAATTATCATATTTCAATTTTAAAATATATATTACAATAAGGCAAACAAAGGAATCATATTTTTTTTATATAAACTTTTGTATTATTTAAAATAATATTTAAAAAAAAAACGGGAAAACGACACAAACATAAAAGGAAATTATCATAAATCGTTTATTTTTATTTGTTTTTTTATATAATTTATAAAAATAGAATATAAAAATGAAATAATTAACATTAACGCATTAAAATGGAAGGTTGCACTTAAAAAAAAAAGAAACAAAATTAAATTTAATAAAAAAACTTTTGATTTTGTTCTTTTTTTTTTTCTCCTAACAAACAAAAACTATTAATAAAATCCGTCATCGACGTCAGTAATTAGTAATTGGTTTTAATTTATTATAATTATTATTTAATTCTTAAATCGTACAGCTTTACACAATCACTTGAGTGTGCTACGTATATTATTATCATTTTTTAAATTTGTTTTAATAGAAATAAAATCATCAAGTCGAGGTGTTACAATACAAAAGAATAATATAGAAACGATTGTCAGCAAAAAACTTCTCTTCAACATTTTGTTAGGCTATCTACAATTATTTTGTAATAAGAAAGAAACAAACGAAACAACTAAATGTGTATTATATAACCAGAGTTTGTGGACAAAAGAAAATTAGATATTTTTTATTTTGTGGTTAATTTTTTACCTGTAAGGATTTTCTATTTGAAAGAAAGCACAGACGGAGCTTCCTGAGGGTTGGCGGAAAAATGGCACTTATACAGAGAATGTTTATATATTTTTTTTTAAATTTAATTTTTTGTTAGTTTTATTTATTTATTTTTTTATAAAATTGAAATAAGAAAAAAAACAACAAATTGTTTATATTTTTTTTTATAATAAGGCTAAAGGAATGAGATAATAATAACAGATGGAGAGTAATAATAATTTTGAATAATATATTTTTAAATTCTAATTTACATAATTTAAACAAAAAATTAATAAAAAAAAAATAGAAAAGAAAAAAATGTTCAAAAGATAATACTTAAAATAATTAATGTATGTATACATTTTGGGCTTTGTATAAACTTTTTTCTTGTTAATAAAAAAAATTTGAAAAGTTATAAAAAAGTTAAAACAAAACCTCACAAACAAACACCCGTCGAATTGGTGGTGGTTGGCGGTAGAATAATTACTTATTTATTTATTTATTAAAGCCAACAATAAAAGTTAGCTTTTGCATGCGAGTGTCTTAGCGTGCGTTGTTGTGTGTGTTTCTGAGTGAAATTTTTGTTTGCAAAAATTTAAACAGAATTTCATTTTAATTTAAGAAGACATGGGCGTGAGTGTGTGTGTTTTTATTTTGATTGATGGAGAAGGGAATAAGAAGCTATTCGATATTAGTTTGTTAATTCTTTTTTTTTTTGTTTTGTTTGTTGTTGTTTAATACTAATTTTTGTTTTTTTTTTTTGTTGTGTAAATGCATACGATTTAGTGTTTTTAGTGTTTTTTCCCCTCAATGGATCTTCTATTTTTTTTTTCTTTTTATTAAATTTGTATTATGTATATCATATCTATATATATATAAAAAACGGTATAAATAATTGATTTTTTCGTGGCTTATTAGGTTTATCAAAAAAGTATTTTTCACGTTCCAAAAAAAAAATCTCTTAGTTTTTAAACGTATTTTTGTTTTTTTAAATTTAATCTTAAAATTTCTAAATTTCAAGATTTATGTTTTTATCTTGTTTTTTTTTTTTTCTTCTTCTTAGGAATTATATTATTTGCTTGTTTTTTTCTTTCTGGTTTCTTCAATTATTTTTGTTTGTATGGTTATAATTTTGTTTTAATTTTTTTTTTTATTTGTTTTTATGTATATATATTTATATATTTAATAAAGATCCCGTTTTGAATATTTAATTTGTCAATTGCCTGAATCCTCGCCATCTATTGACTCATCTTGAACAGAAGAACTGTCGTCCGCCCGTTTTGATGATGTTGTACCTGTGAGACGGGATGAACTCAGACCAATGCCGGTGCGCCTGTAAGAAGAAATTAGTTTTTTATAGAGATTTTGTTGGTATAAAATTGAAATACATGCAGAAATTTGAAAAAAATGGATGGTGAAATTTGTTTTTAGTTAATTTGGGATCGGATTTAACACAGATTGTCTAGTTGATAAAATTTTTTTTTAAAGGATAAACAACTAGTCTTTTCATATATTAAATAGAGATAATCTATGTCTTAGATATAAACTATTGGGATATATGGAATGAAATTTATTAGTTTATTTAATAGTTTTGAATAACAAAGTAAAATTTAAATAGTAAAATACTTAACGAACATTAAAATAGTGAAACGCAAAACATTTCAGGTATTTTTTTTTTTTTTTGCGTTTTAATGTCGAAGATAACTTTGGTTTTGGATAAGTAAAAAAGAGAATTGCAGGGACTTGGGGCTTACGAAGATTCAGCAAATCACAGTTGAGGTAGTTTTCAAAAGTAGGTTCAACTAATGACTAATGTAGTAATGCTTGGATAACACATGACTATTATCAAATTTAACTGATACATAAAACGGAGCTAAATAGCTTGTTTGAAACTGTCTTAAAAACAATAAGATACAATTACACGAAGGATTTAGAATGCATTATGATGTTATTTTCTTGTATTTATTGTTTATAATTCTAGACAATTAAACATATTATTACCAGGAAAGTACCCATAATCAGCATTTGAGGATTAATTTGACATTATATAGATTTGTCATTGATGCACACCTATTTTTATGGATATGAGTACTAAATAATATGTTATAAATGAGTTTTAGTTTCATTTATAAGTATCGTACATCAATTAACCGTCATTCCGGGAACGCATGTTTTGTTATATATGTATGTATGTACATATTTTTTTATTTGTTTGGTGATATTATGATCAAAAATCGATGCCGCTCAAAAATATTTCGTTTTACATTCATATCCGGGAACATCATTTCCAGGAACGCTTTAGGAATTTGAAAAAATAATGTAGTTTCACCGAAAATATTGTGCTTATTTTTAGTATTTTAAATCAGAATTATAAGCAGGTATGGCTGTAATATAAACTTTTATCAAAATAATCGAAAACTAAAAAAAAAATCACTTGTGACCTAAGTATTTCTAACATGCATAAAACACTTTATTTATAATATTGCTCCATGAACAACTATATAAAGTCATTTTTGAGTTATTTAAGGCCTACTAACTCAGTATAATTATGCATCATTTAAATTGATTTTACTTTTAGAGAAAATTTTGAGAAAGTCCCCACAATTCGGAGAAGGTTCCTCTAGTACCAATTTTTGGTGTTTGGCGGTAAATTGAAAAATACGCTTTTTTATGCTCTATGTCTATAACGAACATATGTATGAGCAAAAATTTTTATCCTAAAACAAAGTTTAATTTTTTTCATAAATTAAACCTCAAAATTTCACACCTCCAAGATTCTGATTCAAAAATGCAAGTACATACATACATATTAAAGAGTTGCTGCAACCCTGCAACTAAGTATAGAAAATATATCCCAACGATTAAAACTTAGATCGGGTATATTTTCTACATTTAGAGGGAAACTAACATCTTAAATGTAGTTAATCCTGGTTCCTGGAAAGGGCCACCTTTTGCATAGGCAATCTCATATTGTTGGAAAAGAAATCGAATACTTCATTTAAAACAGAACCCGATTAAATAACGGAAAGCGTATATCTAAATTAAGGAGACCAAATTTTGGCTAGGCAACCCTATACTGTTGGACATAAATAAGTGCTCCTATTTTGGTTAATTTCAATTATTTCAACAATTTTATTAAATGAACCCAACTATAGTATAAATGGTTAAGGGCGAACAGTAAGTGCCGTTACTGCAGCTAAAGAAAGAAAAATAAAAGAAAACATTATTTGAGACCCTCTGGGGACGTCCTCGTATTGACTCGGTTGGGGAATCAATGAATTCATGAAAAACCATACCGTGGTGAGTATTCAGCTCCCTTATTAATTGCAATAGTTGTTGACTTTATAAACCGTTTAAGCTTTAATCAATTATCATCCTTTTATTGTCCAAATTAGTACAGTTTTTTATTTTGTAGTATTTTTTAATAAAATTTCCTTTGAAAGTTAAATTTATTAAACCCATCAGATAATAGAAAAGAGCTTAACATAAAATAAGAACACAAAAAAAAAATAATATTCTAACCAACCTTTTATTATTCCTGGATATCAGTTAGCTCTTCATCCGATTCAGATGTCACAGAGAATCTATTCGCGATTGTTTTTTTTTTTTTTTTTTTCAAAAATCAAATTTGAATTTTAATAATAAATAAAATAATATTAATAAAATTGCTTTAGTAAGAAAGTTTTTTTTGGGCAACTTGTTACAAAAAGCAGATTTTAAATATACCAGCACATAAATAAAACATTCGAATACACATAAAAGCGTAAAGTGATGGATTTTTGATGAAAATAAAATATATTGTTGTTGTAGGTACGAGTATATTCTATCTGAAATGTTTTAAACTGATTTCTGTTTTTGTTTGATATACGAATTGTATGTACTCAACGGTATATTCACCATTATTCAGCTAAGATGTGTAGTGAAAAAAATAAACACAAAAAAATTGCTTAAAAATTGTAAGGAATGGAAAACTTTATGCTAACAAAACTTTAATGAATTACATATTTCAGAAATGGGATAATTTCATACGATGTCTATGTTTTTTAAACTTTTCTTTCTGCCTTATTTTAAACATTTATTGTTTTCTTTTATCAAAACATAACATTTATTAATTACAAGGTGCACAAACAAAGTATTCTTTATTAAAGAATTTCGAAAAAAGCATGCGGTGGTGTGGTTGTGGTGGTGGTGGAAAAACTCTTGTCTATTCAAATTATGGGTCAAACAGTGTAATATTCATTTTTTTTTTTGAAATTTAAGGAATACAAAAATGTGTTTATTTAAAAAAGGGGGTTTGGTTGTCAAGGGCAAATAATCAAAGAAATAAAAGAAGTTTGACCTCAACAAAACTTACTCATTGTAGACCCTCACAATTCATTATAAGTGTGGCATCCTTTTTTGGTGAATAAGCCTTAGCTTGTTCGGTTTGTGTAAGATGTATTGATCTTAATTAATATAAAACAAAAAACATTTTTTTTTTTTTTTGAAGATGATAACGATGATGATGATCTAATAATATATAGCATCCCTGATACCAAAATATTTCCCGCATACAACAAGTGTGTGTAGGGACATAAATTAAATTTCAAAAACATTAGACTTACCGTAGTTTTGTCTTAAGTGAGTTGACTTCGCGTGTCATTGCTTCGTGACTCTCAAGCATATCTTCGCATTCTCGTTGTGCCTTTCGTTTTTGCGTCTTTTCTTTTTGCAATTCCTCTTCGGTTTCGTCTAGGTTTCGCTTCAGAGTCTTCATGCGGCTATTGAGCTGTTGAAATAAAAGAAAATTTAATACAAATCTAATTCAAATGATATTTATATTGTTTATACTTTATCGATTTGCTCTTTGTACTGATCCGCATGTCTTCGTTCATCTTCGATGTTCATGGTGAGTTCCTTGATCTTCTTATCCAATTTACGATTAGACTTCTGTTGGAGCAATCGTTCCTTGGCTTCGTTTTCAAGTTGTTCCTCGAGGTTGGCAATCTTTGCTTCTAGACCGGCAATTGTTGCTTTCACCTTGGTCCTTTGTGCTGTTTCGATTTCAGCCAGCTTAGCCTTCAACTCTTTGTTTTGTCTTTCCAATAGAGCTCGGGCATTTTCGTTCTTTTGCGAATTGGATTTCTCTGTGGCCAGTTCGGTTGAGAGTTGTTCAATTGTCAGTTGGGCTTTGCGATTCCTATCTAAAAGAACTTCCGAATTTGATTGTTCTTCTTCGAGTTCTTCCTCAAGAGTGGCTATTCTTGCTTCCAGACGTCTCTTTTCATCAACCATCAAGGAACCCTTATTAGCATTGGCATTGATTTCTTCAGCAAGCTCATCACGTTCGGTTTCGGCAGCTCGGCGTGCTCTTTCTGAGCTAGCCAAATCCTCAGTGAGTTGCATGACTTCAGCTTCTAGGGTCTTGACCTTGCGTTCGGCTTCTTTGCTTGCAGCTGCCAATTCTTCCTTGGCTGCCTTGGCATCTTCAGCATCCCGAAGGGCATCCTTAACTTGGGCCTGTAATTTCTTGGCATGCTTGAGAGCGTCTTCTTTCACCTTATTGTGCATTTCCATTGTGGTTTCGATTTCTTTCAAGTCACCCTCGAGCTTCTTCTTGGCGGCCACCGCTGCGGTACGTTGTTTACGTTCCTCATCAAGTTCGGCTTCGAGATCACGCAATTGTTTGACCAAACCACGACGTTTCTCTTCGGCTTGTTCTTCCTTGGCTTGAATGTCACGTTCGAATTGAGAGCGCAACGCTTGCATATTCACTTCGAGACGCAACTTAGCATCCTCCGTCAGCTGAAGATCATCCTCGAGTTCTTCGTTTTGTGCTTTCAGCTCGGCCAATTGACTCTCTAGCGCCCTCTTTGCCTTCTCCAACTCATGCACATTCTTGTCGGCTGTACCTTGGCTATTGGCCAGATCGTCAAGTTCATTTTGCAGAACCTTTCGCTTGGTTTCCAGGTCTTCAATCTTATCATAAGCTTCATCCAATTCACGAGTAAGTGATAACACTTTAGTCTCCTTCTCACGGGCCTCACGTTCAGCGGTATCACGTTCTTGGGCAGTTTGATCGCTAATCGCCTTTTCTTCGGCGAGAATTTTATCAAAGTTCTTTTGCTTCTTCTCCAGTTCCAACACTTTCGTACGCTGTGTTTCCAACTCAATGGTAGTGTCTTCCAATTCAGATTGAATCTTCTTTTTGCTCTTATCCAATCGATCATTTTGGGCTTGGAGTTCTTTCACCTGTCTCTCCAGAGATTCCAACTCTTTGCTATTGCGTTTCTTGTTCTCTTCCAGCTCTTTCACAATATCAGAATCTTCTTCGGCCTTCTTCTTGATTTCTTGCATTTGCAAACTAAGCTCAGATAGCTTACGCTCGTAGTTCTTCTTCACTTCTTCATCTTCCTCCAATTGTTCTTGAAGAACATCCTTTTCGGATTCAAGTTGACGCAATTTCGAACTCAACGACAATTTCTGGCGGGTTTCTTCCTCAAGCAACTGTTGGGCTTCGGTAAGTTGACTTTCCATATTGCTGGCAGATTTTACAGCGGCTGATGCTTTCAATTCGGCTTCCTCAAGTTGACTTGTTATATTTTCGGATTCTTGTTGCAACTTAGTGCACTTCTCTTGCAATTCAGAGCGGGCACGTTCGATTTCAGCCAGTTTAGCCTATTAAATTGAGTAGAAATAGAACAAAAGAATTAGAAATTATTAATTTAATTTCAAATAGAGAGGAGGATAAGGTTTCTCTCTCGTCAATGCAACACCAGAAAAATACACTATTGGAAAACATTGTGGTTCTCAGTGACAGGCATTGTGTGGTCAGTGTAAATTGAGTTAACATTCGTAATTAACTTTACAAATATGAATTAATTCAGATAGATGAATAGAAAATTTCAAACTGGAAGTTATTCATACAACAACCATGAACACTCATGCAGCACCCACCACAGAATGAGTGAGTTGTTGGTTGTAACAAAGATAAGAATTATATTGATAAACTTATGACACCACAATACACTGGGTTGCAGTGGATTTCTTTTGGTTCTTTCAATCAAATGTACTTACTTGCATTTCGGCGATCTGCAACTCAGCTTGCTTACGACGACGATCATTCTCTTGCCTCGAACTACTAACAATTCGAAGTTCAGTCGTCAAATCTGCATTTTCAGCTTCTAGAGTACCCTTTGCTTTCTCGAGCACCGTTTTAGCTTTACGCAAATTCTCTAACTGATCGTTGATTGAATTGAGTTCTTGTGAATGCTTATGACGCATCTCGGCTAATAAACCTTCATGATTGACGGTCTCGTCCTCAAGATTCTTTTTCAGGCTAGCAAGCTCCTGTTCACGTTTGGAACGAAGTTCTTGTTGAGCTAAAAATTTGATAGAAAAACATATAAATTAACTGAACACAAAATTTAGGGTAAACAAAAAACTCACCAGCAGTTGTATCCAAAGAATCCAAAAGCTCATTTTTAAGAGCTTCCAATTCTTCACCCAAATCACGTCGGATTTTCTCAGCCTTGGCACGGGCAGCCTTCTCAGCTTCAAGATCTTCTTGAATCTCAGCCAACTGCGATTCAAGTTCACGCTGAGCTTTTTGTGCGGTAGCTTTGCTGGCAGATTCTTCATCGATTCGCATCAAAGTTTGAGTGAGTTCCTCTTCACGCTTCGATAGCTGCGTTTGTAACTCTTCAATTTGAATACGACGTTCGTTGAGTTGCTCCTTCAAATCAGCCACTTCGGTTTCGATTTTTCGTTTTGAACGATCTGATTCTTGACGTTGTTGTTGATCTTTGATAAGACGTTCTTCAAGTTCAGCTATTGTTGCTTCATGTTTGGCTTTCAGTTTAGCTAAATGCTTGGCCTTTTCTTCTTCTTCGGCGAGAGTCTGAGACAAATCATTGGCACGTTCTTCCAAAAGTTTCTTTTCTTTCAGTAACTTTTGATTTTGATCGTCAGTTAGGGCAAGATCTTCTTCGTATTTCTTGATTTTGCCATCAAGTTGCACCTTCTCGAGTTGGAGCTTTTGCCTAGCGGCTTCTTCCTCTTCCAATTGTTCCTCCAAGTCTTGAATGTTTACTTCAAGCTTCTTCTTTTCATTGCCAAGAGCGAGTACACGTTCTTCCTCTTCTTCAATACGTGCTTCAAGTTCCTGCATCATGTCTTCGAGTTCTTGCTTTCTAGCCATCAATCTGGAACGACCTTCTTCCGCTTCAGCACAGAGCTCGATTTCAGCTTGCAATTGTTCAGCCAAGGCAGTTTTTTCTTCATTCGCCTGCTGCCATTTCTTCTCGTACTCCAATGTGCTCTTATTCAAACTATCCAGCTTCTCACGAACTTGCTTCAATTCGTCTTCTTTTTGGACGAGTTTCTCCTCCTGCTTGGTGACCTCTAAAAGTGGCTTCACCTTCGTGTACAAACGCCACCATTGCCAATTGCGCAACTTCAGATAAGCTGCACAATTTCTCTGAATGATCCGAATGGCATTCAATTGCTGAAGACGTTTCTGATAGTTTCGTCGAGCAAGGAATCCCCTGCAGAATGCTTGGAAGTTCACAATCAAATCTGTGATTTTGTAATCACGTTCCTCTTCCAAGTGAGCCAATACACCAGCACGGAAGAAAATCTTCGACTGTCCAACACGGAACAAATTGGAATCCAATTCCAGAGCCTGAATCATCTTCTCGCAAGCCTTCTTGCCATCCATGAATCCCTTGGGAATAACATTTGGTGTCAAAAGTTCATAACGCTGACGGAATTCCTGGAAGGGAATTCGATTGGGGAAGCCCTGACGACAAATACGAATACCTTCTAACACACCATTGCAACGCAATTGATCGAGCACAAGTGGAGCATCAATTTTACCAGCACGCTTTTCATGATTGGGAATTATGCACCGCACAAAGTTAGGATTGGTGTTGCGTAGAGTGTCCATGAGTTTAGCCAGCTGTTCCTTGTACAAATGCGATACAGTACGGAACATACCCTTGCGAGTTCGTGCACCGAATTGAGTGTCGGTAAGAGCCTGCTGGGCCATGCCCACAATTTCGGCATCCTTCCAGATCTGCACAACAAACGGATCTTGGGAGTTTTGCAAAAGTGATACAATATTCTCGTTCAGTGGATCCATGTTCTTCATCAGCCACTTGACAGCCGAATAGTCTACCTTGCCAGCGTAATGCATAATCGCATAATCAGCAACGCCACGGAAGTCCGTCTTCAAGAATTTGGGATGCATAGAGTGTGCCGAAACCAATTTCTCAACGAATGTCTTGTCCGTTGCCTTAGGGAACCAACACTCCTCATCGAGAAGAGCCATGATACCACCAGGTTTGTCAATCAAATCAATAGTTGGCTGCAAGTCAAGACCAAAGTCAATGAATTTCCATTCAATACCTTCACGTTGGTACTCCTCCTGCTCCAAAATGAACATAGTGTGATTGAACAATTGCTGGAGTTTTTCATTTGTGTAATTAATACACAACTGCTCGAACGAATTCAATTCGAATATTTCAAAACCAGCCATATCGAGAATACCAATAAATGAAGCACCCTGACGTTTGGTTCTATCCAGAGAACGATTGATACGATTCACCAACCACTTGAACATTCGCTCGTAGCACGCTTTGGCAATAGCCTCAACGGCAAATTCTACTTGTTCCTTGGTCTGAGCTTTAGTCACAAAATCACGACCAACTTTGATGCGTGGCGTAAGGAAAGCTCGTGTCATATCAGTGACATTGAGACCCAATAAATGGGCAATCTTTTGTGCCACTGTATTATCGGGCAATGTTGCCTGATCATTGTTACGCTCTTGGCGGAATTTCATGCAACCAAATAATAGAACAGCACTAACAATGCGGAATATCGAATTGAAGTCATCATTGGTCATGCCCATGATGTTCATACTCTTGACGGTCGCTTGGAATTCGGCGTAATCATCGACGCCGGGTACTGGAAGCGAACCATTCGATAGGAATGGATAAGTCTTGATATCATCTAAAATGAATTTGTCTCGTTGTTCGGGCGAGGCACCGGCTAATAGCTGATAGAAAATATGGAATGTTCGTTCGTCTTTGGCTTGACGAATGGCACGGGATTTCTCCAATAGATATGTTTCGATGTTAGCTCCAGAAATATAACCAGATGCATCAAAGTTAATGCGAATGAATTTACCCTAAAAGGTAAAAGAAAAATGTTTAATTTTGTTCAGGAAAGTTTCAAAAATATGCCAACTTACAAATCGAGACGAGTTATCGTTCTTGACGGTCTTAGCATTACCGAATGCTTCTAGAATAGGATTAGCTTGTAACAGTTGTTGCTCCAGTTCACCCTGTAAGTGGATAAAATTCTTATTAGATAATTTTGAAGGAGTTAAGAGTTGAAAAACGTGAACAATTGTATCATGCTGTCTTCGAAAAGTCGTGTAGAATATTAAAAAAAAAAAAATACAATTGAGCTATATTTCGTGTTTAAAAAAATGCCAACATGCGGGTTATTATAAATTGTTATGTGTGTAATATGTGTATTTTGTAAAAACAAAAAACATTTAATGATTTAAAAAACATGCATATATTTATGTAATAAAATTAAAAGTAAATCTGAATATTTGATGTGAAATTAATAAACGAAATTGAAACTCAGTGAGCTGTTGAGAAAATCGAAGCGAAAAGGTAAACGGTAATGATGAATTTCGAAATCTTTCATCGATTTTTTTAAATTTTGAAGTACATAAAATCTAAAATGATAATTGAATCTCTTCGCTTCAAATTCCCTAACATAATGACGGGAAGAAAAAACAATAAGTCTTTTGGATGATTATACAATATTGGGAAGCTTTTTTTTTAAATTATTATATTATTTCATAAAAAGCCAGCAGCTCAGTTTTTTTATAAGAACTTTTAATTTACTAGAAAAATGATTTTGATTAGATTTTTTTCTGAATCTTATTCTATATTTTTTTTCTGCACTACCTACATAATTTTCATTCGATTGAATTAAACTTATTCTTAATCTGATTCTAATTTTATAAACTGTATATTTATAAAAAATATTATGAACAAGTAAAAAGCTTATCATCGATCAATGAGAACTTGTGCAAGTCGATATTTAGTCCATTGCATTTATGATTTGACCCAGCAGTTTGTACCACCCTCGTGAAATTCACATTTTGGCCGCCATCTTGGATTTTAGTTTTTATTAAATATCTCGACTTCTATTCATCCCAGGTATAAGTTGGTAATACAATAAACGTAGACAATTAAATTTACCGTCTTTTTTGTTAGGAACAATTTTTCGATATTCTGAATATCGAAAAAGTTACAGGTCAAAAAAGTAAAAAAAAAAATTAATTTTTAATTTTTGAGCTCTTTTTACCAAAATTTTGAAAAAACGTCCTAGACGTACAACTTTTTTCTATATCGCTATAAATACAATAGTGATAAATACTTTTTTGTTAAAAAATACCCTTTTTTTACCAAATGTAGCAACCGGAGTCGTGTGCTGACAAAATGATCGTAAGAAAAAAAAAACGATGGTAAGAACGTAAGTAAAAGCTACCATTTCCATAAAGTTAAGTGTTAAGATAAGAAAATGAAGACCAAAGTGGTTGCTTTGATGAATACTAATTTGATAAGTATAAGTTTATGCAAATTTAACCAAATTTCAATGTGCTTAAAGTGCAAGAGTGTAGTGATTGGGTACAACTTCTATAGAAAAATTGTCAAAATTGACCTTCTGACAAATAGCATAAAATCAATAATACATGATACATGATACAAAGGCCCAGAATGATAACGTACAAAAGTTACAAAGGCCAGAATGATAACGTACGAAAAAAAAACATTATTTATTTTTGTTAAGAACTTTAAAAATAAATATGTATTACATTTTAAAAATTAACATTTTAGTGTCAGGGTTTTTTTTTGGTCGTTTTAACGAAGGTCAAACATAGCTTTTAAAATCATTTGCAAAATTCGTCGTTTTCAATCGTTTTTATAAAATTAAACGTCTACAGATGGCAAAAGTCTCAATACATATTTGTTATTCGGAAACAGGTAAACATCATCATCATAGAGCACAGATTCCTTTAACCCTATTCAATCCTGAAACTATTTGTTTCTTGTTTCATTTTGAGATCATTTAATAATTTAAACTATACAAAAATTAGAAACAATTATAAAAATAAATTTTGAACAGTAAACATTCCACGTCCTGAACAAACATGTAGTTCTTTCGTGGATTATACAATCTTTAGTTATAAGATATTTTTATTTAACATCGGAACTCAAAAACCTCAAAAAAAAAAATAAGAACAAATTTTGAAAAATAAAATATTCTTTTGCCAAAACAGTACCTATCGATCCCTTTATACGAAAACTTGATTTTTGGTGTAAGATAGTTTAAACTAAGCTTAATTTTATCGAAGCATAAATTGCATTTTCACATGATTATTTGAATTAAAAAATCAAGTTGAAGTATTTCGGGGATGATTAAAATAAAAAAAAAAAAAAAACGTTTTCATTCAATTCTTTTCAACAAAACAAAAAAAAAAAGTTAAATATTTTTTTTATAACGGTATACCTTTCCGAAACCCTTAAACTCTCCAATTTCTTCATTACATTCATTAACACTGTCATTTCTTGTACATAATTTGGTATGATTTATTTCTCCCGCCGAAACACTTTGTATGTTATATTGAATTTTTAAATTTTGTTTCATGTTAACTTGCAGATTCTGAAAGGGCAAATTTTTGTTTGTTTGGTACATTTCTTATTTTTTCAAAATTTTACAATGTTTTTTTTTAAGGGTATTATTTGTATAATATATTCTTTTTTTAATTTCTAATAAGAACTGATAATGCATTAAAATTATAATAGTAAATATTATATGCTTTAAACATGTGCATTGCTAATAAACAAATAATTTTCAAATATTTGACTTTGCAAAAAAAAAAAAACAAAAATTGAAAATAATAAAAGAATCTATACAATATTTTGGAAAATTCTTATAAAATACTTTACCGCAAATGTTTCAGCATTATGACTCTAAATGGAAATTAATTTTTTTAGATGTTGCGTTGGGGATTATTCACAAGTTTTTTTTTTTAAGTTTTTTTTAGTAGTAGAATAGCAGAAATTAGTACAAAAGATTAAATTTTTATGAATTAGATATATTTTAAAAACTAGATTAAATTATTGAATATTTTATATTTTAGCATTGATAAATGTTTAAAAATAAAAGAAAGTTTACTTACAATGATCAAAGCCGGATGTGGCCCCTGTATTTCAAAATGAATCCAGAAAATACATGAAAATAAAATAAGTAAAAACAAATTAATAAGGAATGGAGAATATTACATACATAATTTTCTAAATTTAAGGCTTAACACAAAACAGGTTTCAAGTAAGGCTAATGATATCTAGTAGGGATTATGATATATACTTCCTTTTTTTTTATTTTATTTTTGAATGTTTAACACATTAAAAATGCATACTGAGCAGCACATGTTTCAAATGCAAAATCACATTACGAGTGATATTGAAAAATCCGAAAATGTCAAAAAAAAGTTCTAAATGTGTACCAACTACTTCATATTTTTCAGCTATTGAACATTTTTTTTTGCCATTTGGACATTAAAACTTGACAGATCAACAGATAGTCTGTTTATTGTAAGGTACAAACTTAAGTCATAAAAACTTACTGTAAAATTAGTTTTACATTAGGTCTCTGGACCTTGCAAAGTTCATTCCAATACAGAAGGCTTTAAATGCGTTCCAAATTACTTTTAAGTACTTTGCAAGGGCCAATTGAACGCACCTATTAATAAACATCATTGTGATAACTGATAAAGCATTAACAAATTGCCTTTATATTTTTAATAATACGGACACACCTAGCTTAGCAAACCATCATTTCAGCATACTTGGCAGCTGTCATTTAAATTGGCAGATTATGATTCAAATAATTAGAATTCTCTAGCTTTTATTCTTTATGAGATGAATGACAACTTGCATATTTTAATTTGTAACTACTTTTTTCTTCTAAAGTCTTATGATAGATTTATTACAAG
Organism: Episyrphus balteatus; assembly: GCF_945859705.1. Classification (NCBI taxonomy): domain Eukaryota; kingdom Metazoa; phylum Arthropoda; class Insecta; order Diptera; family Syrphidae; genus Episyrphus; species Episyrphus balteatus. Next base: position 135,310,487 of record NC_079134.1, read on the forward strand.
CTATAAATTTAACTATTTTAATGCTACAATTGCTTGGACCTGCAGAAGTACAATGTAAGGCCTAATGGAACGCATCTTAAGTTTAGCTTTCAATAAATCTTATTTGTCAAGAGTGACAACTTGTCTGTAATGTCATATGCTCGAAAAAGAAAAAAAAATCGACAAAAAGGATTTTTAGTCAGCTTAACTTAAGATGCGTTGATTGATTGGAAACCTGGGCCAATAGTAAAAACTTGTCAAAATTACTTCATTACGTTAAATGGAGACAAAAGCCTAAATTATCAGAGCACAGATAGACGAGATCGAAAGTCATGTCATACATTGAGTTCCTTTTCGAAAACTTAGAAATTGCTGATAACTGTCAAATCTTAAGTTGCATCCAATTGTAGTTGCTTGAATTGGTTTTATTTCTTCTGCAATATTATTGTAAATTCAAAGAAATTACTTTAATAAAATATAGCAATTTTCTGCTTTACAACATTTGGCCACTAACACCAAGTTAGAATTGGATCAATGAAGCTTAAATCCAATTTAAATTCCCAAAATGACAGCTCACACTTTGTTTTTTTTTTATTTTTTATTATTGCTGCTTGTCATTATAATAACTCTATTATCCTTGTGACACATTCATTTGTTTTGAAAAAGAAAAACAACATAGTTAAAAACCAGTCACTACTTCTCCAATTAAAACAGCATACTCGCGAGACCAACTTCCATATTTATCGCCCATGGGAACAATTCCATAGCTCAACGCCAAAACTTAAGTTTTTTGCTATGCCATGCAAGTTCACGCCGTGTTAACCTTTTTTTTATGGACCCACTACTGTGTGTGCATATACCACAATCGGACGAAACAAAAAACACAAAAACAAAACCCTATTCAGACCAGCATTTAAAGTTTGCTATTTATTAATTGCTTAATTCAGCACAAATATCGGGCAGTGCATATGCGTTTTTTTTTTCTGTTCTTGTTGTTGTTGTTTTTTTATGCTGACATGACACAATTGCACGCTCTTCACCTGTTGTTTAAGCCATCACAACAAATCATTCCAATTTGGTGTTGAAATTTTTTTAGAAGTAAAAAAAAATAAAAATACTGAAAACCGTGAAAAACCTAGAATTCTTTTTTGTTTTTTTTTTTTTCTTTTTTTCATTTGATGGTAGTATCGAAGTTTTGCCTCATTATTTAACAACAAATTACATTTGGACAAGATGCCATCTATGGCAAGGACTTTATTTTTTTTTTTATTTTGTTGCTGGAAAGTGTGTCACATCAACATTGCACACAACCATTTATTGTGAATGCGAAAACTTTAAAATACTAATTTTATCCAAATATGGCAGTAGTTTAGCTTTGTTTTTAGAGCAAGAGAGAGAGGACTTGTTCGCAATCAATATGTACGAGTTCATCGTGTGGTCACTACTGGCCATATGGTTCATTTGTTTTAATTTTTCTAATAATAATTCCTAAAATGTACATTTTACTTACTAAATGATTTATTTTTCATAAAAAAAATTAATAATGAAATGCGAAAATATTATGTTCAACAAAGTTGGTAACATTGTACCAACTATGGTTACCAAGTGTTTTTAATTAAAAATAAAAAAAAAAAAACAAAATTTGACTTAAATGTCTTGACATTTATGTCAAATATTGAAAATAATAAAAACAAGAAATCTTTTCACTTTTTTTTCCGCAATGACGATAGTGTGAAAATATTATTTTCTTTCAAATTTTAAGAGAAAATGAGAACAATCTGTTTAAATTATCAACAACAATACTTCAAATAAACAAAATAAGACTGTTTATAGTTTGTTGTGATGAGTAATCATTTTATAAATACTCGTTATGTATGATATTTCTTTAAAATGAAGATTTCTGCCACAAAATCGACAAATTTTGTGTTTTTCTATTTACCAGATAAGATAGCAGAACAAAATGATTGATTATATGTCAACAAAAGACAGCTTTGATAAAGAAATATTTATACATCTAACACATGATTTAATTATATATAGGGTAATTCTATACAATATACAGGCAGTTTTGTTTTCGGACCTGAAGTGGGTCCCTATCACGCTTTACGGCCGTAAATTTGACAGCTGACTATATTTCATGCATTAATTTTTCGATAAAATCTTGTATTCATTTTTAAAGTACTGTAAAATACTCCAGGTTGCATTCGAAAAATCTACTACTTTTTTTATTAATACTTTAGAAATTTGTAAAATTTGTTGGACAAATTTTTTTTCTTATCATTTTGAGGCGATTGAAAAACAATGGACATTTAAATCTGCTCTCTTACAATTCTATTTTATTGAAACACCCTGTATGCAAATTCATTAGCCACTATAGAGTTTCTTCTAAATAAAGACAGTTGGACTCTCAAAACAAATGAGAGATTAAAAATGCCCGTAAAAGGAGGTAAGAATATTTCTTTCTGATTTAGTACTGTTCATTCTCGAATATCTTTTATCAGGAAGAAAATATGAACCACCATCCGGTGTACTCAGTTATCATTAGAAACAACTAAATAAAAATATGTCTTTCAATAAACCAATAACAAAGACATTTAAACAAACTGATATTCACAGGTGCAAAAGTCCATGATTATGTGAGTCAATAGCCTTTTTATGAATAGCGGTTACCTATTACAAAAATTATCAAAAGTACTTGTAATTAATCTTATCAGCACTTCATTTAAAAAGTACATACATACATACTTATATTTTTTGTTTTGTTTGTTATTCAACATTATTTTTGTGAGGGTGATGCTATTGGCTTTTGAATCATCAAAATAAAAAAATTATTATTGTTTGGCTAGATCTCTTGGCTAGAAACAAAATTGAATTGACGGAACAAAAAAAAAAAAGCAGTCACTGCAAAGTATGGAAACATACGAAAAAACTGTAAAATTGATAATAATTGACGAAAAAAAATGAAAGAAATTTCCAATACTAAAAGTTTAAGTTATTTCGATAGATTTTGATACTTTTGTACTAGGTCTATGTTTTGAAGTATTGCGATTAAGAATATTAACGTTAACAGAGGATAATTTTCGATACCTTAAGTCATTTTGTATTTATTTTTAATGTGCGAATTCAGTCGAAACACGTAATAAATGTGCAGAGCATACAAACATTGAAAGAAAGTAGGTAATTTGTTTGTATTTGAAGTCAATTTGTTCATGTATATTTTTAAGCTCTCACCATGGTCGGCCAGACCTAGAAAACAGTAAACTGAACATTTGTGTTCTATTTTGTTCCCTTAGTATGAATGAACTTGTGCTCTACTCTGTTTCGATCGAGAAATTTTTAACTAAACACACCTACTTTAATTCACATAAGATCTGTTTGGTCACTTTTTTCTTTTTTTCATGCACTAAAACTTTTTACTAACACACTTTTATAACTTGCATGTAAAATTGCAGGCTAGTTTAAAAAGGGTAAAGAAGAAAGTTATTTAACAGTTTTTATCGGTACAAAATAATGTAGAAATATAAATTTGAAATGAAATAATAGAAAAATTGCATTTGTGTGGAACATGCACTTACACGGAATCAACTGTCACTTTTTTGGTGTTCTTTTAACACTGATTGTTTAAAGAATTTAGAACTAAAATTGTCATCGATATTGGCAAATTAGTTTATAATAAAAAATAAGTTTAAAATGCGAAAGGGTCAAAATCTGATAAAATTCATCAAACGCAATATATTATAAAAAAATCTTTGAAAAACTCAAAGCAGAAAAAGGGAGCCGGCCGGTACATGGCTACATAATGCTTAATTGATAGTTTGATACTTATTGATATTATAATAAATAACGATACTAAACAAATTATCTATTAAGAAACAAGTGGGGTTTTAAACTGTAAAGTTACAAAGCTCAACTTTAAAAAAATTTATTTGATTTGCATTTAAATTGTAGGTACTTTATTTTATAATTATTCAAATGAACACGGTAAAACGCAGACAATATTTTCAAACGAGTTCAATAGAACTATCACGATGAATTTACTGATACATTTATCGACATGCATAAAATTGAATAAAAGTTTACTCTTTCTATTAAGACTTGTTCCTTGAATATGAAGTTAATTGAAAATCAATTGGAAAATTTCTTATAGACAGTGTATAGACGGTAAATCAGTTATTTTTCATCGATTAAATAAACAAGGACAGATAAAATTTGTAGTTAGTTTTCAGATAATTTGCTCTGTCATCGGTAAATATTTAAGATTTTCTGAGAAATTATGTTCAGGTTACTATGATTTCAGAAATTTGAACTGACCAATTCAGTCAACTTTTTTTTGACAGTTAAGTATTTGGACGTGTTCATTTTGATGAGACCTCAAAATTCGTTTATGAACCGAATTTTAGCAAGTTCAAGGTGTAATGAAAGACCATTAACAAATTAAAGTAAGTACTAACTAACACTAATAAGAACTTAAAGACATTTCATTTTATAAGGCTAAATCATTCCGACTATGCAAATAGCCTTCAAATAAGATTTTTCCACTTGAAAATTGTTATACACACATATGAAAACCTACTAAAAAAAAACAAATCATATCAATAAATCATTTCTCAAAAGTGATGGAAAGATAAATTATAATTTATGCGTGACAAATTGACATTGCAAAAGATAATAATCTTCAATTTAAATGCAATTAAAAAAAAAATGCAAAAAAAAAAAAACTAATTCAAAAGAGATGAACGTATGCACATATTCGATAACGATGCAGAAATGTTAAGTGCATTCTCAAGTTTTCTATGGACAGCAAAAGCAACAAAAAAAAAAACTTATAATAACTCCATCTACTTTGATTGCTACATCGATTGAAGATGAATCATGCCCACGTTCTCCATTTAAGGAAGTATTTATTAAAAAACACAACCTCGTTAGAGACGAGCAGATGAAAAAAAAAATAAATATGTGTACATAGATATTATAGCTTTGTACGTCGTTAAAAACAGAAGAAAACTTATTAACACTAATTATATCATCATCGATGGATAACACATGGAGTATTTATATACAAATAGGCAATAAATTAACAATACAGAAGTCTTCTAATAAGTCACCAATAAGCCCAAAACAAGACAAAAATATGAAAACGTTCTCACGCGACAACTAGTACAGAAATTTAATATAATATTATGTACAAGAGTTTTAATAGAAAAGGCATGATGTTGAGAGACTTGAGTGACAATGATGATCATATTTGTAGATACAAACTCATAAATGGAGCAAAAGCCTATAAAACAAATTTGTTACAAAATATAAGTACTTTTTTGATTTTTTATTTTTTTTTTTTTCTCTTCTTTCAGTAATTTGTTCACTTGCCATAAAGTTATTTCAAAATCATAAAGCCAGAAGCCAATGTAATGATTTTATGCGATATAAATGTACAGCACACATAATTTTTGCTGCGAGGCTTACAAATATTAAAAAAGGGTGTTCCTTGTTTTAAGGGGTTATATCTAGTTGTAAGTGCAAAAAAACCTTCTTTTTTGTGGATTTTTTGTGAAGAGGCATTTAATTATATAAACATAAAGAATACAAATATCTATATAGCAAATTTAATGTAAAAAAAGAATTCGCTGTGTATTTAAAAAAATATTGGGTTCCGTTATTTTTGTAGTAGATCTATTATCTATTATAAAAAAAGCTGTCTGGCGGTGAGCAAAATTTCTCCGAAACGGCTGGAGTAATCGGCTTGAAATTTTTACACAATTTTTTTAGATACTTTTGTCAGGTAATGAACGAAGGAAAAAGGTTTTTGACAATAATTCGATTCGATTCGATTTTTTAAGCCACTTTAAAGTGTAAATTTTCGTGAAAAAAACGATTTTTTTCTTTGGGAAGCCGCCATTTTGTCAAAAATCAAAATTTTGACTATTCCTTCGTTCATTACCTGCTTTCGTCTATCCTGAAAATGAATCTTTTTGTTTTTTTAATTTTGAGTGACTTGGATCAGAGATATCTTGCTCACCGCCAGACACCTTTTTCTTGGAGGTCGTATAATAGATCTACTACAAAAATAACGGAACCCAATATTTTTTTAAGTACACAGCGAATTCTTTTAATACATTAAATTTGCTATATGGATATGTATTCTTTATGTTTATATAATTAAATGCCTCTTCACAAAAAATCCACAAAAAAGAAGGTTTTTTTGCACTTACAACTAGATATAACCCCTTAAGTGTTATGAAACTTTTGAAAGGAATAGAGTTCTCTTTTTACAACAAAATTTGTTCACAGAAAAAACGAACAGATCGGAATATTAGTTTTTTTTGTAAGAAACATTAGCTGTCAGAATAAGATAGAGAATCAAACAATTTTTGACATTTCTTGCAAAACTGTTCCAACTGAATAGCACAAACGAGTACGGTTTTCGAACCATTCAAAACAGCCTCACTGAACAAACTTATTATTTGATTTAAAATTAGTCGTGTTCCATCGGATGTATAGATGACAAAACATTAAAGAACAGCATTAAAGAAAATCAATGCAATCTCTTCTACTAGAGTAGAAGAGCATGTTCAGATGAAAGTATGTACTAGATTGAGATTTTCACTACTTTCTACTTAACTCCTCAAAAGCCTCGGTTTTATTTGTTTGGTGTTTTCAAAATCAAGGATTAGATTTTGATTCAATGATGGCTTAAAGGTTGAATTCCCTTATATCCAGTTTGTTCTACCTTAACTTTAATCTACTACTAAAAAAACTGAGTTTGAGCTATGTACAGTAGTTCCAAATTGAGCTCAAAAGCAAATTTATTTTATAGATTTATTTAATGATAACTGGGTGATTAATATTTAGTTAATATTAATATCACGTTTTAAAAAAATACAAAACACCCTCTATGTATCTAGAGATACACTGCGACGATGACGACAACGGCGACTACAACTATACGAGGGTTACAAAGCACAAATTGTGTTTGGTTAAACATACATACATATTCATGAAGTCAATCGATCTGGAGTAAGTTTGTGGGCTAGATACTAGATGTTGTTAAGTATAGAAGACGCAGCTCAATTGGAGCGAAGCAGAGTAAAAAAAAAATAAAAATAAAATAAAAAAAGGCGAGGAATTGACAATAATATTAATGGAATTGTTTGAAACCTGTTTCAAACGTAGGCTGAAGTTTATTGTGTGCGTTTTTTTTTATGTAAAAAAAAGAAAGAAAATGACAAACTTAAATTATAAAATAAATCGAAAATCTTTAGAATGAGAGCAAGCTTGTAAAAAATTCATGATTTATCCAGCTCATAATTAGAATTTCTACATTTGTATATGGGTTAATTAACTGACTAACCGTTTTTGGAAGTAAAACGCCTTCTTAATTTATTTTATTGGAAAAGACGACCTTTGTTTTATTAGATTCAATCATAAAATTGTTAAAGTGATGGTCCATCAGTCAGTGGAAAGCTTAATGTAGGTGGGTGGCGTTTCGATGAAGGGCCTACTTTAGTTTCCCTTATTTGTTTTGTATGATGGAAATAATGAAAGCGTAGGCGATAACATGAATGAATGCCTTTGCGAATTTTGTTAAAGGCTACTTGATAAGTCGAAAATAGAATTTCTATCCGATATTGTGTTTGTTCGGTGATTTGGGAAAGCTACATGTATCAAAAGTTAGTTGACGTTTTATTTGAAATTAAGCTAGAATAAGAAAACAACATTAAAAAAATGCATTTTAAATGCAAAAATGCAATGCACATTAATAAAAATCTCCTACGTCTGTTTTGAATACAAAATTCTACTACTTACAAAAAAAAATCATTTACTTTTAAAAAACCTACTACATTTTTTTTTTTCAAAATGAATTATGTACTAAATTTTCAAAAAAAAGCTGCATTTCGATAATTTTAGATTTTCATTTCCGAAAAACTTTTGACACTTCCAAGTGAATTGAAACAAACAGAACTAAATAGCTAAGAAAAATTTAGTTTTAAAATTGCATTTTACAAATAAAAAAGCTTAAGCTTTCATTACATAAGTTGCAAGGTGCGGTGACGATCTGTTTGTTTCAAGATTGTTGATGCTTCTTTTCATGACAATAAAACAAAAGATGAACACATGACATCTCTAAATGGGTCTTTGAATTGGCATCCAGGATTTTGCAGTATAGACCTGACTTATTTTTCGTATAAAAACCTAAAAATAATGTTGCTTACAGATAGCAGTCCCCCGATCGAACTATGTTCAAAATAAATGTTAGCAGTTTTACAAAACGCTCTTTTTGTGTTCTATAGCCTCTATAAATATTTGATACAAAAATGATAAACTTACCGCCCCAGAACCTTTCGGTTTTGATGCAGCTACATAGGCCAAATACTGAATGACTTTTTTTGTATTCTCGGTTTTACCAGCACCGGATTCTCCCGTACACAGAATCGATTGGTCTTCACGATCTAGAAAGAGAAATGATTAAACAAAATAGTTAATGGAGTTTTGATATATATTTTCTTTTTCAGTAAAACCTCAATATAACTTGAAACATATATAAAACATAAGAGACTTTTTGAATGTGGTATTTTATTGCGCAATTCTTGCAGTTTTTTACTATACTCATTTTATGAGTTCTTCATACTAGGTACAAAATTATTTAATGAACAGAACTTTTAGCAGTTTGGGTCGTAAACATTTGGGAATTAAGTCATAAAAATTCGATTACTCTGAACCTAAAAATCTAGATTTCTACCAAAAATTTTAAAATTGTAAGGAAATTAACAACATTTTTCATTATTTTCAATTATTTCAACAATCAAATAAAATTGTAATTTAAATCCAATAAAAATCTATTTGGCAAACATTAATTTTGTGTAAACGAACATACTTTAGCTATGTTTCTTTGGGTTCCAGTATATACCGACAAGAACTTTATTGTACTTCTAAGTGCATTCAAGGACCTTTTTTCTATGCATCCTCATTATAACTGTCAGTTTATTTAGATCTGTTTGTTGCAACTTCCACAATTTGCATTTTGTTTAAACATTTAACAACAACAATTGTCAAAAGAATTAACAGCTATTTGTTAAAGAATTAAAAGGATTTCATTAAAAAATTTAAAACATTTATAGCTGAAAATTTAACATAAAAAATACATATGAAATGCATAACGAATAAAAATAGGATTACACGAAATCGGTCAACACATTGAATCTCTGACATAAAATAGATGTCTAACTCTTTCCCAGTTGTGTAATGTCGAGTGAGCTGTCAAAGCGCTGACCGTGTAATTCTAGCTTGATAATGAAATTCGAATAGAACTATTGAGAATTGGCTTCGACAATCGACATACCCGTTTAATTAATTTAAAAATCAGACGAAATGAATTCGAACTTCGAAATATCAAATCAAAATTTTTGACCTTCGAAATTCTTAGTAGGTAAAATGCGATGTTTCGAAAATTATTTCGAATTTTTGAAGTAACACTTGTGTTTTCGCGTTTGAATCAGAGTGAAAATTCACTTTTTGACATATGCCAAAATGACATTCAGTTATACATTATGAACTAACCAAGCGATTACATTGAAATATTATGGTGTGAACCTACTAATAAAAGGTATGTTCACACGAGTACGAAAAAAGTTTTGATAAAAGTGTAAATATGTACACACACTTTTTTTTAACTATAAGCGACCTATATGTAGATTGTTGTTGTTTGGATTATATGACGTTGAATTATCGATTACAAAAGGAGCATTTATACCTCTGCTATAAAATGCAAACACCTATTTATGAATCATTGTCAGCAAAAAATAAAAACTTTTAATTTACATATCAAATTTCATATTTGGCTATGAAATCAACAGCACACGTATTTACATTTAATTGATAAGACAACAACGATTGCTTGCTTGCTTGAGAAGGGAAAAAAAAAATCATCAAATATGGTAAAAAGACGAACGTGATCAATCGATGGCACATTTACGGACGCAAGCAGGCAATATCGTAGACCGCGATCAATAAATCGATTCTTCGTGTCCATGGGTATCTATTTGATATCGTTATACAAAACACAAAAAAAAATCTAAATAGTAAAAGCTTCATTATAGATGACTGACTACGAGTATAGATATTTACTGTAGATAAAAGTAAATGCCAATAAAAGCCGAAGACCTGCAACTGGAAATCCGAGACCTCCATGCACTCGTACTTGTGGTTTTTAAGATAAAAAAAAAATATTAAAGATGCAAATGGAAAAAAAGAAAGAAAAAACAAAACATGTGTGTGCTAGATGGAAGTAGGTAGATCTATATTTGATTACGCATTCGAATTTAAACATAATTTATTGCGTAAAAAAAAAACGCTAGATACAATAAAAATAATAATTGTATAGATATTGCTTGCTGCTAGCCAACCACACCGCAAATTTAGCGCAGATAGTGCAAAATGGTTATAAAGGAAATTAACACCAAAGTTACAAAGTTCAAAGTTATTTGAGTCACATTTTATATATGTATACTGTTTTGTTTTATTTTTACTCGTCGTAGCTATTATTGCAAGAACCTAGTGACCTCATTTTTTTTTAACAAAACTCCAGATGGCTGACAATTGCATGCGAAATCTGTGACTTTGTTTAAATTTTTCATTGCAGCTGATTGTAAACATAGATGATGGGTTGTTATAAAATCACGAAAAGTTAAAACTTGATTTTAGTGTGATACAAGTTTTTTCAAGGCAGTTTTATATAGTGGTTTCCTTAAAGCATTTAAACCTTATTTGGTGTTTAAACTCTATCGATTTATCATTTAATGATAAAAATCATATATTATGGGTTTTGGGAACGAATTTATCAATTTTTATAAAAATTAAATCATTAATGCCTTATACAACTTTATTTTAAGAGGCATTGCACAAATATCAAAATCAGGACCATATTTGTTAACTCAGTTCAGGTTTTCTGAGCAATTTTTTTTTTTTTTTTTTTTCAATAAACTTGAAATTGGATAGATCTTTTAAGTCTTTAACCAAAATGACTAATTAATATTACCAAGTGTGAGAGATGTCAATATGACATCTTGACAGTCTGTCAGTCACTAAAGTTTTGACATTCTCATGTTCAAATCGTACAAAATGACATTTACAGAGTTACTTACTTATTTTAAAGTTCTCATTTTTCTGTTTTGATGTTAGTAGAATTCAATCAGCAAACAAAAAATTAAAATCCATTATTGGATTGAGTATATTTTATGTTATTATTTAACATATATTAAAATGGAAAGATTTCTCGATCTGTAACAATCAAGAGAATCTTTCATTTCATGTACAAGTTTTAAGTTTAATTATAAGGATCTTCCCATAACGAACACATTTTCACTTTGTTCTAAAATAGCTTTATCAAACAGAACTAACAATTTTGAAAGAAAATTTGGTTTTGGTTCAGATCTGTTTTTAACATGACATATTGTAAGACATTTTTTTGATTGAAATAATAAGTAAGTTCTCATTTCAACAACAATAATCTAAATTTTTAACTTTGTTCCTGTTTGGATTTTCACAGAAGAACTTTCTTAGGACAAAAATGTGAATTCTTTTAAAAACCAAATTACAACAAGAAAGTACCCAAACAGGCCTTATAGGTATCACATCATACTTATTGCAACAGAACTGTCACGAAATTTCCTTTTAAGAATGAGTTATTTGAATCACAAAACAATATTGTTGAAAAGGAAAATGAAGAAAAGAGAAATCCATTTAAGGATTTTGTATTGTAATGTAAGCAATTTTTTTCTATAATGTTTTTATCGCTATAGCTTTTTCAAAATGTCTAAAATGATCACAGTTTTACTTCATGAAAAAATCATCTAACCAAACAGAACTAACAATTCCAAAAGGCCTGTTTGCGTACTGCCTAAAATTGGAATATGTTCTACTTTCTCAAAACATTTCTAATTCAAGAAATAAGGTACCCAAAAATTATGTGTTCAGTTGTACCAAAATCAAGAGGAAATGTCACACCTGACTCACTGTAACACAATTGTACAAATCTATCATGTATATGTAGTTTAGATAGAAATCATATGAACTGTAGGACTATTTTGATGAATAAAGCAACTTGCACAATGCACAGACATTTATATCAACGAAATTTAGGTTTAAGAAAAACCAATTGAAATGTCAACTCAGCGTCATGTTAGTTTTTAGCACTCAGTTATTGAACAAATTTTGAGTTCTAAAAAACAAAACCGGGTTTGGTCTTCTGCGGAGTGCAAATCTACTTTATTTGTTTTAGTTTTACTTCTTCGTTAGTCAACAACTACTGTCATCGCTGTCATTAATAAAACTAAGTTTTCTTTAATTTCGTTTATCAGTCATCAAATTTATCTTTGATATGATTACTAAGATGTTATTTCCATATCATCAAATACAGGAAGCAATGTGTCACAAGTTAAAAAATTCAAACTCAATTTTTTTTCACCTGGTACATTTTGTTTGTTTATGTTTAACCCTTTGCGTTAACATTCAATTTCTACGAAAGCTTCCGCAACTTATCAAGTATGTATGATGATTCATTCATGCAACTTTCAAACTAAATAGGCAGACTTTCTGTAGACAAAAAAAAAATACAAGAAACCCAATGGAAAGTGAAATTCAAAGTCTACGTCAGTGGTGTAGTATAGAGTGCGTCTCCATATGATTCAGACAACAGAGATGAGTCATTATTACATATCAACAACAACAGACGTTTAAAATTGCAATTATTAAAAAAGTGATTTGAATTAATGTTAAAAATGTTAAGAAACAATCACATCCAATGACAGAAAAAAAAGACTAGACTTTTGGCGCCTTTTCGCAAAAAAAAAAGAATTCTTTGCCATATTGACAGCTCTGAGCTGTCAGAACATATAGAACAAGTATACATAGCATATCTCACATTTATGGTTGCGCAATCTTATCTTATGGCACAGTAGCTGAATATAGCTGGACGACAACGACGACAACAACTATTACAACCAACACCATTTATGGTAATGCTGTTTCAATAAGGTCAGCAAAATATAATCAACTGATGTCTTTTTCTCTTATTTTTACGCGCGCCTAATGATCTCCGATTGATTGTATAAAGCTCATATGTGTTTTTTTATGATTTTTTTTTTATCTAATAGGGTTACATTGGCTACTTGGCGTCTTCAGTCTGAGCAAAAAAGACGAAGGTAATAATGTTGGTGGAATTCACCAATTGACAGCCGTTAAATTGACGATCTGTCAAAGTGAGTTTGGCAATGTGCGTGTTGGATTGAGTAGGTACCTGGTATATTTGATTATGTGATAAACTTTAAAGAAGCTATGGTTAAATGATTATGCAAAACAAATAAGGGGAGGTAATTTAGATTATTGACATATACTTGATGATGTGACATTTGTCACAAATATTATCTGTCAATTTAATTGAATTTGAAAGTTGCTGCCACACGCAAGATTTTTTTAGGCGAGTTCAATTTTGTTTCGTGAAGTGATCAGGTTACGGAGAATGTTAAGATCAATAAGATCTCAGAAACCTGAATTGACTACTCGTTTGGACGAATATTTGGCTGTCAAGCGCTATGATTTTGGCAGCTATGTACTGTTTTTTTTTTTTCCATTCATGTTCGTCAATATCGTCAAGAATATTATCAAACATGTGCAATTCCTTAAACTTAAACCTTGTGATTGTGACATACAATGACATTCATGTGACACTTTTGTTGTTAAACAGCTGTCAAAACAAAAAAGTTCTTTAACAGAAGGAACACTATGTAAATTTGTTAACGTAATTACAAGGTGTCACCAAAGTAAGCATACAGATCTTATCAAATATGTAGTGTTCTATGGTGAAACTTCCTAATTTGTGACAGTTATCACTGCCGAAATTGACGGATGCAAATGGTGACTTTGACATAACGACAATTCATTATTTGAAATGTAAATGGGTTTACATTTGAAAATAATTGAATGCTATTAAAAGCCAATGTCAATTGAGGTTTTCGTTTAGTACAAAAATGTAAGTGTGAATTTAAGATAACAAAAATACATATTATCAAAAATAACACCCCTTTTTTGCCAAGTAAAAAAAAAGGATTTACATCGCATTGTTTTACAAATTTAATAGCCAATGGAAACCTGAATGACAGCTAATTGTTTGACGTACATACATAAATGTAGGTTTGTTAGTTTTAAGTTCAAAACGATGACCAATGCAGATCGGAGACGCCACACACCGGTCACTCCGTTGATGTTAATATACAAGTATTCCACTTAAATATGCATACATATTAGGGTGGGTCAAAAAAATCGAAATTCTTTTTTTTGATTTGGTACTCCGAAAAATCGATTGCTGGACCCCTCTAGAATATACACACCAAATATGAGCTCTTTATATTAATGGGAAGGTCCTCCGCTTTGCAATTTTCCATTTTTACATCAAGCTTCTACTAAAAAAAAAATATTTTTTTTATTAATTGACTTTTTAGCAAATTTCTTTTCAGATTCTTGTAGGAAATTGAACGCTTTACAAAAAAGACCTAATACACTTTTTTCGTTTATCTAACCGTTGAATAGATATTTGAGGTAAAAAAATCGAGAAAATCTTTAAAAATTCGTTTTTTGGTCTTAATTTTGTAACAAACTGAAAAATTATAATCATCAAACGCGCAAGACATATTCTTGTTGGAAATTGACTGCTCCACAAAAAAGGTCTTGTTAACTTTTTTCATTAATCTAACCATTCTAAAGATATTAGAGGACAAAGTTAAAAAAAAATATAAAAACTTTTTATATTTAAAAAAAAATTCCAATTCACTGAAACTTCATTATTTTCCAATTAACCAGATATATTCTTGTAGGGGCTTCAACGTTCTACAAAAAATTCCTTGGAATCAAATTGATTGCTTTAACCGTTTAGAAGATATTCGTATCCAAACCAATACTCACTGATTTCAATAGTTTTTTTATGACCCGTATGCATTGCGATTTGGATACGAATATCTTCTAAACGGTTAAAGCAATCAATTTGATTCCAAGGAATTTTTTGTAGAACGTTTAAGCCCCTACAAGAATATATCTGGCTAATTTGTAAATAATGAAGTTTCAGTGAATTGGAATTTTTTTTTAAAATATAAAAAGTTTTTATATTTTTTTTTAACTTTGGCCTCTAATATCTTTAGAATGGTTAGATTAATGAAAAAAGTTAATAAGACCTTTTTTGTGGAGCAGTCAATTTCCAACAAGAATATGTCTTGCGCGTTTGATGATTATAATTTTTCAGTTTGTTACAAAATTAAGACCAAAAAACGAATTTTTAAAGATTTTCTCGATTTTTTTACCTCAAATATCTATTCAACGGTTAGATAAACGAAAAAAGTGTATTAGGCCTTTTTTGTAGAGCGTTCAATTTCCTACAAGAATCTGAAAAGAAATTTGCTAAAAAGTCAATTAATAAAAAAAATATTTTTTTTAGTAGAAGCTTGATGTAAAAATGGAAAATTGCAAAGCGGAGGACTTTCCTATTAATATAAAGAGCTCATATTTGGTGTGTATATTCTAGAGGGGTCTAGCAATCGATTTTTCGGAGTACCAAATCAAAAAAAAGAATTTCGATTTTTTTGACCCACCCTAATACATATATGTATACTAAACCAACGTATCTTGTACGTGCCAACTGTACTAAATTCCAAATCAAATATTTAACATACAACAAAAAATCAAAGTGACTCAGTTTTGCGTTTTTGCATTAATAAAGCTATATAATTTTTTTTTACCCCAAACACGATAATGATTCATCATTGATTTTTAGGAATTTTAAGTAAAGAAATCTGTGGTTTCTTTCCTTTTTTTAACTTTTATTTTCGGGAATTGAATAAATAATATTATACAGCTCTTTGTCATGAAAAATGATTTCGTTCATGGTATGGTGACATAAAGCGAAAAGAGAGACATATTGATTGTCGGAAAGAAATTGGAAAAGAAATACATGATTGATTAATCTTGAAACTCATCCAAAGGGCAAATTGAGATAGGTAATAATAAATTATATGAACCAGATATAGAACGAGTTCAATCATTCTTTACCACGTTCAAATTTAAACTTCCTTATAGAGAAATCTAAAAGAAGAACAGTGGCACTATCTCAATAGACATTAGTTCCGATAAGATTAGATAAGATGTTTACTTTTTTCTTCATAGGAGTACATCGAAGAAGAACACGTTGTTTTTAATAAACACATTCATACTTCTTCAAAATGCAGATAGCAGTTGTTAACTTAAATTGCTTATAGAAAGTGTCAATTGTGTTCGATTTTTTTTAATTATACGTCAAAATTGGTGGTTTTGACATCTGACAGTTGGAACTGTTTTTGAAGACATTTTGAGTTATTCAATTCTAGCATTCACATTATTTATTTATTTATTTATGTGCAACCACCATTTTTGTACATAACAAAATGTTAACGAAAACGAAAAAACAATTTGAAAATTCTGAAAACTAGGTGTCGCTGCTGACGATGCTTTAGGGCCACCTTGACAGTCACATGGATCGGAACCGGGACCAGAGTCGGAATTGTCAAAATATTGAATGCTAATACAAATGCAAATGCAAAAATACAACTCGTAGGAACTGGAACTGATTTCTTGGTGAAGGTTATATATTTTTGATTAAGCTTAAAATTAAAGTAAAATAAAAAATTATAATGGCCAAAGTCGAAATTATATTTTCTGAGGAATTCAAAGTGGTTGTAAGCTACAAACAATAGACCAAAATGAAATCAAAAAGCAGTACTACACATTGTGAGCGTACTTTCTGAAAAACGTAGGTACGTCAAATATTGACAACTTTTCCGACTTCAGTACAGTACTTCAACAAACAGGAGTTGGGTTAAAAATGTTGAAAACAATTGTAATTTTTCTATTTAAGACAGTACCCAAACAGATCTAACAATTAAAGGTCCAACACTCAACATTCTTCAAATGGGCGTGTTCAGTTATTTGACCATTTTGAGTTCCATTTTGTTTATGATAATTCTACGGTGAAAAATAGGTATGACATAATTTACACAAGATATTTTAATTTTTTATTTTTTGAGAGAACAACAATCGCCATTATGTCATATCCCAAAATTATGTTTATTCAAAATTTTTTATTTTGTGTCTACAATCCAGGCTTCCTGTCATGATAAATCAAATTAAGATAAAATTATCAGAAATCTTAAAGCTGTGGTCAAAAATTTAAAAATTTGTCACCAGTAACATTTCAAGCTTAGAAAAAAAAAAAACCGTCTCTAAACTCACAAATCTCCTTTCATATCTACATATAGGCACATGTGAGCAAACAACTAAACATCAAATCTGCAAAAGGTGTGGTGTTTCCTCTGTGAAGCTATGTATTCCATTTTTTTTTATCATAAAATAAATAAAGTACGTACCTAGGGTATACTTTATCTATAAAACTTCAATATTTGCAGTCGACTTATTTCTCTCATTCGCATGCAAAAAATAAAAGTAGATATCAAAGTATAGACGAAAACATACAAAATATCGAAAACTTTATATTCGTAGAATGTACTATAGATAGATAGATATAGATATTCATGTGATTTGATATGATATGGTGATGGTGATGATGACTGATGGATAAGTAAGTAAAATGCAAAGAGACAACTCACCTTGGAGCATAGATCTGTAGGCAGTATCTGTTATTGCAAATACATGCGGAGGCACTTCGTGTCGCTTTATACCCTTATATCTTTCCATAATTTTTTCCGTATAAATTGGAAGCTTTTTATACGGATTCACAACTACACAGAAAAGGCCGGAATATGTCTGAAAAGATAAAATATAAAAAAAAATATGAAAAAAAAAACATCAATATATAGTTAATAATTTTTTAGAGAGATATTATGTTGTAAGTACACAACAAAGGCGGGCATTGAATGATATAAAAAAATAATAGGGGAAATGGGATATACGAGGGAGATTATTATTTTTTATTCCCCATGCGTACTTTGGATACAATATTTACACTTGAAAAGTACTCTCGATGGCTCTGATAACATTTTTCCGGCCATCATAGAGGATATACATATATCTAGAGAGCTTTTGACGAAACCTTTGCTTAGATTTTACTCACGATTTGCTAACCCGACCGTACATTTTGTTTTGATGGAGAACAACACAAACACATCAAGACAAAATAAAAAAAAAAAATATCCAAGAAATCTATTGGGGTCATGTTGAAAATATTTTTATCCTAAAAAAGACGCCAGAGTCGACAACATTCCAGCATCCCAACCAACCAACCAACATGTCAAACAATGAAGCTATTCAACGTGCTCCTGTATGTTCTTCATCGTACATAACAGCGCAGCCGGCATGTGCAGTGTGCACCACAGAAAAATGACTCATGGCGCATGCATTTGTTTCGAGTGTATAGTGTAGCCTGCATGCATGATATACGATAACGAATAAGCACCCGGAGTTTGTAATTAGATGCGAAAGATATTAAACCATGGTTTTTCCTAAGAAAAAACAACAAAAAACAAAAACAAATATAAACGATGATCTGAGAGGAGTGCACCATCACACCAAAGCAATTTGACGGAAAAGAATTTTGATTCATGGTGAATTGGATGAGTTTTCGCGTCAGTGATTTTGACTTTTTCTTTCTTTTATACGTAACTTTGTGATAAAGTTATGAAATTTTTAGAAGCTGATATTTAAAAATTGAAGCTTAGTTTTGCAGTTGTTTAATCGACAAAATTATTTTAGACAGCTGTCATCTAAATGTCAATGTCATTAATAAAATTGGTGAACATAGTTGTTACCGGAATAGCAGATGACTGAAGTATTTTGACAACTAGATAGGATTTTAATGTTAATGTTTTGGAGAACTTTCGTACAACATCTTTAGTAGGTTTTCTTGACATTTGAATTTTGACATCCAATTGTCAAACATGAAAATGAAAAGCTCCTAATATTATGATCTTTGATTACAAGGAACCAATCAACTCAGCAGACGCGTAATTGGTTTTTCCAGTCGGGTCCCTTCTCAAAAAACCGTCAATACTTTTGATGAACGCGTTTTCCTCAATCTCTTGAACAACCCACCAACAGCACAAAATTGAACAGTGGGAGCACTGTAAAGGGTCTATCAAAAGTGCTACCACTGTGCTTGATTTCACAAGATGATTAGAATGTAAATGTTACCAGAATAACATAACATAAGACGTAACGTAACAAATGTCACAGATGTCCAGTATTGTCAATATTATCAGTATTATTGACATCTTAAATGTCAATAAAACGATAAAACATTTACAAAATTAATAGAATATTATATTCTTAACTTATATGACACTGAAAAAGGAAATCCATTTCAATTATCGACATCAAAATATTTACGTCAATTTTCACAGTCGTTTGCCGCCATATCGACATAGTTGTTGTTATAATTTTTCTTTCCCTTTGCGTGTTGCTTGTCTATCATCTCTCTAATCGTTTCTAAATATTACAATTAAATAAACATTAAATAAAATTACACAAAAAAAAAAAAAAAAACTAAACCCGGCGGCCTTTCTCTCAAGATAGTGTAAATAAATGTCCATTTGCACCACCCAAAGTAATAAAAAGAGAGCAACAAAAATAAAATGAGTCAAATCCCGCATTCATTCAAAGGCTATAAGGAAAATGAAACTTGTGTATATAAGTTTCTTAGAAAGATGGAATCATTGCACACTTTGGTCATTTGTTGATCGCATGCGGTAAAAAAAATATATAATACGAGTTATAGATTTTTGTAGAAAAAAAAAAAAAAAACATATTGTTGTGGCTGGAACATTTTAGCTGTCCGCCGCCGCCGCCGCACGTCAGATAGATAACACTAAATTATATAATTATTATTAGAGCGGTTTATTATTTGCTTGTAGTGATTTTGAGCAGACTGAACAAAAACAACAAATATAGGGTGATGCAGTCATACTAAATTAAAACAGAAAAAAACAATGGAAAGAAAACTTGAGTTGTGTTTTTAATGGAGGGGAAATCAAACAATACAAATTGACGAGTAACAACCTTTCAGAATTTGTTTTGCAAAAATTATGCAGTTGTTAATTTCTTTACAACTAGATAAAGCTACAAAGGCAAAATTGTCGAGCTTTAGAACAATTTGGGCCAAAAATCGTTCAAATATTCCATAATACCAGTAATTTCAACAATGTTTATATATTTTTCGCAATTTTTACAACATCGCTTGTAAGATAAGCAATGTAAACAACACCTTGCGTGCTGGTTATATGTTTAGCTCCATTCGGTTTGCACCTTTAATAATTTTGACAAAGCGAAATAAGGATTTAGGGGTATTCATAAAAAGGTGTAAACTCTTGGTAAACCTGTAAAATGGTAAATATGGTAAACAAACAGGTCTACTCCATATAAAATTTTGACACATATACCACTTTACCAGGTTTACCACCGTTGGTTGCATGAATACCCCTAATGTAATAATACCCTTATTATGTATATTTGAAAGTGGTTGTAGACCGCAAAATATACAACCAAATTTGTTCAAATGTCAAAAAGCCGTACGTACATATATTGTTACTTTCTAAAAAACGTACAGCAAATTTTGACAGCTTTTTCGACTCCCCGGGTCAAGCTTTGGCAACGATCTTTCATTATATTCCTGCAGTTAAGAAAGAAATGAAATTTTTCTTATAATTTGACAGTAGGACATCATTTTGTTTTTATGACATTAGTTTGGCGGCACTCAAAAGTCACTTAGGTCTGTTTGGGTACTGCCTAAAACAGAAATACAGTTGAAACTCGATTAACCGGGATGGTCTAGACCGAGCCCATTACGGATAATCGAAAATCCCGAATAATAGAACTTTCTTTTCTCAAACAAAAAATTATACATATTTAAGGGCGCTTTCATAAATGCATGGTTGCGCAAGTCTGACGAATGCAAAGCTTTCATTAATGCAAATGACAAATGTCAGGTGTTCATAAATGCAAAACGCAAATATTTGCAGCGCAAATGAAAAAATTCTTATGCGCAATGAATTTAAACTTAAAGAAAGAAGAAACATGACGTAAAAGATGATACAGCTTTTCTTTGTTTCTCAATTCTGTCAAAATATTAATTGGAAATTCAAAGTTCAAGTCAAAATAACAAAAATAGCCGCGAATTTCATGGATATAATAAATTTGTAAATATTGACAGAAATGTTTAAAAAAAAAGTTTTTTTTTTCTTAAAGGATGGAATTAAGATAATATATTGTTATTTTGGAGAAGAGGTTGAATTGCAACTTAAAAAATTTGACAAATGACGCAAATCAGAAAAAGTGTTCATAAATTCAAAGTAAAATACATGCGCAAATAGTTTTTCTGACATTAGTCTGATCGCAAATGACCGCATGTAAACAAAGCAACCATGCAATTATGAAAGCACCCTAAGTAATTATTAAAAAAACTTATTAAAAAAACGAAAACAAAAATAAAATACTCGTAAAAAACAAAATACTACACATATCCCGTCACTTCTTTTTGCGTAGGACTGATTTGAAATGAAGGAATGTGTAAGGTGCTGTTCATATATTATGGATAGTAGAGTTTATTACGGATAACAGAGTTTAAATTAATACGTTGTTTTTATTTTCGAAAACAAATTTCAAATATTTTCATCACGGATAAAAGAGCGTCCCGGTTAATCGAATCCCGGATAATCGAGTTTCAACTGTATTTGTACTTTTTTCAACTTTTTTAACCCAATTCCTGTTTGGGTAGTCTGAAATTGTGCATTTTTTTTTTCACAAAAAAAGATGGCCGCGAGAGAGAAAATCCATTCCCTTCTTGCGATTTTCTGCCCAAAAAATTTCTTCGGACAAAAATCTGAAATCTGTCAAAAGGTAGTGCTTTCTCTGTTTTACATATTCGGTCTTGTCGCACAACATAAACAAAACAAACTATAAACATAAAACAAAATTTATGGATATTTTTCGTTTGTTTATTTTTTTTTTCTTTGTTTACTTTTTTGGAAGCAGAAAAGTTTGAACAAAAAGCGTTTGGGTACTTTTGAACCATTTTTTTTTTTTCACTGAGAGGATTTTATCCCCACTCCTTAAAATTTGACAGGTTTCATATTTTTGTCCAAAAAGAGCCCAAAACAGACCTATTATTTAAAAAACCTATTACTATTCTGAGAAAAAAAAAAAAAAAAAAAACAGAACAAACTAAAAACCAATTGGTTAATTTATTAAATTTATTTATTACCTAAATATTTCATCGGGTATAGTTTTTTTGTTTTTAATTTTTTCACTGGAAACCCCAATTTTTTATTTTGTTTTCGATTGTGCAATAACAGCCCAGCATGTCGAGCATATATAGATATCTATCTAGATACCGCATTCCAATATAATTAATTAAAAAACAATTCAAACGCGAATTAGAGCTTAAAATTATTTTCACATAAATTTTCCAATGAAAAGCGAAAACCGAGCATGCAAAGGCCCCATACAAACTTTTATGTATATTCATAGGTATCATCATAAAAATCATTGTTATTGTATGTACAAATGCAATGCATGCATTTTTTTTTTTAAATTCAAAGTTTAACCAGAAACTATGACCAATCTGCACCAGCGACAACAAACCAAAAAATAAATAAATAAATAAAAACCAACAACAATAATACCGGATGCTAGTGGATACACGGAAAACCTAGGGGCTTTACTTTACATTTTTGGGTTTGCCATTGCACACCGGCCATTCAATATTATTATTTTTCTTCTTCTTTGAACTGCGTCAGAGAATTCTGTTTTTGGAATTGTGGTAGATGATGGCCCCATTTTGGAATTTCAGCCATCCACAACATAAAATTATACAGAAAGTAAGGTTATGAGTCACCTGCTTTTAGTTCTTTTTGATGTTGTTTAAATAAACACACACTATGAAGATAAATATTACTTGAACACACAAAAAAGGTAGGTATTCCCTTTTATTGTGTTGTAATAAAATAAATGATGAAAAAATAAAGTTATGGCCTGAATGACGAATCATTTTAAATGGATTTTTTTTTATCGAATTAAGATGGAAGAGTTTAAGCAGGTTTCTTGGGTCAGACAAATAATGATATAAGATCAGAGTTGCCAACTTGTATTTTAAGGCTATTTAAATAAACAGTTCATATATCTTCGTGTCAACAAGAGAACTTAACGATGAACGAGATAAAATTTCAGCTGTCACTAAGATAATGCTTAGTAGTTCTAGTACAGCAAGCAACCTGCTCGAGTAGATAGGAATGTGCAGTTCTTGTACTAGATTTCCGCTTAAAAGCAGCCTACCACTTTTAAGCAAACCTCCACCTCGCGACTATCACGAGAAGAGAAAAAAAAGGGGTAAATGTACTAGATCATGTAGTTACCCACCTCTTATGGAACGCGGCTAATAACACTAAAATAGTTTGCTTATTGTATACGTCAAAGTTGTATGAACTTAAAGAATGACAGATGGTCCTGATGTCGACCTACTTTAATACTTTCTTTAAAAAGTATATTTTCTCTTCAAAACATTCCAAAACAATGTACTTACAAAATCAACCAATTCATATCTTTTATTTCCAAACAATGAAATAGGTGCGTATACGGCAACACTATTTTGATATTGTACCAGTCATCATCTTTTGCTGGTTAAAAGTCAACATCCTTTTAGGAATTTATTTCTTTTTATACAAAAATCTTTTAAAATCAAACAATAAATTGGTATGCAAATCCACAAAATGCATGGCATACGATGTAAGGGCATTAATCAGAGTTCAGAGAGGACAAGTGGTATTGGTTTATGGGACAGCCACACCTTTCATAAATTGCACGGCGGGCGGGATGATCAAGTAAGATTGGTGGTGCTTCATAAAATATGTCAAATGTTTGTTCGTGACATTGCGCAAAATTGATTGTCGATTTATGATTTTTCGGTAAACCAGTAAATAAAACCGGTTGGTTCTAAAAAATGAACTGAGTTTTTTAGTGGATTGCACGCTCAAAGAAATCAAGGTTGTTGCCATCTACTCCCACAGAAGAGCATGGTTAAATGTACTTAATGTACTAGATCATCTACTCATGACAAGTCTACTACATTCAAAGAAACGTAGTTGAAATAACATGTGTGCAAACAAATTTTATTACAGTTTATACTAGTTTGTCAGATTTCTTCAAGTTTTCCCAAATCTGCACCACAAACACCTTAAACTGTCAACTGCAATTTATGAGAGTTACCATACCAAATTAAAAAAAGTGCTGTCTTTAAACCATTCGAATTAAAGATTTGCCATGAAGTGATAAAGATATTTTTAAGGCCGATTTACATTTCCAAATATGGTGCATTACCTTTCTAATAGTATAAAAATTGTTAAAACAAACTCAACCTCAATCTAAAAACACTTTATATTGTGGCACGTATTGTACATTTTAAGTCTGCTTAATCATGACTTTATATTCAAATCGACATTTAAAATGAAATATGTTTCCGCCATATATGGAATATTTCTCATTTTGTAAGCTAAAGGCGAGCAGATTATAAATTTATATACCTACCACATCCAGTAGTAACAATACTATTTTGCTCGTTCCTGTAATTTGTGTCCGATCCGATGTGTCGGCAAACTTCTAATGGATAAAATAGTTGGGAGTAAAGAAACTCAAGATGATATCATTCATTAAAACACTACATGGGTTTAAGTTATTTTGATGTTTGTTGTTGTTGTTTTGGTTTTTGAATAAAACCAAAATGGTAATTGTTTAACGGAATATTTGTATTTAAACGCGAGTGAGTTGTTGGATGCCTTAAATGGCAGCACAACGACCTTGGAAATGCGTGTTCTGCTCTTGTAGTATTGTTTAACAAAATCCATGGAAAGTGACTTTGTTGTTGTTAAGAAAGGGAACAAAAATGAAACATTTAAGTTAGGTGTTTATTGGAACACATTTAAAGGTTTCTGTATTTCATAATATATGTACTAAACATCAAACATTTTTTTGGGTGACAAATTAAATTGCCACATTTTGGTAATTAAAACGGGCTGTCATCTTTCGATAAGAAACTGTCATTTGTAACTGACAGGTCGGCATAGTGGAAGTATATGCCGCGTTTTTTAGGAGACGAGCTACTCATAAGTCATGAAGTACTAAATGTACTAGATCTTCTACTCGTGAGTAGTTTGAATGTAAAACGTTTATTTATAAAGTGATAAAACTTCTCAAAATGCAAAACTTGAACTGTTCCGATCATGACAATGAGTTTTTGTTGTACAAAAAATTAATCAGTCCAAATTATGTAACATAACGTTCACCTATTAGAACCAGTAAACTTTACATGAACTTTGAACGAACTGCGCATCAGTTGTAAAACTGTGTGCCTCAGCCTTGTACTTTCAAAAGGTTTGTTTGTTTACTATTTTACTTCAAAGAGCAATGCGTTCAAAAGATCGCATGCGATGTGTAAGGTGCCTTAATGATTCAGAGTTTTTTTTTTAAATATATCTTTGTGTTCGCGCATTTGCTAAAAATAATTGCACTTGGCTTATGAATCTAACTATAGAGAGATAAACCAGCAGCACAAGCAATAGCAACATCAACAGCACAACGTTTTGTGTGTTTATGTTTCTCTTTCTTTTGGTCAACCTATATTTATTGCATCTTCACAAATCAGCATTGTTTATTTTTGATTATTTATTTTTAGACTTAGAGAAGTTTGTTGTTTGTTTTTTTTTGCAAAAAAGAAAAATGCTCGCAGCGGCGCGGTTAGAAATTGATATATAAATCAACCAAACATCTATCATATATTCATGTTTAAGAGTATAATTTGTGCGTACTATAAAAGTTTATTAGACTGTGACTCAAGGCAGGGTATATACTCGTAAACAGTCATCATAGCGATGTGCGTCGTTTCTCGACATAAGCCACTAAATGACACAACCCCGACGGGCGGCAATAATCATGATGATGATGAGAAAGAGGATGCCGGTCTGAGGCGCTGGCGACAGTGTCAGTTGAGCATTTCAATTAATTGCACGTACACACTATATTTGACAAATGAGTTTTTGTTATTTATTACAATTGCACAGAGTTTAAGTGGCATTTTGATTTCTGGTTGCTTTGCATTCGAAATAGATATTTTCAATATGTTACAAAAAAAAAATTAACTAGAAAAATTAAAAAAAGTCTTGAGTCCATCTAGAAATAGGGGATTGTTTTCTAGTTTTTCATTAATGCCTAATACGCTTAGAATGTTAAGTGAATAACTCCGTACAAAAATGTATCAAAGATATCATACACCTAACATTAGTCGCGTTCCTTTGTAAGTGGTAGACTACTCATGAGTAGATGAATAGTAGATTAAGTACTACACGAATGTGTAGTTCATAAAGTACTAGATTTTTACTCATGTCAAAATGAGTCGCTGGAGTGAGTCCAATGTGAACACAGTTGTCCGTTATGCACTTATGCAGTGCTTATAGACTAATATAAGTTTGCCAATTTGATTTGACAGCTAGATACAAATATTTGGCTTTGACATTTGTCTTTTTTTTTAACCTGTTTCTATAATTTGCTTGAAAATTCTGCAGAATGAATCGAAAGTGGAGAGGATAAAAAAATCTCATGCAAATTGTTCCTTGAACCGTGACAGGAGAGTAATTTCTTTTGACAATTCAACAATTTGTTTTTCCAAACTTCAAAATTGACATTCTCTGGTCAATTTTTTAAGCCGTGTTCGTTGTCTTGTCTTCAGGTCGTTCACAAACTAAATTAGTTATGATATTTTGAGAGACATCACGACTTGTCATTTCGAAAATTTAATGACATGTCATTCCTTTAATAAGACCTCTTACTAACATGCATGTTCTTATAACATAGTCGAAAGCAAGGTCACGTGAAAATTAAGCAATCTCTTTTTTTCATTAAGACTTAATTTTATATACATTCGACACGCACATCAATTTCCAGTATTTACCGGAAAATAAAATGAACACACAACAAAAACAAATTGAACGAAACCAATAATTCACATTCAACACGTTGTTGTGTCGCGTATTAAACTTATCACGAAACAAACAGCACCCACTCACGCACCTTTAATCTAACCTCCTTTTACTCTTACCCTGCTTTCGAATCAACATAATGGAATGATGATTGTGTGCGAATTGAATAATTTTGTTCAATGCAACTTGCACTATGTCGTCATGCATGCGCCTTAGCTGCCGGCAATACATTACCGATGCCGGTACCGGGTTCTTTATTCATACACATTATGCCTATACGACGACGAACTAATCGGTATTCTTTTCTTGTTTATTTCCTAAAGCTCTTTATAATGTATCATCAACTGACAGTAGTCGGTTCGGTATTAGAAGAGCTTCAAATCAGCAGCGAGACAGCCTTCAATCAGCGCATCGTTCGTATAATAGTCGCCGACGACGACATCATCGTCGTCAGCCAGCGTTGTCGTTCGTTCGTTTGTTCCTTCGTTACGTTTGATAAACGAACCATGAGAGCAGACGCTCACTGAGTTGTTGCTATTATTGCTGCTCTGCAGCTGAGCACGCTTATCGCGCGATTACTAAGGGCTTAGGCGGCTGTTACACTTGCATTTACATTTAATTTCGGCGTACAATTTGTATACTCGTACATGTCGACCGACATTTAGTTTGTTTGTTATTTTTTTTTTTTTTTATTTAAAGCGCAATGAATAATAGTTGTGGGACAACCATCAAGACCGCGAACGGACCAACCACAGCCACATAACATTTATCAATTATATACCTCCGTTGCACATCGTTGTCATTATTAATGGAGAATGTCGAGAGCACACGCGTTTCTTTCAATTTATAGGTTTTAATATTTGCTTGGTATTTTTTTCCATTTTAATAGTTAGAGTATTTATAAATTTTTGCATTCAGTTTACATATATAACAAACATGTGCACATACGAACATATGTTTGAGAGGAGGTTCTATTTAAATTTCCTTCGATTTATATTTGTTTAATAGAACGTAATTAGAATTTTTTGTTTTAATTTGTCAAAGTTGTTTATTATAGATGTATGAATTACGAAAGCACCAGAAAAAGCAAATGGTAGTATTCTTTTCAAGCTATTTATGCTAATTAAATGTCAATCAAATAATAACAAGATTATTTATTAGCGCTTTATAAAAAAAAAATATATATTAAATAAAACAACAGACAGCAGTTCTCTATTTGGGTGACACTTGTTATTTGAGATTTGTATTTATAGGTAAATATCTATAATTAATTGGAATAATGGTATTATGTCATTTTAAAAGCAGATTCCTGATCACGTTTTTTAAACAAACGTTTAAAGATGTATGAGGCATCCGTTGGGTTAATTTTGTACTAGATTTGACAGAAAATAAAAAAAAAATAAATAACTTAAAGAATAAAGCACGATGATTCATTCAAAAAAGTGCTTAAGCTGAATAAACATAGATACCCTTTTGGCGCCATAATGTCACAAATAACAATTTTTTGTAAAACATAGATGGCAGCGAAAGTTAAAAAGTTAGACGAATTGAAGAAAATCATTTGAGAGTCGATACTTCAGTCTACTAACTGCGGTTCAGTTAACATAAGTTCGTTTCAAACGTCAAACGTTTTTAACGTCAAATTCAAGTGTCGAACGTAAAGTTTGAATTTTGACCAATTTCGATCGGACATCTCACTCCGCCCACTCATTCTGACAGCTATTTGAGTTCAAAAATTTTAAATGAGTTTAAAATTTTCTGCCTCTTTTGGCTATCTCCCTCTCACCACCAAGTGCAAGTAGTGAGAAAGCAACATAGAAATGTCAAAATGAATCGTCGAATCGACTGTCAAAGAATGTTTTTGACACATAGTGTTTTGAAGCACAACAAAATGTTGATAAATGTCAAACTTTGGCCTAAGCTGTCAAAATTTGTGCTTTAACTGTCATTTGAATTTGACTATTTAGGTTTGATTTCAACTTTCAGTAAAATGTAACAGTTTTTGTATGGCAGTGACGAAGTAATAGTAAAGCAATGAATACATAATATAATTGAAATAAATGAATAACGTCATATTATGATGATAAAAAAATTATGAATTATGAAAACTTTTTTGACACTTAGAAACTCTATCCATCTTATTGTTCGAATGACATTTTATATATAACAAAAAAAAAATCTTTTAAAACAATAATGAATAAGAATCTTGAAATCGGCAATAATTTTGTTTTTATAATTGCATAAAAACATACCTATGTACATACAAATATATTTTTATATAAAATAAAAATTAAAAAATCAAGCTACAAATTAAGACATTAATTCGAACAATTTGAAAATCATGACTTTTATTCTTGCAGTCGTTTGTTTATTTATTTTGATTTCAATTTTTCTTATTTTTAATGGGTGTCGCAGCTGCCAGTGTTATGGGATTGTTGGCACTTGTTTTACAAATGAATAAATTAACGCACACGCCATAGAGTTCTGTACATTAATTTGTTTGTTAATTAATCCTCTGCTCATTTCCCTATGACTTATTATTTGTTGAAATTGGATACATATTTTATAAGTGATATTTTTTTTATTTTTAAAATAATTGGTATTTAGTTTGATGCGCCAATTTATGTGGTTTATTGAAAGGAATATTTTCTTAATTGATTTATTCAAATAATTTGAAGGTTAAAACTGAAATCATATCAATTTCAAGGAAAAACGCGTACAGAAACTATATATGTAGAAGTTGTTCTTGTTTGGTTCAATAAAGTTTACAAACAGATCCAAAAAAAAAAACCAAAAAATATTCCTTTTGTAAATGCAGTTAAAGAACAGAACCAAAAGAACAAATAATCGTTATTTCGAGTAATTCGAAGATAGAATTCCAAGAGCAATAAAATTAATTGTCAGTTTTTTAGGAAAATACTGGAGCGAAATCGGCTATTGTTATCGAAAGAATATCGAAAATTGAGGTGAAAATTAAGTTTTATTGGACCTAAAATCTGAAAATCTAAAGATGCATACGTCTTTTTTTTCAAATAAAATGCAAATTGTTCTTACGACATGTTTAAAACTAAATAGATCTGATCTAGTAGTTTTACTTGTTATGAAATATTCTAATTCAATTAAAGAAGGAGGCGAGCGCCACTTAAACGCTATACTGAAGAACGATAATGTACCTAGAATGCTTTCCCTCTTTTATAATTATTTTGTTTTCTAAGATAAGAACTTTTTGATCTTGAATGTCATGTGAAAAAAAAAATATAAATGAAAGTCATGCATTGAGTTCGAAAAAAAAGGTGGACGTAGTTTTACTTTTTTTTGTTTTGTATCAAACAAGGGGAACTACTTAGACATCGACTTCGACAGTCTTTCATTATTGACCAGGAATAAACATCACTGGTACCTATAATGTAATCAAATATTTACTTTTGCTTTTTTTTTTGGAATATACATAATCCACACAAGCAACTCTATCTGACACATCGGGCGGCTTGAAGTTTTATTGTATTTGCCTAATCATCATTTTCGGAATATTGTGATTTCTATTGAAAAAAAAAATCAATTATCAATAGAGTATGTTAAGGTAGAATGGGGAGTAAGGAACGGGGATTTTTAAGGTTTGTTTTTATTTAATAATTAAAAGTACTTACGTATATGAGACCAGAATAATATCTGTCTTTGATGTTATGTAAGACGGATGCTTCATTGAGGCAAGTCAATTCGGCCATATCTTCGACTTTGTCGAATTTAGGCGGATTCATTTTTTGTATGTCATCACGAAGGACCATCACACGTTTGCCAGTTTCGGCAAGATCAACTTCAACCTCATCGCCTTGTTCGCGTTTGATGCTTGCTGCAACAAAGCCCTGAAATTAAAGAAAAATAAAAAAAAAAAATGAAAATTGGTACAAAAACAAATTTTTAAAACTATTTTATTTTATTTATTTTTTAAAATGAAAACATTAAAATTCTTCATTGTTGTAAATATCGTGACTTAGTTATTAAATGTCAATTAAAATTCTTTGTTTGGCTAAATTAGCTTCTTACTGGTTTGAGGTTTTTAACCTGGTATATAGTGACTCAAGCCAGATGGTAATTGACGACAATAAAAATAACAATCAAAATATTTTACTAAGGTCCAATGTATTCACACTCCATTAAATTTAAAGTCGCCATTAAAAAAGGGAAATTTTAAAATTTGTATGCGATTTGACAGTTTTATAATTTTTAATGGAGCCTTTAAAAATAATGGAGAGTGAATAAATTGGGCCTAATTATATTTAAATTAAGATGCTAATTTAGTTTATATTCATTCAAATATAATGCAGTTTGTTTTGATTTTTAAGAAATTAAACTTATACCACTTTCAAATATAACGACTCATATATCTCTCAGTTGAGTCAACTGTTTTCTCAAAGAATTTCATCCACCCTCTTTAAAATCTTACAAATTTCACAATAGGTCTGTTTGGGTACTGCCTTAAACAGAAATATTTCTACTTTTTTCAACATTTTTAGCCCAATTCCTGTTTGGGTACTCTGGAATGGTGTGGTTTTTTACATTATTTTTGTCAAAAAAAGAAATATTTCTGTTTTAGGCAGTACCCAAACAGACCTAATGTTGTACCTACAGAAAGTAGCCAAACAGACCTAATATTTGCAAATGGCGACAACTGTCAATTTTGTTTTCTCATTTACCGTTAGTTGAGGATAAAATTCTTAAATAGGTGTGTTCCATAAGGATTTTCTGAACTGTTCCAAACTGTTCTAGTTTTCTTTTCAATAATATTGAATGAAATAGTTTAGAATATTTCTAGTTCTTGCTTTTGAGTCAGAATAGGTAAGAACAAATTTGTGAAAACTGTCAAATTTTTTTAATTGTTGTTTGCTGTTCTGACGTTTCTAACAAAACTATTTTGTTTTATACTGTTCTGGTCACTATTTTTTATTGAACACAGCTAATATCACAAATGTCAAAATAAAGAAACAAAGAAGCCATTTTTCTCATAGGGTGAGACATTTTTCTCAAAGGGTGATCAGCTTTTGGCTCAGATTTTTAAACTTTAAAATCATTAATCATTCTAATTAAAAAAAATGTTAAAAGATATTGCAACAAACTTGTTAAACAACATTTTCCTTACAAAATAAACCAATTCGTCAGAATTTAAATGTGACAATTAATACGCATCGATTACGCACGTAATCAAAGGTCAGCCAGGTGGCTTTGGCTACGAACGACGGGTCTCCTAAAAAATGATTCACCACCCATTTTAATTGATTTGAAACAAAGAAGAGAGGAGCCTACTACATGCCACCATCAAATATCAAGAGAATCATCACACAAACAAGAATAACAAAAACCCAAAAAAAATCAAAATCAAATCCATTCAAGTTGTGGCTCTGATGATGATGGTGGTGTTGGACGTAATCAAGTGCATCGAAAGTGAAAATCTAAATTGTAGACAACTGCTGCCACACAACACAGCAGCAGCAGCAGCATGCATACCGCATTCCTTTCTAGTTAACGAACCGCAATTGATGCCTTCCTTTTTTCTGCTGGTCTATGTTCTCCTCCTTGGTTGTTGGTTGGTTTATTTTTATTATTTCTGCTTTTTGTTGTTGTTGTTTTTTTTTTAACTCTTTATCGGTCTGTCTTATTTCTCTCGTCGTCGTAACAAGGTTCTTACTTTTCCTTTACTTATTTTTCTTTAACACTCTCTCTCTAGTTCTTGCTTTACTTTATGCATAATTCAGTGTCTTGCATTGCGTTGGTTAATTGCATCGACAAAAGCAAAGAAAAACAACAACAAAAAAAAGAGTCTAAACCAGAACCAGCTATAAAGCAAGAAATCTCAACAAGAGTGAACGCCGGCCGCGTCGAGCCGCGACTATTTTTATCAAAAGCGTTGCATGCGCATTCAAGAAGAATGTAGTTCTTTGTTTTTACACACACTTGAAATGAGTGTGCTTGCTTGCTCTATACCTACAGCCTACCTTTCTCGTTGCTTCTTTATTATTCAGGAGTTGCCAAGATGCCAAAGTCGTTGTTCTTGTTTTGTTTTGTCTGTTTGTAGAGCAACACTATGAGAGAAAATGGGATTAGAGATATGGTATCTTTGCAATATAGAGTGTAGGTATACACAGCATTTTGGGATCATCAGCATGCCTATGCCTATACAAGTTCAAGGCTCTATAATGAAATTCCTTTAACTTGGTCTGAGAAAAAAAGAGGCACGTTTTTTTTTATTGTTTATGTGAACAAAAAATATAAGACCCAAACCACTTTGACCAAGCTCATAAAGTGCATAATTGCGAGGTCAATGACAGATTAATCTTTTTTCTGAATGCATGCCAAAATGTCGACCCACCCTCAAGTCATGAATTTATTGTGAAATATATAAAGTTTACGGACTTCGAATATGTTATTCACCTTGTATAGATCCTGGCATGATAATTCGGAAATCAGCAATAAAATAAAAACATAAGGCTACGTTGAGACTGGTTAATGCCAAAATCAACAAATGTTTGTTCTCTTCATATTCAATTTATATGTCAAAATGACAGTTTAGGGAAACATAAAATGCTCAAAGAGAAATGAAATCTTGACACAATTTTGAAGTTTATTTACTTAAGTCAAAATGAGTCATGAAATATATCTTAAGTTTTCATTACAGCACGTATTTTGTCAAAAACGACAATCATCTTGTTGGATGTCCATCTCTTTCATACTTTTGTAAACTCGTTTGTTTTATTTCTTTTAATTTTTATGTAACATTAGGTGTCAAAAATCGAAAGAGAAAAATGAATTCTTGAAAAATTATATTGAGGCAGGTTTTTAAGAGCCATTGAAAGAGCTTTGATTTGACTCCTTTTAAGTGCCTTAATGTGAACATACCTTAATTTGGTGTAACTTAAAATTTTTGAATTTCAAATTTTGAATTCAAAATAAAACCGAAATAAAATCAGTGAAAGAGCTTCGGCATCTGCTACAGCAGACAAGCATAACTAATTTCGGTTTGTGTGTGCTTTTTCACCTTGAATATAGATGGCAGGAAGGGTGCGGCATTCATGACGTTTATTTTCTTTCTTTTTTTTTTTTTGTTACTGCGCCACACACCCATTTAAGGCAGATTTAAACAATCTATAATAACTTATTGGAGGATTTTATATTTTTATTTTTTTTTTTATTATGGAGCCAATTGCAAAGAGACGAGACGAGACACACATTGCTTTGTGTTTTGTGGTCATGCAGAAAATTAACGAGCAGTGGGATTTGATTTATATATTGCTGTTGTCGAACAATAATTCATTTTTTTTTTCATTTTATTTGGAACATAACAAACCTACTTTACTTTAATTGAATTTATTTGTTTCGTATAAGGTCCTCTCTGCATAATTGTATGGCTTTTTTTGAAAATGCAAATTTTTATGATCAATTGCATCTTGCAAGTAATGCAGAATCAATCTCAAATTTGCATTATCCTACTCTTGTCAAACAAACGTCAAAAAATCTACATAATTGAAAGCGACATTTATGAAACAGTTTTTTAAAAGAACTAATTAATATAGAGAAACGGTTTAAAAAAAACTCCATTCCAAGACTGTGGCTACATGTGACTCAGTTCTCCAACACATCTCTCTGTTGCTTTTTCACTCGCACTTCATGGCGAAAAAGATTTGTCTTAAATGGATTTCCTTTTGTCACCGGGTGAGGGGGAAAGAAGCATAAAAATGTCAAAATGAGTCGGAATACTGATCCCAATTTAAAAAACGTCAAATTTACAAATAAATGCTAGTTTAATGAAGGTTTTTTTTTAACCCGCCGACTACAATTTGTTAGTATGTATATTGATAACCTAAACAGCTATTATTAGGGATTGGTAAGTTGAAATACGTTGCCGGTGGTCAAAATTTGAATCTAAGGTCAAGTAGTAGCCATTTTAATTTGTTTTTGTTATCACTGACTACTTGACGTTTAATTCTAACGTATTTCTCCCAATCGTCAATTACCGTTTTTGTTACTTTGTATCTGTCAGTTTTGACAAAATAAAGACTTTTACTTTTAATTTTGACAGATTTGGAAAATGACACATTGGGCTTCTGTTCAAGTAGAAGAATCATGTTTTTTTTTATATATTTTACGCGTACTGAAAGCAACTTTCTGTCTGACATGGTTTCTTTTCGAGATTAATTTCTACAATTTCCCAATGACATTTATTTTAGCTTTTTCCATATACATACTTTCCTGCTATTTTTGATTAAAAAAAAATATAATACCTATTTTGTCAGTTCTATAATTAAGTTTTACTTATTTTCTTTTGTTTAACTTTTTTTTCTAAATAGATAAGCCTGTTAGATTTGCACGAAATAAACAATGATTATTTTTATAGGTAATTATTTAATGATAACATTCCAAACTGGTGAATATTTTAATCGCGTATTCACCACAAATACTGTTGTTGTCATACAGATATCATAAGATATGAATGAAAACAATAAGCGCAAAGTAAACATTTTTCATAGTCTAATAATGCAGAATATACCTACAACTCAATTGCAAAAATATTAAAAAAAAAAGAAACAAAAAAAAAACATTACCGGGAAAAACACATGATGCAGCAGGTGGTTTGGAATAGTTAATGTAGCTGATGATAGCTGACACATTATCAATGATGATTGAGTTATCAATGCCGGGTTCTTTTTATAATTGCACTTTTCCGTTAAGTTTTTTTTTTTTGTTGTTGTAGGTATTTGTTTTCTATTACATTTTTATATTGTTTGATTACAAAACATGCTTGAAATACAGAAATGACAAATACTTTACAATACCTGCTTATTTTATTACAATTGAAGGAATTTATATAGCTAAATGTAAAGTATGTAGCTGTCTACAATTTAGATGACAACAGCATAAAGTACTCATGAGAATGTTATACTTCAAAGGAGCATAAAGCTTTTAAAATATGCGAATCGGCTTTTGCTTACATAGCAGTGTTGTTTAGGGTATTATAAAAGTAAATGCTAATTTTTGTGATTTTGATGGTTATTTGTTAACAAAATCACGTTTTCAATTACTTGTCAATATTCAATTGACATTCTATGTTTATGAGCTTTGTTTATAAAGACTTAAGTTGTATCACGGAGAATTTTTCAGTATCGGTACTACTTCTTGGTTTCGCGCCTATTATGGAAAATAAATGCAAATAAATAGTTCAAACACTGTTCGCTAATTTTTAGGGTGTTTAGTGGTCGTCATTTTTCAATTCAACTGCCTTTTTACTGTCAACAAGCTGGAACATTCGTAACTTTCTTTGATCTTTCAACAATTGGTTGCGTTCGGATCAACAAAAGTTGATCATCGCTGTTGATCAACACGTTTTCATCTACTCCACTTTGTTGATCAAGATTGTTGGTAATCGTAAAATTATCAACGAAGGCTTTCACGAATATTGTTTCATTTCCTCAAATAATTTTAGTTTCGATTTCTATATGTTCCACTGATAGACATGATTATTTCATTTACTTATAGGAAAATCTTTTTTCAGCTTCTGACCGTTTACCGTTCAAAATGTATCTCATCAAATCATGTTTAGAAATACATAAATTCAAATTGCTCAAAGTGTCTCAATAAGAATGAAAACCTTCAAAGTTTTTTCTTTTCTTTGGGTAGAAAAAAATATTTATTTTATTATTTAAAATATTGGTCTCACTCCACCGATTCATTTTGACGTTTCTGTGTTGCTTTCCCACTTTTCCTTCATGTGAAAGGAATCACAGAAACGTAAAAATGTATCGGCGGAGTAGTGAGTCCAATGTTAACACCGTCTTAAGATTTATTTTCAACTTCTTCTTGTGAAGCCGAGATAAAATTACTGTTTTTGTCAGTTTTGACAGCAAAAATGTTACATATGAACGTTAAATAACTTGTTTAGTTACTTCGTATATTTGAATCGTTACAAAACATGCTCATTTTTTTTCTTTTAATTAAATAAAACGAACATCATGCGTAACAAATGCAAATATTAATATTCCATATTAATTCTGTTTCACTTAATAACTATTTCTGCTGTTTCTCAACCATCAAAGTGCTAGGTTGCAAAGAAAAAAAAATCAAATTCTTTTGCAATATGTTCTTGTCTGTAACCTACATATATCTAGTTATTTTCTACATTATTTGATGGAAATGCATTTTACTTGTGTCTTTTTGAAGTCCTATACAAAAAAATATAATTATAAAATAAATAAAAAATACTTTGCATACTCGAGGTTCACATTATATTGAAGTTGGTTGACTGAGCTACTGTCATGGAAACTTGTCTCTCCCCTTTATTCTATTCTACTGTAGTAGTTCTACTATCAATTTTTTCTTGTCTCTCTCTCTTTTTATCTGTTACCTTCTTTTATTTTTATTTTATTTTATTTTATAAAAAAAAAAATTATAATTTTAAATACAAAGAGACATGTAGTGCGATTGACTGACTGAGTAAGGAAGTGGAACGCGCCCACATGTTCCACTTTTGAGTTTTTTTACCTCTTCACCATCGCCACCGTGTCATGTAGTAGTTTTTCTCCAATTTTTTTTTTTTTTTTTTTTCAAACTTTACATAGGTTTAAGTACTTTTTTTTTTAATGTGAGATTTAAAGTGGTTGTTGTATTTATAAATGCGGTGTGTAACCAAGTTGTTGTCGATTTTTATTAACGTTACAAATTTTGTAAGTTAGTGGATAATTTGCTGCTGCTGGTATTGTTTGCTTTGATGTTGCCATTTGTTGCAAGAGTAATTTGTGGTTCGTTCAATGTACCTAGTAGGTGAGAGGTGATGAAAAAATGTGTGCGGAGCAAAGTTCATTAGATGGCTTGAAGTGTTTTTGTTTTTTCAAGTTAATTGAAAGTCGATGTTAGAAAATTATTTTCAAGAGAAACTATTTTGAGAGGAATTTAAATAAAAAAATATATGTAATATTTGTCTGTTCTTAGCAAGAAGCAGAGAGAATTGGTGTTAAGCGTAATTTTGGGGTTTGGCCAACACTATTATAATTGAGTCTTAACCCTTTCGAACCCAAACTATGAAAATCAATATTAAAAAAAATTATTTCAGTACTATCGTTACAAAAACATCACAACCAAGAAATCTGAATAGCAAAAGTTATTCTCCAAAATAATAAATAGCAAAACTATGTGTAACATGCACTGCCTATGACCAACAAAAAGCCGGACAACTGAGAAAATAGATTTTTATATGTATAACAATAATGTATGCTTCTTCTTCCAAGGCAAAAAACAAAACATTTTCTGGATTAACATTGTTTATCTTTTTTTTCAAAATTATGATTATGAAAAATTTTAGCAAAAAAAAAATGTGAATTTCAGTTTTTTTTTTTTTGATAAAAAAAAGTATGATATTTGACTAACTTTTTGAACTAATCCAGTAACTATAACTAGACATTATTATCTTTCAATTATGCCATCGAAACCTAAAAAAATATTTAATGGAATATTTTTTACGAATTTTTAAATATATGTATGTTACATGAGAGTAACGCTGAGTCCGAAAGGGTTAAAGCTTAAACCAAAATCTAAGAGCCCGCTTTATTATTCCAGCAGGTGACATTTGAGTGGCAAATATTAAAAACTCTAGTGGATCCCCGCGACAGCGCAAATTTCTACGTCTACAGTTTTAGTTGAGATCATCTTATATGGGCTACTTCGTCATATTGTCTTTAAGAAATCCTATGGAGTAAGAACAATTTTGCTTTCCGCAAACGATATTCATAGCCAAAGCCAATTAAAAGCAAAATTGTCGACTTCTAGTATTTAGAGTTAGTAAAGAACCTGGACCATTCAAGTTTGAGGACCCTGTCGTCGGAATAACTGCCCGAAAAACCTCAAATATGGACAATCAAAGGTGTAGCGTTTGAGATGGCAAGGTCATGTGGTTTTGCAGTACAATGAAACCCACTTATTATTTGAGTTGGGACAAATTATACCAAAGGCAAACTTTCCTCCCAACAAATATACAGATGAGCTGATGTATGCTCCTTTCCAAGTTCTTGCTTAAAAAGTTATCCCAGAAGCCTATCGTAACAGCATCCTTAAACAGCATGTGTTTTCAATATCGCTTTTCGCTATTATAGAACTTTCAAACACTATTCCTGTTATAGGAACCTTAATTATAATCAATCGCTTTTATCACTGATATCAAAACTACGTTATAGAAGCATTATGTCGCTACATATAAAAATATTGATGATATCATAACAACGGCATGGGCAAATAACCTCATCAATAACTTCTAATTTTGTTTTCCAAGAAAAACCTTGTCGAACTAATGCCAACAACACTCCTTCCATAAATGTTTTTAATTAAAAACCTCAATATCGCAAAATTCTTAATCCCCGATAAGCAAATTATAAATAAAGTTTTATATAAAATGTTCTGATAATTATGAATATTCTTTATCCATTAAAATGACTCAATGATTCCTTCATTAAAGCATCATCAGTTTAAGAGTTAAAAGAATTTTACACAAAAAATTAATACTAATTTTGCAAATGACAGAAAAACAACAACCAATTTTACACACAAAGAAAGAACGGTTCATAATAATTTTATATTAGTAAAATATTCTTCCGAATTAATTTTCTGTTCATTGACTCTTGCGATGCATCATTGTCATCTTTACGAGAATTTTGGATTTGCATTCAAGAGTTTACATAACAAACCATCAGGAAAGACTTACAAAACAAGAGAAAACATTACAAAAGTTCAAAGACCCATTTGAAAGGTGATAACTTTTTCAAAAAAAAAAAAAAAACAAAAAAACCGTAACACTACAAAAAAAAAAAAAAAAAACAAGTCACGGTTGTTTTTTTTTTGCGTTTTCTCAAAAACTGGTTCCATGTTACCATATCAATAGGTGGACTTTGTGCCACACTTCATGGCCCCCACACACCGAATAAGGTTATAACTTTCGTACCAAATTCAAAAAGATACTTTTTTTTAAGTTTTGCATGTTAATTCAATTTGCTTGCGTTGTTGTTGTTGTTTTTGAGGGTGTGGGTATGCAGCAAGATATCTCTTTCCATCACTAACCAAAAACCAACTATCAACAACAACGAAAGCACACAAAAGTGTAATCTAGAATCACTCAGAGCCTCATTAAAACATAATTATTAGCCACTCTCTGGACGGGTGTGTGTTCTTTATTTCGTAAAGGAATGTTAAACAGTTTTAAATTAGAGCAACTGGCATAATTAGCTTATCATTTTTCAAAAACAGCTTTTGCGAGTGTTTTTTCTCTCTTTCTTTTATTGCAGAGCAATAAAAAGTAACAACAACACGAAAAAAAAACCATGCAACAATGAGCGAAAGCCGTTTAATTTGCAATCTTTTTTTTTATATTTTGTTCTTTTTTTTTTGTGAAAAGATTACACACATAAGGAACTTGTGGTACACAAAACGTAGATGTATGAAAAGGAAAAACCTTACATTGCCTGTCTGCTTGCCTCGAAGGCAAGAAGCTTGTCAAGCACCCAATAAGCATACATGGCAGTTGGATAAACACTCTGTTTGTATGGAATGAATGTCATATATACCCGAGAGAAGAGAGCTCATAGGATGCAGGAGAGCGGCGCAGTAGGAAGCGAGGAGGCGAGGGTATTTAGAAGTTGACTGGGTTCTGGTTCTCATTGTATGTTTTGGGTGGGTGATATGGCAGCGGACGACCGACGGATGCTGATGGTGGTGGTGATGGAGATGCCGCTGGTGCTGCTTAAGTTGCTGCACTTGGGTTCAATGACATTCCGTCAAAAACTTCTTCTTCTTCTTCATCCGCTTCTCAATATTGTACAACGACCAACATCATCGTCGAGGATAACGATGGCTTTTCGACTTTGCCGCTATTGTTGTTGTTGTAGCAAATGAGAAACTACTATGCTATTGCAGCAGCCAACCTTAGAGTCCATAGGCTTCATCTGCACCATTGGTATGTATGTAATTGTATACACTATATACTTATAACTTGGGCAGCAGTGATTTCTTCACAAGTTGTAAGAATATTTGGCAACATTCCAAGTCATCTTTTGACTGGCACAAAAGATTTTTGTTGGGTGGTAAGGCAGGCGCTAAGGTTTTAACTATAAGTATGTACTTCTACTATTTCATCTTAAAATATGAAACCAAGCTAAAGGACGAGGAAAACTTGTGTAGACGAAAAACTCTTAGAAGAGAAGAGAAATAGTAGTTGGTTCTGATCGAGTCTGTGAATTAACCTAAAAACGTCATTGGTTTCTTTCTTTCAATGAATGGAACGCGAAGGTTGTTAAAAACATAGTTTCTTTCTCCATTGTCTCGCGTAATAATTTGCTTAGCGGAAGAAAGAAGAAAAAAAATATCCTCTGGCTTGGAATTTTCATCCTGGAGTGTAACAATTAGTGTGCATAAGATTTCAGTTTGTTTAATCTTGAAAATATATTTTTAAAAAAAATTTAACATTCATCTTTTTTGGTTTATGCTATTTTTTATTTAAAAAATTGCAAGGAAGTTGAACTGATTATGACTCTAAAAATAGTTATTAAGATGAAGATTTATCTTGGTTTCGTTTTGACAAAAAAAAAAAAAAAAAAACTGTTTTTTTGATAAAAAAAAAATAATTGTAACGACTTTTATTTTTGTTTTGCTCATAATGAACTTGAAGAACCGAAAAAGTAGAAGGCAGACTTACTGCATTTCATTTTGATTAAAATGTTGATTTCAAATCAGGTACTGCTGCTGTATTGACTCATGAGATAATTATGGACTTCGAAATGTCTTTCTACAGTGGATAAATTAATTAGTTTTACCAAACCATGTACCAAATGTACAGTTTTCCAGAAACTGTCATATACATTAGGGCGTTCGTTATTTAAGGGTTTTCCGTGAATCAAGTCCCTTAAGGTATAAATATAACGGCTTTTACGGCCAATTTCTTCACAAAGGTCCTAAGTCAGCTTAGTACCCGGTCTAGCTAGACCAAGTCCTAGCACTAGTACTCGGTCCTAAGGAAAAGTTAGGACCCGAGCATTTCTTCACATATATAGGACCTGATCTAAATTTACAACGCAGTCCTAAGATTTAATATGTATAAAACTGGTCTAACTGTCATTCTGACAATATTTTGATGTGTAAAATAATTAATTCTGATATTTGAAATAATTTATTTTCACATTTGAGGGAATTTAACAAAATAAAGAAAGACAAAATGTAGAAAATAATAAAAGGACTATCAAAAAATGTAAAAACAAATGTGGTCAAACGTAACAAAGGCCAACAAGCAAAACAAATTCGATTAATTTATCAAGAAATTTCACAGTCAAGAATTAATTCCTGAGTGCTTAATTGTGTGATCTGGGTAATGTAAACAATTCTGAAATACAGGTCACCAAAAACGAGGAAGGTTTCATACAAGTAGGTACTCGAGATTTAAACGGAACGCAGATCCATATTAAGTTAACGACACTTTCGGATAGACGTTTGTACCTACATAATGATTATAATGTACCTACATAAAAAATTTATTTCAATAAAAAGAATAATTTAAAAGAACGCAGTCCTTATAGTGTCTTTTTTTTTTACTAAAATGCAACTCGCAATATTTTATCATGACTTATAGGCAAGTCCGAGGTATTAGCAAGAGTGTATAAATGATTTCCAGGTCGAGAAATTTAAAGATCATCTTTCCTGACTTGACTTTCCTGACTGGCCTGACTTAGCTGTCACTTTTAGGAAGATCGAACTTTTTTGGTTCTTCTTCATCAAGAAGTGTTCTCTTGCCCATTTTTTCCGTTCCGGCATTGCATTCGTCATTTCAAGTGTTTTGGGTAAGTTTTTAAAAATCGAACGATTTTGAAAATTACATAATGAATAAATTAACAAAAAACATTTTTCAAGCGAAACAATACCCAAGAAATTAATAAATCTGGCAGATTTCTCTTAAAAAGAATCAAATTCATTGCTTTTTTTCAAGTACTAACCGCTAAACTACCGATTTTGAGGTCCTAACAAATTACGAGTCCTAACTAATACTCGGTACCAATTTGACAGTACTAGGGCTTAGTACTTTTGTGAAGAAATAACTTGGTACCGATTCGAGTACTAATAATTGGTATAATAACCAGGTACTAGGCGATTTTGAGGATCTAGCTAGGACCAGGTCCTAACTAGTACTCGGTCCTAAACTGACAGTTTTAGGACTTAGTACTGTTGGAGATACATTTACACTGTGTTTTTAGAAACACTTTTCAAATTGAATTTTAGAAAAGTATGCTTTGCATACGTACTTTGAATTTTATGTTTTAAATATTTTCATTCTTCTAATTGTTCTTAAACAGAAATAAACAAATTTCTTCTTGTTTTAAATTGAGCTGGTTATTATTTTCTACAGGTTATTGGCCCAGAAATCACGTTTTTAAAATATCAGAAGTTTTGTTTATTTGCAATTTGATTTCATAATGGCTGAAGGGACGAAGTTCAATCTGACTAAATTGAATAATGCAAATTATTCAATATGGAAGTTCAAGCTCGAACTTTTGCTTATAAAAGAAGGTCTGTGGGATGTCGTCAATAAAGCGAAGCCAACTTTTGCTGCGGAAAATGTTGCTGCTGAATTAGAATGGGAAAAGGGAAACAACCAGGCGAAGGCACTTATCGGTTTGCTGGTGGAAGATGGACAGCTTGTTCATATTAGAAGAGCGTCTTCCGCAAGAGATGCTTGGTTGGCTCTGAAGACTTACCATGAAAAGTGCACTCTCAGTCATAAGGTCCATTTGATGCGCAAGATTTGCAACTTGAAATTAGAAGAAGGTGCTGATGTTCAGAATCACATAAATCAAATGACGGAGTTATTTGATAAATTGCGAGACATCGGTGAAGAACTGCTTTCTGAAACTTGGAGAGTTGCTATGCTTCTTAGTAGCTTGCCAAGAAGCTATGATACTCTGATTACTGCACTCGAGACACGTCCGGAGGCAGACTTGACTTATGATTTAGTCCAGTCTAAGTTGTTGGAAGAGTTCAGTCGTCGAAATGAACCAAGTACAGAAACCAAAGAATCAGCACTGAAAATAAGCGACAAAAGAGAAAAGAACTGTTTCTTCTGTAAAGAAAAAGGTCACTTCAAGAAAGATTGCATTCAATACAAAAAGTGGAAGTCAAAGTCAAGTAAATCCAGAGTTGATCAGTCTCAAGCACATAAAGCAAACAAAGTTGAAACGAGTCCTGAGTTTTTATTCATGGTTTCAAAAGACGTGGGTGGCTGGATTATTGACTCTGGAGCTACATGTCACATTTCAAGCAACAAGCGTTTCTTTACCGACCTAAATATGAAACATCATGAAAAAATAAATGTTGCGAATGGCAATGAAGTGAAAACTGAAGGACGAGGAAGTGGAATCATACAATTTCTCAATCAGAATAGTGAAGTATCTTCAGTAACTTTACATAATGTTTTGTATATTCCAGAAATTGGGGGAAATTTGTTGTCAGTTCGAAAACTTGCCGAAGAAGGTTTTACCGTTGATTTCAAAAAGGATTTATGTGAAATCAAGCATAAGGGTCGACAAGTTGCTGTTGCGGATCTTCAATCAAGTCTTTATAAGTTACGGGAATACAATAAGGTGTATTCAGCATGTGAGCATAAGTGCAATTGTATTCACTATTGGCACAGGGTTTGCGGACATCGTGATCCTCAAGTTGTCAAAGAAATGGTTTTAAACGGACAAGTTGATGGGGTTGAATTGGTTGATTGTGGCATAAAGTGT
Organism: Episyrphus balteatus; assembly: GCF_945859705.1. NCBI lineage: Eukaryota > Metazoa > Arthropoda > Insecta > Diptera > Syrphidae > Episyrphus > Episyrphus balteatus. The sequence goes on from NC_079134.1 coordinate 135,355,302, forward strand.
CGATGTGAGATATGTTTGCAAGGCAAGACAACCCGATTACCATTTCCGAAACAATCAAGTACTAAAACTTTTGCTCCTCTTGATCTGATACATTCAGATGTTTGCGGGCCAATGCAAACAGTTTCACCAAGCGGCAAGCGTTATATGGTAACCTTTATCGATGACTTTACTAGATATACCATGGTTTATCTACTGAAGCATAAATCAGAAGTCTTGTCAAAGTTAAAGGAATATGTGGAAATGGTGAAAAACAAGTTCCAGCGGAAACCAAAAATAATAAGGTCAGATCGAGGAGGAGAGTATACGGCTAACGAAACAGTGCAGTACTTGAAAGGTCAAGGTATTCAAATTCAATATACTGCAGCATATACACCCGAGCAGAATGGCGTTGCAGAACGCAAGAATCGAACACTGATTGAGATGGCTCGTTGTATGTTGTTAGATGCTGGTTTGCAGTACATGTTTTGGGGAGAAGCTGTTGTAACTGCTAATTACATACAAAATCGTTTACCGACAAGAGCAGCAGCAGTAACTCCGTATGAAGGGTGGAATAATTCGAAGCCAGGTATTCAACATTTCAAAATATTTGGTTGCAAATGTTTCGTTCATATTCCAGCTCAAAAGAGACAAAAGCTAGACAAAACTGCTGCCCAAATGATATTTGTTGGATATGATGAACAGTCGAAGGCTTATCGCTGCTACAATCCGTCAAATAAGCAAGTAGTTGTAAGTCGAGATGTTCAGTTCGTAGATTTCAATGAAACACTGGAAAGTGGGGTATCCAACACAGCATCAATTGAGGTTAGTCAAAAGAAGCAAAGTGAGCCAGAATATGTGGAGATAGAAACGGATTTTAATTTGAAACCAAGTGATGTTCCTCCTGACACTATAGAACAAGATGTTGAGCAAAGTACTTCTCATCAACAAGAGGCTCCAGTTCTAGAACAGCAAGAAATTGATGTGATTCCATCAGATGTTAGCATTAGGCGTTCTGAAAGATCAAATAAAGGGGTTCCACCGATTAGACTAATCGAAGAAGTAAATGTTGTACAATGTACTGATAAGGAACCAAGGAACCTGAAGGAGGTCATGTCTAGCAATCAGAAAGAACATTGGCTTGATGCTATGAAAGATGAGATGGAGTCATTGAAAGAAAACCGGACTTGGGTGTTATGTGAGTTGCCAAAAGACCGAACTGCTGTGGGTAGTAAATGGGTTTTCAAATTAAAAACGAATTCGAATGACAATGGAAAGCGATTTAAGGCTCGTCTAGTTGCCCAGGGTTTCTCACAAAAATATGGCACTGATTACGATCAAGTATACGCACCAGTTGTTAAGATAACGACATTTAGAATATTATTGTCTATCTCTGCAATAGAAGGGTTTGTCGTTCAACACTTGGATGCCAAAACAGCATTCCTGAATGGTGACTTAAAAGAAACAATTTACATGAGGCAGCCACCAGGTTTTGAAGTCGAAGGAAAGGAGCAGTTGGTATGTTTGTTGAAGAAAAGCATCTATGGGCTGAAACAAGCAGCAAGAGCTTGGAACGAGGCAATACATACAGTTCTCATAGGTGCTCATTTTCTTCAAAGCAACGTTGATACTTGTTTCTATTCGAAGGAGGAGAAGGGTGAGTGGTGCTTCATTCTAATTTATGTTGATGATATCATTGTGGCGAGCAAATCAAAACACTTGATTCATTCAACGGAGAAGATACTATCAGCAAAGTTTATAATGAAGAATTTGGGTGACATTAAGAATTTTTTGGGTTTAAAAATTGACAAAGATAAAAATGGTAACTATAGTTTAAATCAAGAAAGCTATATCCAGCAAATAGCAAGCGATTTTGGTCTGGCCGACTCAAAATATTCAAAAGTTCCAATGGACCCAAATTACGGAAAGCAGATTGATGATTCCGAAGTTTTGATGGATAACGGTAAATATCAAAAACTAATTGGCTGCCTTCTATATGTTTCAGTGAACACAAGACCTGACATATCTACAAGCGTTTCGATTTTGGCACAGAAGGTCAGTCAACCCAAACAAAACGATTGGAATGAGCTCAAACGGATAGTTAAATATCTCAAGGGCACATCAAAGGTAAAGTTGTTACTAAGTGAAACCGGAAACAACAAAGATCGACTTCTTCACGGTTATGCGGATGCGAATTGGGCCGAGGATAGAGTCAACCGAAAATCCAATAGTGGCTACTTATTTAAGCTAAACGGTGGTGTAGTGAGCTGGTCATGTCGTAAACAAACTTGCGTAGCACTTTCGTCTACTGAAGCCGAGTTCATTGCATTATCAGAGGCGTGTCAAGAAGCATCATGGATTAGACGTTTGTTGATAGAAATGCAGCAGAATGTATGTGGTCCAACGACTATATACGAAGACAACCAAAGCTGCTTGAAATTGATACAAGAAGAACATTTTTCGAATAGAACCAAACATATAGATACTCGGTATCATTTCGTAAAAGATTTTATCAAGAAACAGAACGTAGTATGCAAATATTGTCCAACAGAATCAATGCTTGCTGATTTACTTACAAAACCATTGGCAGCTGGAAGACACAAGATGCTTCGTGAAAGATGTGGTCTAGTTGAGTAAATGAGGAGGAGTGTTGGAGATACATTTACACTGTGTTTTTAGAAACACTTTTCAAATTGAATTTTAGAAAAGTATGCTTTGCATACGTACTTTGAATTTTATGTTTTAAATATTTTCATTCTTCTAATTGTTCTTAAACAGAAATAAACAAATTTCTTCTTGTTTTAAATTGAGCTGGTTATTATTTTCTACAAGTACTTGGGTGAAGAAATGAGTTGATACCGATTTGAGTACTAACTTTAGGACTAGGCCCGGTATTAGCGTTAGGACTCTGTGAAGAAATTGGCCGTTAGTGTTTTTAATCAATTTTTGAAATCATTTTTATGTGGAGCTAGCAGTTGGGAGTAAAGCAGGTTTAACACTCTAAGGTCTTAGCCGACAATGTTTCATAAAAATACGATAATATAATAAAGCTGATACTGTCCTAAAGATCATCTTAAAAGATTCACTTACTGCAATATAGAAAGATTGAAACCTATCTAAAGTCCAAAAAGTTTTTGAACTTTGTTTCACTTTTATGAGTAGGTACAATAGTCTTTGGACTTTACTGCCCTCATCTATTTTTTGAAAAAATCACTTGAAAATGTGCTTGTCAGTCGGCAGAACCAAAGTGTGAGCGTGTCTGACTCCTTAAATAGGACCTAAATTCATTAGAATTTAAAAAGTAGGTCATCTAAAGTAATAGAAAGAAAAAGATTACTGAGGGCCATTATTTTTCACTATTGCTCAACTTGAAGCAAAATCTCGAGTTTCCCAACTTGAAAGTTGACTTTGACTCGAGAGTTCAAACGCAAGTTGTAATTTCTTTTTATTCACACAGAATTTCTTTTTATTCACACAGAGAAATTAAAAAAAAATCTGAAGCAAACTCTCAAGTTTGGTCGGCAAACTTTTACTTTTTAGGGATTTTGAGAAAACTTGACGTTGATCAACTCTCAAGTTTAAAGTCGAAAGTTGAAAACGTCAACTTGGAGTGAATAAAACCGATTTCGGAAGTTATGTTCAACTCCGAGTGAAAAAAATGGCCCTGAGTCTACGAACATCAAATACCTTTGAATAACTTATTTTAATTTTTCTGATCTATTTGTACTTATTTTACTTATCTTTTAAAAATGTGTTACGATTCACTAAGTACAATTGGCGAATGTGATTAGTAAGTATATTGTAGTTCATATTCCATATATCATGGCGTACTCAAATCCTTGGATTCGCCTTTAATTTTTTGTACCTACTACAATTCACATTTATACATTAGCGATCTGTTCTTTTTTTTTGCGGTCTGTTGAGTGAAGACGCTCTTAAGCCATTAAAAACATATCTACTGTACTGTCAAGCATGTTTTTGCAACAAACTTTATTTGATGTTTGCTTTTTTTGTATACCTACGTAACTTGCTGACAGTAACCAATTTATTTTTTTTTTCTCAAACAAAAAATCTTACTTAACACTCCACAACTCATAGCCAAATTTCTAAAAAATTAGCAATTCGTTAAGCGTTTGGTTTGTCGCAAAAAAAATAAAAACCATTATGAGGTTTAAAATCCAATGGTACTTCAAGACAACAACTATAAAGCGATATGTAGATACTCAAATTTGACTTTACATTGCTTCGTACACTCATACATATGTACCTTACCTACCATTACATTTAACTATGTAGAATAGATACCAGGTACCTATTTCAACAAACTAGATAAAACTGATTCGTTTACTTTTTTATGAATCATTAAAAAAAAAAAGGTGTTTTCAAATTTGTTCATTCTATTTTCTATCAACAGCTTTTATCGTTAGTGGTTTGTATATATATTTTTTTTTTTATTATTATCAGAGTAGGTACCTACATTTATACATTTGTATATGTATTTTTCTTGTCTCCTTTCAAGTCGAATTGGAAAATTTTTCCACTTGTAGTTTCAGTTGTAGGATAGTACTACGACAACGAATGAGTAGAGAGTAGACAAAGATACAACAAAAATACGAAAAATATTCAATCCATTTTGCTTACAAATCCATCTTCTTAAACCAAAAAACCCAACCCAACCTAACAACAGCTCCTCCATCATCATTACCAAAAAGAAGACCAAACAAAAAAGAGAAATTTTTGTATTGTAGAGTGAAAAATCTTTGTTTTACTCGACTCTACTCTGCTCTACTCAACGATAACGACAACGATAGCTACGACGACGGCAAAGTCTACGACGACGACGACGACGGACGCCCCCATCATCATCATCATCATCATAGTCGTCGTCGTCATCGCCATCGACATAATCGCGTATTGTGTGTGGTTTTGACTTTATTCTTTTGGTTGTTGTTGTTGTTGCTCTATCACTGTCGGTTTGGATTTTTACTTGTTTTTTTTTTTTTTGTAACCGTCTACAAATTCAAATTTAATGAAAGAACTGGGCATGAACTATTTTTGTTGTTAGGGTACAAATAAAGAAAAAATAGAGTATTAAATAGATTATATAGATATATTAGTAACAAACCTGGTTTCCATTGGGCACCCAAACCAAACGTTTTTGTGTCCATTCCGCCTGTGTTGCTGGATCATTGAATTGATTCCGTTCAACCGATAGATATTTCAATTCGGGATCGTTGCGATCACTAATTTCATCTCCCATTGTTAGGTTTTGGTTGTTGTTGTTGTTGGTTTTTTGTTGTTTTATTTGTTGGTTGGTTGGTTGGTGTTGTTGTTGGTTATTTAAGTTGTTTATTCCTGAATTATTTGATATTTCTTTTTCTTTAATTCACACACACAATGTAGGTAACCAAAAAGAGAGACACCGGTTTGTTGTTGTTTTGGTTATCGTTGTTGTTGTTGTTGTTGTTGGTTGTTTTAAAAACAATAAACTTAACTTTCTTGTTTCAATTTTATAAAAATCACGCACAGCGCACACAATTTTTTTCTTAATTTATTTTTCCTTAAAATTTGTTATAAATTACTTTTTTTTTTGTTTCAACTATTTAAAAAAAAAGGATAGATTATTTCATTAAAATTTGTTATCGATAAAAATTTTTAATCTTTGTCGCCCTTCTTGTGTTTGTATTTTATTTCATTTTTAAATTTAATTAAATAAAATGATTAAAAATTATAATCTGTCCTATTGCAGTTCTTTGTTCAGTTCATATCTACATTATCGTATCAACTTTAAAAAAAAAGTACCCACTTCCATTTCATCAAAGAATGGAAAAAAAAAAAAATAAATAAATAACCAGATTCAAATTTAAACACTTTGTTTAACCAATGAAATCTTCCTTCTTTTTTTATCGTTTCCTCTTTAAATTCAAATAAAATCCTGTTAATAAGTCGCACGAGAGTCAGAAATTAAATTGAAACGAAAAAAACAGACAGACTCTGGCACAGACAGAGAATACTGAGACAGAGAATCTATAAAGTATGTATATATAAATTCTATAATTGAAATATAATTAAAAAATTGAAAAGAAATTAATGTGGTAATTTACACAATAACAAATAAAATAAAGGGAAGAGGAGAAAATAAAGAGGCAACAATACACACATTGACTGAGACAGTGCAGACAATACAAACAGTATTGCCAGAGTTTGTTATGGAGTAGGGTGTGTGGAGTTGTGGACGATGTACCTAGTATAACAACGAGTTTACTGCCTTTTATATCACAAAGGATTATGTGGGTTTAACGACTATGTTTGAATGTTAAGCTTATAAGCTTTAAGTGAAATATTTCTGCGTTTGATTTTCCCAAAAAGATATATGTACCTATTATGTATCATCTACCTACCTAAATTTTACTTACAGCTGTGTTCAAAATAATAGTAGTGCCTGCAACAAAATAACATTTTTTATATTTACGGTGCTTCTCCGGTTAAAAATTTAATTTCTTTGATGTCAAAGTTTGTAACGGTCAATTACTAATAAATGTATCGTAGTTTTAAAATGAAAAAGAAGGTGCCAAATAATTTGTCATTGACCTTTGGTTTTTCTTTTTAATTTGACCTGTTCAAAATAATAGTAGTTAAAGTTATTTTTGAAGAATTTGAGAGCGGTTTATAACTTAGAATATTTATTTTTGGTTTAAAAGTAACTACTTATATAATTTGAACAATTTTTCAACAAAAAACGATTTGTTTCGGTTTTAATCTATTTAAATTTTGAAAAGCAAAACACTGCAGTTTGGATAACGGAAACTTATACGAAAGTTGCTTGATGAAGGAAAAACCTACTTGGAAGTTCAAGGTTATATTAGGATGCACCCCTACAATGGTAGCCAATGCAATAAACTCAACGAAAGACCCGAAACTCGAGGTAGAAAAAGAAAAAAGACCGTCGTAGACGACAGGCGTATTGTCCAGATGAGCAAAGTTGAACCTTCTGCATCGTCGTTTCAAATCCAGAAGGCTTTAAGCCTGGATTGCAGTGCTGAGTATCTGTGACGACTTATTTTTAAGGAAGCCAAAAAGGATACTTCAAATAAAGGGAGACAACTATTTTTTGTTGTCTTGAAAAAATAATGTTGATATTTAAATATATTTTTTGGAAGTTAAAATATTATAGAGATAACCAAACTTGGTGGTTATCCATAACACTACCCAACACACAAAATTTTTCTAGACCATTGTTAATAATTTCTGACTAAATAGGGGTCGTTGATTGCGAAAACAGCACAAGTTTTTTGAAGCAGTTCTAGTTTTTGAATTATTTTGAATACGCAATTCATACAATTTTTTTTAGTTTAATTTTTTTATTTTGCTTTCACAACTTAAATAAACGGATGTGATAAGAAAAACTTAAAAAAATTTATGAATTAGACATTTTTTATAGAGGTGGTTATTTTGCCATGTGATTTTACCCCAAAAACTAAGAAAGATTCAAGAGGTATAAGACCGAGATCCTGCAGCAGAATTATAGAGATAGTATCACTCAGGTGTTGCAGTCGCTAGTGGCCTAATAGAGACATTTGGAAATTCAACTGCTATAAAAATGCCAAAACATACTTGGCACCTTCAGCGATTTCAAAACATTGAATTGATATGCTTTAATGGTTTGCTTCTAACGATAAAATGCACTCAGAAACTTATACTTTAAGTGCATATTGCGTATATTTAGACAGAGTAGGTAAATTCTCCGCAATCTCATAAATTTGAACTTTGTACCTATGTATACAGTGGTGGCAAAATAATTAGAAACATCCTCCTTTGTTTACAAAATGTTATTTTTTTCTTACTATGTATAAATACAAAATATTTAACAATTTTTTAGCAAACACAAGTGATGATATAATGCTTGTTACATTTTAAGAAAAAAATTTTAGAATTTATCCAACAAAAGAAAAATAGTGCAAAAAATCTAAAATATAGTCCAATTTTGTGTGGAAATATAATTAGAAACACTGAGGAAAAATTACTAAGAAATATCCTGTTTTTGATTTTTAGCATTTAAATTTGCCAAACTTGCTCAATTAATTAAACGTACAATTAATAAAAAGGACTATCACCAACTAATTTCTATTAGTTGGTTAATGTGGTTGCAGTCCTCGAAAAATGACACATGTTCCAAAAAAATAATAAAACGTCCTTAACAATATTCCTGACACACCAACCCCTTATATTTTAGAAAAAGAAGGTGCAATAAAGAGGAGATCCTTAGTAAAACATCAAGCTCTTCAAATACCTCTGTTAAAAAATATTTCTAAAATTTTTTATTCATATTAAGAACATACAAACATTTTGAAAAGAAAGAGCGTGTTTCTAATTATTTTTCCACCACTGTATGTTTCACAGTTTCGTTTTTTATAAGAATTGCCATTACTCTAATAAGAAAATCCTGTGAAGCCAAATGTGAAAACAATTACAGAACTAGATGAGTTCAAGTTTCTGAAATCTCATAAATCTCATTAAACTCAATTGGGTTTTTCAAAAAAAAAATTGTTGTTGAATGGCCCAAAAATAATAGAATAAAAAAAATTATATATTTTAACCGATTTAAAAAAATTGTGATGTTTTTAATTCGACTGTATTTCTTCTTGCTTAACGGCCATATTATTCACAAGTTTAAAAAATACATTTGGATGTAAAGAACGTCAAATGTCAAAAATAAATCCATAATATTCACTACTTAAATCCAATCTTAAATCCAATTTTTTAAATGCAATCTCGTTAAATCCAAATAAATTTAAACTGCTCTCTGGAGGTCTGTTTAACTTTATAAATCCAGATGTAAAATTAATTTTCACAGTGTTCAGTTGGTTTGTCAAGTATTTTGTGAAGGAAAAATAAAGATAAATACAAATCGTCGGTCTCATAAGAAAATGACTTTTGAATGTCATTCTTTAGAAAATATGTCAGCGGAGCAACCCAGAAAATTTGGGGTCATTCCGAAAACTCTAAATAGACTAAAATTCAAATTTTGCACAGCGCGTTTCTTCCCAACTACTCTGTTGTTTGTTTACTCTTTCGTCTCTCCTGTAAAATTTTGATTTTGGGAGTTACGAGGTTTTCTCATGAGACCGACGAAATTATACAAAATCTATTGAATAATTTTTTTTTTTAGTGAATATGTAATATGAACAATAAATTCAGATTTAAGTGAAAAATTAACTTCAATCCAAACTAAATCCAGAGTGAATAATATGGCCGTTAAAGTCCAATAAACTCATTATGAAATTAAAAACAATTTTTTTACAATTAATCCACAGTGAAGTCATCAAAATTCTTGAGTTAATTCGAATTTTAATGAAAAACAAGGTCTTAGAAGTCTTTATAAGTATAAAAGTTAATCGTATAAAAAAGACAGTAAGTATTTCAATGCGAGTTTAATTTTAATTAAAGTAAACTCATCAAATTTTATGAATTAACACTTATTGAACAGATAGATTTGATACTTTACTCTTCTAGTTTGCTAAGCACTTTGCATGTATATTTATTCTCTACAGAAAAACTAGTAATGAGTGGGCTAAAATTTATTGGAAATCGTATAAAATTCATTACTCAAAAACTGACCTTAAATCATCAAAGATGATAAAATATTTTAAGTACAAGTTGACGAACAAACTGAAGATTGCAAAATACAGTAGTCCCTCGATAATGTGAATTACCGATAATGCGAATTTCTCTAAAATGTGAATCGCCAAAAATTTTCATTGTCATCTCTATAATGTGAACTTCGAAAATTTTTATACTCTATAATGTGAATTTCCTTTGCAAAAGCTTGCATGTTTTTTCTCGTTCGTGCACGCAATTTTTGAATAGGTCTGAAAAATGCATATAACTGTTATTTGTCTAGACATATTTTAAGATACACTGAATGCAGCTGCAGGCTGGAGATTTTTGTGCTAACATTTTACATCTTTTTATGAAGTTTTTTTTAAAGTTTTTTTTATGAAGGATTTATTTTAAAGATTCTTATGATTTTTTTTTCTGATTTTCCTTATTATTTGTATATTATTGATTTTTTTTATGAATTCAATAAATGCTTAAACTGAGCTTAAAATAAATATTTTCTGTGTCATTCATTGGTTGTAAAGAATGTTTTAATCATTTAAATGACAGTTGGAAAAAGTTCCACTAATGTGAATCCGTCTAAAATCCGAAAACGCCTTGTTTTAATTAGTTCACATTATCGAGGGACTAGGTACTGTAATAAGTAATGGTTTTTCAATAGTTATACCTAATTGTTTAATTTTATCAGAACGATGTTAGATGACAATATAGTGAAACCAAATTGAAAAAAGTACCCTACACTTGTTCAGCGAGTTATAGAACTTTGACCCCAATTGGAAATCCATTACAATCGAAACCCTCAAACGTGTGCAATTTTTTCATTGCAATGAAAATTTTGTGGTAGGTCGCTGAAAAAATATATTCCTCAACATCCTTTATTTTTTTGTTTTTAGGATAATCCATATCACTCAAACTCAACAAAAATAAGATTTCAAAGAAAATCCACCTGGCAATACTTTTTAAAGTTAACAAAAAAAAAAAACTGTTGAAGAATTAAAAGGAACTAAAAAAGAAGAAAAAATAACGATAAAGACGGTGCGATGACGGCGCGGCAGTGTCAAGTCAACGATCATCGGCTTTTTGACGTTCTTTTTTATCCAACAAATCCGGGTGGTGTTAATTTTTTTTTTTTTTGTAAAAAAAAGTACTCAACTTTAAAGTTGTGTGGTGAAACCACAAAACAACGAAGAAAATCAAAGGAAAAGGAGAATCTGAGAAAGAAATCCCTTTTTTTTTTTCTTCTACTTCTCCTCTTTTTTTTCCCTCATGCCTTTCAATCTTTTTGACAAGAGAATTTTCTTTCAGACAAGGGAAAAAATGTTTTAACAAAAATATTTTATTTTATTATCCATTGGGTTCATTTTCTACTTTTTTTTTCAAATCTTTGTTTCAATTCCAACTGACCAAAAAAAATCAATGACGTCATTAAGGAATTAAAAAAAAAAACAGAGAATATATCCATAAAATTTGTTATTTGTTCTTTGTTTCAAAAATAATCCAAAGTGCAATTTTTTTTGAGAAAAGAAACGTGACGGACGGCATTTTTAGTTTGAGTTTAGTTTTTCTTTCATTTTTTTTTTTTTGCAGCATTCTTTCAAGAGATTTTTGTGAATAACACACACACAAACACAATCACATATTTTAGCACTGAATATCTTGTTTTTCTCTTTCCACTTGATTTTTTTTTTCTTTTTGCAGAAAAAAAAAAAAAAAGAATTTCAATTTTCTTTTTCTTGCACACACAAATGCAAGATGCACGCACTCAAATGGAAAACCTTTTCCTTTTTTTTCACCAAATAAAAACTGTTAAAATATCTTCAATTGGACAAATTAATAATAAAAAATAAAACACAAAAAAGGCAGACAAAATAGATTTCTTTTTTAAATTGGAATTTTTTTTTTTTGTTATAAAATTTTTTTCTTCTGTTCTTTTTTCTTTATATTGAAAAACTCACGAGAATTGAGTGACTTGACTGCCACTCTGCAAATTTTGGACTGGCCGGTCGGTTAAAAATTTTCTCATACGTCGACTCAACAATTTTTTTTGATCGAAAGTTTTTTCGTGTTCTTTTTTTACTTTTTGTTTCGTAGATGAAAAAAATTAAAAAAAAAAAATGTCGACGATTCAATTACAGTTCAGTGGTTCATTTGACAAAAGAAGAAGACGGAGATTATGTTTTTTTACTTTTATATTCACTATTTTGATATTTTAGTTTATTATTTTGATATACAAATTGATAGGAAATTAATAATGTATATTGCACTTGCTTTAAAATGATGTTAAAATTTATGAATTTATTGGGGAAATTCAAAAAATTATAGAGCCGCTACGCGGAGTTGAATTGAAAACACACCACTTGGGCGGGTTTCGTTAAGAATTCTTTTTGAGTTCAAATTGACAAGTAGCCGGCAATACAGGGTGTGTCATTTTATTTTTCATAAATTAAAGCCGATGTTACATTTAGTTTTTCTTAAGGTTGTCAACAGAATAAAAAATTTATCAAAATTAATGTATTTCGCAGACATGCATGCTGCCGGGAAATTATCGCATTGCTCTCTATTGGTTTTAGGACACATTATGTCTTCTCTGGGATGTAGGACAAAGCCTATAGTACATCACAGTACACATAAAAAGGTAATATATTCCGAACTGACATTGGTCGCCAAATTGTCAAAACATGACAATTTGGCGACCAATGTCAGCTACCATAATTCCTAATTGTTTTATTACCGACGGAAAACACACAAAAACCGAAAAACCACGCCCACAACTAATTTTTTAACAATTATTTACAATTTTCCGATACGAAACACGAAGAAAATTTGTTATTTTTTAATTTATAATTTTTTCAAATGACATTTTATAAATTAAAACAAAAACAAATATCCTGTTTACTGCGATTGAAATATAAAAATTAAAGGCCGGCCTGACAGATTGGTGCCCATTTTTTGACAAACAAATTTTGACATTTTTCGGAATATATTACCGTATTATGTGTACTGTTATAGTACATACTTCTTGTGAAGCAAGTCGTGAATCCATACAAATTCGTATTTTGTGTTCACTCGTGAACGTTCTTGTGAACCTTCGTGGAGAAAAAAAGTGGAGAGTTTTGTTTCACGACCGGTGAAGTAGTTCACGTGCAAAATGTACGGGAATCTCTTTCACACAGATGAATTAATTTAACTTTGAATTTTAGCATGAGTATCTCTATCTATGCCTCCTTTACATTTTTTCGAACAAATGACTTTGAAAATTAAAGAAAAAAAGGAATGTGTGTATTTTGTTGATTGTGTGCGTATTCATGAGATAAATAAATTTAAAGTGTGTACCAGCTCGCGATGAATGTCAAATGTTCACAAATTGTGTTGTTGTTCACTTCAGCAGAAGTATGCATATGCTTGAAACAAAATTCCAGCATTCTCCACAAATTTCATTTGTTAAAATTTAGCTAGGAATTTAGCTGATGTTTGGAGAGAAAAAGTTAGCTTAAATTTAGCGCGATGCGCGTACTAGGCTAAACACGCAGGACGCAGCTAAAAAAAAGATTTCAACTTAATTCGAAAGAAGAAAAAAATTATGTAAATTGTCAGCAGAAGTATGCATATGCTTGAAACAAAATTCCAGCATTCTCCACAAATTTCATTTGTCAAAATTTAGCTAGGAATTTAGCTGATGTTTGGAGAGAAAAAGCTAGCTAAAATCTAGCGCGATCCGCGTACTAGGCTAAACACGCAGGACGCAGCTAAAAAAAAGATTTCAACTTAATTCGAAAGAAGAAAAAAATTATGTAAATTGTTAGAAGAGTTGCCAGCAATATAGAATCTTGACAATGAAAGCATTAAAATAAACTTCTTTTATTTGCCCTTTGAATTTTTTTTCATTCATGCAAATATGGTTTTTTTCTTGGAAACAATTGCGGCCAAGAGCTGAATAATGCAGTCTTTAATTCATGTTGTATTTATTTCGCTAAGCGTAGTACGCAGCTGAAGCGAAAAGAAATTTTCAATACAAAATTTCGTTAACGAAAATTCTTTTGTAGAGATAAAATTTGGTTTTCCCGATCTGCGTAATAAGCTTGAAGAAAAATTACAGATTATTTGGAGAGTTTTCACTCACTTCTAACTGTCCTGGGGGCAGTGGCGTACGTTGAGTCGTTGGGGCCCCGGGGGAAGACTAAATTTTGGGGCCCCTTTCATATTTGGGGACCCGTTTGATACAAAAAAAGTACGTATACGCCATAAATTTTTTTTGTATGGCTTATACATTTTTAGGTTTATTTTAATGTTTTAATATGCTCGTTTAGCACTTTGCCTAAAATGATTTATTTAGAGACCCCTCCCAAGTAACAATTTTACTTGCATAAGGTCCATTTTCTTCGATTCGGCAAGCTATAGTTTGTATAAGTTTAGTTTAAGGCTTACTTACGCAAATCATCCATTTTGGAAACCAAGGACGTCTCCTTAGGGCCATCTGGAAGTGTTTAGAAGAAGCTTTGTAAATATAAGTTAAAGAAGACCTTCATAAGACCTGTTTGAACCGTTTTAAAGAAGCCTTCTATTTTCAAGTGACAGAAGGCTTTCATAAGACCTGTTCCAAGAGGTTCTTGTAAATATGCAATGTTTTCATCTCTCAAGTAAGCAATGTTTTTCACCAATAAGTATGCAAAGCTTTTATCCTGCAGATATGCAATGTTTGTAACACTTTAGAAAAAAACATTGCATTTATATGTGAGGTTTCAATTAGCTCCCTTTTTGCCACTCCTCTTTAATATTCGAGTATGGTCTACTGGTAATAGGTGCTGGCTTGGTATGCAGAGGTACGTGGGATCGATTCCTGGTGGGGCCATTTGTGAAATAAAAAAAAAATGTGTTCTTTTTCAATTAAAATAAAATTCTTCCCATTTCAGAACGACAGGAAAAGCATTGACATGGCCAAAAAAGATGAAAAAAAAAATAGAAAAAATTAAAAGAAAAAATCAATAAAATCTTTTTTTTTTATTCATAAATTCAACATCTTATAACAACCTCCATAAGGCCTTATTATAACATCCAATGCAAATGATAGTTTCCTTAGCGAAGCTATAGTTTCCCTAAAATGTTTCATTGTTTTGTAAAAAGGCCTGCATAAGGTCGTTTTACGCTGTTCGTCACAAGCTATTAGCTTGTGGATTGCCTGTGGAGAAAGGTCTTGGGGAAATTCGGTAATGTGCGCCAAAATGATTTGCATAAGACTTGTCCTTCTTCTTAAACAAGCCAAAAAATAGCTTGCATTGACCCTTATGAAAGCTAAATTGTTACTTGGGCTATAATAATTTTTTTTTAGCTTAGAATTGATAGTTCTTGGGGCCTCTGTTCTGAAGTAATATGTACATGTACATGTACATATTTGATTTTCCATCATCAAACATAATTTTTTTTTATTGTTGGGCCCCTGAAAAATTCATTTTGGGGCCCTCAAAATTAAATATTTAGCGGCAGCATAAAAAATTTTGAAGCTTAGAATTGATAGTCCTTGGGGCCTCTGTTCTGAAGTAATAAATACATATTTGATTTTCCATCATCAGACATATTTTTTTTTATTTTGGGGCCCCTGAAAAACTAAAATTAAATATTAAGAGACCCCTAAAATAAAAATTTTTTAGCTTAGAATTGACAGTTCTTGGGGTCTCTGTTCTAAAGTAATGTGTACACATTTGATTTTCCATCATCAAACATAGTTTATTTCTTTTGGGGCCCCTGAAAAATAATTTTTGGGGCCTCAAAATTATCAAAATTAAGTGCTTAGAGGCCCCTAAAGGCTTGGCCACACCGGAGGGTACGCGGTAGCGGTAAGGGTAGCGGCAACGATATTTGTATTAAAAAAATTCCACACCCGAACGTTGATGTGTCAGTTTGGAATTTTTTCCATACAAATACCCGTACCGTTACCTGTACCTCTACCGCGTACCCTCCGGTGTGGCCAAGCCTTAAAACATAATATAATTTTTTTGGAGCCAAGAATTAATAGGTATTGAAGCCTCTAATCTGATGTAATATTCGGTGGCATTCCGTTTGTGCATTTAGTTTTGTGCCCTGATGTATTTATGTTGGGGCAAAAAAAAAAAAAACAATTTTTTTTAACTTAATTTTTTTTTAAGTACTGAAGTAAAGGCATATGGGGTCCCTGCAGGGCCCTGGCTTGAAGTTGTTTTTTGCTTTTTTGGAGCCCCTAATGTATTATTTGTGGTTGCAAAGATTTTTCAAGTAATATTTTTTGGGGCCCTAAGATAAAATTATAATTTTTCTTTTAAAAAAGCAGTTTATTTCCTTTTGGAGCCCCTGGGTAACCTTTTTATCAAATCAATATATATTATGTGGCTACATTATACATTACACTGAATGACATAATTTGTCTCCCTTGTATCCGAAGTGATTCAAACTCATTTTAATTTACTTCGTAACTCAATTTATGCTAACAGTTTCCTTCTCTGCATTGTCTTCAGTGGGGGCCCTGAGGTCGGTCGGGGGCCCCGGGGCGTCGCCCCGCTTGCCCCAAGGGAGTGTACGCCCCTGCCTGGGGGTCAATTCTGGTTCTGTGAATATGTGGAACGAATAGCTTTTCACTTGTTCGCTCATTTGATTCTCGTTCTGTGAAAAAAATTAAAACAAACTTCAAAAATATTCATATAAATATATTTCTTTCACTAAATTATTCATGATATCATAGGACGAGAATCGCTTCAAATGAATCGAAAAAGTGAAAAGAATGTTTGAAAGCAAAAACAAAAAAGTTTTTCTTTCGATTCACGTTTTAACAGAACTGGAATTGGAAATTTTGTTTTCATCCAAAGGAGATGTGTTCACAGTTTTTTTCCAATTTTCATTTTACTTTTTTGTTTAAAAATTGTATCTTATTTTCTTATATTTTTCCTTGATTTTATTTTGATTTGTACTTTTTTTTATGCTTAAGCATAAAATAAAATAAAATTTTGAAGTCTCCTAAGTTAACAGCGAACATGTTAACGAAAAAATACCATCGGGTATTATGTAAAAGTAATAAAAGTACAAATAAAAAAATTCAAGAAAAAACATCAAAAACAAAACAAATTTAATTCCGTTCAATATTTCATTACTGAAATTTTGTATGGAAAATTTGAATTCGCTTCAGCTGCGTACTAGGCTTTACAACAAACTATCGGCCATATTCTGATATTTTATTCACGTGAAACTCTGAAATAAAAACAGTTTAAATGGGGGTTGAAATTGAATTTAAGCAATTTTTTCTTCCTGAGAATTGCTTAAAAAGACGAAAACAACATTTTGCTTTCGAAAGTTAAAGGTTTTTCAAAGCCAAATTAATGTGATAGAGAAATGAAATCTTTTGATTCACGTGAATCGAATAGCAGAATAGGACTGTTATCTTCTAAAATTGTGATGCAGCTAAAGAACCGCAATCTTGGCTCTAAAATTGAAATTGTTCCAAGCCTGAAACAAACACAGATAAAAAAAAAATAATTAAAAAAATGCTTTTCAACAGTTAGATTTATATATATAAATATGTCTTCTATTATTTTGATTTCTTTTTAAATTTTCTTATAGTTAAATAGCTTTAAGCTTCTTATTTATTTCATAAAGTAATTTGATGCAATGGAAAAAAAAGAACATCCTCCTCCTTTGGCTGTGAGATTTTCTTTTTTATATATATATTTTTAATTTATGTGTACTTTTTGTAAAAGTTTGTGCCATCGGCATTGGTGTTGTTTATTCCCAAAATTGACATTGGATTATCATTATCCAGATGTGATGACGACGACGACTGATGAGATGTAAAATCGGACGATAAAGAACGCAATGGTTCACTTTGTTCGGTTGTCTCGAAGAAACCCAATGGATGTGACATTGATTTGGATGGCGGTCCAGTAGGGGTCTTTTTTAATTGTGACGACATCAATATCGAAGAGGATAGTGATTTTTCATTATCCATTGGGGCCTGAGATTGATAGTAATCATAATTGAATGCCGACGATGAGATGCTGGAATCGATTGGCAAGTACACATTTTGTGAGGAGGACGCAAAGCGATGGAGGACTACATTATCGAAGCCTGAATGACCCGGTCAGAATTTCAAGTCTTTAATGGCTTGAGGCAAATCTGGAAGCTTGATGTCCTTGATCTGCTGTGGAATGTTCATACTTTTGACGGCACTAACTGCTCTAGCTGGTGCTGCTGATAAGCCAGCCTGAAATAAAACCAAATATTTTGTATTTAATATTATTATATAAAAATATACACTCATGATGAAATTTAACGTTCACCATATTTATTCTACAGAAAAAATATATATTTAAGGAAGAGGAGAAATAAAATGTTAATATGGAGAAAGTTTTAGTAGGGATTTGCTGAAGTCTATCTGTCAATCCGCGAAACTTCTATCATAAATTTTGCTAGAGTGGAATCAGCTTTGAGTGTCTAAATTAATTAAGTTTAATAGAAGAAGTCTGGGAAATACTGAAGAGAAGCGGTTGCCTCCGAAATCCACCTCCAGGATTCTTGTTCAACTTTAAACTGCAGTGAAAGAGTCGGATAATATTTTACAACAAGATCTTCAAAATTTAATTCGTGGAATAAACAGATGTCTATAAGTTGTCATAAGCGCTAGAGGAAGCAGTACCAAGTACTGAATAAAATTGTTGGAACAAAATGTCACCTGTTTCTAATCTTTTTCTTTATTATTCTTAGGGCCAATTTTTCAATAGTCAGTTAAACAGTCATTTAGTACTTATTCCTAAGGATAGAGAAAAAATCAATTTTTCAACAGGCAGATATAGCTTATTCCTAAGAATAAATCTATCTGCTTCTTTCAGAGACGAATAAAATTATTCGAAGGAATAATCTCAATAAAAATATTGTGTCAGTTGTCAAAGCTGTTTTGAAAGAATTTTGAAAAAAATACAGTGGAACACAAGAAAACAAAAACAATCATAAATAAAAATGACGTTTAATTTTAAATATTTTTGAATTTGACAATTTTTTTTTGTTATTCTTTAGAATAAATTATTCTTGATTGAAAAATTCAATGTTTTTATCTGATTGTTTATGAGCCCAATAACTTTATTCGTCGAACAGTTAACTGACTGTTTATTAGAAGATTGAAAAATTGGCTCTTAAAAACAAAAATTATATTAATTTGAAATAGCTTTATTGTTGATAACGGTTGAAAACACAAAAATAAGCTTTAGAATTTGTATGCCATTTACGGCCGATTTCTTCACACAGTCCTAGCACTAGTACCGGACCTAGTCCTAAAGTTAGTACAACTCAAATCGGTATCAACTCATTTCTTCACTCAGGTACTAAGCCTTAGAACTGTCAATTTAGGACCAAGTACTAGTTAGGACTCGGTACTAGCTAGCTCCTCAAAATCAGCTAGGACCTGGTTATTATACCAATCGTTAGGACTTAAAACGGCACCAAATGATTTCTTCACACAAGTTCTAAGCCCTAGTACTGTAAAATTGGTACCGAGTTTTACTTAGGACTTCGAAATTGTTAGAACCTAAAAATCGGCAGTCTAGCGAGGACCTGGTCTAGCTAGACCGGGTACTAGGCTGACTTGTGTGAAGAAATTGGCCGTTAAAGTAAGATACTACAAAGGAAAGAGTCTAGTTTTTCCATAATTATAATAATAATAAGGATTTTAATACATATATTTGTCGTTTTTTATTCGTTGACCTTAACTGCGACTTTATTTTTAGGGCAACAGTTTTTTATAAAAACATCCGATTTGACATTACGAACTATCCTAATCGTTGAAGTGTCTCTAATGCCAATGCTGGGCTAAAAAGTTATATTTGATAATATTTTCTGGCAGTTCACGAGTAATAATCAACATTATTTAAAGTGAGTTATTTATTTTAAATATAGCAGCACTGTGTGCAAATTAATATAAAAGTATCAAAGTAATACGCCAATTTTTAATGATGGTTAAGGCTTTTAATTTGGCTGAGGGTTGGCTTAAATTTACACTTATGTTGCAGGAAAGATGATTACTTTATTTTATTTATTTTTATTACGATAGATATCGATGCAGGATATCACTTTCAATAGGTAGTTTGGGGAATTATATGTGCTCAAGCAGTAACTAATAGACCATAAAATAAAGTTTTAAAAATTTTTATGTCATTATTTACAAAAGAATGGTTATATCTCAACGATGCTGGGTTTATTTACCAATAAAGCAACATAGAAATGCATTTTTCTATGACAATGATAATCTTGGAGGCTTTTTTAATTTTTCGCAAGAAGCACCATATCCCCACGGGGTGATAGGATAACAATTTTGAATAGTATTGGAAGTTTGTAATTTACAGTTCAAAGATATTTTCAAAGAATTTTCACTGCAGCAACCAACAAGTGTCATAGAGCAGACAAAAAAGCAAATCAGAAACCAGTTTTGTTGAATAAGTTTGGAAGATTCGGTCATAAATCTTTCGGCACTTTATTTGAAACCGAATTATTAGTTTAAGAGCTCACCGCAAATTTTGGGTGTGGAGCTATACCCAAAATGCAGCTTTATACTCTTATGCGTTCTAATAAGGAATTCAAAAGTCTAGAAGCTTTAAATCTAGAAGCTTTAAACTGCTCGTTAAACAATTTTTGTTTGACTGTTGACCAATTCAATTTTTGTATTTTTATAAGAATGTTTTAAAATTAATTTGTCATACTATCTGCTATCATATTCTGATTTTTAGCTTGTAGCCGATGTAGGAAGTTTGCACAATATGTTTTATGTTCACTAGTGTCCGAACTTTCTGTCAGCTTTCGAAATGAAATCAACAGCTTTCGAAATGAAATCAACAACTCCTATCAACGATTTTGGAGAGCCTATATGTTATAGTTTAGTTTTTCGTTTAAAATTTGAAACAGAACTAAAAACTCAGCAAAGTGCTTATTTTCTATGCAATGCATCGAATTAAATACATCGTTAAAAATATAAGGTATCAGATCGATGGACCGCATAATTAATTCATTCGTTTTAAATTTTTTTTTTTTATCAAGGTATGAATTGAAAAATAGATTTTTTTTCTAAACGTAAACATTTATGACCCTTCAACAAAAAAGGATAATCTTATATATAAAAATGAGTTCGTTAAGTGTGTGTGGCCGATAAACTCGCGTTTGACTGGTCCGATTTTGGTAAATTTTTTTTTGTTTGAAAAGTATTAATATGTAGATGGTTTGTATCAAAAAAAATAATACCTTTTCTCCCATCTTCACATATATGTCAATTTGTACGAGTAAAGAAACACTCTCACTTAAAAAAAAAAAACTAAACTTAATTTGTAAACAAATTTATTAGACAGGCTTTCAAAATAATTATTATCGTTTAAGGCCTGATTTTGACAACATTTGCGTACATGTTAATGGTTCACAAATATGAATTTAATCAGATTTTGTTGTGTCATGCTGTGTATATGTATTTAGGTATGTATGCAAAAAAAGAAACAACGATTAAATTCTATTTGTTTTGATCAAAAGAAGCTCAATTCTGAGGAGTACCTACATTCAACTTCGTGATGCCATTAATGATGGTAATGTTTATGATATTGGTCAAATCACTATTTTGCTAAATTCATACACTGTTGCACACTGGGGCCTACTGTATGGGAGGCTGATGTGATATTCTTATATATAGTAAATTAAAGTTTGGTTTTGTGTACGTTCGCTAACCGGCCAAACCAAACCGGTTGTCTGATTTTCTTTAATTTTTTTTAAATCAAAGAGGAATAAGAGTAGAAAGTTTAATACAAAAAAAATTGATGATTTTATAGGACATTGAAAAAAGAGGCTATTTTCTAAACGGTAAGTTTTAGAGATCTGATTTTTTTTAAATTGATAGATACATTTATTGTTAGTTTGGAAAAGGTAATAAAAAGTCTAAAAAATTTCAAAATTAAGTTGTGAAGGGTTTTTTCCAGTCAAAACATGTGATATACCTTCGACAAAAGATTAATTACAGGTAGGCAAAATTTTGTACAGAAATTTGAATTACACCATTAAAAAGATACTAAAAAAAATTAGGCGTCTCATACGGATTTTTTTCATAGACCCTGTACTTTTAAATATGAATTCTTGAAAAAACAAGGAATTTTTAAAAAACTTTAATAGGGCATATGGGTTTAAATTATGCGCATGCATGTGCAAATAATTGAATTTTTAAAATGATTTTTGACCGAGTAACGGGAAAAACAGGTTTTTTGTTCCAATTCTTTTGGCCGTTTTTAACCGTTTTTTATTTTTATATTTTTTTCTTCAACATATAAATGAATGAAATTTACGGTGTAGATAGATAATAAGTAAGACTATATTTGTACAAAATTTCAAATTGTAAACACAATCTTGAAATAACGGTAAAATAAAGTTCTATTTTTCAACACGTCAAATCTTTTGATCGAGAGCACATACAAATTGTATTGAGCATCTTGATGATATTACCTTTCATTTGATAAATCGCACATAGCCGTACATCAACTACAAGCTACATAATGTTAAATTAAAAAGTTGAGAAATACCTAAAAACACCTGAGGAGATCTGTTGATGATGACCAGCCACCAGTGGTGACCAGTGTGGGAAGTACCGTAATCTCAGTTTGAACTTTTGATATGGTTGGCTTTAAAAAATTCTTACTTTTTTGTGAAATTTGAAATAATAGGCTTTCACATGATCTAAAATTTATTATAGGTTGTCATCGAAAAAATTGATTTATAGCGTGAGAAAATAAAGTAAATGTTTTTTTTTGTTTTTATTAAGAGACAATTAAATTGATTCTCTCCATTGCATCCATGTTTCTTACAATCAATTCTGAGAAATTCACATAGTGCCGTGCTTTTCAGAGCGTAGGAATAGCTTGCCGAAAATTGACCGAACCACGCTCATGCACATTATGGGGTAGCATATTTTCGCTTACTCGCACATGCTTTACGAAAAAATTTAACTATATGTAGGTACCAAAAAGAGAGATGAAAATATTTTCTAAAGTGGAGTAAAAATGGGCGTAAAAAAGGGCAGGCTAAATAGCATACACATTGTTCAAATTTATAAAGAGCCGTTAAAGTGCGATATTGGTAAAAGGGTGTATTTGTAAAACGCTTAATTTTTAAAGTGCCGCAACAATCCGTATTGAAATATTTATGGAAAAAAACGTTTGAAAGAGTTAATAACTTTGCATTGTGAAATTTTGTGTGGTGCAGCATTGTAGTGCATGAAGTGAGCATTTTATTTAGGCTACTTTTTGCTAAAAGTTTAAAATTGAATATTTTTAGACTCATTTACGAACTTTTAAAGTTTTGATCCCCTTTTTTTAGTTAGAAAATAATAACTCATTACAGAGTCGAAAATTAAAAATAAATACAAGAAATGGCGGAACGAAATCCGCCGGGTCAGCTAGTTAATAATAAATAAAAGTAACCGTTTGTTGTTGTCGACTTTGGAGACTTGAAAATTTTTCGTTTCGCATCAGCAGCGTACTAGGCTTAATACTTAATAAACAAAATTCCAGTATTCTCCACAAATTTCATAAAATAAATACGCAGCTTAAAAAAGATTTAAGCCTAGTGCGCAGCTGAAGCGTACACACAAAATTTCGTTAACGAAATCTTGAACGAAATTAAATTAGTTTTGTTTTTGCTTTAAAACTTATTTTCTGATGTTTTTTCTTGAATTTTTGTATCAACATTTTACTGATACAAATTTGACACCAATCTTAAGAGCTTGGTACACTTTTACACCTCAGTACTTTTTGTGCCAGCATAATTTCAATATAGGAGAACTTGGCTCTTTTTTTTAACAATAATGTTTTTGTTGTGATAGGTATTTTCTTAAATTTACTTGGAATGTATACACATTTTGCACGAAGCTAAAAAGTGTGAAATATGCTTCTAAGATGCAAAACAGTAAATAAAATTGTTTCAATTAAACACGTGCAAAGTAGAATACATTATGCATACAACTATTAGAATTAAGCAGCGACTACCAGCTGGTAAAATTAAATATGTAAACGGCTTAAGTTATTACTACATCTTTTCTGTATTAGCACGTTACTTAATTTGGTGAATATTATTATAGCTAAATAGGAAAATGTGAAATTTACTTACCTCCTGTTTAACCAATTTATTTTGTTCTTCTATCCTTGCTAAAATATCAGACATATTTGTCTGCAGAACCATTCCGCCCATCACCAATTCGGCAAGAATGTGATGCACGGCATCAGCATGAAATATCAAATCAAGTTCGCATACATTTTCAAAACATTTATCCAGAGTTTCGACAAAAACTTGAATCAGATCCAAGATGCCCAATTCACTTTCGGATGAGTCAACACAGAAGACAAAATATAGAGTGGCATAATGCCTGTAGATAAGCTTATAATCTGAGCCTCCAATCAAGCTGAAAAGTGATTATTGAGGGCATTGGGTTATCTCTCAAAGAAAAAAGTTAAAATTACCTTCCGCCTTCTAAAAAGTTACAAACATTGTCGTCGCGTTTGGATACCAGTTGAAATGTTTCTTTTATTATTTGTTGTTGCATGTCTTCATTCTGCAAATAAATTTTGTTTTGTAGGCCACAATAATGGCAATTATAAAAAAAATAAAATCAATAAAATGAAAAATGTATAATACAAAAAATAAGTTGGAAACGAAATATGTTTTCACTTACAAAATATTGATAAAACTTTGATAGTCTAGGTTTGCCATGATTGTTGAATACTAAAATTGCTTTAATCATGTTTAGTCTAGATTTTATTTTAATAAATTTATTATTTTGAGTAGATTTTATATCAATTTAAACATTTATTTTGTTGAAGCGAAAACGAAACGAACGAAGCTGTTCTGTAGTTTTCAAGTTAAAAACAAAACGTCGACGAGAAATGTCAGATAGATGTCAAATGGCAAATAAGATGCGATCACGGTTAATATTAAGGATAATTCACAATAATTAACCAGTTGTGCCAAGTTTATACGATAAATTATTTTAATAAAAAAAAACAACAATTTAAAAAAAACAATTACTAGGTGTGTTTTTTTGTTTATCTATATAGATTTTGTGCAAAAAAACGACATCGAGATTTTTGAAATGAAAACAATTTACGTGTTAATTACAACAAAAACTTTATCTGTATAGATTTTTGAAAAATCCAGATAATTATCCAGATTTTACTTTCTCTCGATAGAAAACAGTACTGCCAAGGTACATTACACTTATTAAATGTCAGATTCCAATAAACGACAGCTGCAGTTGACAGATATATGACAAAAAAAAATTTAATATTTAAAATTGAATTCAATTAGGAATAACAAACAACACAAATCAATGTAAGTATAAGCATATTTTTTGGAAAAAGATGAAAATTGTACGATAAACTTTGGTTTTTTTTTTAATTTAATAATTTTAGGATTCACGTGTTTGCAAGAGTGCGATATCTTCCCCAAAATTAAAGAAAAAAACCTGAAAAGGAGATGGAAAGTAAATCAATTTATTCTTACAATGAACTAGCGTATTAATCTTTTTTTCTAGGAATTATTTCACAAAAGAAGAATTCTGTGTACTATGCGCTTGGGTCTTAATCGTGTCGGTACCTTCAACCCTCACAGCCAAAATGTAATGTCAAATGCTCTTGGAATGCGCGCTCGTTTGCGAAAACGTCTATTCTTAGACGATCAACATGAATAAATGATAACAAAGCTCTTGTTGTTAATAAATTGCATCGTTAGAATGCCCACCACAAAAACAGTCTCTTACATTTTTAAAATGATACACGTCATGTATGCGTGCGCTGCGAAGAAAAGCAAATACAAACATACCTCCCGACACATATTCCCCCAGGAAACACTTTTCATCCCAAACAGCAGACAGCAACAAGCAAGACAATCCTAACATTGCATTATGCAGCTCATTCAACACCCAAAAATCCTTCAGCTCCCGTTGATGAAAAACCATTTCATAAGAGATCGCTTCACTGCGTTCAAACTTGGACGACATGTGCATGATAAGTGAAGTGTGGAAACAAATGGCATGTTGAAAGTGGTAATTGTTTCAGAGCATCATTTAGCTCCCCAATTGGTTGCAGGTAATATTTTTATTGATTCTCCTTTTTTGGTTCGATATATTCCTTATGTACTCTGCCTGCATTGATGTCGTTTTGTTTCTGTAGGACATGTCTTCTACAAATGGGTCTAAAGCCCCCATCGAGCTCCCGAGAAAATCTGCATGAATCTTCTTCGCAATTGCTTTCCCCTCCTAAACAGTTATGCAGAGGGAGGAATTAAGGCAAAACACATGGATTCCCAACCCAACTTAACCAACCCTACAACTGGACATCCGGGTCTGAACAACTCGAGTACGGCAGACTTTTTAAACTAAGTTTATCCATGTATTATATTTGTTTATATTTTATAACTTTGTCATTATTATTTAACGTTAGACCCCCTTTGTGCCATCAAAATTTTAAATGTATCTTAGAAATAAGTTATTTTATTATTAAATTGCAAATTGCAAAATTAAAACGTAATCCGTTTTGCTTTTTCTCATTAAGATTTATCTGACAAGTTTCCAATCCGATATGAAAATTAAATGAACAAATTTGTGCGCGCCTCACTGCATAATCTCGGAACTGCACTTTTACATCAGACTTACAAAATGTTTCCATAAAAAATTCAACACATAACTTTGTATTAGTTTTTAGAAATAAAAAACATACTCAAAGAAAGAATTACTCAGCTTTTGACAAAATTTACCTATATATTTATTTAACATTTTTGTTTCATGTTTTTTTTTTTTTTCATAAGTAGGTACCTACTCAGTAAATACTCTTTTACTAATTTTCATTATCATACATACACAAAACAAAAAAAAAAACAATCACCGATGCCGAGGGCACTTCGGTATTCCATAAATCAAGGCGACCACTGCCGTCGACAGAAGCGAACAAGGCGGGATGAATTGGAGACCATAACATAATTTGAATTTTCTTCAAATGAATATAATGGTTTAGTGTCCTACAAGTAAATACAAAAAATGTAATACATATTGGTCGTTATAGTAGATATTAAATTTCACCTTAAGACTCCATAACTTTATTGTCCAATCAATGGACGATGTAAGAAACAAATCACCAAAATCTGTTGTAGATTGATTTGGATGAGTTGATATTCCCGTCACTGGACCCAAATGTTTCTCATAGACTTCAGACACACCCGAACGTATTCCATGTCGATAAGCTTGAGTAGAAACAACAATTTATTTATAAGCAAATGAAAAATCACAACAAACTTTTACCATAATAAACATTGCCATCTTCACTACCCATAACCAGATTGTTAATCTCATTCGATGGAAAGGACATGCAACTGATAGCAATTGGGTTCGATTGCCGTGGCTGCAATTCCAGTGTATCTCCATGAGCAAAGCTTGCCATCGGATGAGATCGATAACACATTGTCTGCATTCTGTGTGCCAACCATTTGCAAACAATACACTGGATGCGTATGTGCAGTTGCACTTAGAGGTGCTCTGCTGGTTTAGCAAAGCATGTTGACATAACGGCACTTTGACAATGGAATACATCTTCGGGTGTTTGTTTTTTATATTTTGTGTTCCAGACCATTACAACACCATCTGGTTCATTGTGACTCTCCTTAAAAAATTTAGTGGGTTTTAGATAGAATCGTAGAAAAAAATACAAATGCAAACCTCATGATTGTGATATGAAACAACAACCAGTTCAGGAAAATGTGTTGGCCAATCCATTGAAGTGACGCATCGATTCTTAGACCATCGGTCTTCGTGGAAATCTCGATTCAATGACAACCTAGCATGTGTCCTCTCATCGTTTGACTCCTATCACCACCTCCAATGTATTCGGTGTAGATGTCGACATTCTCAGATAGAGCCCTTTCGAAGACACGTCCAGCGGGTAAAACAAACCTTTGAAAGTCCGCCGACAAGATGATCATCTGTTTTTGTTCTTCCGATAGTTCCTTAACTGAAAGCACAAATGTTAAATTAATGTAAAGAGAGGAGAGAAAAAATTCACTTACTTTATTTTTCTCTTCAGGTTCTTTTTTGTGTTCAAGTGGTGTTATGGCTGATGCAACTTCCTTCATAGTGGGCAAACCATGTGGTAGAATTCCTGGTGGTAGTTTGGAATGGAACCCATTGTCGATGTGTGGCAGCGATCTCTGTTCGTCATCTCCTTGGGCATCATAAGTAAGCATAGGTAAAACAGGAACAATTCTACGATTTTTTTTGTTTGTTTTTTTTTTTTTCTCTCATTTTGTTTAGAGCTTTGTTTTATTAAATTTTAATTTTTTAAATAAAAAAGCAAAAGCAAACTTTTTGACAGACAGTTGTCAAAGTAAATGTTCAGTGCTGCCAAATTTTAACACGGATTCCAAAAATCTCGATGTCGTTTTTTTGCACAAAATCTATATAGATAAACAAAAAAACACACCTACTATTGCGCTGGGATAAGTAAAAATGTGAATTTTAGAAAATTTATTTAAAGGCCAGTTGTGCAATCGTGGTTTAAGCTTGGTACAGAAATTTAACCTCCCGATTTTTGGTGGATTAACTGTAGTTCAACTTTGGTTCAGTCATTGATTAGGCTATTTAAACATATACATATGAACCTTGAACTAGTACTAAACCTCAGCTTTAAACATAAAGGCTTAACTACATACACCACTTTTTGAAAGAGTACAAAAGTGAAAATATTTTTTTTCTTGCTAGCGCAATTGTTTTCTGAAAAAGAGTATACAAATTGTTTTTTAGACCAAAAAATAAGCTTTCTGCATCATTTGCTTTAAATTTCCACATCGAAAAACTATACAAAAATGCCTTTGAAAATGTTCACTTTTGTACTTTTTCACTTTTTGAGCCAATGTAGTTAAGGCTTAAGCCTGGTACGCTGCTCGCGCTAAATTTTAGCTCCCATACAAATTATCGAAAATTTTTAGCCGAGATAAAATGGATCCCATACAAGTTATCGATAACTTGTATGGGAATTTTTTCTCAGCTAAATTTTAGCGCGAGCAGCGTACCAGGCTTTAACTACAATGACCTAAAAAGTGGAAAATTTACAAAAGTAAAAATTTTTTATTTCTGTTTATCTGTTTATCTAACCAAAAAATAAGCTTTCTGCATCATTATTTTTAATTTTGTGGTCGTTTGAAAATTTTCACTTTTTGACTTATTGCAAAAAGTGGCCGTTGTAGTTATACCTTTAAAGCAGAAACATAAGGTGTGTTTTTTTGTTTATCTATATAGATTTTGTGCCGTCGATTTTTACAACTACTGCCAAAAGTTCAACCATACGAAATCTGTGTAACCTCTCACAATGACGCTTTTTCTACGTACGCTTTTTTTTGACAAACGTAAGGAAACTTAAGAAAGCGATCAAAATTACAACCAGACTGAACTTTTGCTCGCTTTCTGACATTTATAGGATTGAAATTTTACAATGGTCTTGCACTTTTGCTATACCCTAACCCTATTGCAAAATAAAATTACAATGGAGTAAAATTATTTTTGACAGATGGCAGCTCACCGTCGCGTCGCCCATAATAAACAGTTTGTCTTTTTTATTCTGTTTATAATGGTTGTCGCTACTCATGTCCCGTAATTTAGTTTCTTTTGATGTCAAATAATTAGTGAAAATTAATTAACCCGAACAAAACAAAAAATTATAAAAATGGAAAAAAAGAAGAAGCAACGGTGGAGGAAAAAAAAATTTTAAATTTTTTTTTTATAAAAAAATTAGTTTGGTAGGTAGCACAGATTTATAAAACTGTTCAAAAAATTAAGCCCAGAGAAATCTCCGGGCTAAACAACTAAGCCCAAGGGGCTAAGGTGTTGTTGTATTTAACATGTAAATTGCTTAGCCCAGACTGCGTTTTTTTTTGTCCAGTTAAGACCGGTTGTAATAAAAAACACACCTAATATTTACTATACACGATCTATTGTAAAAAAAAATAAAATTTTACATTTTTACTAGGCCTGTTGCACCAGATCGTGAATACCCCTAATAGTTAAATGATGTGGTAGACTGAGTTTTATTGTTATTTCTCTTTAAACAAAAATTTATTTCGCTTCTGAATGAAAAAGTATCATCTGTTATAAATATTTCATTGTTTTTTTTTTTTTTTTTTTTTTATATTTATAAATAAAATTGGCAGCACTTTTATGTGCCCATCACTAGCAATAAATAACCATTCTGTTCATGGAATAAGCTTTCCAAAACTTTCAAACTGTCAATTTTTGACTTTAGACAAAAAAAAAAAAAACAAAAAAGTTTCACAAATTACAAAAGTTGTTGACTATTTTATTCAAAATAGTCTTTAAATTGTTTAATGCATGTGCATTTACCGCATGAAATAAACAATATTCAATAAAGTGAAACAATAAAAACAGCAGGAATCAACAACTAAATTAAAGTAAGAACAATTTAAAAGACAAATAAATAAAATACCACAACTTACACTATAACTCCTTCAAAATAAATACATAACACATGTTTATAAATTATTTTGTCAACATAAATATTATTTAGTTTAATTGAGAGGCCCTGTCTCAACTTGATTCCAAAATCATGATTAAAATCGAGTAGAGAATCTCTTCAATAATACCCTAATACGCATTAGGATCTTACCTTTAATCCTTTACGTAAACATGTTAGAATAGGTTTATCTGAATAGAGTAAGAAAAAAATGCGGCAAGAATAAACGAGGGCATATAAGCAGGGGCACTCGAATACATTACTTTTCTTTCTTATGAGAAACTTCTTATGTGATATTTACTTGATTTTTTTTAGGAAATCTTTTTGTTTTTGTATTTAGACTCCTTTTCATCAGTATAGGTACACAACTTTTCAAATGTTCAGTATTCGTTTTTTCCTTACAGTGTAGAAAAAATATGTCAAGTCATTGCTTAAGATGTTAGCAGAATCTGCAAAAAAAAATAATTCAAAACGTGTGGCTATTTTTCTTGTTTCTCTATAGCAAAGCATTTCACATCGAAAAACTGAGTTATTTTTTTGTTTCATCAGAATAGGTACACATAGAGAATGATGTCAAAGTAATGCATGAAATGAATTTAAACCAAATTCTTCTCAAAAATGTATTTTCCTTATTTTATTTTTGTATAGTGGCGTTTTTATTCATGCAATCTGTATGCAATCTATCTGAATCTCTTACCTTAATTGTTAAATTGTGGTTTAGGAAATATTGTTGTCTTAAAATCGACTATCACAAATTTTATCAGTACGGGCTAGCCATTTCCAAACATTTTCAACAAGGTTCAGAGTTGTTTTTTATGGCAGGTACTGAAGTACTTCCTAAATTTGCACTTCCTCCATATACTTTACAGAGCATAGGAGGCGTAGTCCTGTTGAAAAATTCAGTATACTGGAATTAAGGAAAGGTTTCTTGAATATTCATTTACAAATAATTGTGACCATTCTTCACGTTTGAAATTCATTATTTGTTTTAGCGTAGTAGATTACTTTCTTCTATGCCTTAACACTTCTTTTTTAATAATGAAGTTGGTCTCAAAATGGTTTCTCCTTTCGCAGAATGTTAAACTGATAGTTAAACTCACCAAGGACATCAAACTTAAATGTTTGTTGATCCAAAAATAACAAGAAATACCACTCAAACTTCAAAAACCTTAAACGCATACATTTCTGTTCTTGGTTTAGTGATGGTGTCTTTTAAAAATTCAGCCATTTCAGAAGATTGGGACTAATTACCATTCTATTTACTGTCCTAAAAATACAAATAACAACTGTTTTTTACTTTTATTCTTGTCGTTAATCCATCAAAACTGGTAGCGCATGTAAAAATTTACTCGTCTAAGAGTGTTTTTTGTGCACTTTTTTTTACCACCATTCATTTTTTTTTACCCCCAAAATGTTTGTATCTGAAGTCTGAATAGAGCATATTCACAATTCAATATTTTTTAACCATACCAGTACTGGTGGATCCTTCATTGTTTGTTTTATTTCTTAAAGTGTTTTTGCCAAAATTTTGCGATTTTAATCCACCCATGGTTTCCAAAATGGTAGTATGATTATTAAATTACACCTAGGAAAGTCCAGTTATTTGTTTTAATGGTAAATTTGTGCGAAATCCACAAAAACATTAAAGATAACAAGGGTGTACCTATTCTGATGAAGAAAAAAATAAGTTAATTTTTCCTCAAAAAATACTGCACAAGAAAAACAATGGGAAAGTTATGGTCCATTTTGAAATAATTTAAGCCGTTGCTTTTGCTAACATCTTTAACTATCAAAAAACAATAAAACCTTGTTAGGTCACGTACCACTATTGGGGACAAACGATTAATGAACATTTGAAAAGTTGTGTACCTATTCTGATGAAAAGGAGTGTATATTCAATGATCAAGTACTTCCGAGAGTTTTTCTAGTATTTAAGTCATGTCGTTATCCATAATTCTTTCATTAAAGATAGTGGCAATAAAATTGGGAGAAAATAAAGGAACTTTTCATCATTTACATTAAAAAATATATCAACTTATCTTGCATGCATTTGAAAAACGTGAGTTCCATAAAAAGAAAAGTGGGCCTTAAAAAAAGTAGGGGAGAGGTGCGGACAGTGAGACCCTTTTTGCAAATTGTTATACTTATTTTAGAAAGTTTCAAATCTACATAATCTTAACCAAACTGAAGTAATGTTAAGACATACATATTTTATCTTTATATTGCAAAAAAAGTTATAATTGAATCATTTATTTTCAAAACATGATAAGTCCACTTTTTTTCAAAATTCGTTTTTTTTGACTAAATTTGTACTCCAGGTACGTGGTTATCACGTCTGTCTTCAAAATATGAAGTATCTACTCCAACTATATCTACTCCAACTATTTTTTAGTATCAAAAACAGAATAAGTCCCGGACTTATCATCTTTTGAAAATAAACAACAGCTTCTTTTTGTGTAAATGCTATATTCGACTAATGATTTAAAATCTTAAGTTTAAAGTTACTTTAAAGTTAAATAAGTAGTCCGGACATTGTATTTTAATCTGAAATACAATTGTTTGATAGACTGGGGCTAAAAGCAAAATTGTATATCCATTTTAAAACTAATTTTACATCCGTTTATTTTCAAAGTATGATAAGTCCAAAAGCGTTTTTATTTTTTGAACTATCGCTCCAAAAATTAAAAACGAAACGGTATTTTGTAGCTAGGCAAGAGTTCTACAGAATATATTTTTTATAAATTTTGCTACGCATATCAAAAGAAAATAGAACGTTTTTTTCTTATCCTAAACAATTAAAAATCATGGACTTATCATGTTTTGCAAATAAATGATTCAATTATAGAATGAATGAATGAATGAGAACATCACATTTAACTAAAATGTAGAAAAAGTCAAAACGTCTCACTGTTTGCAAGGGTTGCGATCAGTGAGACAGGCTAAGGCGAACAGTGAGATGGAAAACAGAAACAAATTGACGAAAACGTCAAATAAGTAAGTAACTAGTAGTTTATTTATTAAACTATGTTACTTTAACCAATTTCTTCAAAAAAGTTACAAAAAAAAAAACAGAAAAAACACTACAAAATCATACTGAAATCATTTTCAATTCATAGATTTCTTTTAATTTACATATGTCTCACTGTTTGCTTTTTGTCATTTTCTCGGAAAAATATGAAATTACAAAAAACAACAAGGAATTATATGTAATTGTTATTTTTTTTTATGAAAGAACACATAAATGTAAGAAAAGTTCTGTCCATTAATCTGATTTTTCTTGTGTTATGCACTCTTTTTTATAACACTCCAAAAACTACTTCCATCTGATTTTGTTTGGTATTTTCTGGTGTA
Source organism: Episyrphus balteatus (assembly GCF_945859705.1). Lineage (NCBI taxonomy): Eukaryota > Metazoa > Arthropoda > Insecta > Diptera > Syrphidae > Episyrphus > Episyrphus balteatus. The sequence continues at coordinate 135,388,781 of NC_079134.1, forward strand.
TGAAAATGGATAGCTTAAATTTAATCGGAACAAAATTAAAATAAGCAGAATAAACGGGGAATAAACGTTTTGACCCAAACTCGCTTTACTGTGCTTGCTTTCTGAAAAGAAAAATGGATTGTCTCACTGTTAGCACTTTTCCCCTACGTTTTATGGTATTTTTTTTGTTAATTGAAAGGAGTTGTAGTAAAATTCTTATGTATGTTATTGAGCACTGATTTTTCAATCGTCAGTTAGACTATCAGAAAAATAGGTAAATAACAATATAAAAAAAATATTCGTAAGAATAAGCCTTAACTGGGGTTTATCTGGCTATTTGACTCTGGCCCAATTTATTAACTCTCCATTAAACTTAAATCACCTTTAAAAAAGGGAATTTTAAAATGAAAAACCAAATTCGTTTAATTCAGCCTCTTTTAAGGATTTGTGTGAAGTTTGGCATCATTAACAAATTAAGCATTAAATTTAAAAGTCGTTTTAGTTAAAACACCAAATTCGACCTTTTAAGAGGGAGGTTTTAAACAGGATTTCTATTTATTCACTCTCCATTAGCGTCAAACGTCATTTCATTTATTATTTTATTAAAAAAAAGTTTCAGTGTCAGTTAACAATTAAAAATGAATAAAACATGCATGAATATGCAAAAATGGGATGCTGAAAATGTGTTCAATCAATTTCATAAGACCAACGTTTGGTAATTTTGGCTTACAGAACAATGCGTTTTTGTGTTGTTTTAGTTCAAACGACATGTGTGCGTTATAGGGATGAATTGCTTCAGGTTTTGGCCAGACAAGAATTTATTTATAGGCTTGCTAGAAATTTTTGAATCTATGGGTATGAGGGTTAAATGGACGACACTTTATTTGAGATTTTTAATAGACACAAAATTCAAAGAAATTAATGCATTTCTTATCCACTTCGCAGAACGCAGAAGAGCACAGAGAATATCTACACGACTAGTGAAACTAATCAGGGTTGAGATGCTGCATAATCCTAATCATCTCAAAAATTGCAATATTTTCAGCCTTTGGTTTCCACTGGTAATATCATAACACCGTCTGTGGGTTTTTGCCTGGGGGGTCATTCCGTATCTCGATTATCGTCAGACGTTAACGTATGGACGATAGAGTTGCTTCACGTAAAATTAAAAACGTCTATCGTTTGGACGTTCACGTTTTCGCTATTATTGTTTTGCTTCACGGAAGACGAAAATCGTCTAAACGTACACGCAAAAACGTTGACGTTTAGACGATAGCTAAATAGCTCACGTTTCCCATACGTTTATAGTTTTTTTTATTTTTTCAAGGCTGTGCTGTGACCAAATACAATTTAAGATTCGAGTTTGTTTACTATTAAATACAAAAAACATCAAATGATGGTTAATTTTTGGGGTTACTCTAAAAAAAATTTAAATGACGAGTTTGTCCTAACAAACGTAATGGTTGTATGTATTATATTTACATATGCATATAAAATATAGATATACATAAAATAATTGTTTTTGCAAGAAAAATGCAAATAAGAAACAAAAAAATTAAAACAAATATTTATTTTGCATTTTTCTTCTATTCATACCAAAACCCACCACCAAAAAAAATGGCAGGACACAAAAAAAAACAACACAAATATTAAAACAACAACGCATCTTCTCCCTCTTATTCGTAATGACAGACAGAGTCAGTATGACATTTAAAGCAGTTTGAGAATTTCTGAAAGCTCTCAAACTGCATGAAGAAATAAACGTAGACGAAACGTATTTCGCTGAGTTACGTGAAGCAAATTGTGGACGATCACGTCCACGATAAACGTTTTGACTATAAACGTTCTGAAAATTACGGAATGACCCCCCTGGCGTTTTAGCTACAAAATACTTACGGGCCATCATTTTTGTGTTTTTATATTGTTTATACTTCAAATCTTCAAATTTAAATATATTTTATTTGACAAAAATGTAGCTTTTGACAGTTTAATTTTTCAAAAAATAAAAAATCCTTGGGATATTTTTAATGGAGTTTTAAATTTAAAGTTTCCATTAAAAGTAAAGACTTTAACTAAAGCAGAGTAAATTAAATGAATTTTTAATTATGGAAACTTAAAGACGTCAACAGTTTAACAAAGCTTTTAACTAAAACGACATATTTCAAAATTTAATGGAGGCTCAATAAATTGGCCCTAAGTGTAAAAATAAAAACAAAATTTGACAAAATTGCGTCTCTACAGATAATCTTCTGTAAGCACCTTATAAAAAACGCCACGAACTTTACAAATTTGTTTTAAACATTATTCCACACAGGGCCAATTTTTCAATATTCAGATAAAACTCAGTCAGAGTTTATTTCTAGATATAAAAGTTTTTTTTTTATTCTTGACATTTATTCTTCTAATAGTCTAATTGGCGATTAAAAAATCAGGACACAGTAATTCAAATGGATTTTTTGATTAATTTAATAGAACAAAATTTCTAAGCAATTAAAAGTTGTTATTTTTAAGTAAAACAGACTACATTTTCAATGAAAATGTTTGAGGAAAAAAGACAATCAGCCCTATTGTGAGTTTGACGTGAACAAGATTCCACCAGGAAAAATTGAATTTCACTTTTCCCCTATTGTGAGTTCCGGGCGAAAAGTTGCTCACGTTCGGATGTCTCCTTGTAATTTCAAATTTTTTTCCGGGCAAGCCTAGTACGCAGCTGAAGCGAAACGAAATTTTCCATACAAAATTTCGTTAACGAAATCTTGAACGAAAAAATTCATTTTGCTTATCGTTTTTCAGTACGCAGCTCTAGCGAAAAATTGGATAGCTTTCACTCATTTGTCATTTAATTTTTACTGTCCTGTCCTGTGCATTTTTCTTGACTCCATTTATTTCTTGCTTTAAAAATTATTTTCTGTTGATTTTTCTTGATTTTAAATTAACTTTGAATTTTTTTTATTTTGACTTTGACAGAATACTCGATGATAATTTTTCGTTAGCATTTTCGTTGTCGACTTTGGAGACTTAAACATTTTTCGTTTCGCATCAGCAGCGTACTAGGCTTAATTTTATGAGGTATTCGATAGCTCTTCTCTCACTTAAATTTAAGTGCCGAACAAGAAACTAGTTCACTTCGGGTGAAACTCATGATAGCTTTTTAAATTCCGGGCGAACGTGTTTTTCTAAAACTCAGAACTTAATCATAATTTTTTGAATTTATTTTACTACAGATGCCGAAAGTTTCAAAAACTACTGGATATTACAAAATCGTAAAAACAGTGAATAATGGCAAAAATGAATTGTCAGTTGTTCCGAGTGGGTGGGAGAAAAATGGCATATTATATTGGCCATCTAAAACAGCCGGTGCAGCTGCAATGTTGTCCATCGAAGATCCACTTAGCGTTCCAGGGAAAAAAGGTTGGAGTAAACATAAATGCATCGTCCAACGGCGAAACATAAAATGGGACTTTGAAACGGCTGAAAGAGAAGTGAAGAAAATGTTGGCCGAATCTGAAATGAGTGCTAGCAGCAGTAGCGAAAATGAAAGTACCAAAAGACCTCAACCAAAACCAATGCCAAAAAAACGAATGAAATTAAAACGTCGTGTTGAAGTGTCTCTAACAGATGTATTAAATCAACCAAAAAAAATGAATGACAAGGTATGAACTTGATATATTATCAACCTAATTTATATACATATATGAATTTTATTGACTAGCCATCAGAAGTGGTGAATCAACATCAAACTCAACCAACATTTATCCCCCAGATGCTATCTCAGTCACCATCCCATAATCAACAACCAAAAATGTACATTCCGCAATACAATAATGAAGGTTACTTTGTTCCAAATAATATAATATTGACGTCACAACCGGCTGTAAATCAAAGTATTGGCATTAGTTTGTCCAATGTAATGGAACTTTTGCAGACAGTATCCAAAAATGTAGATGATTTACATAAAAAATTGGACACTTTGAATAAAAAAGTTGACAATTTGAAGAAATGTGTCGAAAATAGCCCGAATACGCATCCTAGGGAATTTATTTTACCAAGTTTGAAGGAAATAAATATGAATCCAATTGAAACTGTTGACGAATTGTACGAATTTGAAGAAAAATTGAAGGACAAGGAGTTCAAAAAGGATTTGGTAAGATTCACATATTTTTATGAATTGATTTTGACAAACTAGTAAAAAGAAGCGGGCAAGTTTAATTAAACTGCAGAGTTTTTTGCTTATGTAGAAGAAAATAGTATCATAACAAAAAATAGGCTCACTGTATTTAGCCCCCCCCGGTTTTTTTTTTTCAAAAGTTTTTTAATTCGAGTTCATATTTCGTAATTGGCCTTCATTATTCGATTACTAAAATCTTTTGTTCGTTGTTTGTTTATTAATAAATAACACTGGTCAACAAAGTTGAACTTTTTTGCCACAAAAACGAAGATATACTCTTCTAGAGGTTTTTGATGTGCTGAACTCGAATCTGAAGTCAGACAAATTTGATTGGTCTATGTTTTTGAAATATTACCGTTATAAAATGCATACAAAAAAACGTAATTTTGGTTGGTTTCAAAGTTATGTTTTTATGTGAGGTAATTCATTAAAAACAAATTTGTAACGGTGATTATAAGAACCAAACTTTTTAAATCTTCCCGATATATCCTTTTATTGCTCGAGATATCTTTAGTTTCACTTAATAAGCCAAAGACAAACTTAACTTAATCTAAAGTTTAAGTATCTGGTCACAGAATTTTTGCACAACAGCAAAAAGGTACGTTTCTGGTTTAAGGGTTGCTGAACTCGAATCCGAAGATTAAAGTCGTCAAAGAAGCTTTACTTCTATTATTTTGTTTTTAAATTTAATTTACTGATTTGTATGCACTTGTTATATAATTCTTTTTTTTTATAGATTGGAAGATTAAAACATGTCTGTGGTGCGAACTCAATGAGCGGTGACAGAGCCGCCTACACTTTGGTCGATAAAATTTTTACAAGAAAATTGATGACGCAAATGTCTTGGTCTGGTGTGTCTAAACAAGGTGTTGCTACAAAAAAACCATTGCAGATATTCGAGAACGTTGTAAGATTTTTTTACACATTGGTTAAAATAGCAGATCCCAATTACACAGAGCTAGATGCAAAAAATTTCTTCAAAAAGAAAGTCCTACCAAATAGTTTACGTCGGAACTTGTCACACTTTCAACGTGCGTCTATGCCAAAACAACGGGCATTCAAAATTAAAAATCCATCATTTTCAAAGAATATGAATCAATTTGAAAACTCTGATTCTAATGGCGATAACATGATTACAACTACAGCACTTGAAACACTAAATTTTGCAAATGAAACAAACGATTGCAATGACGGAAGTGATGGTGATTGTGAGATGAAGTCTGAAGAAGAGACGGAGGGAGAATACGCTGAAGAATTCTTATTGGGAGACGATCAAATATATGCAGAATTAATTAAAGCAGACACAAATACAGAAATATCACCCCCACACAAACGAGCTAAAGTTAAATAAAGAAACATGTATTTGTATTTGTGAGAAACAAAATAAATGCCTTTAGAGTTCAACGCAATTTATCAATTTTTTTTAATTTGTTTTTATCAGGGTAAAGATTTTGGTAAACATTTATCAATTACAATCCAGAAATCAGACGAAATGTAATCGAAATTGAAAATCGAGCAAAAAAGTTTTCAGGTCAATTTTATTTATTGAAAAACTTTCAGATGAAGTTAATTAAGGGAAGAGCCTGAAGTGTAAAACAGGGCATTTCATTTCGATCAAATTAGAATATCAATTCATTCTCGATCGAAATGCAGAACAAAAGTGAATGTATTACGAGATCCACAGATAACAAATTACGTCTACAAAAAGATACTAAAACTTCACAAGAGAAATTACTTCAATTTGGGGTATAAATATTTTTAATACATAAAGTTAAAAAATTAAATCGAAAGCCTTAAATTATAATATAAGCCACTTTTTGCAAAAATTAAGAGTTAAGATTGGAAGGCCTTATTCCAAAAGTATTTTTCCTGAAGTTTTCATTCAAAATTCGATTGTTTGAAGTTTTGGTGGCGAAAAACAAACTAGTTAGCGGAAAATGTTAATTCCATTCAGATGAAACTTCCAAAAGCTATTGAAAATTTGGGAGAACAAACATATTTCGGGTGAAAAATTTTACACTTGAAACTCACAACAGGGGCCCTACTATGTTACTTTTTGCTACTTTCGCATCTGTTCGAAAGTTAATTTCAATTGTACTTCCTAGTCAAACTGCGTATCTTAAATGAATAATACCAATCTTAATCTTCTAAATAAAACTCAATAAAAGATTTGACATGACTTAAGCTGTATAGTTTCAATTTTTTTTTTTTACAGAATTACAGAGATCCATTTTTTGCGAATTCGAACACATTTTTTGTAGAATCGAATTACATAGTTGGGCCCTAGGAATGAATAATATGACAGTAATAATGTTGCATTACAAAATTTTTGAATGCTGTACCGCTAGTCGTCAGACTTTGTGAACTAAGCACCAACTAGTTAAAACAATTATTGTTATAGGTATCAGTTTTTGTAAACATTTTCTATGTCATTAAAAGAATGAGGGAATGGACTCTCGTCTGACATTATACAATGTTTGCCAATTATCAACATTTTTAATGAAATGGTACATAATTATCATTCTTAATTGACAATTTTTTGTTTGATAAGTTTTGACATTATACCGTGAATGAAATGAGTGAATGTCAAAAAAATTGGTATTTATCGAATTTTTAATCAATTTAAAAAAAATTAATTTGAAAGTTGATGAATATATTTATTGGCTGATTTCACTTGCAATTAAAAATGTTTTTTACTGATTAAAAAGAGACAGCAATAGTCAAATTATTAACTTATGATCGTAATCGTATGCCGTAATTCGACCCCAGAGCTTTAAAATATCAATAAAAAATGCATTTCAAAAAAAAAATATTTATTGCAGACACCAATAAATAAAAAAAAAAATGTTTTGCATAAGAAAACATTTTTTTGCAAATAAAAATATTTTGCATTTAAAAAAAATGTTATTGCAAATAAAAAAAATTCTGCATGAAAAAATATTCAATGCAAATGTTTCCACTGAATTTTTTTTTTCTGATCGGGCTTATCACGAATTCCTTTCGTATCGGATCATATCGCTCGATTCCCGAAAAAATAATCGCGGAATCTTTTCGTAATGGAAAACTTCTTAAAAATCGCCACTACGATCGGATTTTGTGATTATTTTTTCGGGACGCAAAACCCGAATATTTATCGAATATCTTACTCATGAGTAAACTACCACCTACAATGGAACAGGGCTATTATTTATAGTTGAAGCAAAGTAAAGTAGTAAGTAGTAAAGTAAAAAGAGTGTAAAGATTAAAAGTCAAAATTGTAAAATACCTATTAGAAAAAATATTTAATGCATATTTTTACTTCAAGGAAATTTTTTTTCTTGTAGCAACAATATTTTTCTTGGTGCAAAATAATTTTATTTTCAATAAAAATTTTTTTTTAATTCAAAATATTTTTAATGTAGAAAATGTTCAGCATTTTCTAAACTTATACATTTTTGACTCTTCAGCAACAAATGATTATACAAAAATACGGGTAATAACTGAAAAAAATACTCACCATTGTTTTGACGGCATGTTTTTCGCACTAAAATACTAGTTGCTCGCTCGTTTACAAAGAACAAAAATTTTTAAATTTATAAAAACCAAACAAAATTGCTATCCAACAAAGAGACAACAAACAAAAATTCAACCACGACTGAAACTTTAATTTTATATTAAAATATCTATTTTGCAAAATGAACAATTCACAATCAGCCCAGTTAAATTTTCTCTTTCTTTTCCTATTTTAAATTTAAAAAAATCCGGGATTTTTTTTTCTTTTTCACTAAATTATTTTGAGATATTGGACCATTTTTGAAACGGTTTTTTGGATTTTTTTTTGCATTTCAAAGTACTGGAAATGAAACATTTTTACTCATGTGGTACATAATTTCGAGGTATTTTTATTTAACATCTGATCGAATAAAGTAGCAAATTAGATATGTACGTTTCATATGCCATAGAAAAAAATAATCAGCCCTATTCTAAATGAAAACGCCTGGGGAATTGCGTTCAGGAGAAGGGCTGTCAAAAAGTTTAAGGAAATTCATCGCTTTTTCATCATTAGCTGTGATCTGGAAAATAAAACACAGCTTTAGGGGAAGTTGACAAAAATAAAACAAAAAAGCAATGATATTCTTAGAATTCTTCGATTCTGAGCCCTTCTCCCAAACACATTTCCCAGTTTTCGGGCTGAATAAAATATACGCATCAAAATATTTTGGGGTAAAGGTTGTTTTTGAAATAATACCATTGCTACATGAAAAATGTATGCATAAGATTCGTATCATTACATATTTTTGGAGTTTTTGCTCATGGAGCAGCAAGTCTTTCAACGACAGTTGATAGCAAAATTGTAACAATCGATACACAGTCGATAATCGATTATTGACAAAAGTCGTATATCGAAGGATAAACGATATTCGCATTGAAAGCCTGAGATCCACCTATTAAGTCGCAATAGGTACCTAGGTCTGAAATAAAAAAAAATAATAAATCATGGGTCTTTTCGCTTGATGTCGGTTCATATCGCGATCGCTACTATCGTTATTTCTCGATTATTTTTGTTGCAATTTTAACCCGAACTCAAAACAACTATAAAAAACAGAAGGACCGATCGATTTAAAGAACGAAATAAAAATTTGAAGCAGTGTGAGTTATACAAAAATTTGAGGATGGCTATTTTTCTAAAGCATCAATTCCAGATAAATATTTTGGAAGTTGTTTTGGATTATCTTTTTGTTTTACCATAAATTCAAGTATAACGACATTCCAAAGTCAAAGTGTTTGTAAGGTATGAATAATATTTTTTATTGTTTCATCTAATAAACAACACCAACATGTTAACTAAATCACCAGTTCAAGCATTTCCATTGTCTTTTAAATTATTTATATGAGAAAAAAAAGAACACCAAATTAGTATGTATGTAATTTTAAAAGAAATAACAAATGCAACAAATATTTTTACAATTTAAACTCAAGAAAATTGCATTAACGAGTTTTATTTATTTTTCTAATTTGATAAAACAAAAAAAAAAATAATATAATATATATAGACACATTCATGGTAAATGGTAAGTAAAACTTATCTTTCTTTCTTTTTTCTTTTTTGTTGTTGATTCTTTAAATATTTTCTGTGATATATGCATACATATATATTATGTGTTTTTTTTTTGTGTATGTTGTGTTAATCAATAAATCCCCATCATTTTTTTTTAAATAAAATTTTTAAAGAAATTATAATAAAAAAGAAAATAAAACAAACAAAATTATTTTCGAGTAAATTAATATCAATGAGGAGGACAAGGAGGAGAAGGAAAAGTAGGAGGAAAATAAAATAAAATCTGTTTTACTGTTTAAAATCTATTACATATTTCTGTTTATGTATGTTTATATATATAGTATATCTATATATATTTTTTTATAATTAAATGTGTTTTGTTTTTGTATAGATAATAATTTTTTTTTTTTTCAAATGAGGGGAAGAAAAAAAAAATATATGTAACATAAAAACTAATAATAAAATTATTTTTAAAAACTAAGAAATTATAGTTATAATAATAATATAATAATAATATTTTCTGTTTTGATAATAATGATTCTAAAAGTTCGACTCGAACAGAGAATTGATCAGTCCGTTTTTACTACGCCTCTAGAGAGGCGCAATTTTTATATATACTTTTTTTTTATGTTTATTTTATTTTTTTAATTATTTAATATTTTTAGAGAGAACATTTTCAAAAAATGTCTCTTATTCACTTAATATTTAAAATTTTTTTTTTTTGTTTAAATTTTTTACTTTCTTATTAGTTTCATTCTCTTTTTTTGATTTGATTTAAATTTTTTCCTTCATTTTCTTTATTAATTACATTAATATTAGTTTAAAATTTTTTTTTTTTGTTGATGGAATTCATGATAAAAAGGACGTGAGGTTGTTGTTTTTCTTCGTATTTTTTCTGTTTTTTTATTTTTATAATATTTCTATGAATTTCTATTTAGTTATTTCCTACATGATAATTACATTGAGTTTTATATTTTTAATTATTTTTACTCTTTTTTTTTTATTTATAATATTTTTTTGTTTTTGTTATGAGGAGAATAAAACAATAAAAAATAATTGCTAATGGAAGATTCTAGTAAATGTTTTTTATTTATTTTTTTTTGTTTAATATTATTTTTAATATATAATATATATTTTTTTGTTTTTGCTTTTGCCTTATAAAGAACTCTAATCTAAAGTTTATTATTTAATATTATTATTATTATTTATCATATCGTATTTTTAATAATATAAGTTTAGTTTTTTTTTTTTCATTCATATATATATATATAATTTATTTCTTTATCGACCCCTTACACGCTCTGTAAACATTGTGTAACAATAGAGTTTGGGTGTGGTGTTTTTTTTTTTTATGTGTGTTTTCTTTTCTGTGTGATTTTTTTAGAGTAAAAATGTTGTTGAGAAAATGAGGAAACAACAAAAAACGTAATAATTATAATTAAAAATGATAAATTAAAAACGCGCATTAGCTAAATTTGTTTTATCAAAAATACATCTTTCTTCTTTTTTTTTTGTTTCAATCTTTTTTTTACGAGATAAGAAATAATTTCTGTTTTTTTTTTTATTCTTTTTGTTTAAATTCTGTTAAAGTTTGAATGTCGCTTGCTGAGCTACATCATTTTTTGACAAAAAACACATCTTTTTGTGTTATTGTTTAACTCTTTTAGTGATTATTATATTTGACTTTCTTTTTGATTTTAGGTTGTTCTTGTTTATTTTTCTATGTATAATTGTTGCTTTCTTTGTTTTTGTTAAATTTTAAGCCTTTTTTGTCCTTCATTCCACTTAAGTTACTTGGGTTCTTTTTTGTATGGTTTATTTTTCATCTTCTCTCGTTGCTGGTTATAATATTCTTATTTGATTTGATTTTGTTTTTTTTTTTTTAACTTTTTATTTTGAATTAAAACCAAAAAAACAGTAAAAGTTTTAACCCTTAGTTTTAGCAGCCTTTTTTTTCTTTATTGATTCTCAACTCCTCTCTGGGGTGCTGTGATATATGTGTTGGATTTGTCCAGCTTGGGTATGAACCTGACTTGTTGAGGTAACAACATCTTGTTGTTGGATATGTTGTTGTTGTTGATGATGGTGTTGTTGTGGTGTTTGTTGGTGTTGAATGTGTACAACTTGTTGATGGATGTGTTGTTGTTGTTGTTGTGGTTGGTGTTGTTGATGTTGTTGTTGCTGTTGTTGCTGCTGCTGTTGTTGTTGCTGTTGCTGCTGTTGTTGTTGCTGCTGTTGTTGTTGTTGAGTCTGATGATTCGACTGCGGCGCTGGACTATATTGGAACTGTTGCTGAAACATGTGCAACTTAACAATTAATGGTTGACGCAATGAACCTTGGGTATTTATCTAAATAGGCTTACCGAATTCTCTGGACTGTGTTCAATTATTTCAATGCTTCCACTTGTGTTGCCTGATGTGTTGTTGATTGATGTTGCACTCGTGTTGGATATATCATATTTGCCACGTTTAAAACGACCATACAGCGAGCTATATGGTAGGTTGAAGTGAATAGCCGCTTGATTAATAGACATTTGTCCCACTCTAAATAAAAAAAAAACAATATCCTATTAGTTCAATTTTATTTAAATACACAAAGAATTAAAAAAAAAAGGATTTCTACAGAGTCACGACGTATTTACAGAGTACAGTGACGGAAAAAATAATAGCGGTGGCTATCACATTGAAATAATGTCTGGACTGCACGCACATTGTACGTACAGTCGTTCGTACATACCTAAACTTCATGAAAGAGAATACGAAACGGATATTTTTTCTCAAAATTTGCGAACAGTATTCGCTTTAGCACCAGATAGAAACTTTTAAGAAAAAGTTGTGATCTTCTAAGTAATTTAAGAATTAAAATTTCGGCTCAGCTGAATTTTATGCTATTTCAACGAGTAAAAAAACACAGTTATCAGAATTGAACCATCTATAAAAGTGTCATAGCTCATAGGTGATTTTACTGTAACTTTCACCACACCAGTGAGACAGGAAGGTCACGAAAGCCATTTTATCATGATTTTGTTTTTGTAGGAAATTGAATGCTCTACAAATTGTCATACACAATTTTGTTATAGAATTAACCATTTCTGAAATAGCACCGAAATAAGACCGAAAAAGAAAAAAAAAATCATGATAAAATGGCTTTCGTAACCTGTCCTGTGTCACTGGTGGAAGTTACATTCAAGTCACCTATGGCACTTATACTGCCCATAATCTCGTAAAGGCCCTAACTAGATTTTTCTTACTTCTGAGTTATAGAGGGAAACAGTAAATCTAATATCGCAATTTGCATATAAAAATGAAAAAAATCAAAAATACATTTTGAATTTTCTGACGTGTTTGAAGGCCTAGGCTAAAAAAATAAATGAGGATAAATCAGAGACAATACCCTAACTCCGAATATGCAAAAAAATCAAAATCGAAAATTTTGTAGTTAGGGCCTTTACGAGATTATAAGCAGTATAGATCGTTAAATTCTGAGTAATATGCTCCTTGTGTATTTTGTATGGGAAATCTTCAAACGCGGGGGACGAGTGCTAAATCTTAATTATTCACGTTTCAAATTTTTAGGGAATTTTTTGTTTTTCTTTCAACGCGGCTTTAAAGGCGCTCTCTGTGTGACGAGCCCTTAAAGCCATCCCATTCATTAAACACATATCTAAATATGAAGGCAATAAGTCTAAATTGAATTTCAAAACATCGAAACGAAAAAGGAGTTTAACGATTCAGACCAAAAATTTGAGTTACCCGTAGCTGTCCCGTATTTGCTCATTTTCTGATCTTGGTATGTTACATTTTAAAAACTTTTTATGAAAAAAAAAAAAAATAAAACAGAGGTGGGGAAATAAAAGTTTTCTAATTTTTCAAATAAAAGCATTACTTCTTAAAATAGTTCGTCAATTTATCCAGTGCTTTAGTTTGTCAGTTTGAAAACGTTCACAAAAGTTTTTTGAACCATAAACAACATAATGAACCCTGTTAAATGTCGAAACTTTTGAGGAATGTTAAAAGTTAAATTAAAATTTAAGATTTCACAATTCCAAAATCATTTAAAATAGAATGATAATGTTAAAAAACAACTCTCACGATTTTCATTACAAACAAATTTTAACAGTTACCAACAGTATCTTTTATTAAACCGTTTTCTTGATTTCTGACTTCCTCTTAAACGACTTAGGGCGATTTTATTCACTCAATGTTGAAAACAACTCGAAGGTTTTTATTTTCAACCTGAGAATTCGATTTTATTCACTGAAAGTTGACGGTTTTAGCTTTCAGTTTTAAAATCTCAAGTTTATCAACTTTTGATTTTCTCAACTTCCGAAAATATCAGAAGTTTGCCGAGTAAACTTGAGATTTTACTTTGAAATGTTATTTTTTATTTTCATATCTCTTTCAAATTTGTTTTAAATGTGAAAAAAAGAAACTTTTTATTGAAGAATTGTTGTTTTTTGGAAAATTAAACATGTACCCATTTCTTAGAATAGTGAAGATGATAATGATGAACCTTTGTGTCAAAACAATGTTGGGATCATCCTTTTTTTTACAGAATATAATTTTTTTTTCGAAAAAGAAGTCAATCATATTTGTTCATATGCATGTATATTTTTGTTGAATAATTTTAAATCAATAAAAAAGTGATGTGTGTGACAAAATTGATTTTTTTTCTTCGCAAAAAAAAACCATTGGTTCGAAGTTTCTTTTCGTGACCTCGGAAAATCTACCTTTTTTTATTGTAAATTGGCTCTGATGATTCGCATTGGTTAGATTAATTAAACATATAGCATGATATTCGAAACAAATAATTAAAAAAAAGACAACATTCAAAATAACATTTTAAATTGACATTTTATTTTATTAACTGTCACAAATATCCCATGGGTATTTTTAAAACGGAGAGTTGGGAAACTTTTAGTTTGAAACTAGGGAGCTAAGAAAAAAATTATTAAATAAAACAAATTTTCAACTTGTGATTTTAATCTGGAGTTGGAGTTAACTATCAAGCTTGCCTACTTCAGATTTTTCTCAAAGTTGAGTAATATTGAATAAAATGGCCCTTAGATATTTCAACGAAAAAAAAATTCTAAAATATGATAAATTATGAAAACTCATTCTTAAAAATTGCATTCTATGTTTTCAAAACGATCCAATTTTTAAGTACAGCCAAACAATTTTATTTTTAATTTGTTTAAAAAAAGGCTCCCAATATTTTTTGTATTATTTGTATATGAGAAATAATAAAATAGTTTGATTAAAATTCTTATAAAATTAAATTAAAAAAACTTTTGTGTTAATTATTACATAAAATAATTTGATATTCTAGTCAACTTTAATCATGCGATTCAGTCGTGCATTTTGTTACGATTTTATACTATTGTTTTGTCCTGGCTTTCGCTCCCAGAAATATGGTCACCGTAACCATAGGTCATTATTTTGTTAATTGTAAAAAAGATGGAACATACATACAGACATACGACTTGAAACTTTCACACTTTAGTCTTACATTATGTTTTTCTTTTTTAAATTTTTGAAGCCACTTGAAAGTGCAAATTTTCTTTAAAGAAAAAACATTTTTTTCTAAGTGATGTCACCATTATGTTCTTCTTTTATGTTCTATCTGTATTTGACTCTGCTCTAGATCCCATACAAAAAAAAAACTATTTTTGTTTTTAAACTTACCTAACAGAATTCAATGCCTCGTTCATAGCATCCTCTGACCATGGTGTTGGATTAGAGCGGGACAATTCAATACCTTCTCGCTTGCAGCGACCATACAGTGTGCCTTAAATCAAAACCAGAAAAAACGCACAGTTAATAACTCGAACTAAGAAACCAAAACTGAATCATTGCCAATTTTAAATTTTACCTGTTGGAATACCAAACTCTGAGCTAGCCTTTTGGACGGACGTATGACCAGCACGAATTGCTTCTAATGCACGCTCCAAATCTTCGGGCGTCCATGTTGTTGGAGCTGCATTAAATGGTGCCGCTAATCTTATGCCTTCACGTCGGGCAATTTTATATAATGTCGAGGACGGAATACCATACGCCTTCGAGGCTTTATTTGCTGATATTTGACCAGTTCTTAATGCCTCTAATGCGCTGTTTAATGAATCTTCATTCCATGATTTGGTACCGCCTTCTTTTTTGGGTGTTTCAATGCCCATGCGATGGGCACGTTGCCACAATGTTGTCGATGGGATGCCATACGTCACCGAGGCTTTCGTCAAACTCATATTTTGATTCTTTAATGCATCTAAAGCTGAATTCATATCATCTTGTGTCCAAGTTTTGGGACCATTAAACTGACCTTTGATATCATGTGGTTGGTCCAAATTTGTATAGTGTGGCTCATTATTGTCATTTGGGGAACCATTCGCAATCATCAATGAATCCTCACTGGCATCTGAGTATATATCTAAAAATAATTAATTAAATATAATAATTTATTAGTTAGATGTCGTAGGTGGTAATATTAAATACAATATATGAAAAATAAAACTCAAGTATGGGTTCCTTATATAAAAGAAAACATAAATAGTAGATGGATAAAAATATACCTATATTTTAGAAAAACAGTCTCTTAGATATTAAAATTTGTTGGGTTCTCAGAAGTGAAATAACATTATGAGTTTAGGAAAGGAAGAGATAAGAAAATAAACTTCTTTATCGGAATATCGGAGTAATTGGTAAGCCCTTCTCAGGCTTTAACTGCGTTGGTCAAATTGTGGAACAATTATAAAGCCCAGAAAAATCAATCATTTGAGTTTTTTTCCACTAATATTTACATATGTGTTCTATTACTATATTTTTTTCTATCTGCAACACCAATGATTTTAAATTCTTTTGAGCATTTTTGAAAAAGACATGTCCCGTCATTTTATGAAGATTTTTGTTTGTACTTTTATTTTATGGAAAATACTAGCTATCTAGTGCCTTCTAAATTTGGTCTGACTTTTTAATTTTAATATAACTTTTAGGGATATATACCAATTTCTTAAGTATAAAAATGGGGTATTTCGAAAAAGTTATCGCCAAATTAAAAATTAAGCACATCCTCAGAATCAATGCGCAATTTTGAGAAAACTTTAAGATAAAATAGACTCATAAATAGAATTTATTTTTGCCTTTTTCTATGCTTGGGGAGTACACAGTTTTAAACTGTAAACTTTGAAAAAAAAAAATCTTTTTACGAGTCTATTTCATCGTAAGAGGTCTCAAAAGTTGCGTATTGGAGAAAAAATGTACTTACTTTAATAATAGTAATTTGTTGATAATTTTTAGGCCTCTATAACCCACATTTTTATCGTTTAGAGACATATCAGTCTTACAGCAGATAGTCACTGTGGCGTATGCAGTATATCAACTGCACGACGATTTTACTCCGAAATCACATTGAATAGACAAGGAACTAATACGGAACTTCGGTGCAGTTAACAAAAATTGCACAAATCTATCCAAATTCAATTTGTACTTAGAAGGAAACGGAAGTTTTAGTACCGATCGAAGTGAATTTAAAGAAATTGATAATACATCAAAAGCAATAAGGAATAACTTTTGTATTTTACAATTTATGGAAAATGGCTTCAAGATTTTTAAATTTAAACAAATCAAAAAATAAAGGAAGCAATTCAAAATAAAGTTCGCTGCTCAAATCTTTTGTCTGAACATAATCGGGGAGCTAATAAATCATCTATCAATATAATTCAAGAAATTCCATATAATTTTAAAGATTGATTTGAATTTTATTTGCTTTGATTATGGTTTGTGCGATGGACTTTCACTTTGTTTTGTTGTGTGAACTGAATCTTTCCAGACCTGACACGTGCAAATAAAACAAATACAAATTAGATTAACTAAATCGAAAACCATAAAATCGGGATGTGTAAAAAAGAAATCCATCAAATAGACATACGCAAAGGTAAAAACTATTTGTATTTGTATTTGCATTTATAGTTAAATAGTTAAACAATCAATTTTGTTGATCGAATCAATAGAGCTTAAACATTATATAGTTGGTATTAAGAAAACATGAAACACATATCGGAAATATAGAATTAGTTTGGAATTGAAACGGATAATATGTAATTTTAAAAGACCAGGTCATAACAACAGAAAAGTTATGGAATTGTTTCTTCCTCTTCTTTATACATTAGGCATCTATAGAAATTATTTAAAAACACACCAGGGTTTGCCTATAAAATATATTCAAAGTGAATATGGCATTTTCTTGGAACCAAGAATGAATCTTATAGGCGAAATGTTCGCTTGGATCACACTGCAATGATTAGAGCAAGGGAAAAATAGACATAGAGCTGTACAAAGGTGTATGGATTCATTTTCCATGAACACCCAAAGAGTCCTGAGAGGAATGACAAGTTAGAAGTTTATATCGAAAAGAAACAGGAAAGTGGGATAATCGGAGTAACTTGGCATAGACCAGAATGAAAAAAAAACTACATAATGAAATAATAACGTCCTAGTACTTAATTTGTCTGCATGTAAATAAACTCAAAACCACAAGAAACCATACTTAACAAAAAATAATATTGAATCAAAAAAGTTATTCGTCTTTATGTTAAATTTAAAACTTACCCATATGACCCGTTGCCATCATTGTAACAATTTCCGGTGTAATAATCATGCCCGGTTCGTGTTTGATATTGCTCGGATCAATTTCCATAACCGTTGCACCCGAAATATCTTGATGCTGTTGATGTTGTTGCTGTTGCTGCTGTTGTTGTTGCTGCTGTTGGTGTTGTTGCTGTTGTTGTTGGTGTTGTTGTTGCTGCTGTTGTGATTGTCCTTGCTGTGATAAGGCCTGCGCATGCAACTGTTGTTGCTGATGATGATGCTTAACCTCAATCACTTCACTCTTAATATGCTGAATTAAATTAGAATTACTCTCGTCGCCGGTGGACGATTGATGGTGGATTGTATGCATCGGTGATTGATCAAGCCGTTGGATCATATGTTGTGCTAAATGATTGTCAATGTCGAGCGCTTCGGTGGGATCTAAAGAACGAAGAGTCTCGAATTTAATATGAACTTCAGCACCATTTGTTGGTGTTGTGTCTGCTAAGTCAAAATTTGTATTTCGAAAAGAAAAAAAAAAAAAAACAAAAAAAAAAAATAAACAAACATTGGCATTTTTTGTAAAAGGTTCAAGTTGGTTTGGTTGGTTGGTTGTGCTGTTTGAAGCGATGTGTTATGTTTTGCTTGAAGTCTTATGATTCAGAATTTATATCACAACAAAATGAAAAAGAGAGATAGAAAATAAAAAGATAAAAGAGCAGAAAAATAGGAATAATAAAATGCACGGTTAAACCAGCACCAGAGTATATTAAGCAAAAGCTGGACAGATGTGAACATTACAACATTTGTATGTTTGAAAAAGACGTTTAATTAAACTGCTCTGTTTAGAAAACATTAAAATGGTCACAGTGGCCATTTTAGAATTTTACTTTATACTTTAAACTTGGAACAACCAAACTTGAATAATCTTTTAACAAAGTTTTTTTTTGTTGCCAAAACCGATTATCGAAATAAAATCCAACAA
This sequence comes from Episyrphus balteatus, assembly GCF_945859705.1. NCBI lineage: Eukaryota > Metazoa > Arthropoda > Insecta > Diptera > Syrphidae > Episyrphus > Episyrphus balteatus. Next base: position 135,407,531 of record NC_079134.1, read on the forward strand.
AACACAAATAATGAATGCAGACCAAAAAAAGTTAATAATATAAAAAAAAAGAAAATATATAAAATTATAAACTCTTCTTAGAAACTATTAAAAAGCTAAATTGACAAGAGAGACATAGTTGTATAGTTGTTGTTGTAAAATAATATAAGCACAGTTCAGCCCATTTAAGATAGATAATAAATTTATACAAAAAGATTATAAAATATAGAAAGAAATGTGAAAAAATGAAAAGAATATAAATAATAATTTATTAAAAGAACAAACAAAAGAGAAAGAAAACTGTACATACATTTATATAGAAATAGAGAGGAAAAAACGATATAGTACCAACTCACTTGATAAATCTCTGGTATCCTGACTTGGGTTACACGACAAGTCAACGTGCTCCGTCACTGTAACAGGTGTTGCCGATGGTGCTGGTGGTTCGGGTGCAAAATCTAAAAAGCCCATTGGTACTCCGAGGAGACCGCCATTCTGAAAAAAATTAAAAATGAATATAAAATCAATTGTTTTCTGAAATACCTTATTAAAAATCATCAACGAAAAGATGGGTAGCAAAAAAAAAAAATTACGGTACTTGTCATAATCAAAATAAAAAAAGATTGTTTTTTCTGAAAAACGGCTCTAACCATTTTGATTAAAAAAAATACATGTCATTTATAAATAAATAAGGTCGTACTTTTGAAATATTTTTTTTTTTTCGTTATAAACGGCCCTTTCCATAGAACCGTTTTCTTGATGTCTGACTCTCTCATAAACGACACGACCGATTTCAATAAAAAAATTTGTACAAAAACGTTTTATTAATTCTAATAATGAAACTAAGAAATATTTTCAAAAAAAAAAACTATTTTTGGATTTTTAAGAAAAGTTCAACCTTTTGAAAACGGAAGAATGAGTTTCTTCGAAACTTTGTTTTTATGGATCGATTAATATTTGCTTTATAATGGCATACGAATTTTTTTTTGTAGAGTTTTTAAATATTTTTATATACAAAAAAACACTCCAACAATTTTTTAAATTTTATTTTCCAAAAATTCTTTGATATTCAAGTAATTCAATGGCATACTTCGTGCAGAGGTCAAAACCATTTAAAGAGATGTTTTTGAAACTTTAAACCTATTCGAATAATGTAAGCTACGTCAGTCTGAAATTTTGTAAGGTTTTTTAGTTTTAGTTTTTTTTGCTGTCTTTTTATATACATTTTTATATACAAAAAAACACTCCAACAATTTTTTAAATTTTATTTTCCAAAAATTCTTTGATATTCAAGTAATTCAATGGCATACTTCGTGCAGAGGTCAAAACCATTTAAAGAGATGTTTTTGAAACTTTAAACCTATTCGAATAATGTAAGCTACGTCAGTCTGAAATTTTGTAAGGTTTTTTAGTTTTAGTTTTTTTTGCTGTCAATTCTTTGTCTAAGATGTTGACAGAAATTAGAAAAAAGCGCATTTCAAAGCATCCTGTCTCGAAAAATTGAATTTTATTTTGTGTCAACTGAATAGACACAAAGTTTTTATCTTCGATGTTTTTGTGTATTCTGAAGTAATTTACACTTAAAACCATTTAATACATTTATATTGCTTAGTTTTGCGCTTTTCGGCCATCATAAATTAATTAATGAGTTCAGAACCCACAAGACAAGCTATAGTTAAACAAAATTAAATAAAGGTTAAATGTAATCTATTCTGATTTCAGAAGCAAAGATTCTAGTGGAAAAAACATGAAGATTGGCAAAAAACTGCAAAAAATGACGGGCAAAATCAAGTTTTAACATCTGTACCCAGTTCCTTTGGATAAACGATAGCAAAACAGATGTTATTGGTAATTCTAAGACAGCCACTAAACCAAGAACGTAAATTTTAGCTATTTGAGTTTTTGAAATTCCATTTGTCATGAAAAAGTCATAATCATTTTGGTGTCTTTGATGGCCAAGACTATCATTTTTACGATCTGCGGAAAAACAAACGATTTTAAGTAGATCTTAAAATCGTTAAATAGTTAAAAATGAATTGTTAACGCATGGAAAGAATTTTCAAATTCTAATACTACTGAACTTGAACTTCAGATGCCAAGAACGGCCGTAGTAACTACAAAATGAATATGGAAGAAACTGTTCTTGAATTCCACAATATTTTTAGATTTTCCAGTAGAATCATCTCTTCCCATAAAATACCCAGTCAAATATAGGGGATGATGCATATGCATACCCACTTAGTGCAGAACAATGGAACAATGTTTCCCAAGTGGGAAAATTTTATACATCTTGGAGTTATGATAAATACTGTCATGTCGACATCATCAGAATCAGAGTCCGTTCAAGGAAGAATTACATATTCGTGAAGTTACAAAAATTGACAGATTGAATAGGAGTTAAATCTTCCCGAAAAATAGAGACTTTTTTTATAATGTTAGTGTTCATTTGTTAATAAGCAAAAACAAAGGAAAGAGCGGCTACCCATGACGATTCAAATGAAATGATTTTTTTTTTAAATGAATTTAAAAAATAAACTTACCATTCCCATTCCTATACTGGTCATATTTTTATTATCTTTAACGTCTCGGGCTACAACGATTTGTGTTACAATTGCTGTTCCTGGTGCAACAGTTACACTGCCATTATTCGATGTCGGTGAGCTTGATGTTTCAGTTTTGCAGATTTTCTGAGCACTTGGCTTATCCGAATTCGAATCTTCAGGGCTGTGCTGACTGACAGCTGTCGTCGTTATCGTCTGGCCACCCGATACCGGTATATAATTACCGGACGAGGTCTGTTGCAGACTAACTATTGCCGCTGTATTAAGATTCTGACTTAATATTGTTTGTTGTTGTTGATGATGCTGGTGTTGTTGTTGTTGTTGCTGCTGATGTTGTTGTTGTTGCTGGTGTTGCTGCTGTTGTTGTTGGTGCTGCTGTTGTTGTTGTTGCTGCTGATGTTGCTGCTGTTGTTGCTGGTGATTTGTGTCCGGAGACTTTGAACGTTTTCTGACCCGTGATTTTCGTAGTTGGGGGGTCGATGTGGCCGTTGGGGTAGCAACTATTGCATTAATATTTGTATTAATATTGTTACTATTTTGTTGTAGGTTTGCTGTTGTTGTATGCGTATTTGTGTTGTTGTTTTCAATTGTGTGTGTAGTGACTATTTCATTACCCTGTGATGAATTCACAATATTGCCAACAACAGTTTGTGTTATATTCTCTGATAATGTGATGGTGGCTGTTGCTGCCTCAGCCTCATCAACACTTTCGGCTGTTTCGCAAAGTCCTTTGATTTTCAATTGCTCAGCAGTCCGCAGTAGACCCTGTTAGTGAGAGAAATAAGAAAAAGAAAAAAAATTAAGATTTTTTTTTTAAATAAAAAAAAAAGTAATGTTTCAAGCATAAGGATAAAAATCTTTGTACCTATACATAATTTTTTTTTTATTTTATTTTGTTTGAAGTAGAGATTTTTTTTTTTTGATATAATAAGAAATGAAACTTAATTAAAACATAAAAAAAAAAATAACTAAATTTTAAACTTTTTTAATTTCAAGTCATTTTATATTTTTTTTCTTTTGCTGTTCGTTGTTTCTGCCTCTTTTTTTTTAAACTTGCCTGCTTGCTTGGATGTTGGTTGGTTTTCTTCTTTTTCTTCTTGAAGAAGCACAGAGAAAAAATTGTACACCCTTGCAATTGGCCAAGCAAATATTTACTCCTTCTTAATTTTAATACTCACTGTTTTAAAACACCCCGAAAGGAAAGTACCAGCAAAAAAATCTCAAATTCATTCATTTTTTTTTTCTTCGTATTTAATTTAAAGTTCTTTTTTAGTTTTTTTTTTTTCATTTTTGCATTTTTCGTAGGGTGGTGGTGGGATAACAAATGAGCGAAAGGGGAAAGTGGTTATACATAACGAAATCAACGCATTTTTTTTACACTTTTTTTTTCCTAGTGTTAATGTAAGAAATGATTTTTTCGTTTTATCTTTAAGTGTGGGTGGAGGGAGAAGAGGAGGAGGTGGTGGATTGGAATAAGGTTCTGTGTTGCAGGCTTAGATTTATACTTATAGGTTATATAAAAATATATATATTTTTTTTAAGGGAAATATAAATTAGTTCAGAGTTAATAGGGTAAAAAAAGTTAATGTTAACCCTGTGATATTTCTTTTTTTAAATCTCTCTAAGTTCAAAGAACAAACCAACAAAAAGATTTTAAATAAAAAAGAAAGAGTGCTAATGATTTGTATATTTTTGAATAGGAAATTAGTTTGTGGTATATGACATGGTAGAAGTAAAAGTTGGCAGTAAAACTTATTTTATTGGTATATTGATAGCCATATCTTAAAGTCGAAGCTGAACTGGAGTCTTACATTAATATACGGGTTGTTATTACAAAACAAATGACATTCTGAAGGTGATAATTTGAAGTTAAATCAAATAAACTCCTGTTTTGTTTACCATAGACAAATTTAGCATTTATCAAAGAACTTTAAATATAACTCATTGTCATTAGTAATATAAACAAAATTTGAAACAGACAACTTTTTTTGTATAAATATTGCATTAACGTTCAATTCAATGCGTTGATATTTTAGTCAGCTGTGCTAAGCAACAATTAAAGACCGACAAATTGACATCATTTTATTCCATTTTTTCAGTCTTTCAATTATACTGGTTGGCAACGAAAACAGAGCTTGAACTGCTGATTTCAAATTTCTTTTTTGAAAAATCAATTTTTTGAACACGGGTTGAGGAATTTTATCGAAATTTTGTCTTTATGTGTTGAATAATTTATTCTTAAAAGTGGCATTCCAACTTTTTTTTTTTGAAAAATGTTGGAAAATTTTTTTTATATTTACAAAATTATTTTTTTATGCAAGAAATCTAATGGCATACTTGGTTTTGTGTAAAAGATCACTTAAAATGATGTTTAATTAGTTATGAAAACATATTTTACTTTTTTTACATTACTTATGAAATTTGTTAAAAATATCAAAATTAAAATTTTCCCAAATTTTGTTTAGTAAAAAGCTTTAACATTAGAGTTACTTTTACCATAAGAGCAAGTACGTGCGACCCCAGTCGCGTATTTTTTTTTTTTTTCAAAGACATTGGAATCTTAGTGGTTATTATGACTTTTTCTGATTTGGATTGGAAAAAAAAAAAAAACAAAATACTACAGAAATATTTGATTTTTAAAGTTTATAGGGAAAATAGTGATGAATAAGTGGCATTCCAACTAGCTAAAAAATTAGAACAATTCTTGTATTCGATTTCCTTAAAAAAATTTTATTTAAAAAAATTTAAAGTCTGAAATTAAAAAAAAAAAAAAAACATCTAATCTGACAACTCAATTCATGACTCAATAATTTATCAACTCTTATGAAGTTACATAGCAATTTTTTGTATTTTGCGGTTTTTTCCTTACAACAAATGGTAACAAATGGTAACAAATGATGGTAACGTGTAAAAATTTCACTTGAGTATTTCTTTTGTCAAGAATTAACAATAAAAATAGATTCATCTTTTGCAAGAGGTGTTTTTGCAAGGGGAGAATATAAATATGTACACATATTTTGACGAATCACATTTTTCATTCAAGATATTTTTATGAACTCTTTTGATTCTAAGTTTTCGTTGGTAAATGAAACGTTCATACCAATATTTAAAAGGACCATTTATTTTTAATGTACATACAAATCTCATTTTTCTAGTTTTATAAAGCCTTAAAGAATTTTTTAGCAATATAGAAATTTCAGATGAACTCTCAGTTTTTTTTTTTGCGGAAATTTCTGACTTAACCCTCTACTGCATGAATTAATATTAGCGGACGAAAAAATTAAAAAATGCTTTACATGGGTTCTTTGGGTTGTTTCAAAACGGTTTACATTAAAAAAAAATTGTTTAAATTAATTTGCTTAAAAAATTTGTTTATAAGCCAAATTTGGCTTCGTATGCATTAAGGGGTAAGAAATTTTACTAATTTTATTTATTCAGATTATGTAAAGAATAAAATTAAAAATACCAAAAGATAAATATTTATCATTTAAAAACAAAATAAGGTAAGATAAATACATTGCATTACAAAAGGTTAAGATTTAATTCAAATTTGGCTCATTTTAAGCCATGGAACCGAGAAAAGCAATTTGTTTCTGTCCGTTTTAAATATTTTTTCTGGTTCACATTCTTTCCACTGTCAAAGTAAGTCTTGCTCCAACATTTTCACCCACTCCCAGATCTTAAAAAAACTAAAAAGTAATATAATGATTGAAAAATATTATAGGTGAGCCTCCCTCCCCCTGAATTTTTTGTGGTTACGCCCCTGGAAATAGGGTTAACATAAAAAAAATGTCTCTAAAAGCGAAGGGGCTCCCTTTCTGAAGTAAAACATAGCTTCCAAGCAAAATAAAAATGTAAATAAACAAAATTTTCCAACAAAAAAATTTAACAAATTGTGTAGATTTAAAACCCCTTAATGCATACGAAGCCAAATATGGTTTCCGTACTTTTTGCCCTCCCAAGACCAGGCCAATAATTTTTTTTCAATAAAAATTGGTTCATAGCATACATAATAACACAATCGATCAAAAATAAATTTTTAATTCCACTTTTCTTTCCAAACAAACGCAGTAATTAACACTTAAAGTGTGAATATATTCTACACTTTCGATTTCAATGCACACGACTGATCGACTCACTTGTGATCATAAAATACACCTTTATTTTGTGTCGGACACACGAAAAAACTATCTCTATGGGTTCTCAGAAACACAGAGAAGAGGATTGTATTGAATATTTACCATTTTTTTGTGACAGAGAAGAGAAAAGTGCATACAAATAGACAAAACCATATTTGGCTTCATATGCAGTAGAGGGTTAAAAATAATTAACATTAATTAATTAATATTTCAGATTGTTGATCTGGGGCCTATTTCACATTTTACTCCATCAGTTACGGGCACCTTCGATTTATTTACATAAATATGAAATTTTTAAATTCAAAACTCTCAATATTTTCATAGTCAATCATACAGCGATGGTTACATTCTCCAGTCATTTTTATAAAAAAGCTGTGTCTTTTAATGTCGACTGAATAGTTTCTTGATGGAGATACAAACACTATGAACCAATTTTTTAAGTTTATTTTAGAGAATCTTATTAAAAAAATCAATATCCCTTAAAACGAATTCCATTCGTATTGTGTAGATTTGTGACGAATCCCGAAAATCATAGTTTTTTCGGTTGAAAAATTCATTATAATGACGATTATGGATACATTGCGTCTCAAACGATTGTTTCTTTAAAATTGTGTATTTTAGCTTGAAAGTGTTGAATGCTTTCTAGAACAACACCATTGATTTTATTTGATTTTTTTCGTTCGTTATGGTATTGAACTACGAACTTTTGCAATTAGATATTCCGTTTTGGAAAAATGATTTTTTTTTGTCAAGTTGTCAAATTATATGTACTAACAGGACACCACAAAGTTAAAATTATATACCTTTTTGGAAGTTCGAAAATTCCCAATCAAGAAATAAGAGAACCCCGCATCATCTGAGGAGCAAATCAAAGTGAACAATTTTTTTTAAAGCCCGCTAGCATTAATGATAAAGCGGAGAAATAAAACCACAGGGCAGGCATCCCATTTAGAACTTGTCTGAGTGCATTTCAAAATAGAACCTTAATAAATTGAAGGAAAGATGAACACAAAAAAAAAAAAATAGAGGAAGAAGAAGGAAAAAAAAACTGAAAGAAGAAAACCTAGAACGCTCTTGGTCACCTTATAGGACTATACCCAACGACCGCCCTCCCACCCGCCGTCTATAGATATATCACATCAGAGTATCTACGACTACGCCCGGTGTATATTAGAAGCACTCGACCTAAAAGCTTGTGTATTAGAATGAAAGTTAATTTTTTTCCAAAGTTCTCCATTACAAATACATTGACGAGAAGCAACTATACGACGATGACGACGACGTTGAGAATTGGAAAAAAAGTGAACAGAAAAAAAAAGATCCAAAGGAAAAAGGGTATTTAAAAAAGAAAATAAGTTTTTTTCAGGGTAGTGTGTGAGGAAGGCCCTGCGGAAAAGACAAGAAAAAAAAAACTAAAAAAAAAGGGATTTTTTCTCATCACATCGCTTTTATGTAAATGGAAGAAGCTTCGTCGCTAGATGAATGACTAGCTGAGCAGCAGCGCCCACGGTACCCCTTGATAAGCTGCCCTTTCTCATTCCCCCGTCCGTCCGTCCGGACGCAGGCAAAGGCACCAAACCACCCGAACCCGACCGCACGTAGCTAGAGCTAGTAACATGTTTGCCGCTCCTCCAGCTTTGTTGTTGTAGTATCTCCAATTACTGGCACTTGTATAATTTCGCATTCTTCTTCCCAGGATTTTTTTTCCATAAGTGTTTCATTTGTATCCTTAGTTCTTCAGGAGTTAGAGTACCATCACCATCACCATCACCAGAATATCGGATGGGTGATGTTGGATTGGGTTGGAAAGGGGGGGGGGCCTTGGTTTTATTTAATAGGGCAGACAACAACAACGACGACGAAGAAAAAAAAAGCTTTCTATCTTTGTCTTACTGTTTGAGTTGATTTGACACCATGTCTTTGCTTAAACTCACCCTTAGCGGTGCAAAGGAAAAAAAATTCGAAAAAAAACTATAGCCGAGCAACCCCTATTTATGTACAAAATGTGGACGGTTCTTTTTTTTTGCTTTCGCCTCATATACCATAGGAATCTGCATTTCTCGTGCTTCCGAGGAGTTATTTTTTCCTAACCAGATTCCTTTTTTTTTTCGTTGTTGCTTTTGCCTGCTGATGGTAGTATTTTTTCGAAGCATTTTTTCCTCGTATTAATCAGACAGCACCAACCAGCACCAGAAAACTTGGAAGAACTAGCATTGGAGAGCTTGGAAAAAAAAGAGAGGGAAGTAGTCTTTCAAAAAAAAAAAAAAACAAAAAAAGGACAACTGGAGAAGATTTTTTTTTTAAACGGATTCCCTTCATTGCACAAGGGACATTAAAAAAAAAAAAGAAAAACGAAAAAACTTTGGTTGAGACACAACCCCCTACCCCCAAAAACAGCAGCCCACACCTAGACCATTGAGAGCTGTTGCTAGAATGTAGTATACAAGCGACAGACAGACTCAGAAGAGAGATTTGTCAGATGGTCAACTTATACAATGAAAGAAATGAATGAGAAAAAATATATACGACAAAAAAAAAAAATAAACGATATCCGAAAAGGAGTGGAATTGTAAAGAGCTCCTCTTCTAGATGCACACAAAACAGCAACAACAACAACACAAGAATATATAAAAAAAGTTATTTTTTTATATGCTCTCTCATTCTACTGTGCTGCTTGGTGCTTCTGCTTCTATACTGGACAATCGAAATCGATTATGCTTTTGAAGCAAAAAAAAAAAAAGGTTAAGTGTTTAAAAATATTCAAATAGTGTTCTCTCTGTGGATTAGGCTTTTTATTCGAAAATAATGCAAAGAAAATTCACTTGGACAAATAATACATTGTTTTAAGTTTGACGAAATTTTAGATGTGAATGCATTCTTATTTTTTAAAAGATTTCTTTAAAGAACCCTCACTGATTTGGGACCTGTTTCAAAGCTAACTACATTAACTACATCAGTGACTTTAGAAATCAATAGTTGAGTCGGATTTAACGTCGGAAAATACTTGTTATTGCCTAAATGGTGCAAATGTTCAAACAAGTGCCTCGAGAATTCCATCAAGTCGTATCAATTAATGTTTTTAATCGTTGATTTCTGATGTAACTGATTAAGTAAGCTGTTAAATAGCACCTGACATTGAGTACTAACTATTAAAAGAACCCCAAACAAAATTGACAAAAAAAGAAATTTGCCAAACAAATTTCAAAAAATCATAAGTGAAATTCAGGTTCCCTTAATCTCTGCTGAGATTAAGAAAGATTGTCATGAAATTTCAGATTTACTAGTTTCCAATGAAGCATGCCAATTTCAATTTAGATTAAAAAAATTTGCATGAGATTTGCCACAATCGATTGCAATTTATTATTTATGCTGAAATTTAGATAACTTTATTTAAGATTGAAATATTTTCGGTTGAGCGAACCAGTCTGAGGTCAAACATTTTCTAAATTTTGCTTAGATTTTCTAATTTCTTCTCTGAGACACTAGTTTCTGCTAAGGTTTAGGAAGTTTCAACTAAGATTTGCAAGTCAATGTACATTGTACAATTTTAAATTATTAATTCTACTTATAATCCAGTCAAATAAGGATTTAACCTCGGAATGAATGTTAGTAGAATTTTTTTTTGCTCAATATCTTCCTTTTGCCATTCTATAACATAACTCAAAAGTCTAGAAAAATCTCATGTCCGCTTGTCGCGATTTCAAGGTCAAATCGCGAAATGGAGATTTTCAAAATTAGCAAAAATAGGCTATGGTATTATATACACATATGATACATGATTTCAAAGTATTTTTTAATGCTGATTCCAAAAAATCTAAAATCAAGGCAATCTGACGTCTCTGAAAAAAGTTATACCTGTTTTTCATCTTTCAACCCATATTATTATAACAGTTGCTAACTTACTACCGAAAAACCCTTAAAAGTAATGATAGCGGAATCATATTTTGCATGAGGGTTTTCATATCCATTATCATTAAGAATCAAAACAATGCAATGCAAAAAAAACATTTATATCTATGACAAAATGGTATTTTTTGAGAAAAAGGGAAATTTTGGGATGTGCACTAAAAAACATCCTGGTACAATCTTGGAATTAGTGCTAATAGTCTAATTTTTATGTTTCTATCTTTGTTTGGATATTCTATAACTTATGTCAAAAATCTAAAAAAATCTCATGACCGCAAGTTCTTATTTTCCAGGTTAAACTAAGTTAGGTGCGGATTTAAAAAAAATAATAAGAAAATTTTAGATTCTTATATGTATACCAACATAACCCATATCATTTCAAGGTATTTTTTAACGCTGATTCCAACAAAACCCACAAACAAATCAATATGACCATCCCTGAAAAGTAATGTACCTTATTCATGTTGATCTGACACAAATATCTGAAGAGTAGTTTTTCAATTTTTTCAAATCTGCACCTTATCTTCAAACCAAGAAAATTAGGACCTGCGGACATGAGATTTTTTTAGATTTTTGAGGGTAGTTAAAGAATATCCAAACAAAGATTAAAATGAAAAAATTAGCCTATTAGCACTTATTCCTAAGATGAACAAGAATCTTCTTTAGTGCATATCCTAAAATTTGCTCCTCCATCAAAAAATACCATTATTTCGTAGGTATATATATTTTTTGTAATGGATTGTTTTTATTTTTAATAATGATGGATTCTTAAATCTTATTCCAAAATTTGGTTCATCTACCATAATTTTTAAGGGTTTTTCGGCAGTAAGTTTGCAACTGTTATAATAATATGAGTTGACAGATGAAAAACAAGTATAACTTTTTCCAGAGACGTCAGATTGTCTTGATTTTAAATTTTTTGGAATCAGCATTAAAAAATACCTTGAAATCATGTATCATATGTGTATATAATACCATAGCCTATTTTTGCTGATTTTGAAAATCTCCATTTCGCGATTTGACCTTGAAATCGCGACAAGCGGACATGAGATTTTTCTAGACTTTTGAGATATGTTATAGAATGGTAAAAGGAAGATATTGAGCAAAAAAAATTTCTACTAACATTCATTCCGAGATTTACCCCTTTTTTCTCCTTATTTTACTGTATTATTAGGTATTATAAGATAACAATTTTGAATGTATTAAATGCGTGCAAAACTTAGGGGCTTTCCATGAAAAATGGTTACTTAGGAAATAGAGTAATGGATGGGATTTATTGCAATGAAAAACTGCTATAGAAGCAGATAACTTTTTGCCAAGAGTTAACAAGTGTTTGCGAACTTAACTCCCAAATTAATATTTACCCAGCCAAACTTTTCATCAAGTTTTAAGTAAAAATTAAGGTTAAAACTTGGTTGTTTTAATGTCGTTTACGTTACGCAGCATATGTATCTAATTTATAGTAACTATATTTTGTTAAACTGAGACTTGTGGGAGCTTCATTACCTGTGGTCACAAGCCATAACCACCTAACTCGAGTTAGGAAAACGAGGAATTCATAAAAGGGATGATATTAAATTATTTATAAATGTCCAAATTGATCTAAAAACTGTGATGGCACTTAAAATCTACACAGAGAAAAATATGACCCGCTAAAAACTAACAGATTGCCATATTGTTTTACCGTCCATACATTTCATAAGGAAATCTTATTAAAATCAACGATTAATAAGGTTTTTTTAAGGAGATTTCTTATTATTTTTATAGAAAAAATCTTATTAAAATTTGACTGAAAAGTTGATTTCTTTTGCAACTTAGCACTAGAACAAAAATCGCGATCAATATTTTCATGGCAGCTTGGTTCAGGTGGTAAGGTGGGCGACTAATGATTTGAAGTCTCCAGTTCGATTCCCAGCCTGGTCACTTTTTTTTTTATTTTTTTGTAGATTTTAAAACAATAAGGAAAACCCGATTGTTTTAATAAGGTTTCCTTCTTGGATGAAAACCATAGAGAAATCTTATTGTTTTTGTTCTATTTTATGTGGTCTATTTTTCTCTGTGTATTTGAAACACCAAAAAACACAAAAAAACATTCAAAAATGTCATCTCTATTACAATGGAAAGTTCCATTAAATTAAATCATTGCAGCTTTTAAGCTAAACTGCGAATTGAAAAGTCTATGAAAAAAAAAATCAAATTTGTAATAGTGATAATGATAAATTTCAAATAGGCATAGCAGAACACCTGAACCATAAAAAAAATAGTTGCAAAAACGATAAATGCTCAACTATATTAAAGGGACATTGCGTACGGTAACAAATGAAAATAACTATAATAGCAGATTGCTCATTTGCGTTCATTTTTGCTTTCCGATGTGAAGTACGTTCTCTATGGTACAGACTCCATGCTTCACAAAAACCTTTTATTTGACAATAAAATTCATTTGCTCCCGTCTGTTAGACGGTTTTCAAATATGACATTATTAGGGTTTTTAGGATTATCCGCGTTATATATATGTAAATATAAAGTGAGTTCACTACTGTCCTCACCCCGAACGTTTCGCTTCAAATTACAATGAGCGTGGTCACCGGGTCAAATATGACAAAAGTCTGTTTTTGTATTGTTATCTCACTCGCACTTCAACAGCAAAGTGAGACATTATATTTTAAAAACGTATTTAAAATCCGAAAAGCTGACTGCATGTTTCAATTTATCTTTTCGTTTGATAGAACGGAACGTTTCATTTATTTTTAGAAAAAGCATCCGTTTGCTTCCGTCTATTACAGGTCCGCCTTTATAGTTGAGTCTTAAACGAGCGATGCTACTCCTTGAATATAATCTCGGGTGCAGTGCAAAAACCCGCTTGGCAATAACTCCTCTAGGACTTATTCCCCAAACGGAAAGGAGTTCTTTCTTTGTTTAAAATAGCAATTTGACCCGTGGGTGTATAATCTTTTCATTTTGTCGTAAGAAGAAGATATTAGGTCTGTTTTGTTACTGCCTAAAACAGAAATATTTCTACTTTTTTCAATATTTGTAACCCAAGTCTGGAACTGTGTAGTTTTGTACATTATTTTTGACAAAAATTGAAATATTTCTGTTTAAGGCAGTACCCAAACAGACCTATTGAATGGAACCAGAAGAGCTTGTGCAGTACCGAATCGACCAAGAATCAAAACAAACACACCTTATATTAAAACTAACAGATGCCACCATTTGCAAAAGTTAAGCAATTTCTGTTTCTGTCACTTAAATTTGACCATCTATTTTTTGATCACGAATTTTTTCCTGAACTCGGCCATTATGATGTCTGTTTAGTTACTGCTTAAAAAAGAAATATTTTTACTTTTTCAAAAATTATGTAAAAAATAGTTCCAGAGTACCCAAACAGGAATTGGGTGAAAGATGTTAGAAATATTTCAGTTTTAAGGAGTACCCAAACAGATCTATGATTTATACGTTAGTGTAGACGTCAAACAAAATTGGGTGTGTTCATATTATTGAACTGTATAGCATCAGAATGAAATGACGTGTAAAGCGGATGCTTTTATGAAAATTTGAACCTAACGTGTGAATTTTTTAAGCTTCCTTATTTTAGTAGATAAGAAAAATACAAATATGTACGACACACAAAATGTTTTGTGTTGTGAAAGCCAAACAAGTAACACGACAGCAAACATATCATTTTGACTCAAGGGTTAACCTATCTCAGAAGAAAAAATACCTATAGGGTCACATTGATTTATTGTTCACTCCTACATAAAAAAAAAAATCTTTGGATTACTTAATTCAAGACATTAAGACTCTAGAAACTGAAGCGAGATAATCATTACCCTGTCCTTTAGATTTACCTTAAAGCAAATCAAAAGGCAGCGATAAAACAAGTAAAAAAAAAACACAAAATCAAAGCCCTGTGACCCCTGTTTCCACTGTCCATTCCAATTGGGTTTTTCCATGCAAACAATTCAAATTACAAAGCAATTTGAGATGAAAAAATAAAAGGAAGAATAGGAAAAAAAAATGCAAAAAATACAAAGAAAGAAAATAAGCTTGTTCCATACAAATGCATCTCCAAATTGAAAGGAATGCCTTCGGGTGCAACGTGATGGCTGGACAATTAATCGTTTTTGTCTTAAATCTACACAGAGAGCGCAACTCTTACATAAAACATCTAAACAGGGAACAAAAAAAATCGAAACAAAAAAAAAAATATCCCACAACATCGAACAAAAGACAAATCTAATATTCGTCTTATTCCCAGACAATTTGATTCCCTTGTTAAAGGTTGGCCAGGGCAACTCTCTTCTAATAGCGGCCCAACAGGGCAGCCCTGATGATAGTCACCGCTGCCACTACCGCCATAGTCGTCGGTCGATGGTTCTTGGCAATGTCCGAATGTCTGACTGTGTCGTATCTGTCGATTACGATTGGTAAGTAGCTCCTGCTCTTCAGTGCGGCCATCTTAATTTGCACACATAAAACAAAAACAAACAAAAAATCCAGAAGAAGAAAAAATATAACCACGACACATAGAGCACGACATTATTGCTTTTACTGGAGGAAATAAATTAAAAAAGAAAATTCCCATCGACGAAAAAATATATACAGTTGCTGGCAAATGGAAATTTTTTCCTCCGGAAGATACAAAAACAAAAAAATTGCGAAAAAAAACTTAAAACTTTTTCCCTTTCGCGGGGGATGGGTGGAAAAAAATCTCCATGGTGGTTAAAGGGAGATATAAAAGGGTGCTGTGGTTGCGGAAAAAAATCTAAAAAGTAGATTTTTTATTTTTTTTGAAAAAATGCCACCCTAACTAGAATTTTATATAGAAAAAGAAATGTTTCAGTTAGTTGGCTGCAGGGTTTGGGTTTTATGTTGGGTGGTGAAAGGCGGGGAGGTGAAGGTGAAAGGAGCTGCTGGAAAAGTCTCATCCTTGTGTTCAAAACTACCCGCCTAGCAGAACTTGGCGTGAAAAATAGCAACCAACGAATTGAGAGAGAAACGAACATAAGAAAGCCGAAGCAGGCTAAATAAAAAAGAAAAAAAAAGAAACGGACTCGTTTAAGCTAACGACACAAAATCAATAATTACCACAACCCCCAACCATAAACCACCCCAACCCCATTTCACAGCCAGCCAGCCTTCTTCCTCTCTCCACCTCTTTGGGATGGGATTTTTTTAAAGTTTTTTTTTTCGCTTGCCATTGCTTTGCAATGTGAATCTCATTCCTGCACTTGAGAACGCTATTTGAGTTTTAAGTATTAGTTTAGTTATATAGAACATTTCTTTTGCTTATTTTTCATTTTTTTCTTCATTTTCGATTTTTTTTTTTTTGCTTAAAAAAAGGGTATTTTTGTCGTTGTTGTTGTTGCTGCTGATGCGTCACTAAATAGATTCCTTAATTGCTGAAGAGGATTTGGAAAAAAAAAAATACCCTGAAGGAAAGAATAGATGGAAAAGTTGTTAATGTCAAACGAAATCACACCAGCCAGCAGCAATGTATAACAGTGTGTACTAGTGTATATTATGTATAAGAGAGTTTTTAAATTTTGTTGCCTTTTTTTTTTTTTGTTGGCTAAAGTCTGAAATATACTTTGTGTCAAAGAATATGTATATTTATTTTATATATTATGTATTGGAAAGAGTAGAATATCGCCATCATCATGAAAAATACTTTGTAATTTAATATTTTTTTTGCCAAAAAAAAACTAAATGTTAGATATTTTGTTCGAATGATGATGACAGATATTCGTTGTTTGGCGGCTATCGAATTACGTAAAAAAGTAAAAATAAATGTAGAAACTTTTGAGTTATAAAAATATATAGAATTCGATGTTTTTTTTTTTATTTTTGAAAACTTAAAGTTAAAGTAATTTATTTAAGGAAAAAATTGCTTAATAAGCTAACTCGAGTTTATTCGACCAGTTGAAATTCCCTTCATAGTTTTAAAAGAAAATATGAGATTTTCTTTAATCATCAAGTAAGAGCCATTAATAATCACACAGTAAATTCGTCGGCGTAAAGGAAAATTGTTCTAAGTCCTTAAGAAATCCTATGAACTTTGAACAATTTTGCTTTTCGCCGACGAATTGTCAAATGCTCTTATTTTAGTAATGTCAAAAGAATTAACGTCATAACGCATCGCCATTATTTATAAAAAAAAAAAAAAAATGGCGGAGGATTAAAACACGAAGTTGTCGCTCATGTAGATGTAGAATTTTTCTACCCCGCATTACAAATCAAATAACGTCAATTTCAATAATCTGCAGTTCTTAAAGTTAGTAGGTTAACTAGATGGTGCTACTTGCTATAGTCCCTTTGACATTTGTATTCTGTCAAAAAAGAAGTAGGTATAACTTTAAAAATTATAACAGTCCGATAAAGTAAACAAACAGCACCAAACTAGAGCGGACAGACACCAGTTACGTTATCAATCGAAATTGAATAACTTCTTTTTGATTTTTTCATTGCTTTTCATTAAATTAATAGTTTCAAACCCTAAATAGATGTGTTCATTTGGGTTGCATGTACTGCTAAGTACTTCTGGTTGCATTCAACACCTATCCTTCTATAGAAAAAATTGTCTTTGAATAAATTCAGAAGTACTAAAAAGTACTTTTCTTCTACTACAATTTTATTTAAACAAAATTTGTTCTTTGATTTAACTCTATTCATTAATAGAATGAAACTAACTCTCAGTTAACTCAAAATTAAAACAATTTCTAAAAATAGTTAATATCATTTAGAAAAAAAAAATAAACCTAATTTCGATTTTTGACGCATCGTGAATTTTTTTACATTTGTCATACTGTCATTTTATGTTAATATACGTTAACTCACGCTTTCCTCAGAATGTTAACATTATTTGACGTTTGATGCTTACCTGCAAATAAAAGAAAATAAAATAAATTATTTTTAAGGTCAATTTGGTATTTATTAAGGTTAAAAGAAAAAGAACTCGAAAAATTAACGCCAGTAATCTCCCAACGTTCATTAATTAAGATGCTCATAAGCCATATCAATCACACGCTTTATCTCCATTCATAAGTTATAAGGATCTGTTTATAATCGCTGGAAGAATACCCGCACTAAAGTTTTGATAATTTCAAATAATTTTTTACTTATAATGAAAAATGTACGTATAACTTTTTTAAATATTTTGAAGTTGTAATAAAAAGTCATCACAAAAATGAAATGGAAAACCAATTTCCTTGCAGTGCGAAGAAGAAAAATACGTACCCTGAGCCGATGCATAAGCGTCACGTCGTTTGACGTAACAGTACTCCTGTTACCGGACCTTTTGGTCTTATATAAATTCATCTGAAATTAATTTAGCTTTAGTCTTTTTTCTTTGAAGACAGATTATAAATGAATTTCAAAGACGTATTGTATCAAATTCGGTAAAATAGTATCGAATTTTTCATCCCTGATTTGAATGGCTCTAATCAGTCTGCTGTCATAAAAATCAAAATGGCTTCAAGTTGTTTGACTGACAGATGGCCAGTGAGAGCTTTAAAAATCTGAACATTTGTGCAGATGTTGAAATTATGAAAATGACGTTTCAAATGGATGCATTCAGCACTAATAGGTTAGTTTGATTAAAAAATTATAGATTCGTAAAGAATAATTTTTGTAAGGGTACAAACAAAAAAAAAAATTAAGATTGACTCAAATGAATCAGAAGAAAATAAATTTAGTTACTTTAATTGAATTGTTTCCAAATTCAGTCTAAATGATCTCATTTTGAATACAAATGAAGTTATATTTGCACAAAATTTTGAATGCATGGAAATTATGTGATCAGTGACCACATATCAAACACACCCAAACTGAATATTAATGATGTCAAGTATATTTTAAAATAGAACTGATATGAAAGTTCTAGTAATAGCTAAGGAATTTAATGCAATTAATCTCAAACGACAATCTAATAATAATAATTCTACAAATCTTTTTTTTTTGTATTGAATTGATTGTTTAAAAACTACTTAGCTAAAATAGATGAAGTTTGTATAAATAAAGTCACTCAAATACACATTTACAATACCAAAAAAAAAAAAAAAAAACAATACCACCATTAAAAAAATATAAAAAATGATCCCTAGACCCCGTCAAATCTGCATACATACATATACTCTACACACACACTAAAACATTATTATGGTTAAAGAACAACAGAAAAAAAAAAATGAATTCCAAAGAGTACCAACCACAGGTGAGTGGCTTCCAAGTAAGTGTTAAGTTCAACAAGAGTTTAATGAACTTTTTTTTTTGCCGCTGCTGCTGCTGTTGGTTCTTCCAATTTAAACACGAACAATTTTTGTGTTTGTTGTTGATATTTTCATTCTTTTGAATGATTTTTTTTTTTTGTTGTTTTTGTATTTGTTAATGCCTTAGGTCCCCCAAACCGGAGCTCCCCTAAAGAGCACACGGCATACAAATGAATACATTTGCGTAATAAATTAGCACTAAACGTGAGACTTTCCAAAGGGGGACTTTGCTACGATAGATTGGATGGGGAGGGGGGCAGAGGGGGTTTGCGGGAATAGGGTGGCCAGCAACACAACAAAATTAATACCTACACGCTGTAGTACAATGAGCACTAACAAGTTTAATGAATACATAATAACAAAAATAATAAATGTGCTTATATACAGCTGACGACAAAATTGTTTTTTTTTTTTTTTTATTTTTTTAATTTAATTTTTAATGAAGAGCACAGCACATTTTTTCATTTTTTTTTCAGCTTAAAATAATGAATTTGTGTGCTGATTTAGTTTTTCTTTTTTTGAAATCAGTGGGGAATTTCAGTTACGCTTGCATTTCTTTGATAAAAAATTGCTCGTCTTAAGACAAAAAAAAAACAACTTATAAATAGGTAAGTGGGTTACTAAAGCACACCACACACCCGTACATGTATAAAAAAAAAAAAAAAAAAAAAAAAAAAATATACTTTAATAAAAGATATTGCGAAAAGCAAAAAGTCAAGAAAATTATAGCTGCACCTCAGTTTTATGGCAAAAAAAAAAAAAATAATAAAACAAAACAAAGAAAAAAAGGAGTTTCCAATGATGATGGTGTGTTTGGGTGCTTCATAAGTACCTACTACAAAAGGACACAAAGAGGACAACAAAACCTCAAGTAAAGATTTGTATTTGAAGAAAATAATCGTTGAAGGAAAAGAGAAAATACGCGCTCAAAAAATCATAAAAAAATACAGAAAAATAAAATAAAATAAAACCACCGGCCACAAGATGAACATTTTAGAGAGAGAACTAGACGAAAAAAGAGGCTTTTGCTATTAGAGATGGGATACGACTTTTACATATGATGGGGGGAATTGTATAGAAAGAAGCACAAAAGTGTGGATAAAAATACATAACTTTAGACTGTTTTTTTCTTTCTTTTTTTTTTATTTTTTGTAATGTTAAAGAAAAGGAAATGTTAAGACAAACAAAAAAAAAAAAAGAAAAAAAAAACATTTAAGTTGGTTAAAGAAACACAAAGATAAGGCTTTTAGTTCAATGTGTCTTTGGTCTTTAAGAGGAAAGTATAGAAAAAACAAGGAGACACATTTTTTCAAGGTCGTTAAACGAATAAAATAAAGAAGTTCAGAAACGAAAATCAACTTTGGAATCAATTGGAGTAGGTTAAGATCAGATTTTCGTTTCTTTTAGTTCACAATATAAGATTATTGTTCTCGAAAATCCATCAGTTGAACGTCACTATTGAAAAATCTATTACAATTTAGTACCCTTTGATGTATTAGATTTGGCATCACAGCTGTACAAAAGTAACAGCATTTAAGTCGAATTTTAAAGTAGAAAGGCACATTTTTGTGTCGAAGTTTGAATGTAAAATATAAAAATGCCAACTTTACCGTACGCTTAGATAAAATAGATCAATTTTCTTTAACTGAAAATACAAAAAAAAAAAACTTGGACAAAGCTAACATTGATAGTGAATTTGGCAGGTTTGTTTATTCATCTACTACATTTTTCTGCAAGTTTATTAGGGTTTCAAAAGATAATTTTACTCTACCTTATTTACATTGCGCACTTAATAAATCTGGAGCCAAGGTTCGAATTTAGAAACAATTTGGACACATCTGTCATTTATGGTGTCAAAAATTGTTCATCTACTACAATTTTCTATAAGTCTATTGGGGATTGGGGAAGTGGCCTTTTTACTATTTTTAATAGGAGTTTTCATGTAACGGTGTAAACTCTTGGTAAACCTAGTAAAATGGTAAATATGGTAAACAAACAGGTCTAACTCATATACAATTTTGACACATTTATCACTTTACCAGGTTCACCACTGTTTCATTAATACCCCCCTAATGTTTCCTTAAGATAATAAGATAAAATAAAGATGATGTTGACAGTAAAATGTCAATTCAGTTCCAAACTGACATTTCATTGACATTTAACATCAAAACTGATACGTTTACACTTAACTAAGAGTGTAGATGAGTTATTATGTTGAAAATAATTTAAGATTGTGAAATGCACATGTAAGTATTAATGTCAGTTATGAAAAATTGTATTTCACATAAACTAAACACATTAGAACATTAAAATAAACTTCAAAGAAATAGAAATTAAATTATTTCATGGTTACTGCTAACACATTATTATGTTCTTGTTCATACAATATCATTAAAAAAAATTCTAAACCCCTTCTTTTCACAAGGAAGCCATAGATTATACATCATACATTTATCATGAGACGCGTGTTAGTAAAAATCAATTATTAAAATATATACACACATGCACAATAAAATACAAAAAAAAAAAAAAAACTATGGCTTCATACATAATTCAATTTGCATGGATTGAAAATAACTGACATGAATTATTCGTTATTTAAAATAAAATAGATTAAGTTAAGAACTTAAATGGGTTGTTCTGCTTCTAGTGTCTATGGCAAGATACAGAAAAAAAAATATAAGCGCCAGCCTATTGGTCACTCAAGTAAAAGGTCACGTCATAGTTTTTTTTTTTTGTAATTGAATAAAAATGAATGAATTCGTTCTGAATTTAATTTGTTTAGAAAACGTACGAAACCGATTCGGTGATGAATGGTGTGAATTAATTTCTTACACGCGTGGAATTCTTTTAGCTGTTATTTATCGCGTGGCAACCGGATACCAATCTTACCGCATGAAATCGAATAGGAGTGAAACGGGTGTTATATTACTCATACTCATCATTTAAATGATAATTGTCATTACAAAATATTCATCTCATATGAAACTGTTCTAATTAAAGTTCTTCAGTTTGCATTCAAAGCTTTCATTTTTACAGCGAAAAAAGTTTGAATGCAGTCATCGTTGATACTTTGCAAGATCCAATGGAACGCAACTCATGTAGAAATTTTATGAACCTGCTCATAATCGAACATACCCAAGAATGACAATAATTGTTTACAACAATGGCATTGCTTTCAAAAACTAAACTTCAGGCGTTCAGAGCTCAAATGAGATAATTTCTACAGACAGCTTCAAAATACAAACTGAATGAAATCGCCGTCAGTTTTTTATTTAGTTCTGTTTGTCTACTTTATAGAAAAAAAACCTAAAATAATTAAAAATAAGTTTTACCTCGCCTTAGCTGACACTAAATAATGAGTTATACAGTATAAGATAGTTAAAACCTAAACACCCTTGTACAGAATTCCTTATAGTTAATTCAAGTTGCATTACTAAGCTTTCTGCTTGAATAAACTCTTTAACAATTTAATCTTTTTGTTAGTCCATGTATTTCGCTAGTTTGTTCTGTAAATGTGCAGGATTAATAGTCTAATTAGTTCTTAGAATAAACACCCTTTAATGCAACTTAGTTACATATTTTTTACAGCCCAGGTCGTTACCAATTCCTGATGGTAGACAAAGAATTCTAAATTATGACTTTACATTAGAAAGTAAAACTTGCACAAAATGTATGTATATCCTTTTAAATTCAGGAAACATTAATTAATGTTTTGAGGGTTTGTATTGTTTGGCACATAACTTTCGATTAAAAATTGTTCTAATAACGAATGTAGTAGATTTAGTAGTAGAACGGTATGTATTCAAAGACATGTTTGATTTGATTATATGGTTAGGCCGATATAAGAACACTCAAGTAACAGATGATTACAAATCACTTCATGTTTTGTTGTAAGTAGGCGTGTTCTATTCAAGGTGGGAAAGTAGTCAAGAACAAGAGTAAAGAAGAAAACCATGATAAAGCACATATTTCAAAATCACTAGTAAACTACTCATAAGTATCTCCTTTGCCATATACAAAAATATGCGGTTCCTTTTGTGCGTTAAGTTTTACTAAATGTCAATTTAACAACTAATATAGTAGATTTTTAAATAGAACTTAAACTTGTAGGTACCTAATAGACGTGTTTGTTATTCATAAATCTTCACGTGACGTTTATCTTAACTTTAGATAAGCAATTGGTTATTGATAAGGCACATTGTTGTAGGTGCACATGGTTTTTTATGAAGTATGAATGACAAATCATCATTAATGATTGCCTTCTCTCAGCTTCAACTAACAAATATAGGTTTTCATTTTTCTTAGGTATGTTTGTAACACTCAACGAAAGTGCACGTGATGATAAAATAAATAAATAACAAAAATAAAAGGGAAAAGTACCATCTTCTATTAGCATAATCAAATCTAAACAGAAAATGAAATGAAAAAGTAAAAACGTCAAAACGTAACGCAAAAAAAAATAAAAAATAAAAACAAAAAATAAAAGAAAATATAATCAAATAACAGAACCAGAGACCGGTGAAAACAAACAAACAAAAATAATACAACAAAAAAAAAAGCCAATAAAATTAGTAAACAGAGAAAAACACTCCAAAAAGGACAAGCAACAAAAACAGAAACGACCTTCACCAAATAAAAGATAATATAACACACACTCTTGCTCTTTTTTGTTTTTTGTTTTTTCAAAGTAAAAAAAACCGTTATCGTCGGATGTTTTGTTGTCGTCTCTCCTCTATTACACCAAAGCAACGGAGAAAAGATATGTAACGAAAAACAGCAAAATTCCACATAATACAAAATAAAATGAAAAAAAAAAAAAACAAAAAATAATAAAATATCAGACACAAAAATTCATAAAAAAAAAAAATATAAAGAAAAGGCTGGAAAACGTAAAAAAAAATAAACAAAAAATAATAAAGGGAACTCCCAAACAAGTTGATAGTAAAATGGAGAAAAATGAAATAAAAAAAAAAAAAAAAAAAAAAAAAAAAAGTCTGTCGACAACGACGACGATGACGATGAGGAGGAAAATAATACAATCGAAGAACAAAAAGCAGCAGAAGCACACAGAACACACAAAAGTAGCAGAGCAACAGGAGGAGGAGGAGGAGGAAAAAAGCAAAAGGAAAATCCTCCACACACTTATGATGATGACTGGAGCCGCCACTTGTTTTTGATACTGTAGCCGTCGTCATCGTCGTAGCTAAAAGCGGGAACCGGAGCACATGTACTTAAAAAGGCAACGAAAGAATAACGTCAGAATCGTAGTCGAAACAGCAGCAGTAGCTAAAGAACTGTAAAGTAATAAAAAAAAAACAACAAAATATAAAAAATAGACGCGGCAGCAATGACGAGAATCTACTATTACGTATACCTAGCTACAATGGCGCCCGGGACAAAACTTGTTGAATTTTCGCTTTTTAACCGCCCTCTTTGCCTCCACCTCCCATGAGAGTTCATTCCGCGAATTTCATGCATTATATCGACAATAGAGTCTGCTGAAGCTGATGCTGGCCCACCAAGCACCAGCACCAGCCAGCCAAGTCAGTCATCGCTCCCACGACGACTCGACGCGCCGCGACGTGATGTGCAAAATTTTCACAACGTTTTTCACCTTTTTCCTCCTTTTTTTTGTTGTTGTCGTTTTGTTTGCGTATAGCTTATGTTACACACAACATTTTAGCAATCATCATCATCATGATACACCACATGCGGATAGTCGTAGGTACCCCCGTGATGGTAACACAGCACAGCGCTGAGCGCCATGAGAGAGGAGTTGCTCCTGGTTTTTTGGAACAGGGAAGCCCATTCCCCATAGATTGACTGTGTGTACTGTGACTAGGCACTATCATGGGAAGTACTCTAGCACCAGAAGCAGCAGCTTTTCTGTGGTTGTGTATCTCTGGTTATTGGCTATTTTATTTGTGGCTCTTTCAATTTTTTTTTTTTTTTTTTTTTTTTGTACTTATTTTGGTGTGTCTATCTGATGGCTGTTTATTTTACTTCATCTCTATCTCTTCTTTCCTCGCTATCATAATCATACTACGTTTACGTACACACAATGATGTGTGCAATAAAAAAGGTGAATGGAAAATGAGGGAAAAAGGAAAAACAGGAACACATTTTTGTTACTCAATTGAACATAAGCGAACAAAAATGAAATATAAACGAAAACAGCAACTTGTCATGCTATGTATCAGGACAAAAGAGACAAAAAGATGTTAACATCCAACATCAACATGAGGGTGTTTTACATACAAAATTGGACAAAACTACTTTTGAAATAGTTAACATGATGTTTAAGGACTTGAATGGATTTTTAGGTGGAATTATGAAAGTTGAGGGGACACTTATCATGAATTACAACTTTTTGGTAATTTTTACGTTCCCAATTCGCCGAAGTGAATTTGACAGTTAATTGTAAATGTTATTCTATTACTTTTTTTTTTATTCATGGCTCCTTTCAGGAACCTGGCAACCATGATGGTGTTTTCGTTTGTTAAAAAATATCAATTTATTTTTTTATCTAAATCTGTCAAAAAAAGGATTTTTGATCTGTTCAACTACAATTAAGTAGTCGCAACAACAGTTTTTTGACAGATTTAGATCAAAAAATAAATTGATTTTTTTACCAAACGAAAACACCATGAATTTTTTGACAGGTGCTTCTGTCATATTTTCTAGCGATTTAAAAAATGAACCAGTTCAGCTTTCTGACATAAAGCACTCCATTCATAAGGTGTGTTCAGCATATTGACGGAGGTAAATTTATGTAATTTTCAGATCTTATAGAACATCAATTTGGACGTTTCTCTCTTAGTAGGAATTTGATCAGAATTAACTAACAAATATTCTTACGTTGTGTCTGAATTTTCGTTCATTCACAGGTGGCAAATAGAGGGCTATAAATGGCGATGTCAAATTTTTCTCACAACCTACATCCTCATGCCCCCCCTTTAAACTTTTTACACACATACGAGTTTATATGTATTTTGTAGTGTGTGAACATAAAGATAACAACAACGAGGTTGTCGTCGTCGTCAGAGGGCACATAATAGACAAAAGATAAACATGAATGTTATTTATTTTTAAAATTGTTTAAGGGAATCCCGTTTTTGTTCTCTCTAGACGTTTTGTTATGATGAGTGAATATTATGGTAGAAGTGAGTGCGAGAGAGAGATTGTTGAGGGTGTGAGGTGGGATGGTATAGCAATAATGTCATGAAATTGAAAGGAGACCAATAAAAAATAAAATAAAAAAAAAAGGAGAACTACCTACCAACTCGTCATAAGAATATGTGTGTCTTTTCGTAAAATTCAATTTAGAGTACCTATTTCTATTGTTTTTTTACGATTCATATGTGGATTGAAATGTGCGAAATTAGGTTTATAGGCTATGAGGTCTAAAATGAAATTCTATCCTAATGGGAATACAAAAAAAAAAAAATATTGATGGTATAGGTAGGTAGTTGGGTAAACGTGTTCATAACTAACTTTATTGCTTTTTATTTTATTAAGATCATGACATAAATTGAATTTTGTTTAGATGTCTGTACCATTGAAATAAATTTATTGTTAAGTGTGAGAGTTATTTTATCAAAGAATTAAAATGAACAAAAATTATTTCTTTTTGTATTTTTGTATGACACAATAAAATATCTTACCGCTAAACTTCATGATTGCGCTTTAGAAAATATTCAAATATTCAGCTACTATTCGGTACTCGAACACCGACTATCAAATGAAGAATAAAAAAGACTAAACTTTCCTTTCTTAGTCTTTTAAAAAGTGGAAAAGTGCTTCGTACAGCAGATTGGTCCTTGATTTTTTTTTTTCAAGCAAAAGTCGATATTTCTGTTGTAACCGGATGTGAACTATATTTTTACAAAAAAAAAAAATATTACTTATTTTATTGTAAAAGCCTATTGCTTATTGTCGCGAATTAAAATCGAACTTTTACCATAACGTAAACAGTGTTGGTTGACGGTTTAGATATTGAAAGGGAGAGGGCGGTAGTTTCGTTATGTACCTATCATTTTATGAAAAAGACTTATCACACATACAAAATCTTCAGCAATAAAAAGACAAAAATATACTAAAACTCCAAACATTGAACACGTCGAAACGATTATAAAGAAAAATAAGCACTTAATTTTAAAATTATAATCTGGTCTTAGTTAAAATGTGTGTTTAATATTGATGATCTATAAAAAAATCTTCAACGAGTTAAAAGACTTTTTAATTTGCCTAATTTATTATTTTTTTAATGACCGGAAATTTGAAATGAAATTTGAAAAAAAATGTACAAATTTAATGATTATAAAATAAAACGAGATGACAATATGAATTTGATATGATAATAATTAATATGAAAAGTATGCTTCCAAATTCTGGGTATACGGGTTATTCAATTTTTTTGAAGTCTCGCAATATACAACAAAAAAAAACTTTTTTTTTATTTTAAACAGCTGGTATGGTCTGCTTATTTATTCAGAATTCAAAATATTTTTCACTTCAACTGAAAAAAAATCTTACTTCTGTAATTTAATTGACATTAAAAATCTTTGAATTTCGCATTGGATCACCCTTTTCTTACATACAAAAATGGCGGCGGTAGAGAGATAGCAAAACCAAATGTCAAATGATTTGGCTGTCATTTGTGTTGACACTTCTCATAACAAAGTGGCGTTGGCGTCTGGCACTACTTGACGTTTAATTCAGATTTAAAAAAAAAATGACAGCACATTTATATTATTGACTGAATGAAGCCATTTTTGGGTCGAGTTCAATCTAATTGGAGGAGTTATGTATATCCATGTTCTTTGAAACTTCACACAACTTAAACAACTAAACATAACAGAACTGACGAAATATTTTTTACGAAATCGAAACAAATACCATTCTAAAATACTTCTAGATAGCCAATCCTCAAGTTTGATGAATTCGTTCTAAAAGCATAGAGTCAATGTTATATGCATAATTTACATTCATGAGTATACACAACACATATTTAGGTATATACACTTAGATATGTATCTTAGTCTCTCAATTCAGTTTCTTGATATCGCAATTGATTTTCGTGATTTGATTTTGTAATTGGTCGAGATCTTCACAGGAACAACAACAACAGCAATAGCTATACAATTCTCAACACACTTATATTAATTTGCCAGAATCGTCATGGTTTTAAACTTTTAAACGAATAGCCATAGATACATCAGAATTCCAGTATGCATATACTGTTAGAGGATTTTCTATGCAAATAAACAAAAAACATACTAGTATCCATTAGATTGAAGATAGATTGGTTAATATACACTACGGTTCAATCGATTATGGTTGCTCTTTAAATAAATTTGTTTTTGCTTTAATTTTTCATCAGATAGGTATTTATTTTTCTTAAATTAGTCAATGAATAAAACTGCTTGTAATTAAGAATTGTATTCCATTTTTGTTTTTAATCTGAACGTGCTTCGTTTGTAAATGTCAAACATCGTTGAACGGTTTCATTTTGTCAAATGAAGGTACCTGACCTACAATTGAATTAACGAACATGTCTCTCGTTATAATTTAAACTAACGAACTATTTGCTCTATTGTCAAGTTTATTTAAATGTAGTAGATTACGAAGGGTTTTTTTCGGAAAGATTCAATAAGACAAAAAATAATTTTGTAATAGAAAACTTTTTTCTTACAGATTCTTAATAATTTTTCATTTCTGTAAATTTCAAGGAAAATTCTCCTCAAAGAATCGGACTGTATTAGAATGGAGATAATAAAAAAAAAATCCGACTGGTATTTTAATATTTTTTTTTTTTTTTTTTTACATTTTTTCAACGATGAGCATTGCTGATGAAACTGGCTGTAAGGTTGCTTCATAGAATATAAAACTAGGATTAGGATGATAACAACCGATGTGGAACCGTTACGGAGTATTTATTTTCCGGTTCGATACGGTGATATGATTTGAATGCTTCAATGTTAGCAGAAACACATACGATTTGCAATATTGAGTTTACCTATACCATCAATTATATTAATCAAAAGCTTCAATTTTTTTTTTGCTTTTATATCAAACAAAAAAGAATATTGTAGTTTTATGCGTCTTAAAATAGGATTTTATATGCATCTTAGAGTAGATCAAATGTTTGGAAATCGAAAAATATCAAATATACACAAGTAAAAAAAAAAAAGTCATTTTTTGATTTCTTATCTAAAAAATGAGTTTGTTAGTTTTTTACTTCTCAGTTCTTTATAATTGGTATAAAACTTGTTTGATAGAACAGGGTGACAGATATAGGAAAAACATCAAATATCCTGTTTAGACAAATGCATCTGACAAGTCAAAACTAAGCACAACATATTGTTTGGTTTGACAGTTCGAGTTCTGAATGTTTTCTTTGACGGTTAATGACCAACACTACTTCACTATATAGTTCAAAATGACATGTCACGTAAATTATTTCTAACCTCTGAAATTTTCATGTTATTATTTTCTGAGCGCACTCTGAGCGCTTAAGGTGCAACCATAATAACCGAAAGCAAACATAAAAAAGAAACTGTTCTGTCAAACAAATAAAATTTTTCCAATTGTCAAAATGTTAAGGGATTTTAAAGTAATTTTGGGTAGTAAAAAGGAATTGAAAAAATGTCAGTCATCTAAAATTTTCCGTAAATTGCAATGAGTGACGATAATGAAAGACGATTTCCAAAGCAAAAAATCACTCGAATGATTTATCCAATCATCAACAATTTAAAAAAAAACTGTCAATTTGTGACGTGAAATTAAGTCGAGAAGTGATCTAAACTGCGGAAATAAAACTTAACGAAGACTTCACGAAATGTACCAAACACAGTAAACTCATGGCGCAAACCTATTTAATTGCTTGTTTTTACTCGATTTTGTACCAACACGTTCTTTGAACTTCGACTATTATAGTTCTAACTTATTGGTTGGAAACCAAACTGAACGAAACTAATGATTTTCTTGTAAAATCGATTAGTATCATGAACAATTATTTCTATTATAATTGGAACTTTATGCAAGCATTTTGGAATTAAATTTCTGTTGGAATATTCTAAAATCAACTTAATCAACGTGTAACAAAAAAAGAATAACTGATTCACTTAAAAAGATAAATTCTATTTACATGTTATATCTTATACATAAAGCAGACATTCCATCAGTTAACAATTTAAGCTTACAAAAAATTGGAAGGATGAGAGCTTGTGCTTCTCTCTTTTTAAAAAAACAAAGAAAAAAAAAACCAAAGCAATTGTAACCACAAAAACTTCCAGTCCAGTTAGTTGCTACCACAAAGGGGAAATTGAGCATAATTATATGCAAAATACAGTGAAAAAAAAAAATTATAAAGCAGCTCGTTTCTATATACTTTCAAGTACATAAGTCACATATTCGTGTGCATCACATCAACAAACTAACCCGACGAACTTTTCTTGAAAAAAAAAAAAAAATAAATAAAAAATGTAAAAAAAAATTAAAGACTCGCCACGGTATGGGTTCAGTGGCGGTCGATTTGCCATTTTTATGGTTTCAGGAACGACATAATACTGTCGAAGCAGCACTCTTTATGCTCGCTGGTTGGTTGGTTGGTTGATTGTAAGAGAGAACACAACCTCATATTGCACATTTTAGAAGCAGCCATCAGAAGCAACTTGATATTCCACGTCAATTCCAGCATGATGATGTATAACTTAGCTACCTTTTGCTTGGTGCTATGAGCTTGAGCTATCGACATAACGCGTCGTCGTTATCGTTGTTGTCGTCGTCATCGTCGTCAGTCGATCGCAGTCTTATACTTTTCAACCCAACACACAGCCAAACCAACACCACCTCGTTTCCCCCTCTCCCCTTCTTTGCTCCTTCAGCTGTTGTGGAGTATTTAAAATGCGCAGCCCTATTGTGGTTTTATACACTTCAATCAGAGAATTATAATGCGAAATCAATTTACGGCGACGTATGTTGAGTAGGTAGGTATAGGGTAGTACGTACTACCTACATTGTAGTTTGCAGCCAGCATTCATTTTGCTGATTCCCTACAATTGAGTGCGAGAACACTGAACGAACGAAGAAAAAATGCCAACCTTTCTGCCATCAATCGATTGGCTTGAGCTTGAGAAGCAGAAGCGTACCTAATGGATGCAGAATTGAAAAAATATAAAAACAAAAAAACTCACAGAGAAAACAACAACAACAAAGAAGGTATAAATTTCTGAATCTGAATTCGAGCAACACCATGAGTGGAGCCACAAAATGGATGAATGGCGCATTAAATAAAAATAAAACAAAAAAAAAAAAATAAAAAACTTCTGCCAGGAGAAAGTCAATTAGATTCACCACCACATCAATATATATAATATATATTCCATAAGACCGCATATGAAGACCTGCGGGGAGGGTGGTTTAAAATCGTAGGTAAAACTTAAGAAATAAAATAATAAAAAAAAAAAAAAAAACAATTCCTTCCAACCAACGAACGGTCGTGATATCGAGTGGATGGAGGTTTGGGTAAATAATTTCGAATACGATCGGAATTTTTAATCGAAATGCCGCCAAACTTGAGGAATAAATTTAAATTTTCCTGAATTAAATTTTAAGTTGAAGAACGTGAAGTGCTATAAATATAATAATACCCTCAGAATGACGAACTATAACATAAAAGTACATTCAATCTGACAGAAAAGGGACACTCTTATTCATAAAAGGGTGTTTTTTTTTCTTCTTTGAAGTCATTGATTTTTAAATAACTAGACAATTCTTAAAATTATGGATTATTCAGATATTTTGACTAGCGAATCGAACACAGGAACTTCGAATTTGATATCTTCGTATTAATAATTTTTAATCGCTAAAAAGCTACTAGTAACGAGTATTCGGTAGTACAACTGCTTGAATTTCATGTTTCTCAATGACAAAAAAATATCTTTATTTTTATTTCAACTTCAATTTTTGTTTTCTTTCTCTATAACCTGTTCAATAATGTTGGTAAAATTGTCCAAAAATATTCAAGGAATATTAAGACCACTAACCTTAAACACTATTAAAAGTTCATTCGTACATCAGTGGCCGTGTACATATGCAAGAAACCTTGCTTGCCTAGATCTGCACATGTAACTGCTGGGTTATCATTGCTGCAAGTGTAATACTGGTTTGACATTTCAAGTAAAATCGATTTAAGTAGATTGCTAAATTGAATTGAGTGGATTTGAATTGAAAGCCAACTAGTGTTAAATGTCGATCCACCATCTTTTTTTTATCTCTGCATAAAAAAACGAAGAAAAAAAAAAAACAATAGGTACTACATATTTTGAGATCTAGGCAGCGCTTCGATCACTACTTTTCCTATAAATGAAATTTTTACTATAAGTAGCGAAACGCGTAGATCCTTCAATCGCCAATAATAAACGAAACTTCTGACTAAATTTAAAACGATAACAAAGCAAAAATATTCGCTATTGAAAGTTTAGCAAAAATCAATTTTGGCAGTTTTGACGTTTCAAGCGAAATTGATTTTTGCAAATCGTTTATCAAAATTCTGACAACCTTTAAAGATATTAGCACAAAATGTCAAAACATTTGGGTTTAAAACCATACCAGCGTTATTAATGTCTCTCCCTCTTTTATTACAAATATAGGACACATTTTTTATTCATCTTCAAACATCTCAATTAAAACATATTTGTGTTTGATGTGAAGTTACACATCAGATTATCAGAGTTTTTTTTTCTCAATGGAGTAAACGAAAAAACTTAAAAAATAACTGATGACTATTTCAGTATTGTTTGTATATTTCTCTGGATCGAAATTGAAATTCCACAATTTCTAGCTTAATGGAAATTTAGCCTAAATTCGATAATGTACTAGATGCGAATTTAAGTTTACAAAACCCTATCTTAAAAAAGTAAACCGAAGATTTTGGCAGTTAGGAGCTTTCGAATTTATTATATGCTATGGTTGCGTTTGACACAACATTTTTTTTCTTAAAATGATATATATTTCAGTGCAAAAGTAATAGAAGAGCTTTTAAGTTGAACGATTCAACTGGCAGATCGATAAAATACAAACGTTGTTATGAGAAGCGATCCATAAAAAAACTCATCCACTGAGGTCGTGTCGAATACGTGTATTTCATCGAAAATTGAATTCGTCGACGTAACGTATGCAACGAATTCTATTAATTGAACCCTTGAATACATTCAAACTTTCGCAAGTGATGCCAAAGTGAATCTTCATAAAATTTTCGATTTTGCTAAGAATTCGAGCAAATATAAAATAAAAGATGACTAACTCAAAACTCAGTTCTGTTTGTGTCAATTGAGTATCCTTAATAATTTTATTATATAAAAATTGTGCTAGACGACATTTTTCTTAAACGGTGTTCACATTGAGCTCAAAAAGATGCTGCTTTTGTTTTGCTTTTTTAAAACACATTTAAAATCTTTGAACTCTTTTTGAGTGCAATGTGAACACCGTCTTAAACTAAAACAGTGTTATTAGCAAGATTTTGACATAACAGCAAAAAAAACTGTCAAACGACAAAAAAATGCTGCCAAACTGCTTTTTTTTTAAAGTCCATAGGTTTTCTATAGAACTTGTTACGTAGTTTTAATTGTCGATTGTCAACCATGATACCAAACCATCAGTAAGTCAAATCAGTCGACCGTGTTTAAACTCTTCATTTTTATGTTTCCCACTCCTTGAGACATACTCAATGACAGTAAAAACATGTAATCGTTCGCTATACCAAACACTAAATTTTTTGATGTGATTGTAATGGTGTAATCGTTACAATCATCATCATCAGAGTCGTCGTCTTCATCGTGCATAATCCAAACTCAGGAAAAGACTTTGAGAAACCCTCTTTTTTCTTTTTGATATTGCTACCGAACCACAAAAAGCTAGACAAATCTGTTCCTTCTGTCTTTCATCCTGCTGTTAATGTCGTTGTTGTCGTCGTCTTCATCGTCATCGAATGGTTGGTTATGCCAAAGAAGTTGTATAGTAGTCGATCATGATTTCCCAGTGGCCATAACCATGACTCTTTGAGGTCAACAAACACAGCTGGTTATAGCTTCAAAGCCGACAACAACAGCAACAACAAGAGAGACGCTTAAGACTCCATTAAACAAAAAGAAAAAAATATTTATATACGTTCAAATGTACATAAATTGTATATTCACATTGTGTGCCAACTTCAAAATGTGTTGAAGCATATTAAAAAACTCACTGCTCTAATACATGAGACTATATCGCATCTCTTCTTATACCAGTCTTGAGAATATCTATATACAATTTTTATGTAGATAAACCCAACCAACTTCACTGTGCGTGGTTCTTTTTTTTTTTTCTTGTCTTACTTTGAATATAAAAAACAAAAATGAAGAAAAAAAATCCAAGTAATTGAACCAGGTAAGGTAACCAAGCTATAACCGAGCACCACTCATCCATTCTATAACCAGTTGAATGGTTACGGCAGGTAAACGCAACTAAACTCATCCAGCCAGACAGACGGAATATAAAAGAAAAAACAACAACAACAACAACAAAATACCAAAGTGTATTGATGTTGAGGAGGTGCACTGAAGCATTATCATCATCATCATCATCGTCGTCATGAGTCGCCTCTCAATATCTGGTTTGTGGTAGTAGCACACCAGTCCTAGTTTTTTTTTTTCTTCTTTAAGTCATGTTATAATATGTGATCCAAGAAACTGGGACTTCTTTCTGGCATATCTACCACATACTCCACTTGCTCTTTCATGTGTAATCTGTTTCGTCTTGGTCATCAGACGAAAGAGGTTTTTTACTTAACAAAAAAGAATATTTACAAAAATGTTGTCGGGATATGATAGAGGAGCTGGAGTTACAATAATTTGCTGTCAATATCCTATTAGTCAATATACTTTTGGAAGCGTTTTAAAACACATCAGGTTCAAATTTCTGATACGAAATTTATCTTCAATACAAAGAATCTGCTTCCAAAAATATAAAAGTCTGACTTAACAATGTCAAACTCAATCATTTTGATGCGATGGTACATTTCTCATGCGCATCAGGAATGCAACCTTGATGCTTTGCATACCCTGCCATTGCACGTGAGTGATATTAAAAAAAATTATTGCAAAAGCAGTGATAGATACGACTTTTTTCATAAAGCTAAATTTAAACAGACACTTCACTTTTAAAAAGTGCTGCCAATACTTATTTCTTTTGTGACACGAGCACTCGAATGCGTCGTTTGTATAAGACGGTATTCACATTGGCCTCACTCTGCCGTCCCATTTTGACGTTTATGTGTTGCTTTCTCACTTGCACTTCGTAGTGAGAAAAAGATGCCAAAAAGTGGCAGACAATTTTAAAATCATTTAAAATCTTTGAGCTCACATAGCTGTCAAAATGAGTTGGCGGAATGAGGCCAATGTGAACACCGTCTAAGATTATTTAAAATAGATATATCCGAGTGCGATTGTCAAACAGACAACATGAGCCAACATTGAGTGTCAAATTTAAGATTAATCTGTCAATTTTCTTTAAAGTTCTTTCCAATATTAATTTCATTTTTTTAGGCATTTTAGGTATACACTTTGTCGTTAAGTCGGGTAAAACTCAGATTTGCGTTCTCCATCTCGATTTTAAAGTTATAAAAACCTATTTCTTCTTTCAAATGAAATAAATAACGACTTCTATGTTAGTCTATTTTTCCATCAAAATATAATTTATTAATTTGTTTTATAATAACATTTGACATTAATACTTCTAAATTTGTTTGCATTTAAGAACCGCACCTACTTCTCAAATGTGGCAACAAAGAATCAGTGAAAAAAAAATTGTATTTTACTTAACATCTGAGCAGCCATTTTGATACTTATGGTGTTTTCGTTTGGTAAACAAATCAATTTATTTTTTAATCTAAATCTGTCAAAAGAACAATTTGCGATCTAGTAGTCGCAACAACAGTTTTTTGACAGATTTAGATCAAAAAATAAATTGATTTTTTTACCAAACGAAAATACCATTAAATATGTTTTTTTTTTTGCTGCCAAATTCCATTTGACACTCTGACACTAGGTCTGTTTGTTTTTTTTTTTTTTCTTTTTTCATTGTATTAAAACAAGTTCTGTTTGTTTACCATTTCGTTTTTTTTAAGCGTTTACATAAATCAATTATAAAGAATTATAATTTTTAACACTAGCTTTTTTTACGTATACAAATACATACTTGCATTTCAAGGCTGAAGTATTCGTTAAAAATATTGTGAGTAACATTTCAACATTCATTTCAGCATTTAATTTCAGTTTAACTCATTTCAAATGCTAGTTCCGTGGTTTAACTTCAATCTGTGTAAATTCGAGAAACTACTCTTGAAGATTTCTCATACCAACTTAAACTTTTTTTTTTAATTTTAGCCCAACATTCTATGATTTTCTGTCTAAAATGTACAAAAAATAAATTTTTTAAGACAAAAAAAAAGTAGTATCAATGCAGATTTGTCTGTACGTGACAGTTGAATGCACCTTAAGCAGGTTGAAACACACAAACAAACATTGAACGCATTGATAAGACCCAATATCATAATTTTCTACTTAGGGTATGTTCAGTCACCGAACTCGCATCTATTTGTAAACGATCCAACTTCATTAACTTTGAATTATTTATTTTGTTTCGTCATATTTTACTTACAGGAAGTGTCATAAGGACATAGTTAAAAACTCGACGTAATCAATAAGATATTGGTAAATAATATTCTTCTCTTTCGAATATTCGAAAACAATTAATCAAACAAAAATTTTTCGAATAACAGCTCTTCGAATGACAAGCATCGAAAACACCGATAATTGTATTGATAATGCAGCCCCGGCTACCAATACTTTTCCATAACTTTTCAAACAAGACCATCTGAAGTGAAGTTCAAAATTTTTAAAGGCTCTGATTGTTCCGAACCTAAATGTCACATAACTTTT
Organism: Episyrphus balteatus; assembly: GCF_945859705.1. Classification (NCBI taxonomy): domain Eukaryota; kingdom Metazoa; phylum Arthropoda; class Insecta; order Diptera; family Syrphidae; genus Episyrphus; species Episyrphus balteatus. The sequence goes on from NC_079134.1 coordinate 135,444,370, forward strand.
TATGACATTTGACCAATCGAAGTATCTAAAAACTCAGCACTTAAGTACAAGTGGTCTGCGTTGAACAAGGTTTAACGTTATAGTCATCTTGCTAGAAATGTCAAAATTCTTCATTAAAAGATTAAAACAAAACAATTTGTTGAATTAAGTGGGCATCACTGTCTGATACCTTTTCAAGTATGTACTTTCAGTTTTTTTTCCCTCAGTGTGCAATCTCCTCTTTTAAGCAAAAGAATAAGTACTCAAAGAAGGTACCCATAGAAGAAGCGTTCCGGTGGTAAATATTCAGAGGAAATTGTAAAACCAGCGCCAGATTAAATTTTACAAACGTTAACAATAGTTACACGATTACGAGATTCGAAATGGAGTTAAAGTGGCCTTTTTTTCGATCTCTTGCTGGGATATACGGATGATATACATGAATGCCGAAAGGATGGACGGACAAACACAAAGAAAACTATAAGTAGTTATGTAAATCTTTTATGTGTGTCACGAAATGTAAACAGGTTTTTGACTTAAACATACGCTCCGATGGGAATGGTAAGGAAAGTTTTTTTTTTTTTTTATTTTCTCTGGTTTTTGAAAATAAAGAGAAAAAAAAACATCATTTATGTAGTGAAACTTAAAGAAAAAAATTAAGTCGTTAGCACAATAAATATAAGAGAGAAAATAATAATTTAAAGGATTTTAATCCATCAAATGAAAACCGAAAGTCATTTTTTTTTTTATTTAACTGTGAACATGTGTGCGAGATGTTCTTTTTATATGAGATTTTTATAGAGTAATCCGATTAGGTATAAAAGAAGTCAAGAAATTAACACAAAAAAAAGGAAAAAACTATGCAATCAGGTTCTAAAGTAATAGTTTGAAAATATATATAATCATGTAGTTTTAGAATTTCTCAAGTAATTTATCCACATTCAACTAAGCCTGATAGACATTATATAATCATTAATCTCCGGCATGGAAAGGTTAAGTTGTTAACATGACCTGACCATCCCCACATGTTATTTTTTTTTTTTTTTTTAATATTTTGTGAGAATTATTTGTAGATTTGTTTTTTTTTTTTGTTAAAGTCGTTAACAACCTTTTCTAGATAAAGACACAAGTTCAAGGTTAGAAAGCAAACATAGGAAATAAGTTTTGAAGTAAACCTTGAAATAATTAATTTTAAAAAGAATGGTTTTTAATTGAATTTACAATTAGTAAATTTGTATGTATGTATGTGTAAATATGTACACTCCTTTTCAGCAGAATAGGTACACAACTTTTCAAATACTCAGTATTCGTTTTTTCCTTACAGTGTAGGAAAAATAATAATTTTTTGAAGTCAAGCCATTGTTTAAGATGTTAGCAGAATCAGCAAAAAAAAAATAATTCAAAACGTGGGGTTATTTTTCTTGTTTCTCTATGGCAAACCATTTCACATCGAAAAACTGAGTATTTTTTTTGTTTCATCAGAATAGGTACACATAGAGAATGATGTCAAAGTGGTCCATAAAATGAATTTAAACCAAGTTCTTCTTAAAAAATGTATTTTACTTATTTTATTTTTTGTATAGTGGCGTTTTTATTCATAAAAAATAACAAAACTGTCCAGGAATTGCATTGTTAAATCTCTTTATGCAATCTTATCTGAATCTCTTACAAATAATTGTGACCATTCTTCACGTTTGAAATTCATTATTTGTATTATCGTAGTAGATTACTTTCTTCCATGAATTAACACTTCTTTTTTAACAATGATATTGGTCTCAAAATGGTTTCTCCTTTCGCAGAATGTTAAACTGATAGTTTAACTCACCAAGGGCATCAAAATTAAATGTTCGTTGATCCAAAAATAACAAGAAATACCACTCAACTTTTCATGTGGTAAAGGATTTCAAAAACCTTGAACGCATACAGTTCTGGTCTTGGTGTAGTGATGGTGTTTTTTCAAAATTCAGCCATTTTAGAAGATTGGGACTAATGACCATTCCATTTACTGTCCTAAAATTACAAATAACAACTGTTTTTACTTTCATTCTTGTTGTTAATCCACAAAAACTGGTAGCACATGTAAAAATTTACTCGTCTAAGAGTGTTTTTTTGCATTTTTTTTTGCCACCATTCATTTTTTTTAACCCCAGAATGTTTGTATCTGAAGTCTGGATAGAGCATATTCACAATTCGTAACTTTTTTAAACCATACCAGTACTGGTTGATCCTTCATTGTTTGTTTTTTTTCCTAAGGTGTCTTCGCCAAATTTTAGCGGTTTTAATCCACCCATGTTTTTCAAAATGGTAGTATGATTATCAAATTACACTTAGGAAAGTCCAGTTATTTGTTTTAATGGTAAATTTGCCCCAAATCCACAAAAACATTAAAGATAACAAGGGTGTACCTATTCTGATGAAGAAAAAAATAAGTTAATTTTTCCTCAAAAAATACTTTACAAGAAAAACAATGGGAAAGTTATGGTCCATTTTGAAATAATTTTAGCCGTTGCTTTTCCTAACATCTTAGATTATCAAGAAACAATAAAACCTTGTTAGGTCACGCACCACTATTGGGAACAAACGATTAATGAACATTTGAAAAGTTGTGTACCTATTCTGATGAAAAGGAGTGTATATTTGGTGATGGTTTTTTTTTAAATATTTTAATTTTTTTGTAATAATTTTTTTTTTAAATTAATTTGTAATTATTGGAATACATTGCGGAAAAATTTTCAAAACATAGTTTAGAAAAAAAAGAACGATTTTGAAAGCCGATTTGGAGCAATTGTTATTTATATCGATACTAATGATACAATTTCATGGAACAATTTAGGTAACTTGCTTGTATAAAAATCTAATTAATTTGTCATTTCAACGAAGTTATAGGTGAAAAATTCTTATGCAGCACCTAAATAAGCTTATTTTTTGACGTTTTTAGAGATTAAAAAATTTTAAACTTATCGCTCTGTGAAATTACTTTAATGGTTTTTTAAGCCCAATTTTGATGTAATTTTGTACTGAAAAATGTTCAAAACGTACAAATTTGGGCATTTCGTAAAATTTTGTGATATCAAACAAAACCATTACTTTTGTTGTTACAGCTTTAAGCTTTTTAATCAAATTGCATTTTTTTGTACTGAAATTAGATGCTTTAGTTTACTTTTGATTCCATTTAACAGTCAATAAAACTTCACCAAATTCCTTCACAAAAAACAACTTATTAAATAAGAATAAGCATCAATTAAGTTTTTCGTCACGTGTGGGACAGAAAAAAAGAGGTGATTTTGAATTGTATAAGAATTTGTTTTAATCTTTTGGTTGCACAAAACATTTGTAGCTACTATTACAAAGAGATTGTTCTAATATACAAAAAAGTATGTTATTACTGACACGGCAATGGTTTTTACTTTAAAAAACCAAAACAATAGTAAGTGTTAAACGCTTAATACATATACCATAAATTTACATATTTGCGGAATTTTTTCATTTTCTCATGACTGATTGCCGAATTTGGTTAAAGAATTGAAAAGATTTTATGAATTAAATTCAATTAATGGATTGAAAAAAGTTCAACTTGTTAAAAAAAAATTCATTAAATGCATAATTAGACTTTTAATAATAATAATTTAACTAAACTTTATTTATAAGATATTACACGGAGAAAAAGACCACCTAAAAACAAGCGAATGTCTGCATGGTTTTTTGCCAAGATGCACTTTATTTAGGATGAAAATCTTCTTATTATCATACAAATAAGAAGATTCTATTTTAAATTGAGTGGATTGCCGCTTAATTAACCAATTGACATGTTCCTTTTTCACAGCTGTAAAACTGATAAAAATAATAATAATTTATCACAATTTATTTAATTTTTTTTTGTTATTTATTATTTTGAACTTTGGCACTACTTTTATCCACTACTTTTTATATTATGTAAAATGTTGCATTAGTATGCTCAGTAGGGTGGGTCAAAACATCGAAATTCTTTTTTTTTTATTTGGTACTCCAAAAAATCGATTGCTAGACCCCTCTAGGATATACACACCAAATATGAGCTCTTTATATTAATGGGAAGGTCCTCCGCTTTGCAATTTTCCATTTTTACATCAAGCTTCTACTAAAAAAAAATAATTTTTTTATTAATTGACTTTTTAGCAAATTTCTTTTCATATTCTTGTAGGAAATTGAACGCTCTACAAAAAAGGCCTTATACACTTTTTTCGTTTATCTAACCGTTGAATAGATATTTGAGGTCCAAAAATAGAGAAAATCTTTAAAAATTCGTTTTTTGTTCTTAATTATGTAACAAATTGAAAAATTATAATATTCAAACGCGCAAGACAAATTCTTTTTGCAAATTGATTGCTCCACAAAAAAGGTCAATAACTTTTTTCATTAATCTAACCATTCTAAAGATATTCGAGGTCAAAGTTAAAAAAAAATATAAAAACATTTTATATTTTTAAAAAATTTCCAATTCACTGAAACTTCATTATTTTCAAATAAACAAGATATATTCTTGTAGGGGCTTAAACGTTCTACAAAAAATTCCTTGGAATCAAATTGATTGCTTTAACCGTTAAGAAGATATTCGTATCCAAACCAATGCTCACTGATTTCAATAGTTTTCTTATGACCCGTATGCATTGCGATTTGGATACGAATATCTTCTAAACGGTTAAAGCAATCAATTTGATTCCAAGGAATTTTTTGTAATACGTTTAAGCCCCTACAAGAATATATCTTGCTAATTTGAAAATAATGAAGTTTCAGTGAATTGGAAATTTTTTAAAAATATAAAATGTTTTTATATTTTTTTTTAACTTTGACCTCGAATATCTTTAGAATGGTTAGATTAATGAAAAAAGTTATTAAGACCTTTTTTGTGGAGCAATCAATTTGCAAAAAGAATTTGTCTTGCGCGTTTGATTATTATAATTTTTCAATTTGTTACAAAATTAAGAACAAAAAACGAATTTTTAAAGATTTTCTCTATTTTTGGACCTCAAATATCTATTCAACGGTTAGATAAACGAAAAAAGTGTATAAGGCCTTTTTTGTAGAGCGTTCAATTTCCTACAAGAATATGAAAAGAAATTTGCTAAAAAGTCAATTAATAAAAAAATTATTTTTTTTTAGTAGAAGCTTGATGTAAAAATGGAAAATTGCAAAGCGGAGGACCTTCCCATTAATATAAAGAGCTCATATTTGGTGTGTATATTAGGGTGGGTCAAAAAAATCGAAAATTTTTTTTTTGATTTGGTACTCCGAAAAATCGATTGCTAGACCCCTCTAGAATATACACACCAAATATGAGCTCTTTATATTAATGGGAAGGTCCTCCGCTTTGTAATTTTCCATTTTTACATTAAGCTTCTACTAAAAAAAAATAATTTTTTTATTAATTGACTTTTTAGCAAATTTCTTTTCATATTCTTGTAGGAAATTGAACGCTCTACAAAAAAGGTCTTATACACTTTTTTCGTTTATCTAACCGTTGAATAGATATTTGAGGTCCAAAAATCGAGAAAATCTTTAAAAATTCGTTTTTTGTTCTTAATTTTGTAACAAATTGAAAAATTATAAAGATCAAACGCGCAAGACATATTCTTGTTGAAAATTGATTGCTCCACAAAAAAGGTCTTATTAACTTTTTTCATTAATCTAACCATTCTAAAGATATTCGAGGTCAAAGTTAAAAAAAAATATAAAAACATTTTTTATTTTTAAAAAATTTCTAATTCACTGAAACTTCATTATTTTCAAATTAGCAAGATATATTCTTGTAGGGGCTTAAACGTTCTACAAAAAATTCTTTGGAATGAAATTGATTGCTTTAACCGTTTAGAAGATATTCGTATCCAAACCAATGCTCACTGATTTCAATAGTTTTCTTATGACCCGTATGCATTGCGATTTGGATACGAATATCTTCTAAACGGTTAAAGCAATCAATTTCATTTCAAGGAATTTTTTGTAGAACGTTTAAGCCCCTACAAGAATATATCTTGCTAATTTGAAAATAATGAAGTTTCAGTGAATTAGAAATTTTTTAAAAATATAAAATGTTTTTATATTTTTTTTTAACTTTGACCTCGAATATCTTTAGAATGGTTAGATTAATGAAAAAAGTTAATAAGACCTTTTTTGTGGAGCAATCAATTTTCAACAAGAATATGTCTTGCGCGTTTGATCTTTATAATTTTTCAATTTGTTACAAAATTAAGAACAAAAAACGAATTTTTAAAGATTTTCTCGATTTTTGGACCTCAAATATTTATTCAACGGTTAGATAAACGAAAAAAGTGTATAAGACCTTTTTTGTAGAGCGTTCAATTTCCTACCAGAATATGAAAAGAAATTTGCTAAAAAGTCAATTAATAAAAAAATTATTTTTTTTTAGTAGAAGCTTAATGTAAAAATGGAAAATTACAAAGCGGAGGACCTTCCCATTAATATAAAGAGCTCATATTTGGTGTGTATATTCTAGAGGGGTCTAGCAATCGATTTTTCGGAGTACCAAATCAAAAAAAAAATTTTCGATTTTTTTGACCCACCCTAGTGTATATCCTAGAGGGGTCTAGCAATCGATTTTTTGGAGTACCAAATCAAAAAAAAAAATTTAGATTTTTTTGACCCACCCTAATGCTCAGTCATTTTATTGTGAATGGCTTATAGTCCAGTGCATTTATAATTTGACCCAGCAGTTTGTACAACCCCCAAATTTTTTTTGCTCATTCGATAGAGCATTGGCTGAATATCATTAACCTGATTTTTCGCACTCGCGAAATTCACCTTTCGGCTGCCATCTTGGATTTTAGTTTTTGTTGAATATCTCAATTTCTATTTATCCTACATAAAAGTTGTGCATACAAAAAACGTAGGCAATTAAATTTCGCGTCTTTTATGTTTTAAACACTTTTTCGATATTCTGAATATTAAAAAAGTTACACAAACAAAGTAAAAAAAAACAGAAAAAAGTGACAATTTGAAAGTTTTGAGCACTTTTTTATCAAAATTATGAAAAAACCTTCCGAGATAAGATTATTCACCTTAAAATTGTCTACAACTTTGCTATACAACTTTTTTTTCTATCGCTATAAATACAAAAGTTATTAATTATTTTTTTTTTGTTAAAAATGCTCTTTTTTGTTTGTGTTTTTTACTTAACTTTTTTCTAATTTTTTTTTTACCAAATCTTGAATTTTAAATGATTAGTGAGTATTTTATAGCTTTATGTTACAAGAGAAAATTCAGGACCTGCAATTTTTTTATATTTAAGTCTCTTCATTGCGTAAAAAAGGGGTATTTTTTAACAAAAAAGTATTAATAACTTTAATAATTATAGCGATACAAAAAAAAAAGTTGTATAGCAATGTTGTAGAAAATTTTAAGGCGAATAATCTTTACTCGATACGTTTTTTCATAATTTTGATAAAAAGTGCTCAAATCAATAAAATTGTCATTTTTTTCGGTTTTTTTTACTTTTTTGGCTTGTAACTTTTTTAATACTCAGAATATCGAAAAAGTGTTCTTAACATAAAAGACGCGAAATTTAACTGTCTACGTTTCTTGTGCACACAACTTTTATGTAGGATAAATAGAAGTAGGATAAATAGTGATATCATTTTTCAACTACATGAAGACCCCACCAAAACCTTTAAAATTGTCAAATATTGCTTCGGAAATCAGAAATTTCAGACAGTTGCGTAGTCAGCATAAGGCTCTGACCCATTTTGGCTGAAAATCTGTTGAAATTTTTGAAGAAATTGTAAGCGCAGTAAAAAAACACAAGTCTAAAAGCGATGAGCTTTGAGCTTTCCATTAAGCTGAAATACGACCGAATTTTAAAATTATTCCTTCATAGATTGATAGATCCTATCTCGAGGCATTGTTAAAAGTGGTTAAAAGTGGTAAAAATTAATTCTAGTACACTCAATATATTGAAACAAAAGCCTTTTTCCAAAACGAGCAGAATTGGTCAAGTCCAAATACTAATATGATACTCTCCATTTTTGGACAATGAAGCATTTTTTTAAATTTTAATCAGGAAAATTAATGGTGGAATAATGTAGAAAAATAATAAAATAAAAACGATTTAATTTATGTAAAGAGCACTAAGTTTTAAACAACTTTTTCAAAAAAGGCAAAACATTTGACCACTTTTGCTCGTCACTGTAGGTATTTCGATTAATTTTTTTTGGGATGAAATTCAAGTGAGTTTTTAGATTAAGCACGAGAATCATACATCATAGGATTATTACATGACTCAAAAAATTATGCTTTTAGAAGCCGCCCACAATTTCTTCCTTAGCCAAACTTAAGTTCGGCCCAATCTTATAAAGAATTTTGTATTTGAGCCAAAACTAGGTGTTTGCAGTTTATTATGCTTTGTGTAATTTTGAGTTGGACTTTTATGATCTTTGAATTTGTATTATAAAACAAATAAACAAAAAAATGAATCCAATAATTTGCCCGACGACGTTTCGTTTCGACATCTTCAGGGGTTTTAATTTGATTAGACTTGTCCTTAAATTAATTTTTATCAAGGGTCATATTTTAATTTTATTTAATAAATTAACATTTTTAGTGCACTATATTGAATAAAAAACGGAAAAAACTATTGTAAATAGTTTTTTTTTTTTTTTGAAAATTAGACAGAATAGAAACTTAAAACCTATTATCAGAGACTAAATTTGTGTTTTTTTTTAATATTTTTTTAAAAATTGGTATCCTTTAAGAAAAACGATCTTGTTTCAAAGTTTTATGATTTTGAAACAAAAAAAAAAATGTATGCAATGACTTCAAATTATCCAGCATTCGAAAGCCTTCGCCGCTTCTAGTTAAACGGCAGTAATGACTTTCGCTGCTAAGTGGCATTTTACAAAACCAATGGACTGAAACTTCGGTTTATTAAATTCATTTATCAATACAAACAAAATTAACCTTTATGTAATATGCATAGCAACCTTTAACTACAAATTTTTAATAGGGATCTAGTTGAATTTGGAAGTAATTCTCTCAAATCAACAGAACCATGTTAAAAGTTCCTATTTAACTGGATAAGATGAGACATTTAAAAGTCAAAATAAACTTTCAAAAATAATGCACAGTACCTATTGATTTTTAACCAAAAGAGTTTTTTTTTTTTCTTCCTTTAAAATCAATTCAAACTCAAATCGTGTCCTTTATGTACATATTTTATAAAAACAGGTAGGAAATGTATATAGGTAGCTGAGATAGGTACACAAAATGTATATGGTATTTATTCGTCTGTACAAAAAAAAAGGAACATCACAAACCGGTTTCATCATCAACATACCAACATAAATATTCACTTCGCAACGCAACCCAAGAATTTCAATCATAATTCCTGTCCAATTCTCCGAAAACACTTAAAGGAAATATCTGTTTTGTGGTGTAGTGTAGGTACACTGAGAATCAAAAATGAACTAACCAGTTCACAATGTCAAAAGAAGTAAAAAACAACAACAACGAAAAAAAAGACTAAATTTTAAAGACAAATTTAAAAGAAAAAAAAAAAAAAACTTTACCTTAAATATTAAAAAATCATTCAGCACGTGTTGCGCATAGAAATCCAAAAATAAACTTCAGCAAATCCTTAGATTGTGTAAATTATATATAAAAACAAAAAAAGAAATCTTTTATTATCCTAGAAACACAAACAAAAAAGAAAATAAAAAAAAAAATCAGAAAAAAAAATCTGCGAAGATCCGAGACAAAACAAAAACGCACAACAAAAAATTTCAATGTCAAACTTCGCACGTCATTTCACTCTCAATTCCGTTTCCGTTTTACTTTTTTTTTCGTTTTTATTACATTTTTTTTTTATTTTATTCTATATTCACTTGTTCTAAAAAAATTTATTACATTTTTATGATAAATCCTTGTAAAATCATAAAAGAATAAAAAAAATAAGAACAAGAATATTACAAGAGATACCGATACGGACAAAAAAAAACAAAACATAAGAAAAGTAGTAGAAAAAGAAAAAGGGAATGCACAAAATTACAATAAAAATTACCCCAAATGCGAATAAGGAAGACTCACACAAAAAACACGTTATTTAAAATGTTGACAACAAAAATACGGTTGTTTTTTTGTTAATCACTATTTTTTTTTATTTTGCGAATAAAAAGTGCATAGCAAAGCATAGGCACACGAAAACAAAACAAAAGTACTAGAAGAAATTGCTTAGACGAAAGCAATGATGACGACGACGGCAACAGAAACGGTAATAAAAGCACGATATTTAAAACAAATTGACAAACACCGAACTTCGACAATTAGTGCTGAGGCTTGGAATAAATGCGGTGGCAGCCAGCCGAACAGTAACAGAAGACAAAAGGCAAAAAAATAAAAATAAACCAACAGACCAAAGCCGAGGCGCAACGTTACAAAATGATGGAATTGATGATGATGGTAGTGTAGTGATGACGAACAAAAAAAAAATTGAGCACAGAACAAAAAAAATGCCTTAGTGGCGACGACGATTACGAAGACCACTACAGGAGCGCAAGCGACAGGTAGGTCCACCAATAGAGGCTTAAACAAAGAGGGTACACGGCCGACAGGTAGGCTTGCAGAGATATAGTTTACCAAGGCCGTAGTCAAGGGGAATTTCGATTAACATCAAATCTACTACGAAGATAGAAGATAGAACTAATGGACTAGAAACACCGCAGCCAGGGTTAGACAAACTGTCAAGTTTGAGATAAACTACTAGTAGATCTAGTACTACAGTAAACAAACTCGATTAGATGGGCCGTATAGTTGATAGTAATAGATTCCTCAAAGAAAGCAGTCAACGTTGTTTTATGTAGTAAATTAAACAAATTGTAGCAGATGTAGTTTCAAACGTCAAATCATCTTACAACTTGTTCTTATGATATAGTAATTTCGTACATAGGTTAAAACGTCAAATCATTTGAAAGTGTTCATATTCATATAGCCCATATATTAATGATAAAAATTAATATGATGAATATTAATAAAATTAAAAAAAAAAGTCTGAAAATATGAAATGGGGTATGAAATGAAAGCTTGTACGTGACGGCAGATTTGTCTGTACGTGATGTTGGAATACACTAATATCCCTAACTTGTTGCCATTTATGTTGAAGATTGTACTGTACACTGAGGGAAAAAATAAATTGAAGTTGAAACGTCGTTGTTTCAAAGATGAACTACTTTGATTTATGTGACTTTAAGATACGAAACCATAAAAAATTTACCTTTTTTCCACGTTGATTTTAAAATGTTCATCTTCAACGCAAAATCATTCCGAATAATAGTTAAATCACAGTGGTTTTCATTGATTTCACATTGTTTTGTGGTGGCTCTTACCTCAATGTACAATAATTAATTAGTGGTACGAAACAATTCGGAAGTTTTCTTCTAGTGAAATACATTAAATATTTTCAAAATGGATATATCACTTCTAAACTCTATTCTGGATTGACTTCATTAAATGCAAGGATGTTTTTTGTACCAAAAACTATATAAAGAACAAAACGAACACGGTTCTACGAACATCGTGCTCGAAGAGATGAAAAAAGAAGCTAAACACAAATGGAATCTGCATTAAATTAAATGGATTTCTTCAATATTTTAAATCTGAAAATCGTTTTTTTTTTTTTCAGAATTCATTCGGGGTAAATTTATTTTCACTTCTAAAACCTTATACTTCACTATCATTGATCACAGTTCGAAATCGCAATAAGAAATCGTTTCATTTATAATTCGAAATACTTATTAAAATGAACTGAAATTCATTTTAAATTTAAAAGAGTTTAAACGGATTCTATTTATTTTTTTGGATTTAAAATGGAGTAACCCGAAAAATTCCTCTTAATGCTATCAACTCCGAAGATTATTATTTATAACTTTAATTTTTTGTTAATAGACAGCCGATCATCTTTTGTCGAAAATAAACGTGCCACTGACACCGATGTTATATGTACAATCCTTTGAATTCTAATTAATTCTTTCTTAAAGAATATCGATGGCCTGACAGAAAAACGAAAGCCAACCTGGGGGCCTTCTCTGTATTTTGTTCCGAAAATTCGAAAGTGTTTCCGTTCCGCTGTTGAATTGGTACTCTGTAAGACTTTCGAAATGGAAAAAATAGTAGTTAATACTGTTTCCATTTACGAATTAGTTTTTTCGAATTCCAAATTATTTGTTATGTGATTTGTCAAATCAAATGTCAAAATAAATAAAAAACGAGTTATGTAAAAAGTTATTCAACCCTTCCTATCGTTTCTTCATGCAATTTTGACTTTTGAATTAATGCAAAACCACCCTGTAAAATTTAATTGAATTGGCTTGGCATGAATGAAGTGTTCATTCTAATATTTTAGAAGAAAAGTGTTTCTTGGACGGAAAAGGAATATTAGATTTTTTAACTGAATGTTAAGGAGTATTCATGAAACGGTGTAAACTCTGCGAAATGAGGTAAACGAACTGTCAAACTTATACAAAATATTGACACATTTGCCAGGTTTATGCAGAGTTAACACCGTTTCATGAATATTTCGGAGCAATGTAAGTAAAGTTGTACGTGCTCTTTTAATTCACGTACAATATTTTTCCATTGGTCCGAAAGTAATAAAAGTTATTAAATTTAATTTTCCATTTCCATCAACATAGTATGTACATTGGTTAACCATAACTCCCTTACGAGAGCGATCGAGAGCGATTTAAGAAAAAAGCAAAAGGGGTATTTTTGGAGACTTTAAATCTGATGTAAAGGGACAAATTCGCCGTCAATCATAAATTAATTTTTCTGACCCTCTTGGTACTAGATTATCTATCTTTCCTGGACAATAATCTTTTTTAACGTTTCAGTCTTTAAAATCTTAAGTATTAATAAGCAATGAAATTCACAGATTTTCAACGGTATAAACTCTTGGTAAACCTGGTAAAATCCTAGATATGGTAAACAAACAGGTCTACCCTATATACAATTTTGACACATTTACCACTTTACCAGGTTTACCACCGTTTCATGAATACTCCTAATGATAAATGATCAATTTAGTAGAAAATTTAAAAATTGACAATTAAAACGTGGAAAACGATTTTTTTCTTTAACTTGTTCTGACAATATTTTGACGCATCTGTGCAGTTTCGATCTGTTCGATTGTAATTTTATTGTAACATTTTTCATTCAATTTTTTCACCTCTCTATATTCATTTCTACACACGGCCTTGTACACTGAGTCAAAACAACAACAACAACTATAAGAGAGAAGCCCATTTCAGATTTGTCCATCATTATAAAAGAATACACAAGACAACAAGAGTAAGAAATAAATATAAGGTAGGTAACTTATTTATTTATTTTATTTAATAGCGAGAGCTTGTTTTTGTATGTTCAACTTATTTAAGTGTTGATGTGGTGTTGAAGCATGGGCAGCAATATTCTACAACACGGTGTGTCAGAGAGTTCCTTTCCAGAACTTATATAAGTAGTTTTTTTATTTTTTCTTCTCTTTCTTTTGGATTTGGCAGCAGCAGAAACAACAGAGCAACAGCAGGTAGGTTAGATTATGTAGGTATGATGACGATGTCGACGGTTTAAAATGAACAAATGTGAAACAATCGACGACGACCGACGACGAAAAAAAAAAAAATAACCATCAAGTGTTAAGTGTATTGGTTTATATACCTTAAACGTCAGATACATTTTTATTTGTATATTTCCAAGAACCTTTGCGACTAATTTGCAGGTAGGTACAAGTTTTTAAGACCATATGCAAACTTGAAGGTTCTTTCAGACGTTAATTTTTTAAAGGATTTTTGTTTGGGTTGTTTTGGAAGTATTTTTTTTTTATCTTTAAAAAATTAGAATACCTATTAGATAGATATGAAGTGGACTATTTTGGCGCCGCCTCTCTATGAGGTCTTTGCAGCGACACAAAATCTTATGTAAATAATTTTGTTTTTTGAGACAGTAGGTATTTGGCGACAAGAAATTAATTGGAAAAATAAAATATAGATAAGATATGTTTCGCAACTCTCAAAGAAGAACCTAGGTCAAAATGTCAAAATTTAGGTGACAGTTGAATTTGTTACTCCATTTATTGGAGAAAAGATACATAGTGACATTGAAGTAGAAATGACATTTGCTTTACAGTAAAATGGAGACGATTTGCAGTCGCAAATTAGCAAAACCAAGGTTTGTTTGTTTCCTTGTCAAAGTGCGCACTGATGAATGTTTGAGCTGAGAAACAAACAAACCCGTCAGATTTTGTCAAATTATTATCTCAATGAAAGGAAAGTGAATAAAATGTGATTTTTTACATCACAGGTTTGGATTAGCCTGTTAGGCTCTAATTTTAATAGTTTTGACGAAGAGAAACTAGTTTGAGGATTGCTTAGATCAGATCAGATTCGTGAGAAGTGTCAAAATCAAAGCTGTCATTTTTTGTTTTTGTTTTGATTTAACTGTGGGAATATTTCTCGGGTGTTCGTGGTTTTTATAACTATATATATATTTTTCGCAGTAAAAACACACAAAATTAGAAATAACGAGAAACGATAAACACAAAATTCGTATAATTTTCAATTTGTTTTTTTTTTTTATTATTTTGACAACTGGCGTTCAAATGAATGTTCTAACTTGTTCTGACGTTTCTCACGAAACTGTGCTGTCCTGTCCTGTTCTGATCTAAAAAAATCCTCGTTGAACATACTTTTTGTCTATGCGGCTCTTGATTTTACTGGAAAATTCTGTTATTTAGCTAGAGCAGTAATTTTAACAAGAAAACATGATTTAATCGGGACAACCCGCGTTTTTATGGTTTATATATTTTTTTTTTGTGACACAAACAGTGATTTTACAAGAACAATCCTCTGGTTTTACCATGACTCCGGATTGATTTTACAGGAACAACAAAATCATTTATTTTACCGAAGCTATTAGTAATTTAAGGGGGAACCTTTAAAAATGCATTATTTTTATTGAGCGACCAGTGATTTTTTATAGGAAGAATACACGATTATAGTGATTCATTTTTTGACTCATCTCCGTGTGAGAGAAATAAATTCATAGAATTACTTGGCTAAGTGGCGTTTTTGGGAAATACATTATTTCACCGAAATTTGAAATGAAAAGTAAAAACTCAATTCACGCGGAAGGTAATCACACGTTATTTAGGATTTGATCACAAGTAGTGATGATTGTGAATTGTTATTCACAGGTTAAAAATCACTGGTCGTGATTTTTAGCTCTAAAAGCGCTGCTACATTTCATGTTCCGACAGTTACAGGGTTTGGCTCCTTTATAAGGATCTTAGTGCTTAGAGCAGCTTTCGATTCTATGAATAAAGTAGTTTAAAGTATTTTTCAGTACTTAGCTGAAAATAAAGGAACGCACAGAATTAGATTCTGTAATTGAAATATTATTGAACGCTTAAATGTAACAAAATTAAAACTAACGCAGAGTTGTGAACGATCGTTCAAGAGCTGTATTTGTAGTAGCGTGTTCGGATATTTTCGGGTTCCAGTGGGGTTTACTTTATTAGACCCGAATTTTTAATATTTTTTTCTGAATAAAGTTATTGAAATGATCATAACTGTCTTTCAGGTATTTTAAAACTATTCTCTTGCTAGTTTATTTTATGGTTACTGAATTTGCATGACAGGATCTATTGAAAAGATAATCTAAAAACTTTTTGGTTCTGAATGGTAAACTTTTATGTCCTTTACATGCAATTCAAAGAAGAATCACAAAGGTTATTTAAATGTTGGTTTACGTAGCTCCTTGAAAACAAAAGGAAAAGCTTTTGGAGTTCCAATTTAATCCCTGACCAGAAAATACGAATAATATTCAAATTTAGTAAAAATAAAGTTTCCAATAGGCTTTTAGATAGAACCAAAAATACTAAAAAATTTCGATGAACAATTCGACGACTTCTCGAATTTTGTTGTTCTCTGTAAAAAGTGAATGTAAACTATAAGAAACGGAACGCAAAATCGTATGAGATATTTTTGTTTTTCTAAGTAAGTTCTAACTTATTTTCAAAAACGTTTCTGCTCAACAGTGATCTAGTATGTTGAATGTAAATTGAATTGAGTTCATTGACAGCTTTTCAAAAATTGGATTATTTTTTTTAAATCCCCTTCTCGGCTTGTTTTGATAAATTAGAACATATTTGTTTGCTTATATACTTACGTATAATATTTGTATTTAATATTTTAATCTATCCATTCAACTCACCTGAAAAAGAAAAGAAAAAAAAACATAATCTTATTAATTTATTCAAAACAAATCAAATCTAAACGGTTAAATATAATTAAAATGCAAACATATTGAAAAAAAAAGAGAGAGAAAGAAAATAACATTTCTATATTTATTGATTTTATTCTAGTTCGTTTTCTTCTTTGGTATCGCAATGAATATGAGAGTAACAAGTCCCATAACGGCTATAGAATAGAAATACGATTGTTTTACCGTTGTGCGTTCTGTATTTTCTTTTTTATTCGTAAACATGCACATAGGTACGCATACACATGTTGTATGTTCATCGTACATTCATATGTTTATATGTAGTTGCTACAATTATCGCTTAAACGAAACACAAGTGCAACTTGATGTGCTTCTGCAATGCCATATGTCGATAAAGTACATTGACGTTGATTTTGTTTTATACTCATGATACCATTCCCCCCTTTTATTCCCCTCTCTACCATCGTCTTTTGATTTCTTTTTTAGCCACAGAGAAGAACACATACAAGTGCATTCATTGATAATAGTATAGCTTAAGGATGGCGATATGTTGAAGCTTTATTGAAGAAAAAAAAACAAGGTATGAAAGAGCGTAAGCTACAAAAAAAAAATACGTCACGCTTCAAATATGATATTTGCCATGAAGAAACAGAGTTACATATAAACATACGACGAAGATGTGATACCAAGTGCATATCTGTAGACTGTATCTAAAGTATCACTTTACTTTTTCATCTCTCGCACTCTCATCTCTCTCCTCATCATCATCAGCGTGCAGGCTCGAGCAACAAAAAAAATATATCCTAGTCAAACCGCAAACTTATTATTGATTGAAAAAAAGTCAAAGAATATAATAAAAAAAAAAAGCACGACACGTTGTCTAAAGCCGCAGACGACGACACATGGTCATAGTCTGGAGAGTTTACAACAATGTTGAGGTTATTGGTTTTTATAGATATTATTATGACTGAGAGTAGAGTTTTTTTTTTGTCCTCGAAAATCGAAGTTTCTTCAAGTATTGACATACCATTTATGCATTTCAAGATCACTGTCTTAAGATCGATGCAGATTGATAAAATTGTGTGCATTGTTTTTTTTTGTACAGAACCATAGATTCGCTTGTATTCCCGAATAGAATAAATTGTTTGTGCCGAATACGGATGTATTGTAATTAATCCATCCTGTTGTACGGTACATGAACATAATGTTGTCATTTTGTTTGATTGGTCCATCAATTTATGGTTAAGATAAAAGCACAGAGATGACAGATTTAACATAGACTATTATGTACTGAACAAAATTTTATGTACTGAACATATGACTTTTATGTACTTAATAAAGACCTTTATGCACTGAATCCAGATCTTTATGTATGTAACGCAGACCTTACTTTAATGAACACAGACTTTAATGTACTGAAAACAGACTTTTGTGTAGTAAATAAAGACTTTTAAGCACTGAATACAGACTTTTATGTACTGAACATCGACTTTTATGAAATGAAAAGACTTTTATACACTGAACACATACTTTTGTGTACTGAACAAAGGCATTTATATCCTAAACACAGATTTTTATGTACTGAACAAAGGCTTTTATGCACCGAACACAGACTTTAATGTACTTAATAAAGACCTTTATGCAATGAACCCAGATCTTTATGTATGTAACGCAGACGTTACTTTAATGAACACAGACTTTAATGTACTGAAAACAGAATTTTTTTTACTGAATAAAGACTTTTAAGCACTGAACACAGACTTTTATGTACTGAACATCGACTTTTATTAAATGAACAGACTTGTATGAACTGAACACACACTTTTATCTACTGAACACAAACTTGTATGTACTGAACACAGACTTTTATACACTGAACACATACTTTTGTGTACTGAACAAAGGCATTTATATCCTGAACACAGACTTTTATGTACTGAAAACAGACTTTTATGTACTGAACACAGACTTTTATGTCCGGAATACGGCATTGTGTTTAATAAACAGAGATCTTTATGTAGTAACCAAACTTTTATGTACTGAACGCATACTTTTATGTACTGAACACAGACTTGTATGTACTGAACACAGACTTTTGTGTACACTACATCGGTTTTTATGACTTAATACAAATACACTGACTCAGAAGCTTATAGTAAAAAGGTAAAAGAAATGCTATCCATTACATAAATGTAAAAGACAAACATTAGACCGATAATGTCAAATGAAATGTTTTAGTAAAGACTCACATTTGAGGAATGACTTAAGTAGTTCAAGTGCAAAATACTTATTCAACTACACAGTAGTTCGTACAAATTTGAAACCTGTAATTAATTTATACAAGTCTGTACTTAATAAATCGTGTACTGATTATGTAAATAAAATCTTGCTCAGTACACTAGTATATAAAAGCCCAGTGCTAAGTATGTACATAAAAGTACCTTAAAATCGGTACGCATTACAATATTCGAATGAGTTTATAAAATTCTATACAGTGAACACAAATGTTTTTATTGAGTACATAAGAGTTTGAACTCAATACAAAGCAAAATGATTGTTTAGTTTATTTAAAAGTCCGTAATGTTTACACAACTGGTGTACTAAGTATTTAATTTACATCAATACAGTACATTGTAAGTATGCACTGAATGAACATATAGATTTGTATACTCTGCAAAAATAAAAATATCACACAAAACATTACCAAAACTTTGTGATGAGTTCACTGTACTGTATACACTCAAAAAATCGTATAAAAATCGTATAAAATCAAAATTATTCTCCTTTTTCGGTACATAGTAAATTTTGTACTAACTACACGTGAATCCGGTCAAGTACGTACTCGGAACAATTTTCAATTTACTAACAATAAAACATGTATGCTTGCAGAAATTAATGGGACTAATATGTTCATATATTTGTTTCTTCAGTGTGGATCACACAATTCAAATCGAACAATTTCATTTTGTATAAGATTCAGTACAACATACTCTTTCAGTTGGCAATATTTTGTTTTATTCATATCGTGAATAGAAAAAAAAAACAAAATCGATCACGAAGAGTATCAACCTCAAATTTATTCACGCAAGTTAAATGATTTATTACTTCCACCAAGTTTATTATTCACCAGTATCTCCTCTCCGCAACATCTTGACTGTTGACTCTAACATTCATTTTTTTTTCAAGGTCTTTCATCTGTTAGATTTTTTGTATTTTATGAAACGAGAGCTCATTGGCTTTTCGAAATCGCCTCAAACCACGGAACAGTTTAAGCATTCTCTTTGCACAAATTTATTTTAGAATAAATAATTTCAAACAATCATAATAAAGCAATTTGGGTTTATATAGCAAAAGTTCTCTGAACCTTAAGTAGACAATAATAATGCAAAGTTGGCTTAAAATGTTAAAACTACCTAGAATGGTTAATTTTTTTTTTTGTATTCAATGGTAATTTTATAAAATTGTTTGTTTCTGCAAAAAAAAAAAAAAAAGAGTACTATGATATGTGTATCAGTGCTATAACTAGCAAACGAACCACCCGGAAAAAGCTAATTATGTGTGTTCATTCATATACCTAAAGATAAATTCTTCTTTTTTGTTTTGTCTCATTTAATATTGTGAAAACGT
The DNA here is from genome assembly GCF_945859705.1 of Episyrphus balteatus. NCBI lineage: Eukaryota > Metazoa > Arthropoda > Insecta > Diptera > Syrphidae > Episyrphus > Episyrphus balteatus. Next base: position 135,464,230 of record NC_079134.1, read on the forward strand.
GTACCCAACATTATGGTTGTATTAATTTTGGCTGTATGCGATTTTATTACTCATACACTCGTTGATCAAACAAAATGAATTTAATACAAAAAAAAAAAAATAAATTGCGAATTGATTTTTTTTTTACGATTTAACGTTTTTGTAGTTGTTATTGGTTTGGAAACGTTAAGTTCATTGATTTTTTAAGTGGCACATTATTTGATATTAATTATAATATTTATTATAATTATACTATAATCGTGCGTTTTGACAGAATTTATAATTTATTTAAATTAAATTAATTAAAATATTTAAACATAATTTGTTGTTTGATGAAGACATATCAAAACACATACTGTGTCCATATTTGCCGAAATGTCAGAAAGTGCTAAGAAAATTACGTTCTAAAAGTGTTACGATTGTTCCAAGTGGTCTAAGATTTTTTCGGAAGTTAACAGAGTCGTCTTCAGAAGAGGATTGAAAATGTATTTATAACTCAAGAAGACGTTAATTTATCGGAAGCTTGCATTTGGAAGAGGCAGACTTCATAAAAGTTCAAATACAAACATCTTCTTTGATTAAAAAATTTCGTTTTTAATTAAAAATACTGAAAATTTAATTTGCGCGGTCGGAATCGTTGATTTTCAGTACTTCCATTTTTATCGATTTTCGAAAAAAAATTCTCTGGCACTCTTCCCCATTTCGGGAACTTTGCTATCACGAATCATTGGGAAATAAAATTCCCTTCTCAAAATACCTATAGTGCATTAGTTTTTCCATGGACCTTTTTTCTTAATTGAAAGCAGAAATTTCCAGAAGTCAGTTGTGGGGGAAGTGGAAATTAATATCAGAGCATTTAAAAGAGGTATTAACATTTTTTTAAATGCAGTTACAAAGAATAACATACATATCTCCTTAAAATCAAGATCCAAACGAAGTTTCTATCATTAGTATTAACGGAAAAATTAACATTTACTTAGTAAAGGCATGCCAAAGTAAGCGTTTTCTTCGAGAAATACCTAAGAATCACCCCTTAACCCTTCACCCCAGAAGAAGTTAACTAATATAATGATATTTACTAGTGCAATGGATATATTTTTTTCTGGCGCGACCTTCAAGAAATATTTAAAGTTTTTTCAACTTTTTTTTTTTTAATTTTTTTGAGAAAAAAAAAATGCTCCGGGCAACAAAGGGTTAGAATGCCCTTATCATATTCCGGGACACCCTGTATATATTTTGTTTAGGTTAATTTTTTTTTTCTTATAGATATTGGAAACGGAAATTTATGACATTTAAAAATATAAGGGTTTAACATATGACATAAATAACTAATGGTTTTGTGACTTCTGATTTAAATTTAAAAAAACAATGTTACGGACAAATATGTACATATTTTGGAACAAACAAAAAAAATTAACTGAAAACTAGAAAACTAGACGTGATAAAATGAATCTATAAACAGTTTTGAATTCAACATACTTAAATTCAGATAACAAAGTTTTCTCTCCCGACTTTTTTGTTTTTGCCATAGTGTTATTTAAAATGGGACATTTTCTACCTAAAAAAAAAAAAAAATCGGGTATCTAAAACACGAACGAGAACTCGGCAACTCTGATCAAATTCTAACAAAAAAACACAAAAAAAAAATAAAATGCACGACTGGGTCGCACGAACTTGCTCTTAGAGTTAAAGTTGCTTAAATTTTTAAGACTTTTTATATAGAAATTTGGAAAAAAAAAATAAAATTCATTTAAAAAAAAAATTAAATTAAATCTGAAATTAAATTGCACTCCAAAACACAAAATCGTTAGAGCCGTTTTTTAAAAAACTATTTTTTTATAAATAATTTTTTTGGAAAAAAAAGTTTTAAAATAAAATTGGTATGCCATTTTGTAGAAATAACCAGCTAAAAACAAAATTTCAAAAAAATTCAATGTCCCGTTTTCGAAAATTAGATTTTTCAAAAAAAAATTTTCAAATTTTTTTTAAAAATCCAAAAATTATTTTTGCTTTATATTTAAATTATATAAATGCTTCTTCACAAAAAGTTTCGTTGAAATCAAATAAGCAGCTTCGGAGATAATCGGATTTGAAAAAAAAAAAACTGTTCTATGGCAGGTACCGTTAATAATGATTTTCAAAAAAAAAAAAATTTCATTGAAAGATAGACCTTGGCTTAAAACTAACATTTGAATTTTTTAAACAAAATCGTTGGAGCCGTTTTCGAGATATTTCAATTTTACTAAAATCGGTATATGACCGTACCGTTATTTTTGGTCCAAAAAAATTAATGCCTGGAGAGTCGCCAAATAACGCTACATACCAAGTTTGACAATAATCGGTCCATCCGTTTAGGCTGTAGCTCCTTATACAGACAGACAGACAGGCGGACTTCCGGGACCCACTTTTTTGGCATTGTCTACCATCGTAATGTCATGGAAAAATGTTACCTCAACTTTTTTTTTTACGAATGCATAACTTGATATATAGTACCTTTATCGCAAGTAAAAAACACCAAATAGACATGAATTTCGACAGATGCCAACTCTCGGGATGCCAACCGCATTAATAAATCCGCCATTTTGAAAACGTGAATTGGTCTATATCTGCTACACTATTGACTTGCCCGAATAAGCTACCCAATTAAAGTTGTAGGTAATATAAATATCTTTTCTTGTGCATTCACTGTTTTTCAGCGAGGACAACACTTTTGAGTTATGTTGTTTTATTTTAAATTTTTTTGGTTTTTTTAATTTTTCTCAGTCTCTATGATAGAAACAAAATTTTTTAGTATCATAAAAGTTGGATGTTTGACTAAAAACAAAATATATGTGTATCACAATAGCTGCGTTCCTTTGGAAATATTTATCTACTTTTTAGTACTTAAAACTACTTTTGCTATATTGAAAAAGTAGTTCAAAGCAGCTTTAAGTACTAAAAAGTAGATAATAAATATTTATAAAGGAACGCAGCTAATATTAAGTTTCATCTTATATTATATATTTTTTGAAAATATTGAAATACCTATTATTCCGTATCTTTGGTTTGAAAAGTCATATAATCTTCAAAAGGATACCAAATTAATGGAAATTTGATGTTCTACAACTTAAATGATGCTAAAAATTACGTTTTATCATAGAGACTGAGAAAAATAAAAAAAAAAACGAAAAAATAAAACAACATAACCTCAGAAGTGTTGTCCACGCAGAACAAAAGTGAATGCAAAAGAAAAGATATTTATAATACTTTGGTTAATTAACTTATTCTGTCAAGCCAATAGTTAAGTGGTAGATATAGACCAATTCGCGTTTTTTAAAATGGTGGATTTCGCCATGGGGTTGGCTTCCCAAGAACCAGGACTTAAGCTTTTCTAATACCCTTCTTTCAGATTTGAAAAAATCAGCCTCCCTATATTTCGTTCCACAAAATGCCTGTTTTTACTTGCGATATAGGTACTATATATCAAGTTATGCATTCGTACAAAAAAAAAAAGTTGAGATAACATTTTTCCATGACATTACGATTGTAGACGATGCCAAAAAAGTGGGTCCCGGAAGTCCGTCTGTCTGTCTGTCTGTCTGTCAGTCTGTCAGTCTGTCAGTCTGTCAGTCTGTCAGTCTGTCAGTCTGTCTGTCTGTCTGTCTGTATAAGGAGCTACAGCCTAAACGGATGGACCGATTGATGTCAAACTTGGTATGCAGCGTTATTTGGCGACTCTCCAGAGGGGTTTTTGGAATTAATTTTTTTGGACTAAAAATAACGGTACTTGTCATATACCGATTTTAGTAAAATTGAAATATCTCGAAAACGGCTCTAACGATTTTGTTTAAAAAATTCAAATGTTAGTTTTAAGCTAAGGTCTATCATTGAATGAAAAATTTTTTTTTTGAAAATCATTATTAACGGTACCTGCTATAGAACCGTTTTTTTCAATTCCGATTATCTCCAAAACTGCTTATTTGATTTTAGCGAAACTTTTTGTTAAGAAGCATTTATATAATATAAATATAAACTAAAAATAAAATTTTGAAAAAAATAATTTTTGGATTTTTAAAAAAATTTTGAAAATTTTTTTTTGAAAAATCAAATTTTCGAAAACGGGACATTGAATTTTTTTGAAATTTTGTTTTTAGATGTTGATTGGTGATTTCTACAAAATGGCATACCAACTTTATTTTTAAACTTTTTTTCCAAAAAATTATTTATAAAAAATTAGTTTTTTAAAAAACGGCTCTAACGATTTTGAAAATTTTTTTTCTAAAAATGCATGTTAATATATCAATCAAAACTGCATACTTGTTTTGGAGGGCAATTTAATTTCAGATTTTATTTTATTTTTTTTTTAAAACGAATTTTATTTTTTTTCCAAATTTCTATATAAAAAGTCTTAAAAATTTAAGCAACTTTAACTTTAAGAGCGAGTTCGTGCGACCCCAGTCGTGCATTTTATTTTTACTAACTTTCCTGTACTTAGACTATAGTTTTCAGATCAATAACTTTCGACTCATACATCGCATGACTTTCAAAAATATACCAAACTATTGGAAATTTGATGGTCTATAACTTTTACTGTTTAAAAAATTATGTTGCTATAACCGTTAATGATAAAAACTTAAAAAAAAAACGAAAAAATAAAATTTAAAACAACATAACCTAAAAACTATTGTCCGATCTGAAAAATAATGTACTACAAAGAAAAGGATAATTAAATTTCCAAGAACTTTGTCCTGATAACTATTTCTCTAGGACACATAGTTTTGGAGGTATAGAGCGATTCGCGTTTTTCAAAATGGCGGATTTCGCCAGGGGGGTGGCGTCCCGAAAACCAGGACTTAAGCTTTTCTAATACCCCTCTTTCACATTTGAAAAATTCAGCTGTCCTATATTTCGTTCCACGAAAAAGTCTATCTTTCCTGTACTATTACCTTAAAATATGTTTTACGATAAACGACAAAAATTTGACTTGATTTGCGGTATTCTCAGGGACTCTCATCTAAAATCATATTGTCGAAATAACTCGAACACCTAAGCCAAGTTTTTTAAACCTTGCAACACAGAATTCACCCGAATTGAATTGAAAAGTGAGTTTTCGAGGTATTTAAGTTTACTTTTGAAATGTTTTTCAAAGGTTTAAATCTTAAACCGCTACACTATCGGTTGAACACGATGCTTTTTTTCTTTCGAAAGTAAGAAAAGTTAGAAAAGTTATTTCCGATTTTTTTTTGCTAATGTACCTACTACTCAATCGATTTTATTGGCATTTTCGACGCAGAAGTTTTTGATTCGTCTGTTTCGGATTCGAATTTTATCACTTCATTTTGTTTATATACCCGATGTTGAATTTCGTGAGTTTCTCTTTTCTGGAATTGGAAATTCAGGCACAATTTTTTGTACACATACGATGACGCAACAAAAAGTACGTGCAATAGCAACAAAAGCAGCGGTATTGGCTTAATATTTATTCAGACTTTCAGATAGTCTTAACTAGTGCGTTTAACAACACGATTTTTTTCAGAATTTTAACAATTTTCTATTAGAATCTCTTATTTGTTTCCGTTCTATGTAAATCTTATAGGACATAAGAATATAATAGTATTCAGTCATCACTATGTAGAAGAATTCATCGATTTCCGATTTTCAAACCCCTCACATCAACACTACATAAGTCTTAAATGGTGAGCATGTATATCTAACAACGCATAATGTGAATAGCTTGAATTGCAAAAATATTTTAATAGAATTTCTAAGATTTTTTTTTTTTTTGTATTAGTTGGTTTGAATGGTTGGATGGTTGGTTGTTGGTATTAATATATGCATCTATCGCAATGCAAAATAAAAATTTGAGATTATCCTCTCAGATACCCATCAGATCCAAAGAGATCTAAGATAAAAATACAGATAGAAGAAAAGATATACATGTTTTGATGATACTATATAAAGTATGTGAGACTTGAGTGAATTTTTTTTTTTTTTTAATGAAAATAATTCTCTCCCCACATATCTATTTGTAGCTGTCTTAGAGGTGTGCTAGAGCTAGAAAGAGAGCTTTTATCCATCAGTAGATAGAACCACCAGCCAGCAGCAGAAGCAGAAGCCGAAGCATTCAAAGCAGCAGCAGCAGCAGCAGCAGCAGCAGCAGCATCAGGATTTAAATTCAAACAAATCTATTTGAGTCTGTCATGCATGAAAAAGGTTTTTCTGTTTTTTATCTTGTGCTTGTGCCTTTATTCGCCATTTGGTTGGTTGAGATTTGAAACAATTTTTTTTTTTCCATCATTCTCTTTTCGGTCGATTTTTTTACCCAAGTTTTTTTTTTCATCATTTTTTTTAATTTTTTTCATCCCAAGCTCTCGGCCTGTCGTTTCACTCTCTCGGTCGGTCGGTCGTTTGGTCTGTTCGTCTTGTGTACCTAGTATTGAAGAAATGTAACTACATTTTTGTTTGATGGGCGTTTAAGAAGACCAAAGGGGGAGGGGGGGGGGGGGTCATCCCCGGATGACGAACACGAACCAAGTACGGGTTGAAGTAAAAGAAGGTAGGTAGGTGAAAGCGGGGGCAGGTTGTGGCGAGTGGCAAGTGGTAGAAAAAAAAAAACTGGCGAAGAGGTTTCCTTTTACGAGAAGTACTTCCCCATTAACATCCACCTTCCCGTTTCATTCCGTGTAGGTATGTAAAGCAATTTTTTTCCTTCTTTCCGATTTGTTCCCTTTTTTTTCTCAGATCTTTTTTTTTTTTTTTTTCGTTTCCTTCATCATCATCATCATCATCATCAACCTCCCCCCAATCCAACCCAATGAATTCTTTTTGCCGACACCACCACCACCGCCGTCATCGTCGTTTCCTTACCCAACCGACCCCCTTCGCCGGCCCGTCGTCATCGTCTCCTTTTGCCACCACCATCACCACTTACCCTTGCATCTATATGAACTTAATTTTTTCTCTGTAGAAACTTGTAGATGTGTACTCAAAGATACAACATCCCTTCGTTAGTATAGACGACGACACACCACACACAAACACACACACTCTCACATACACACCTCCAAAGACAGGCAGGCTTGTAGAGAAAAAAAAATCGGTTCTTACGAAACCAAACCAAACCAGCAGACAGAAGCTGGATGAGATGAAAAAAAAAAAAAAAAGAAGAAGAAAAAAAAAAAATTGGAAAAAAAAAAGTTTCCGCTGGCTTTTTTTTTTTTTTTTTTTAATCCAAAGTCGATTGAGACAAAAATAACACAAGACAAACAGGTCGGAAAGAGATAGAGAGAGTGGGAGCCTTCTTCTGAAAGAGCGAACTAAATAACGAATACAAAAGAAATTAATTCCATTTTTAAAAACGTGCCCTCTTCTCTCGTTCTTGGGTTGGCGTCTGTGGTGTTGGTAGAGTGCCGATGCGATGCGATGCCATGTCGAGTAGAGATCTAGAGCTGGAGCACAAAACTGAAGCTAAAGCAGGAGCCCCACAATCTCTCTCTCTTGTTCTCATCATGATGATCCCCGACAAGGCTACTAACTACAACCAAAAACAACACAACCCGTAGGTATATGGGGTTGGTGAATTGGATTGGAGTGGGTGCGGTCGGTCGGTCGGTCGGCCGGGGTGGGTTGAGGGGTGATGGATGATGGCCCAGGAATGAGAACGGTATAACCAACACCAGGGACCCGGGGACACAGGGCAAAACAACACAAGGGCGCTACTTGAAATCCTGATAGCTGATGGGTTTCAGGTTTTTAATTTTTTTTTTGCTTCTTTTGCTTCTTCTTCGAAAAAAAAAAAACGATTTCTTTTTTTTTTTTTTTGCATTTTTGTTCCTTTCATTTATTTCCTGACTGCAATTCTTTTCTCTTGGCCCAATGGAGCTTTGTATTGCGCGCGGTAAGAAGGATGGTGATAGTGGTAATGGTAAATCGCGTACACAGTTGTTGGGTAAGGAGATGATGATGGTGGCAGCGAATGGAAGGAACATTTGTCGAGGCATTTAGTCGAGTAGGCTTTTGCTGGCTGGCGATGACAATTGTTTTCCAGATTGCGAAATACGTGTAAGAATCTCGGCAATGGAGTGGCAGAGTGTATTATATGGCTTTGGTACACGCAGAGCCAGTCCAGACTAGACACAATTGCTTTTTGTTTTGGTGTGTCTTGTTCCTTAACTGGGAATAGAGGAATAGTATACTAGTCGTTGAGGTAGTTTATAAAAACCATCAGTATCACAGCCAGTATGGGATTTCCTTAACAGAGTGCCGTTATACTGGCAAAAGAATGATAGTAACTTGCTTAGATTTGTATATTCCTATGCTGACTGGACACATAGCCGGCGACTAACGCATTGTTCTTTATGTGAAATACGCAACACTTTTTTTGTTTTGTATTTCAAAAGGCGGAAAGAAACTATGTACATTTTGAAGTCTGGATATACACTTGTCGAATTTTGTAACATAGCCTAGGTATTTGATTCTAGTTTTTTTTTTGACAATTTTAAGCATTATTTTTATAGTAGAGGAGAGGGGGGCGAAATGTAACACTTTTTACTAAAACCGATGGTACTCCTACAAATTTAAAAATAAGTCAACCCAACCTTTTTTAAATAAAAGAACCACATTTTAGCTGCGAGATCCATCACAAATTTTTTTTCAAAACCTAACGGTAATGTTAAAAAATAAAGCTTCAAAAAAAAAAATCGTGTTGTTTCAACCTACCCCATATACGGGTAGGTTGAAACAAATACCGGGGGAAACCGACGAAGTTACGAATACCAGAGTTACGGGCGACAGAGTTACGAGCGTCAAAGTTACGCGAAACCGAAGTTACGAAAAACTAGAGTGACGAATTCTAAAGTTATGTTAAGCTATGACATGTGATTTTTGGGTTGGCAACAATTGCGAGGAACGATATGGAATTATGGAAATACAAACAAGAGATTAACATTTTTCTCATTGGTCAGAACTAAATGAGTAAAGCGAAAATGGGTGTTATTTAATCTTGTAAAATATTGATTGGATAGGTATAGATATACATATGTATATGGTTTTGTTTTTGTGAGAAGATCGCAAAAACTTTGAAATAGAAAAAAAACATAAGTATAATTATGTAAGTTTGGGGGACATAATTGAAATTAACTTCTTATTTGTCCAACTAATATTGCACCTACGTATCGATATTCTCTTATTTATGTTTTCATAATTCCATATCGTTCCTCGCAATTGTTGCCAACCCAAAAATCACATGTCATAGCTTAACATAACTTTAGAATTCGTTACTCTAGTTTTTCGTAACTTCGGTTTCGCTTAACTCTGACGGCCGTAACTCTGTCGCGCGTAACTCTGTTATTCGTAACTCCGTTACCATATCAAATACCGGGGTAGGTTGTACCAAGAACTAAAAATAAGAAAAAAAAAAAATTTATTTGTTTATATTTATTTATTTTAATTAGTAATAATAAAAACAAACCTCAGTCATGAAATTTCGGTGCAGATTTGAAAAAAAAGGGATTAAATCCAAGATTTCGGAGAAGATTTGCCAAAAGTCTTAAATTAAAATTAATTAAATTCATAAATTGTTTTATAAGCTTTATAAATTCAAGTGTTGGTTCAAAATGTGTTTGCAATTCCAAAATAAATACAAATTCATTTACAAGCATTCATATCCAGGGTTGTTGGTTATACTAGGTAAAAAAATTTTATGTAGGTAAGAAAAAAGTGGGGTAAGTCGAAAAAAATCGTTACGTTGAACGTTAAAGCAAATCTTTCTTCCCTGAAACTTGAATAAATATGCTCCAAACAGAAAAAATTAGTTTACATTAGTTGATAACAAACAGCATTTGTTGTAATGCAAAATAAATAAAAATATAATAAATAAAAATGAAATTAAATAAAATAAACGAAAAATCACAATTCACTTGTAAAAAGTAAAAAAAAGTCGAATTAATACATAATAAGAGGAGTTTTTATCTAAGTCACACTTTATGCAATCATAAATACCTAAGTGAACAAATCTATAGGTAGGTTTTTGCATGTTACAACTTGCCCCCGAAAAATGTTACAACTGTTACAAAATGTTTTCACACAAAATCAATTTGAATAAAAAGCGAAACTGATATAGACATAACATTTACACGCAATTAGAGCCAAAACACAAATGCATATAACAAAAAAACACTTAGCACTCTATCTTTTTCGGGTTGAGAGGTAGACCAAAAATAAAATTAAAAAAAAAAGTTACAAACATGCTTTTTTTGGACACCACTAGTATAACTTCTCACCCTGTCATCTTATCTTCAACTGAAGAAAATGTGCCGGTAGATATGGAAAAATTGAGCATTTTTCTCTTTTACGCGTTTCTTAATATTGAAAGGAACATCGTTTTTTTTAGCTGTTAATTTTTACCCCTGTTACTTTTAGCCCCACTCTCCCCTATATCACAACTTAACATGGCTGGAATAATGGTAAATTGAGCTTAGAGTTTATAATCCATAATAGTTATTACCGCTACTATAATTCGTTTTTTTGACAAAAATTCACAAGAGTTCTATTCTTATTCTTTTGAAGTTCAAATTAAAAAAAAAAAAAAATGTACATCGTACAATCTTATTTCAGCGAATATCCTTAGAACATAGAATTCGAAGAAGTGATTGTAACCACACGAACTTTCTTCTCAGAGTGCTTGGTGAAATTCCCTTTAATATTGTATCATCATCTTTGGTAAACTATTACCAAATACATTTTTGCTCTTTCCTTTTTTCACCGATCGCGATGTAGTAAAAAAAAAAATCTATAATTTTTATATTTCATAAAGTGCGTTTTTGGTAGCTTTTGCGGGTTAAATTTATCTTTAACTATTCCCCCGAATTAGGTTTGTGTTGCATGCAAATATTATGAAAAATAAAAAACCTGTGAGGTATATTCACTATAGTTATATTCAGCTTAACTAACGAATATTTTTTGAAAAACCAAAAATAAGTGAATTTATGCAAATCAATGTTTATTACATATAAATTCCAAGTTAAGTTGGTTTATGTACCCATTTTTTTTTTAACTAGAAAAGAAAAATTTGAATTGATTACAAAACATTTCATTAGATGTTAAACCTCAATTAATTACTTTTAAGTACATTGGGGCGAATACGTAACTTTTTTTTTAAATATAGCTACATAATGTATGTTGGTATCTTAGTATCAGGGTGTTTTACAATGTAAATGTTTTTTTTTAATAAGTAAAAACATAAACAAACATAAATAAAAAGAGCCTAATAATGTATAATAAAATTAATAAAAACATTTAATACAAAAAAAATACCATGTTAAAATTTAGTCCAGAAACAATATTAAACATTTCTAAATTGAAATATTAAGTTGAAGTCAGCATGTTTCATATATCTTCTCTATCATGGGTCATGTTTTTTTTTCTAAAAATAATGCTATAATTTTAGAGATATTTAGGTACACGGGGCGTATACGGACCTTTTTTCAAAAAAACGGTTACCTATGTTAAAATTGTTTTTTCTTAAAATTTATAGGTACTTATGGGGTTTTCATTTGATATATTTTGATCTATAAATTGATTTTTTTCGTTGCGAAACGAATACGTTTTCAGATTGATTTGTATTTGCAATAGTATTGGTGTGTATTTATGTCTGTGAGCTAGGCAGCGATCGCAGTTGTCAAAAATATTGATTCCACAATTGATTTTTGTATACGAAGATGAGCTGGACGAATAAATTAATTCACTTAAAATTACTTCCATTTGAATTCAAAACTATTTTGATTCTTTCTTGAAACCGAAAAAAATTATTATCAAACAAAAAATTGTCAATATGATGCTAAGTGGTGTTAGTAAAAATGGGATAAATCTGCCGAAAAATCCAGATCTGCGAAATTGCTCTAAGATCAAAAAAATAAATCAATTTTTTTTTGGCCAAACGAAGGCAAAAATTGTCAAAATCAATTTTTTGCCAAATCGAAATCATAAAATAAATTGATTTTTGTACCAAACAAAAACCCTATTGGATTAACTAGAAAAATCTTTTATTTTTAATATTTATGTCGAGACTGTAAAAGTGAAGTTAGCTGCTTTTTTTTCACTTTTAAAGCGGCTATGCGGTTTTTATCGTCTTATCGTTTTAAAATTCCATTCAGTTTGAATTAAGTAAAATTAAATTTAAATTTGCAAGACACTAAATACCATTTCTTGACATAGTGACATAGTTTTAATATTATTCTAAGACGTTGTCAAGTAATGGGTTCTTTGACTTGATACGAGTCAAAAAAAAAAAAAAAAAAAAAAAAAAAAACAATCATAAAGTCCGCTCGTAATGACAATGTGTATGAAATTCTCCCTTACAAACCGATTTTTTTTTTTTTGTTATTTGTTTTTTGAATAAATGTCAAAAGTTTAAGCAAATCGAAGCTATTATTTTTTGTATAGGTTTAAAAAAAAAAAAACAAAAAAATTGAAAAACTTTAAATTTTAGAGTAAAAAAAAAAACAAAAAAATTGAAAAACTTTAAATTTTAGAGTAAAAAAAAAATCAATACTGCAGTAGTAATAACGTGTAACTAAAATTTTGAACTGATATTCCAAAAGTTAAAATGCATTATTTAGAACGAAAAATTTAAATGAAAAATGTATATAAATATTCTCAGAGAGTGTGTTCATTGCAATCATTTTCTAATTAAATAAGCTACCACTTAAAATCCTCATAATAAAACAAAACAAAAAATGTTCCTAAAAATGATGATTGAATTGTTTTCACTCCTTAAAAAGTCAACAGTAGAAAATGAGAAATGCAAATCAGTGTTAAAATTGTTGTTGCAATCTTAACTATTGAGCAGACATCTCTAGAAAAACACCAACTGTGAAGGAGATTGATTTTGGCAAAATGTACACAAAAAAGCCTTTGATACTTTCTTCAATTTTTGTTCTCATTTGGTGCAATAACCATGACGACAATTATTTTGTATATTGTTTGATGATGTTGGTAGCATAAAAGCGCGGCACCATTTCATGGCATTGGATTAAAATAGGTATAAATGTAAAAACCACTACCGAAGTAGTTCCCTCTTATGTTTCAAATAATTTCTAATAAAACTTATGTTTTGAGTTTTCTTAAATTGTAATAGTTAAACTTTAAATTCAGCGTCTCCTGTTTCTAACATACAAATTTTTCTTGGCTTATCTGATAATACTGATAAACTTATTATTAAATAAACGGATGATTTAATCTGTTTACAAAACAATATGTAGTTTGAATATTAAAATACACGTATAATTGAGGAGTTCACTGGGGCGTATACGTACTTTTTTTAACTTTTGAGTTAGAAATTGAAGTATTCAAAGTTATAGATTGGAGTTTTTTGTTTGCGAATTTATCTTGATTTCAGGATCAACGCCGATTTAAGTCCCTCATTCAACATAATGTCAACATCGCAATTTAACTAAACTATGGCAGATCCTCCGTTTGAAAAAATATAACTACTTTATTTTTTTTGTTAGTTTTTCAAAAAATCTCAACAAATGTCAGATTGGGTAGCTATCTATCTAAGCATTTATTTTAAATTTATTTTAATATTCATTTAAAACTTAAGATCCGTATAAATAACTGAAAAGTTAAAAATCCATTTTGTCAAATTTGACCTAAAAAAAAACATTATTCCCATCTAAAATCCTGTGATTTTCAAACAAATAACATCAACAACAATGAGAAAACCCAACCTCCAGTTTAGCCCTAAAACTAAAATCAAGTAGCTGATTGTATAAATGTTAATTATACCATAAATTTCTATAAAGCACATACAAAATGTTTCGCATTGTCCAAATTCAAAAACTTGAAATGAACGAGTTTAGAAAATACAAAAAGCATCTGACACGAAGCCATCGAGAAATCATACAAAAAAAAAAAAAATTGTTCCCAAGCCATTCAACAACAATCTGTATAATCAAAATAACAACAAAGCCGCAAACAAGAGAAGTCACTTAACATCCCTAAAAAAGGATCAGGTCTTCATACTTTATTTTTTTTTTATTATTATGTATTTTGTATACAGACTCAAAAGGTTTGTCCAAGAAAATTTAACCAGGGAACAAAAAAAAAATCAACGACAAAAAAAAAATAAAAATAACACGAATAAAAGCAGAGATGAGCAGCATTCCCTACACGCTTAAGAAACTTTTTTTCGGTACGACTACCTACAACATCCCAAAAGAGAGAGAACTTTCCACACGCTAAACTTGAAACAACAACAACAAACAAAAAAGAATCTATAAAAGCATTTAGTTAGCTGCTATTCTTCCAGCAGCAGCGCTTGCTGGCCAACTATTCCATTGACACGACAGATACTCAAACTGAACCTCCTCCAGAAGCAACCACCACCAGCAATATACATAACAACCAGCTGCAGGTTGACGGTGACGGTGAGTTATTCCTCTTCTCGGACGATGACTACAACGACGACGACGATGATGATGACGACGACGACGCACATACAAAATGGACGGAAGATGCGACTACCAGCTATATAGCTTAGCCAAGGAAACTCTTTTTAAGGGCGTCCGTGCCAACATAACAACGGCGACATAAGGCAGAGAGGTCACATTGGGCGTTTGGCCCTATTTTTTCTTTTCATTTTTTTTTTTCGTTCCTTCAAGTTGAGCCAACAACACGGTTAAAAAAGAGAATCTCCATCCTAATAACTGATCCGGAATAAAAAAAAAAAAAAAATACATAGTACCTCAGTTGTTTGTGTAGTAGTGATGGTGGTACCAAACTGCTGTTCATGACGCCAGAGCCCCCATTCCTTATGTAATTAAAAAAAGGAAATATATGGGGGAATAGGGGGGAGGGAGGTCAGAAAATTCTCATGACGACAATGGTGTGGTACGCCGTGATGGATATGGGCAGTACTGCTACGAAAGCTAAAGTGCCTCGACTGTGTCGTTGTGAGGAAACGGTGCAGGAAGACCACTGCCGTAGATGGTCAGCGCAAAGGTATATCGTCGTTGGGTTGCATACAGTTAAAAGGCAAGTTATACATTTTTTTTTCAATTGGAAGAAGAAGAAGAAGTACTAAAGTATGCATATGCAATAGCAGCAGTTCGTCAGCGGTTTTAGGAAATGGACTTTGATCGTTTTTTTTTTTGTTGTTTCTTTCTTTTTTTTTTGTTGGAACTATCAATCACAATGGTTAACGAAGAAACCAGCAAGTGCTTGAAGTTTTTCTCTATCTCCATGGAGATTATGTAAGGATTTAGGTAAAGCTTAAACGTCGCCAAATTGATGATACCAATTTATTTTTTACTAAAAATGTTTTAAAAAATATTATCTCCGAATAACTACGGTAAACAAATTGTAATTGACAATTATTTTTAACCCTCTTTTACGGTTGTGAATTATTATCAATTGATAAATTCATAAAAGTTAAAATTCAATATTGAATAAATCATTTTCTAAATGTAATTTAATAAAATAAAATTAATAAATATTAATGTTGTTTAAAAAAAAAAATAATATGGCAATATTTATCAATTATCAATTCATATTTGACAACCGTAATAGGGCTATTATTCTTATCTTATCGAAAGACTAAAAACGTCTAAAATACAGTAAAAGCTTCTATAAATCTTTTTCCACGACCAATTCTCTAATGGGGGTCATTTTATTAACTTTATTAAAAATTGTATTAAGTAGTGTTACTGAATGTCGGTTAGAAACATTATAAAGACTTGTTTAATTTTATTTTCTTAAAGGACTCATCGCTGTTTTTGATTATTCAAATTAATGGAATATTATTGCTCAATGTTTCGACAAGATTTCACTTGTCTTAGTCACGAGAAAACTGCTTTGCAAATAATTCAATAGGAGTAGTTTATAAAAATAATACTTACGCAATGTCATATTCCATTTTAGCTTTTAGCTAAAGGTTATTTAATGAAATTTAATTTTTTTCTCCATTTTCTAACAACTTCAGTAAAGACAACTCGAACTATTGAGTCTTGTTAATGTCAAAAAATGGGAAGTTCTTTAGATAACCGGGTTGTGTCGCCGAATATTTAAACATTTTTATAGGGTTTTCTTAACTGAATTGTGCCTTGCTGTTTTTAGAGGTACATGTAAAAGAGATTTTCAAGGTGGTTGATTTCGAAAGTATCAAAAACTGCCCAGGGTTGCTATTATTAAAAAAAAAAAAAAACTGTAATGCAATAAAAAAAAACAGAGCTTGTAGATTGGCCTAAAACAAGAAGAAATAAAATGTTAGTTTATTGGCAGATTTTAAGAGCTGCCTCTTTATACATTTTAAAGAAATTTTGTTGCGACTTTTATGGCAAAATTTTGTTAAATATTTTTTTTTTTGGTATAACTTGAAAATTTTGTATGGGAGGTACACTTTCTAAGTGAGATATAAAAAAAAAAAAAAAACAAAAAAAAAACCGACTTTCAGAATTTTATAAAAATCTGTACCAAATTTGAAAAAAATCCGTAAACGCGCTTATACAGATGGACGCACAGACGGACGGACGGAATTGCGAGACCCACTTCTTCAGAATTCTCCATCATTGTAGTAGGTATTGGTTTTGATTAAAACCTCAAATTTTTTTTCAACACGAAACCAATATTTCGTCGGTGAAACCAGAAAAGTGTGTAACTCCATTTTAGAAAATTTTATAGGAAAGCAAAAAAACAAAATCGTTTTGAAGGCATTTGTATGAGTTTTCATTTTCTAATTTCCTAATAAAATAAAAACTATGAACTTTAAGGAGATTCTGAGTTTAAGGAACGGTAGATATTAGGTTTGTCTAACAGATGGCATTCAAATCTTATTTGCAGAAAATTTGGAGTTACACACTTTTCTGGTTTCACCGACGATTTGCCCTATAGAGCAAATAAAAAAAACGTACGGAAGGTGGTAGAAGTGAAACTTTAAAAAATCATCTTGAAAAGAAAAAAATCGAAAATAACTAAAATTTTTTTCTTCCATCACCTTCAAATGTATTTTTTTTTTATATGACAAAATATGTACATATAATAAATTTTATATTATATGAAAGGTTATTGTTTAAGCTTTAACTATTTTCTTCAATCATGACTGTCCGACATCTACAAAAAGAGTTAGAATTTTTTGAAGCCAATCAATTTTCATCCAAAAAATCAGTATTTTTTCTCTTCTAACACCATTAAATCCTTTTTTTTAAATGACAACCTATAATAAATTTTATATTAACTGGAAACTTATTATTTCACCTTTTATTTGACGTTTCTATCATATTTCTACAATGCCTACAAAAAAAGTAAGAATTTTTTAAAGTCAACCATCTCGAAATTTCAAACTGAGATTACGGTACTTCCTACACTGGTAGCTGGTCATCGGCAACAGATTTCCTCAGGTGTTTTGAGGTATTTTTCAAGTTTTTCAATTTAAGATTGTGTAACTTTTAGAGCACGGTACCGTTATGTGTGATATATCAAATGAAAGGTAATATTATCATGCGTATTAAAGTTAAATCAAATTTATATACTTTAGATCAAAAGATATAACGTGTTTAGGAAAAGAAGATCTTTTCACCGTTTTCTTAGGATTTTGAATATGAAACTAATTGAAATTTTGTACAGTTATAGTTTATTTTATTACCTATCTACAGTATAAATTTCATTCATTTATCTATTAAATAAAAAAGTTATAATCAGTTGCTTTTTCCTATCACTTTTTCGTTTCATAATGTTTTAAATCACTACGATACTAAAGAAGTTTTCACTTCAAAAATATTTCCTAAAAAAAGGCAACACTTAATTAACACTTATAACTACGTGTAGGATTTAAAAGGGAGGTAATAAATTCGTTACAAAAGTGTCCCACACGTGACAATGGAATGTCCTATACATTGTACCACATTTTTAAGTTTAAGATAAAGCTTCTGACATTTGTTTTAAAATATGCAAATTTTCTTGTTTTTTTATCTAGTTCGATTGCACTAGATTTATTAATATTTCATTTAAAAGAAAATAACCTTAAATAAAAATAACGGACATATGACAAAGTTTCAACTATGATCTTCTTTGTCAATCATAGTCAGTGTTTACCATTTTGACACACAAAAGTTCAATTTGTTTTTGTTTTATCTGAGAATATATAAAAAAAAAACGACAGCAATGTGTTTCTTCTTCCGTAAAATGTACCAATTTACATGTTTTTTTTCTTGATTTTGTTTTGTTCTTGTTTAAGTTTTTTTGTCAAAATATTTTTCCATATGAAAAACTTTTACTACAAAGCACATTTACCCTATTATGAATAACTTATAAGATTTTCAAAAAAAAAAAAACACAGATTCATATGATTTGCGAAAAAAAAAAAAAACAAAATTCAAGTTTTCAATGCTATTCGTTCTTTTCTCTCATCCTTGCATGTCTCGCCATCGTCATCAAGTTTTTGCTTTCTTTTTTTTTTTGTTGTTTTTGTTTGTGTGTTATATGTGTGTATATGTGGACCAAGTGCTCTTTTCGAAATGGCCCTTACACCTTACACGCGATGAGTGCGAATAGGAGATCCCAGCCCAGTTGCAGAGTGCTTATAGCCAAAGCATCAACCGTACTACACCATCCCTCTCTTCTCCATCAACCGAGAGTCAGTCTGAGACTTATGATACGACACACAAGTTCCAGGCAAAGAAGATGTGTGTTACAAAAAATCAAAAAAAAAAAAAAAAAAAAAAAAGGGAAGAAGCAAAAAAAAAAATTGAAAATAAAACACCGAGAAAGGAACTACAAACGCATGGATGGAAGAAATGTTGCAGCGATAGCTGCTGCTGTGGGGCTATTTCTGTCCACTGCCACCTTACATTTCATTTTCATCGCTTCCTCATGTTTTCGTCTCGTGCTCGTGTGTACGGTTAGATAGAGAGACTACGGGACTAGAGCATGGGGTTGAGAATGAAAAGTGGGTGAATAATGGGGGCTGACATGAGTGCACAAAAAAAAAGTAAAAAAAAAAAAACATATCAATTAAAGATTGGGGTGATGTACTTCTTTATTTAAAATGTGTTTTTAAACACGCCTTTTCAATCACAAACAAGGGATGATGATGATGACAAGTCGAGCGGCAGGTGAGGAATACACAACGCACACTTCTCGGATTTAATATGAATTTTTATGCTACATGAAATCAAGGTGGTTGTAAGTATCCTTTTCAAAGGAATGCATTTTTATTGATTTTTTTTTTGTTTGTATTCGTAAATTCGTAGCAGGTTTATGGAATTTATTATAAAAATCATGGTTTATTAGCCAACTTGGTATTAAGGTACATTCACTTTAAAAATATAGTTATAAGACAACTTTGAAGGCTTGGAAGATTGATTTCTAAAACAAGTTTGCTAGTGACAGCTAAACTTTAGAACTAGGGTTGTGCTAAAGAGCAATTTTTAAAGAGCAGTGATAGCAGTGAGCAGCGTATAAAAAGAGCAGCGTATAAAAAGAGCAGCTTTAAACAGTTTCTATTTAACACTGGTCTGCAAAATTTAACTTTTTTTTTTCTCCTTCAAATAATTTTTTGATATTATGAAAGATTAGACTTTCCTGAATCTAAATCCGGTATCAGAAAAATTCTATCAGGTACCATTTTTGTAAAAATGATTTTTGAAAGTGTGACTAGTTTCTAAAAAAAATCCCTCTTTTAGATTCATTTGAACTTGTATATAATTAAACTATTTGTCGCATTTAGCTCAAATTTGGAGGACTTATTATTCATAATATGACCTATAGATTGACACCAAATATGTTCTTTTACATTCATGTTTACTCATTTTTTAAAATACTGATTGACAATAAAAGCGGACATTTCGAAATCCTTCACTTTTTAGTAAATCCTACATGAACAAAAGCACCTTAATTAAGAAAATGTAAAATATCAATGCCCATTATATTTAAGAAGTCAAATATGTAAAGAAAACCAAAATAAAAAACATTAAAAAATTTTTACGTGTTTTGTAATTTTATATACTATTTTTCTATTTAGAAATATCTTATTTTTAATAAACTATTCGATAAACTGTAAAGCTTCAGATTTGTTTCTCCTAGAAACAATAGTACACTTTTCTTATAGTTTTTGATATGCTGAGTTAGAATCCGAAGTCAAAAAAAATTCTATCACGTCAGGATTTTAAGATATTCGCATTAAAGTATCACAAAATCAAGTTTTTTTTTTATAAAATCTCAAAAAAAAACTACTATATCTCAAAAACCAGAGCTGGCCGAAATTTTTTGTGCTCGGATTTAAAATCAGCGCACTAAAGTCCATTAGAAAAGTATACTTTTGTTCTAGGGAGAAAGATATATTAATTTGTAGAGATCAGTTTTTCTTTATGGTAAGATATTCCAAACCTTCTAAACTTACTTAAATTAAGATATCTCGGGGAAGAAAAGAGATATTGAGAAGATTGAAATTGAATTTGAAAGAAAAAAATAAGTTTTTCATAAACCCTATCAATTTCAATTGAAAAAGATTACATTATGCCAAAATATTTCTTCGAAAACAGCAAAAAAAAAATGGGTTTTTGAGATATTCTAACGGGAATATTTTAAAAACGTGACGTGCTAGGTCAATTCTGACTTCGGATTCGAAATCAGCATACACAAATCCTTTAGAAAAGTATAGTTTTATTTAAAGGAAGATTTCCTTGCAGACCAGTTTAATTACTTTTTAATTAGCAGTTAACGCCGCAAATTGCCTATTCTTTAAATTTCTTTCTGATTTGAAATATGATTGAAAATATGATTGAAAATATGAAATACAAAATTAATTAAAGGAAAGTGACCATTTTTTATTTTTTTATAATTAGAAAAAAACTCTTTGAACGCCTGAATCAATTGTTTTTCAAATTGAACTTCACTGTTTAGTCATCATCATATGGTAATCTTTTCTCTGCTTTTTCATACTTAATGAAATCATTAGATATGAAGAACAAAATGCTCACAAATAGCTTAAATAGCCGAGAACATTTTCGGAGCAGAACAGTGAAGTTACAAATAACAGAGAGCAGTTTTGCTTAAAAAAAGCAGTAAAATCCTTAAGACAGTGTAGAACCTTTTTAACTGTTTATTAATGTTCACTTGATCGCTTCATATTCATCATTGTATATAAAAAAAAAGAACAGAGCAAATTCGATTGGGCTGAGTAGTGAGCAACTATATTGAAGGGCAATTGCAACTGTTCTCTGCTTAGTGGAAGAGCAGAGTGATTGTAAGCAGCTAACGCAATAGCAGCCTCAGCACTTCTTAGAACTGGATTTTTTTTGTTTATGAAATCCCAAACTAGTTCAAATTCCAATCAAACTTTACATCTTATAATTGATATCAAGAATGTGGATTCCACCTACATTCATATGTGTTGGATTCATTTATACTCGACTCGACTCGTATTTTATAAATTTCAACTTCGCCCCCATTCAGTGAACCAAAAAAAAAAAGATATCAAAAATCATATTGAGTTTGCCAAAAATATTAATTCCAAGAAGACCAAGCAAGAAAGAAGTCGTTTCATAATTCTATTAGAAACAAACAAACACACTCACAGACACAGACTGTGTTGAAATCTGAAGTTTTTTGTCGCCGCCGACCGACCGTTCATGGACTTGGATATCGTCTTTGTCCATCGGATATTAATTTTATTTTAATAGGTATATACAGCTAATAGTTTTTTTTTTTCCTTTAAGAAAGAAAAATATTTAAGGCCCACCCATTTGTTTGGCAAAAATTTAAGGACAACAACACACACAATGACCAAAACAGAGACGACTCAATGCAATTAAAGTGTTATAGCCAAAAACCATTAGTGAAAGAATGTCTTCTTTATTCAGAGCGAAAGACGAGGACGACGACAGACAATGTGACGGGAAGAACAATAATATTTAATGATAAAATTGGTTTAATTGGGTTTGGCCAGAATAAACTTTTTATCGAAGGCAAAGACAATTTGTTAAGTTAACAATTTACGCCTAGTTAAAGTTGTATCAAGTACAACAACTAATCGAACTAGATTTTTATAGTGAACATTTTTTTTTGGTTTATTAATCTTGTAAATACTTTGATCATAGTTACCAATTTTTTCAACTTAAGATAATAAATAATTGACTATCATGGATTTATTTTTTTTGAGACGTGGAATAGGAAATATCGTTACCAGTATTTTATGATCGAGGGGCTAACATAATATAAGGCAAGCGATAGAAGCCCATAAAATAACTTTGCTTGAAGGCTCATGGTTTTTAAAGGCCAAAAATGTTTTCATATCTTCTTGAGGCCCCCGGTATTACCATTAATAACACCGGCACACAAAAAAAAAAAAGTGTCATGAACCAGAAACCAGACCTATCTTTCTATATGTTTTTGTGACCGCTGAATCCGAATTTCAAGTCCGTTTGGCCCTGTCACCCTCCAGTTTTGAGTAATATGCAAAAAACTCAAAAAAATTTAGATTTTGGGGTCTTTTTTACACTTTTCTCAAATCTGGAGGGTGACCGGGCAAAACGGACTTGAAATTCGGATTCAGCGGTCCCAAAAACATATAGAAAGATAGGTCTGGTTTCTGGTTCATACAACTTTTTTTTTTGTGTGCTAGCACTGTCGCGACATGTCGCTGTCATACCCGGCACACAAAAAAAAAAGTTTCATGTACCAGGAAGCAGACCTATATTTCTATATGTTTTTGGGACCGCTGAATCCGATTTTCAAGTCCGTTTTGCCCGGTCACCCTTCAGTTTTGAGAAAAATGAAAAAAACCCAAAAAAAGTCATAAAAATTCAAACAAAATGCACTCACAGCTCAAAACTGGAGGGTGATGGGGCCAAACGGACTTCAAATTCGGATTCAGCGTGCCCAAAAACATATAGAAAGATAGGTCTGGTTTCTGGTTCATGACACTTTTTTTTTTGTGTGCCGGTGTAATTTTTAATAATTTAAAAACCCCGGGTCTCAAGAGAATGATAGGTTGTTTTAGTATATTTTCTATGAACTTACTAAGAGATTCCTATCCCATTAAAAAGATGACTATACTAGTTTCATAATTCAAAATTTTGCGAAAAAATCGCGATTTGAAATCGACCTACACTTGAATTTTTGAAATTTGTTTGTTGTTAGATTTGTTTTGTTTAAATTAATAGATTCTTATGTTTAACATAATTTTCTAGAATTCTTTTTTAAAGTTGCAAATTGAATTGTTTCATGGGTAAACCTTCTGTCCCAAGAGAATATACACATTATTAAGCCATAGTTTTCTTAACCGAAACGCTTCCCTGAAATTCATTAATTAATATTGTTAAGAACTAAAAGTTGTTGATATAAAGTTAAAATTACTTTTTGCCAATTATTAAAAAAGATTTTATCATTGTTGGCCCGGGAAGCTAATTACTGTATAACTTTTAAATCTTTAGCGGTTTCTTATAGACATAATTTTTAGATATTTTTCGCATAATCCGAAAAATATGCAAATTACTGATTCAAATTTTTCGAAATTTCACAAGAATTCACAAGAGTTTCAGTTCTGACCATTAATGCTGAGGTACTCTGTATATTTATATTTTGTTAAGTTTTTTCTTATATAAATTTATCGTTTAAAACACAGGTGTCTTTTGATTCAGAGATAGAAAACAGGGCGTCATGAACCCTTGCAAACTTCTACAAGATTATTTTCAAAAACTTTGTCGATCATTTGAACTTCTTACAAAAAAGTATGTATTTAAAAACAAAAGGTACAAAAGATATCTTTGTGTGTATATTAACATTTTTAATTTAATATATCTTTGCTTTCTTAAATCTTTCTAAGTTTTGAACCAAAAAATATACCAACATGATAAAATAAAATTTTAGGCCTTTTTTGTAGAAATTTAAGATACGCTAAACTTAATGTTTCAAAAGTTGTTTTCTTCTCAATTTCAGTAAAGGGTTTGGCTTTCTAGATACAGAAATACACATATGCATTTGTTGAGTTTATTAAAATAAGACACTCAACTATGGAAAAATCTTGAATACCTATAAAAGTTAAAAAAAAAAAATTCTTAACTAAGTATGCTTTAAGCATACTATCAATTTCTTATCATCTTAAGGCGAAGAAAACTCATTTTTTTGTTTTCTGATTCTGCAAAGTATTTAAGAATCTACGCTATTTTAAAATTAATTAAATTCAAAAAATTTCAGAACCAAACGAAAGCTCAAAAATCACATTGCTTTCTTTCTAGCACCTCTGTTAATTGATATTTTTATTTTTTTTACAATTTTCAAGTTTTGCTTATTTTAAGCGTTTAAAATAATTTTATAGAAAAATTTAAATAAAATTTAATGTTCGTATTTCGGATCAGTTAGCGGGGTTACTAACTTTGAAACTTTTTACTGGGATGTTCAATGTAATACAAAAATATTCACATTCCATATAAAATATGGCTTAGCTTTTACTAAATCGACTCGTAATTTGTTTCTGTCTGCCTTTCAAATAGGGCCCGAAGTTGATTCTTCATACCTAGTTGATATTCAATTTCAAAATTTGTGTATCCTCTATTCTATATCTACAGCCCACAAAGCAACAAAAGATTAGTGTAATGTGACTGTAAACTATCACAAATCAATCAATCTCATAACCAATAGAGTGGGCCGAAAAACACTTTTTTTCGAATTTCAAATCGTAATAGCGCGGAAAAGTTGCGAATGGTGATGACTAATAAGGGTTTAAAAAATAATCAAAATCAGTTCATATCTTCCGGTCGCGCATCGGCTCTGAAGTATGAAAAAATTTTTAAAAAATGGTATTTTTACAAAAAAAAATTTACCACCCTAACATATTATTTTTTGAACATTATAGCTTTAAAAAACTCTCATGTGAGCTAAATATTAAGCAGAAAAAAAAATTGGCTCAAATTGATTAAGGACTTCGGTGGCACATGTGTTTCAAAATTTGTCAAAAATGGCAAAAATCATATTTTTGCGATATTTTTTTTCCTTTTTATAAACTATTTTTAAAATTATTATTTTTACCAAATAAGAATTAAAAATGAAGTTGACACAATCAGTGAAAGCCGTGAAGTCGCTGAATATATAAAAATCTTTCGGTCAAGTACGCTTTGGCTATTTATTATTCTCTTTGCCGCACAGTGGTGCCTTTGGTGCTTTTTTGGCTTCAAAAATCATTTTCACGGCCATTTCTTGATGAAAAGTCATGAAATTTAGAACACTGAAATATATAAGTATAAGATATACGAAAAAGCTACCAACTTTTTTTTTACTCAAAATGGTGGTCCCAAAATGGCGATCAGAATAAGCATTTATAGAATCTTCTTTTGCGAAACTGTTTATAAGCTAAAAATTTAGCTAATTGATGAAAAACAGATGTTCGACTTTTGAATTAGGTACAACTGTTCATATTTAATGAAAAAAAATTCAAACATTGTTGAAACAAAGTTCAAAAAGAGTCAAAATAGTAAACCGCACTTTCGACCTTTTTTTTGTGCTATTTTTTGATTTTTTGTTTATAAAGCTCAATTTTTGATATCTTCCTTCTTTATTTTCATAAAAAATTGACTATTTTGGCTTTATATAATTCCCAACTATGTTTAAAAGTAGATATTAAGAAAGAAAAAAAATGAAAAGATAAAAAAACTGTGCTAACTTCAAAAGGAAACAAAAAACAGCACAAAAAAAAGGTCGAAAGTGCGGTTTACTATTTTGACTCTTTTTGAACTTTGTTTCAACAATGTTTGAATTTTTTTTCATTAAATATGAACAGTTGTACCTAATTCAAAAGTCGAACATCTGTTTTTCATCAATTAGCTAAATTTTTAGCTTATAAACAGTTTCGCAAAAGAAGATTCTATAAATGCTTATTCTGATCGCCATTTTGGGACCACCATTTTGAGTAAAAAAAAAGTTGGTAGCTTTTTCGTATATCTTATACTTATATATTTCAGTGTTCTAAATTTCATGACTTTTCATCAAGAAATGGCCGTGAAAATGATTTTTGAAGCCAAAAAAGCACCAAAGGCACCACTGTGCGGCAAAGAGATTAATAAATAGCCAAAGCGTAATTGACCGAAAGATTTTTATATATTCAGCGACTTCACGGCTTTCACTGATTGTGTCAACTTCATTTTTAATTCTTATTTGGTAAAAATAATAATTTTAAAAATAGTTTATAAAAAGGAAAAAAAATATCGCAAAAATATGATTTTTGCCATTTTTGACAAAATTTGAAA
Organism: Episyrphus balteatus; assembly: GCF_945859705.1. NCBI lineage: Eukaryota > Metazoa > Arthropoda > Insecta > Diptera > Syrphidae > Episyrphus > Episyrphus balteatus. The sequence goes on from NC_079134.1 coordinate 135,490,422, forward strand.
CACATGTGCCACCGAAGTCCTTAATCAATTTGAGCCAATTTTTTTTTCTGCTTAATATTTAGCTCACATGAGAGTTTTTTAAAGCTATAATGTTCAAAAAATAATATGTTAGGGTGGTAAATTTTTTTTTGTAAAAATACCATTTTTTAAAAATTTTTTCATACTTCAGAGCCGATGCGCGACCGGAAGATATGAACTGATTTTGATTATTTTTTAAACCCTTATTAGTCATCACCATTCGCAACTTTTCCGCGCTATTACGATTTGAAATTCGAAAAAAAGTGTTTTTCGGCCCACTCTAATAAGTCATAACTAATTTAAATTGATTTTCGGGCGAGGCGACGAAGATTGATCCTAGAAATTTTGCCAAGGTCCAGAGCCCGGAGATTTAATCAATTTGGCAGAGTCTCCGGGCGAAAACGTCTGTAACCCTATCATACACCTAGTTTAAATATCACTATTGTTTTTTTTAGGACCTCTAGTTTGTAAGAAACATTATTTATAATATAATACCTATACAAAAATAAAATAAAAAAATAAACTTAAAAAATATTTAAAAAAAATTAAACTTAAAAAATATTTTAAAAAAATAAACTTAAAAAATATTTAAAAAAAAAACAAAAATACGTAGAAATAAAATAACTAAAAAAAATTTAAAACAATTTTGTTTTTTATTTCGGTCAGGAAATTTTGAATATTGTATATTTGCAAATGTTATAGGTACATAATTTGATATGTATAATAGAGTTAACTTGTGAACAAGCCATAAGAAAAAGTTTACATTTTATTGTCAAGCCATCTATGACACAAATTCTTGAAATGCCCATATATGCAAAACATTAAGTGATATCTAAATATTCACATAATATACCTATTTAAATATATAAATAATTTATTTTTAGATATCTTACCTTTCGGATATGTTATAATCCAAAAAAAATCCAAATTTTTGGCCGGAATTCCCAATCAACTAGTCAGGGAATATTAACACATAGATAATTTATAATTAAAATTCTTTAACTAATAAGCTTTAAAAAATTCACATAAGATTATGAAGTTGGTATAGCGAAATGTTATTTTTTATTTTTTTTTACCTCAGAACAATAACAAGAATAAAAATTTCAGAGCCTCTTGAATGATTTTTCAGGCCAAAGATTCCACAAGATTGAGATTATTATTATTTATGCCGAAATCAACTTTTTTTTTTTTTGTTTGCAGTCGATGAACTCATAAAGTTGATGATTTTTTTTTTCTTCTTATTTTCTTTAAAAACGAAGACAAAAAAAATACAAAAAGAAGAAGAGAGAAAAAAACAAGATAATCAAAGAAAGCGCAATGAATTTTTAATTTTAGCGGTATTGAAAGAAATTAAGCTCTAAATACCGTTATATGTATTATGTTGCCAAAAAGAGAAAAAAAAACACCTAAAATAGGTAATAATAACTGAGAAATCAAAACAAACGCAACGTCACTTAAGTAACACTAGATGGCAAAAAACAACAAAAACAAAACACCTAATCAGAAATATATGTTTTTTAACGGTTTGTTTACGAATTTAGAAAAAAAAATACCATACATATAAAAAAAAGGACGAGAGTTTAACGGTCACTCATAAAAATAAATATCCCACATGCGAATTATTGTTTGAATTTGAATGGTCACAAAAAGAGATAACAACAAAACGACATTTAACTTCGCGCCTCGATTTAAATATTTGAATTACCCTCCTTTTCCACCGTTTCACTTTTTTTTTTACTTTTTCAAGACCACTGTATTTCACTGTTTCTTCACAAGATGTGTGAACTTATTTTTTTTTTATGTATTTTTCTTGTTTTCAGCTGCTACCAAAAGATGTGTGATGTTAGTTAGTATATTATAGTTTGAAGAGAGAATCAAAAAAGAAACGAAATTCTCATAATCTAAACCACTCCGTCGTCGAGGTCGAACTTGAAATGAAAGGGAATCTTCAAGGGTTTTTTCCTGATCCAAAAGAAGAAGAAGAAGTACCACGAAGAAGCACCAAGCACAAGAGACTCAATATCCAAACGAACAAACATGAAAAATTTCACACATCCATTTGTTCTTCGTCGTCGTCGTCGTCGTGTTTCATCATTCATTCAATATAAGCGACGACGACGATACGATAGCAAAAGCGATGACGACCACGACGACAAATAAATAACTGGAAACTGGGGAGAGAGAAACAAAAAGAAGGGAAAGAAAAAAATTCACACACATAAAAGGTGGCAAGAAAAGAAAAAAAAAAAAAAAATCCGCGAGGCGGACGATAGTATGTGCATGAAAGAAACAAAAAAAAAAAAGAAAAAAAGAATCCAAGGAAATGGATCAAGGAAGAATCAACCCAGCAGGGGGAGGTAAGAGGGTGGTGGAGAGACGAAGAGGGCTTTTAAAGTCTAAGCCAAAGTCAACCCTTAGCCCTAAGACCATCGAGGTGGAAAAAGTGGTGGTGGTTTCGGCGGCGGGTTGATATGTAAATAAAAATTTGCACCTTATGATGAGAAGATTCTTCTAACAGGCCAACTCTCAAACTGACCGACACACAACTCGACAGACAGGACGCCTTTATTGACAAACTGACAGACAAGACAAACTACATTCAAAACAGTTTTTTTTTTTTTTTCTCCAGCTTCAATAATAATAATCATCGCTAGCCAATCATGGGGAATATGAGGAGCTTACATAAAAAAAAAAGAAAGAAAGAAAAAAAGAACTCCACTCTCCCGCCGGCGGTAAGACTCGTTTCTTTTTTTCTTTTTTTTTAATTTTATACCCATCCCGACTCCAATATTGGGGCCAACATTCATACACAGACTATATGAAAATGAGGAGGAAAAAAAATGCACACATAAACAAAAACTGTCAATGTATTCATTCGTCTCCGTCGCGAAAAAAAATTCTGCACATACAGAGAGAAAAAATCCAAGCAACAACAAAAATAAAAATTGGAAAAAAAGCAGCACCGGATGAAGACAAGAACAACACACAAGAACAAGGGCTTCACAGAGCCAGAAGAAAAAAAGAATCATCCAACAAAAGAAAATACAAATTGTCGTTGCAGACGGAGAGGCTACTTGGGAAAACAGCAAAAGCCGGCTGGTGGCGGTTTGTATCTCTCTTCGTCTCCACTCCAACTCCAACCAAACCAACCAACCTCACCCCCCAATACACTCCTCAGCCTTCATGGCCCATAAGCAAATCCTCACCAGAGCAACCAGCCCCATTACCACCATACCACCCGGCTGTTCGAGGTGAGCTCGCCTTAACCACCTTCTTTTGCACAACAACCTACTTCCTCAACATATCATTCCATCTCATTCTTATGGCGAAAAAAAAATATGAGAAAAAATCATTAAAACGCCGGAAAAAAATGCAGACAAAAAAAATTACTCAAATTGAGTGGAAAAAAAAATAGTTGAGTGAGCTGGTTAAGTTGTGTTTCGAATTTTTCGAATATAAATAACAAATAGTCTAGAAACAAACCATATTCGAAACATGGGTTTAGGTCTGAAGCTAAATGAAAATCCTTGTAGTTTTTTCATGAACCCTTGGTTAGGTTTGTATATGAAATACAAGGACTTCCAAGAAACGGAAATAGTACACGTTTCCTTAAGTATAATAATTGCAGCAAAAGTTTTTGTTACCTCCTACAGGACATAAATTTCTATCCGACATTAAATCAGGACATAAAAATGAATGCTGATTATTCTTTGGAATCGTGTGATTGCATAGAATATTGTTAGATTTGGGTTGTAGAAGTTAAGAAAATAATTCTAAAAATACAAGGTAATTGAAATTGAATAAGATCAATTGACGGTATAATCCCAACTGGGAATAGTTGAATGAATATCAATTAGTAAAGGCATCTTGTAAGCAATTTCTAACAATTTGAATATTATGTTAATATTATGTTAATTAACAGGAGCCAGTAGTGCTATATCGATTATACCTTTAATTTAGAAGAGATCGTGTTTGTCCCCACGAAATTTTTAGCAAAAATTCCAAGCGTTTTGGAGAGACTAACTCAATGAATTCTTCTTCTTCTCCATTACAGCTCTCCAAATTTAATGCTTCTTACTGCTAATCTTGACTTAGGCGGTTATAGCTTGTGGCCACAGTTAATGATGGTACACAGCAGCCCCTCTGGACGTAGAGAAAAAAACTTACGAAAATCCTCTTTCAGACTTCAGAGGTGTTCCACTTTGAGATTTCAGTGCACTTCGATTTGGATTAATTTTGAAAAAAATTTTTTTAAAGTTTTGGAAACTTGACCCATACAAATGCTTTGCAAAACTTCAAACTAGCAATTTCATTTAATTTCCAAAGAAAATCTGCTACTCAAAAAATTAAGATGACAAAATGCAATATTAAAATACTCAGTAGTTATCCATTTTGATTCTAAGTGCAAAACAAATTCGACTCTTCAATATCTCTTTTATACTTCGAATGAAATGCAAAAACATTTGGATTTGTGTTGAAGAAGGTCGTTATCCTGTTCAAATAAGAATACTTCGCCAATCAATCATAGTCCAGAAATCAAAGCGTTGTACTCTAATATCTTCTTAAAAACCTCCTAGTTCATTCTTCCAATGATTCGAGTCCGCTTTTTGAACAATTTTTTTTACTGAATAGATGAATCTTTAATAAAGCTTATGACTTCAAAGCGTGGCTTTTATATTTAAACCTTTCAATCAAGGTCTACAATATTTAAGTTTTGAAATCCTTTTTATATCAGTTAAATAGTTTTTACTCGGATTTAACACTATCTACCCTAATTCGACACTCTTACAAAAAAAACACAGAAAACAAAATTCATTTCAAAAAATATCGTAGTCTTTTGAATGAAAAATGATTCTTATAAGAAGGTACATATGTTCCAATTTCCAAGATAAAATATGGTAGAAGAACTCTAGGACCTCTCCAGATATGCTCAATTTTTTTTTTAAGTCTACTATATTTTTTTTTAATTTTTATCTGTTCGATGCTGTTGTCTGTAATCCAACTACACCATTATATATTAGCTTTTGATTTAAGTTACAATTATGTGATATTATAGCTCCTTATGCAATAGGTATAAATAAACTGCTCTCAATAAGCTACTAAAATGGGCAACAAACTGTGGATTGGGTAACTTAAAAAACAGAACTTGTCCTCTTTACAAAGAAATATAAAATTCCACAACTAGACCCCTCTCTATTAATGGTGTTCCACTTACTTACTAATGGTGTTCCACACACTGCGGTCATCAGACCTATTCTCACTTACGGGGTAGCAGTTTGGTGGACTGCTCTGGAAAAAATAACTTATCGCGACAAGCTAAGCAAAGTCCAACGTTCAGCCTGCATATGTACCAACGGAGCTCTCCGTTCGACCCCTTCCGCCGCTTTAGATATATTACTCAATCTTCCACCCATAGATATATTCAGAAAGCAAGTGGCCGCTAGCACTGCTATTCGTCTCGAAATGGACCAATAACTCTATTGGCCACACAAATATTCTGAGTTCATTCGGATCAATCCACAGTCACTCCGACTACACCACCCCACAATTGGTTTTTGGCAATAATTATGAAGTCACCATCCCAAATAGATCAGAATGGGACAATGCCATGTTTCTGAGAGATGATTCAATTCATTTCTACACAGACGGTTCTAAAACCAATGAAGGAGTAGGTGGCGGGGTTTACTCAGAAAGACTTAATATTAGTATCTCCTTCCGTCTCCTGAATCACTGCAGCGTGTTCCAAGCGGAAATAATGGCGATTAAAGAGGTATTGACTTGGCTCAAGGAAAACGTGATATCTACATCAGATATCCGCATCTTCTCCGACAGCCAGGCCGCCCTTAAATCGTTAGCTTCTGTTTCCACAAACTCCGTAACTGCCCGCGACTGTCGATCATCTCTCATGGAGATGTCAGAACAGTTTAACATTCACCTCTTTTGGGTGCCGGTAATGGAACTCTAATACCAATTTTACCCGCTTCATTAAAAGCTCCAACTGGTTTAATTAGTGAGGAATTTCCTTGCAAAATCATGGTATCACAACGGACCAATAAGTAGTCTAAGTGTGTTAGTCGTTTTCCTGACAGCCATTTCTACCTAACCTAACATATGCAATAGGTTCTTCATACATAGTAAGGAGATTAACTGGAATATCAGAATTGTTTACAATGTGATACTGCAAATTTTATTTTCTGATGGTCAATTGAATCTGAGACTTCAAATCTTAAAAAGAACCTTAAACGTTAACCGTACAGCATCAAACAATGTAAGAACAGTAAAAGTGTGACCTGCTGGATTTTATATTGTTCTTATACTGAAGAAAGAATATAGTAGCCTTTTTAAGTATAATGCGGCTCCCCAAAGTATAGTTTTTAAAGGAAAGAAAATCAAGAATATTTTTGTATTTTTTCACCAAAAAGGATTATATTGCAGAACTATTGGAATATCTTTTTCTGTAAAGTAATCTTTTGTACTCTCGTCTGAGGTGGCGCAACCAAGTGGAAGGGGACCTCAATCAACTTGGCGTGCGCAACTGGAAGCAGCGAGCTAAGGATAGAGATGGCTGGCGAAGCTTGTTGGTTGAGGCCCAAATCCACAGCGGATTGTAGCCGCCTTACGGCGCTGGTCACCCTAATTAAAATTAAATTAATCTTTTTAAACGTTGTTTTTTTAGTCATTTTCTTTTTCTTTTTTGTCATTTTTCCTTAGCTTTTACTGAACTTTTTGGTTCTTCTATTAACCTTTTTAAAGGTATTTCCAATCTAGTCAGCATTTGACTACTTGTTTTGTATAAAAGTGCATATTTTTATTTTTTAATAGGCATAAATTGATAAGTTTGCATGCTAATTTCATTGGAATGTGACCACACCTAGGTGTTTTTTAAACTAATTGAACAAGATGGAAAGAAATGTGTCGAAAGTAAGTATTTAAAATAATTTATATTTAATAATAAAATGTGATAGCTATTATATTCAAAATTGTATTTTTTATAAGTTATAAAATTTTATCGGGTAATTATTATTATAAATCGATGAAAAAATGGGATCACCTTACCAGGGCTAATGAACTATAATTAAATAAGACTGAAAAATTTAGATACAAATAAAAAATACATAATACTTTTAAATGATATATTTTTTTTTTTTTTTCAAAAAAGTTGAATTATAGTACCTAAAGTTAATAATATTTTATATTCCTAAAGACTAAAATTCAACTTAGTGTTGTTAACATATGGCTACTTATGCAAAAACTTAAAGGTTTAAGCTCTTTAGCTTTAGGTTAACAGCAATTTAATCTATTAGTACTAATGTGAATATGAACATCATAATGACGAACACGTTTTTATAATCGAAACTACTTTTTTTTTATTTGCACTAATTAAAAGTATCAACTTTGAACATTCCTATATAGTTTATAATTATAAAAACATACACACATAAATGTATAATTTGACACGAGTATTAGTAATGTAGTAAACTCTAATTTGATTTACATATAGGTGCAGGTATTCTGTTTTGATTATAAAAAAAAAAGTAGAAAATACTTTGCTAAACAAGTATTTTATTTTAATTCAAGTTGAATGATCTGAATCATAAAAAAAAACAATAACATAAAAGTTGTATGATTAATTCAATAATTAATTACTAGGCCTAAAATAAATAACTTTGGAAAAAAGAAGACCAAAAGTGTTTCTTATAGTTTGTAAATTTCCTTTAACAAGGAATTTCTTTTCTGGAATTGCGATTACATATTTTCATCCGCAGCTGAGCACCTAACAGCCAAGTCAAACAAGGCAAAATGATAATTTATTACACCACATTCTCCAGACTTCGAAGCTCAGTCAGTAGATTTCTACCATGTTACTCAATAACAAATCGAAGAATTTTTGACAAAATTAAAGTAATGATGACGTCTCGTAGTATTTACTAATTACTCTCTGGTCTCTGATGACATTCCTACTTTTAGAGTTTAGTATTAGTTTGTAAAACTTTGAAGTCGTTTTTCTCAAAACTACTATTTTGCAGATTCGTGGTTTTGACCTTGTGCCCACGAAGTTCTAAATGGGGTTTCAAATAAATATTTGCGTTTTTCTCCAAATTTGTTTAAGTGGAGAGACGGTTTTCAAGTGATATTTGAATCAAAAGAAACATTGGGACAAAAAGATAATTCCTAAAAAATGTACCCAAAGAGTTATATTTCGTTAATGAAGTAAGCAGTTTAGAACCCAAATTTTACAATTTATCGAGACCATATCCAAGAGAATCTTCAATCCAAAAGTATTTCATACTTGCTGGAAAAATTATTCATCGAAAACTAAGCAATTTTGTTTCAGAGATTAAAAATACATTGTTAAGCTCGAGAAAGTCTTAAAAAGTTGAAGTCTCATGTTACAAAGTTTGACCATTAATGCATATTATGTCTAGGGGTATTGTGTGCTTAGGAACTGACATCTTCGCTCTATCTCCATTAGGAAATCTTCTACGATTTCTGTAGGTGGAAAAAACTGAATTCCAAGTATGTGGAAACTAAGATGACAAGGAGATGGTAAGTCGGCATTTACATTCACATTTTTTTTTTTTTTTTTCAGTCCCAAATTTTAATTGTTAATCGTGTGAGAAGATGGATGAAATTGCCAGTGAATCGATGTCTCACGGTATCATAAAAACAAGACACAATAAGTACAAGAAAAAGGTTAATAAGCCTCATAAAGAATTTTAAGCAGGTCTAATTTATAGAAGTTCCAAGACCGATAGGTTTATGGCGATCGATAAAGCTAATTTTTAACATCCACCTGAAAATAATATTCAATCAAAATCGGTTGTATAGGTCGTTTCAAATCAAAAGTCCCATGGAAAATTGACCAAAAATAAAAAAAAAAACTCATTTGCTTACTGGAAGGAAGCATTTATGAAGCAGCTGAACTTTTTCTAAAATTACGATAAAATGATGAAGAACAGTTCTTGATATCCCTATTTTAATTAATTGATCCGTCTGTGAGATTCACTGGGTAAGCCTCAGAAAGCGGAGGCAAGTCTCCCGGGCTTGCATCACTCCATATCCGCGGACAATACAAAAAAACATACAATTTATTTAATTATTTATCATTTGAAGGCAGTTGGGATAACTTTGCAGAAGATATTGTTATAGGACAAGGTGAAGATGGATCAGAAATGTCCAGTTTATATGATAGCAATTCATAACTTAAAATTCTATTCACATCTTTTCATTTGTATAATTGGGCAGTAAATATCTTATTTTTATTTTTCAATTATTTTGGAGTCCACCATAGCATGATTTGTTGTTATTTTTGAGTTGATTTGTCGCAATGAGCCAATAAAATTGAGTTTTTTGTTTATTTGTTCTCAATTTTTTTTATTTTATATTTAACTAATATTTAAGTCCTATTATAATAGTAATCGGTTTTAACGGAATAGCAGATATAACGAAAAAATTCTTGAGTCCCATCGAGTTCGTTATAACCGGTTTTGACAGTATGTCTCAAAATTGTACGCACAATATTTGTAATTTTACTAATTAGACTCTCAGAAAACTTGCATCATCCTGCTTGCATTGATTTCTATTTCTTGCTACATTTGAATTAGTTCAAATATTCTAGTAATCTAAATGTTCAGCTCCTAAGAAAATGTTCTTTCTGAATCAGTTTAATACTTAAAAAAACCATGACCTAGAACCTCAAACTCTCAACAATTCTTATTTTTTCGGAACCTTATAATTTTCTGCCAAGTACGAATAGGTGAGTTGTAAGATTATCTCTCCTTGAATATAGAGTGTTTTAAGTTGTACCTCACATACTTAAATTAAACCTTTTTAATGTTCAGTATTAATAAACCGAACATTTGTACTCTTTCATCATAATACTAACTAAACTAATAAAACTGCTTACCTGTAATTCAGATTCGGTAACATCAATTTCTCCGCGATAGACAAAATCTATGATCGTTTTAAGATCTGTGAATATAATGTCACCTGGTAATATGATAGTGGGATGTTTACACGGATTCTCCAAAAGTAGTTTTTGAAAATATGATGAACATGCCGATAAAACGACCTAAAAAAAAATAAAAGAAATTTAAAAATGTATTCTCTCTCTCTTGCACACAACAAACAGGCTTGTTTTTATGCCAACAACAAATTAAATACCTTATGAGCTTTAAGCGAACCATTTTCACATGATAATGTGACATCAACAAATGATAAATCTTCACGCAGTTGCTGGAACACGGAGGTCATTGTGTTCTGATAATTATTCCATCTGAGACTGAAATATTGATGACTTCGTGCCGCCATTGTGTTGTAAATAAATATATAAGTATGTGTTCGTAGTGGTTTACTTTGCTGTTATGTTTTGCTTGTTGTTGTGTATTTTATAAGTGCCTTAAAGCTTTTTTTTCTTATTATTTTTGGCTCAATTGTTGTATTGTTGTTTAAAAGGTTGATTCTGAAAGAAAAGAAAAATGGAATTCCTTTAGTATTGAAAGTTTATTTTTGGGATTGCAGTTTAAATAGTTTTCAATGTGAAAGTTTTATTTTTTTTAAATTATAAGAATTTTTTTTAAGGGCGATAGATAGTTGAATTATTGAAAGATGCTTCGGGTACTAGATTAATAACTCAGTTGATGTATTCGTGTTTGTTAAATATAATTAAGTGTTAAATGAATCTTAAAAGATTAAAAGTCCAGTCAAGTAAGAATAGTAAAAAATATAATATGGAACCCACGAGGTTTCCATAAATTTATTTGCTAATTCAATTTTAGAGTGAATAATGTTACTTCTAAATTTAGTAGTTGCATTTTTCAGATCCAAAATTATTGGCCCTTGGCATATGGTACCTGTCTAGAGCGATTTCCCAAGATATACAAGTAGGTAAATGCAATATAATTATGTACACCCAGCGACCAAAAAAAAAAAAAAAAACCATCGCATTTATTTTCTACCTTTATTGGTCTATTTAGACCTAAAATTTTACTGTTCATCTCGTTCGTTTTTTTTTTGCTCTTATATGGTGAACAATAATACTTTGAAGTACATATATATTCTTAGAATACGTTTAAGAGTAGCAATTCACAGCTTCGAGTAGATGGTCTATTTCTCTGGGCCTTATGTTCAGTGGAAAAAGCTTAAATTTTAGAATTTCATAAGGAAAACCTTCCAAAACCCAAAAAAAAACCACCCTAAGTCGATGTTAATGGAGTTATTGTTAATTTTTGTCAAATTTGGAAAAATGACTAGTTTTTTATTTTATGTTTATAACTTAAAATATAGGTAAGTACAATTTAAAAACGTATAGACCGCTGATTTTATTTGAAATTTATAAAGAATTAAATAAAAATAAGAGTCAGTGAAAATTATTTCAGAAATACGGAAACAGACATACGCTCATTTGCTTGAATATTGTTATAACTCAAAAAGTTATTGGAATAAAGGTCTAAAATTTCAACTGCCCTAAGAATGTCTAGAATATTATTTTCAGAACTGTGATAACACTGGTCAACAACATTTTTGGTACAAGAACCAACATATACTAGTACTCTGAAGGTTTTAGAGGTGCTGAACTTGAATCCAAAATCAGAAATATTCGATTGGCCTCCGTTAAGTCTTTGGATTATTAACTAAAACTTAAGACATGTATTTATATCAGAAAATAAAAAAGATATCAAAAGAATTAAAAAGATTTGGAAGATGAAAGAAAGTTCTTATAGACACCGTTACAAGTTATAACGCGTTACCTTTAAAAACGCTCAAAATAACTTTGTTGCCTTTTTTCAAATACAGATTTTGTTTTCTCTGACTTTTAAAAGAATATAATCATGCCACGTTCTATAATGTTTGTAATTTGCGTGGGCATTTCCTGAGGCAAGTTTGTATGATGTTGTCTTGGCAGTTTTTCTCCAATAAACGGTATGAATGAGATTACATATTCCTCCATTTAAAGTTGAGCGATAGGTAAAACATCATACATAAAAATAGTTTTTTTTATGAACTTGATGGTAACACAAAAGATGTTGTTCATTCAAAACTATCAATATTTTTTTTTTTACTAACTTGAAAATATTGTAAAATAAAAAATAGTGTAACAGTGTGAAAACTTTATTGAATCAGAGTAGTACAGTGATGTGAAAAATAATAGAAACTACTTGTACTCTTACAGAGCATTTTTTGCTGTTACATAATTTAAATATACTTGAATAAATGTTAAATTAAAGATATTTCATTTAAAAAATAAGAATTAATTCCTCGGTAGAAAATTTTAATCTAGTCTTTTCAATTATTTCACCACTGCAGTTTGAAGCATTTAAAAAAAAAACTCGAACTTGAGAATCAACATAACATTACGATACGATGAAATAGAATTTTCCAAAACGGGCCTCCCTTCTTTGAATTGACAAGAAGGAACTTACAGAACCACAACAAATAAGTTTTCCAATTGTTAATCTATGGGAAATGTTGTGCTCTTTAAGCGGCTACTGGTATCAGAAGTTCGATTACAGGTAAACCAGATGGAAAAGTTGATTTTTATATTTTTCGAAAGACCATTCTTTTACTCTTGGAATGAAGTTTTTGGCATTTCACGTTTTTTTTTTTGTTATTTTTGCAGTGTAGTCTTTAAGAAATAATTGATAACTGGCAATAAACTTCCGAAACATTTTGTAAGCTCTTTTGATCGAGAATTGAAGCATTGTGATTGCATCTCAAGTTTCATGCATTTGTTACATTGTTTAGACAGAAGCATATAAAGATGTCTTGGGGAGCGAGGATAGCATAGTGTAAATAAGCACATTGAGCACTTTATTTTGTACTGTATGGATATTAGGGTGGAGTGAAACTGCACTTTTTTTTTTCTTCTTCTACATACCAGGGACGGGTGCCATTAGTCATCAAAAAAGAGCAAATCTCAGCTAGACAAGAAAAAAATCGTATGGGAGGAGGGTCTATTGCCCTTCGTTTAGCGGGGAGGGGCAATTTAAAAAAAAAAATTATTTAATTTGAAACAAAAATATATTAAAAATCAACGGTAACACTTACAATAACGTGCTATACCTTTTTGTAAAGCCAAAAACCTCGTCTTTAACAAAAATTTTTAATATGGCTATTTTCTGGAACAGTTTTTGAAAAATAATTTTCGAAATTAAAATTTTGAAAAAAAAATTTCAAACATTTTTTTTTTTAAATTATGTAATTAAGTACTACTTAAGTTTTTAAAATTCGATACTCCTATTTGTTTTTGAACAAACACAGAAAACTGCATCCAAAAACATCTTTTCATTTTCGATAAATTAACAAAAAAACAAAACTATTTTTGTCTAAGAAATTTCTTTATTTTTTGTTTTTACGTGGCTGGATCATGGGGGTTGGGGGTGCTCACCGCCCATGGATTCTTGCAGTAATGGTCTCAAGTCAGTAAAATCGAAATTTTTTAATGAAAATTGAACAATAAATAATAATGTATGTACATGTTTTTCGAATCAAAAAACTGAGTAAAACAATAAAAACTCAAAAAACTCCATAAATTAACTTCTATGGTGTTTTCATTTTTTTCAAGTGATTTGTGAACCCTCTAAAACTTCTTTGAACGATCTGAAACTTTTTTTCCGTTATTTAAGTTTCAAATGGCACCCATCCTGGCTATGTAGAACAAATAAAAATAAGACAAATTTTTTTTTTCACTCCACCCTAATGGATATTCTTAATTATAGTTTAAATCTGTTCAGCATCTGAGCTCAACTTATCCAAAATAACTAGCAGCTGAGCTAAACGAATCTTGCTAAAAAATTAATCTAGCTCAATTATAATTGTAACCTTTTTTTTACAAACAAACAAAGTAGGTACCTTCCATTTCCAAAAATTATAATATATTCTGGTAGAGTTTTGACTTTTGCGCCACCCTGTATGCGTACCTACCTACATATTATAAGTTTTTAACCATAAAAAAAAACTGAAACTAGCCTTAAGGTACCTACATACATACTACCAATGCCACAGTTGGAATGTTGTTTTGATTTAATTTTTGGTTCCATTTGCCAAAAACATGAAAACAAACACCCACTCAAGACAATTTTTGAATGCCAACAGAATAATTAAGCGACATTGAAAGAGAGAGAGATAATCATCAACATCACAACTATCTTACAACTAACATCATCTCTACCACACTGTAATGTTTATTTTTTTTGTTTTTTTTTTTAATTTCCCATCTTCATCTCCTGTCCTAGTATACTTTACCATCGCATTCCATTAAATACGATGTACCTTCTACTGTTAAACATTAACGTTCCTTGGAAAAAGCTATTGGTACAGCTTACACACAGCATCCAATCCATCCATTCTCCATCCAACAAACAACCCATACACAACCTTCCTCAACAAAAAAGGGGGTGGATAGATCTTTACTTACATCCAACATAACAACAACAAATACAGAAAAGTAGCAAAAAAAAAAAAACAATATGCAAAACAAAAACAACAAAACATACCCACAAGTAACAATCAACAAAAAAAAAGAAGAAAAAAAAAAAAGAAGAAGAGATAATAAACGAAAGAAGAGGAAAAGCAATTCCATTCTAGCGCTGGAAAAACTAGTTTGGCGCCCTCTGCTGCATTCTTTCATGGATGGAGTCTTTTTATCTTTGCTGCTTTGGCCATGGAACCAAACCAACAACGTCCCTTTATTTTTTTTTTTTTTTTGTTAAAGAAGAAGCTGCAGTAACATTGTGAAAAGAATTAAAAAGAAGAAGAAAGAAGGAAAAATGTATTTTTTGTTTTTTTTTTTCTTTTTGTTTTATTTAACGTAAAGATACACGATGTGCTTAGAGCTTTATCCTCTTCGCACGCGCATCATCACATTCATTGTTTGTGTCTCCTTGTTCTTCTTTTCTGCTGCCTCCTTTCCAACCCACCCTCACACCCCCTGTGTCACCCTGATCTAATCCGACTACGACACAAAATGTATGGCAAAAATAAACTCACCTATGCAAGCAGATAGCACACAAAAACCAGCACAGCCAATCTCGAGTTGGTTTTGTATGACGTTGCCGTGGTTCGTGTTTTTGTGTCCGTGTTGCGCCGCCAACGCAGGTACATTTTTCTCTTCGTAGGATAAAAATACATAATCAAAACAAAAAAGTTGAAAAATTCTCTCGCACTTTTTGTACACGCCATTCAGATTCACATTCATTCCTTCCGCAACCCTCTTTCCTCACAAAAAGAAAAGAAAAAAAAAAAAACAAAAGATACAAACTAAAAAGAATCAAGACGAAAAAAAAAAACTTTTAAACACAGATAGTGCACCCGAAATGGATGCCTGAAAAGAAAATTATGTATTTCAAAAGAGGAATATTTATAAAGGGTTTTTATTATTCTTTCTTATTTTTTTTTTCTAATTTTACCTATTTCGAACTTTGGAGTTTTTTCTAATAAAAGTTTTCAATTAGTGTTGCCGTCTTAAGTTAGTTCTCAAGTAATGTATGCAATTTTTTGATAGTTTCATCATGTCAGTCTTGATACTTCTTTTCTTTTAGTCATGTAAATTTAAAGAGTCGAATCGAGTCTTACGTCAGGGGATTTGAATTTCGATCCAATGGGTATTACGTCACCCATCAATCAAGTGGATATTGGGGATCGCGTCGTGATCAGCGTTGCCACTTAGGAAACATGATAAACTAAAACAACAATAATGTAAAATATTTTTACAGAATAGGCATTAAAACCAAGCAGCGGTTATAAAGATTTAAAAATTAACTTTTCATTATTTTAGTTTTTTTCACGAACGTCTGATATTTTCGGACAATAGTTGAATCATATTGTAAGAACAGAATAAATTCAATTGAAAAAAAACTGTTGGGAAAACGCAAAAAACAGGATTTGATTTTTTTTCAAATGTTTGACCTAGTTCCAAGTTCTCTAGCAACTTTGGCAGTACACCCTTATTAACCTACAAGAAACTACTCAGATCATTTTCGACCCCCTATACTAAAAAACCAAGAAACATGAAAATTATGGAGCAATTCCCGTTCTCGCATAAACTTGAAATTTTTCAAATTGAACTTCTGGGGCCAAATCAAAGCAGTGAAAAACTATAGATATTTATGTTTTGTAACCATTTTTCAAGCCTTTTGATACTTCGAACAATGTCAAAATAAAAAATGATGATTTCAGTAGTGTTCTCTAAATCAACTCTGACGGAAACATCTGCGAGGCCAAGAGGAAAAGTCAAAAAACAAAAAAAACATTAAAAAGACAATTTAAATCCAGGAGCAAACACGTATTTAAAAAAAAAAAAAACAAAATTCATGAGCAACGTTTGCAAATAAAAAGAAAATAAAAGAAAAATAGAAAAGAACTATTCTAAAAGAAATAAATACAAAATTGATAAAAAAAATCTAAAATATAAAAAATCATCAATTACACTGGTTAACAAAATTGAAGTTTTATTTTTGTTACAGAAACAAAAAAATATACTTTTCCGAAGGTTTTCGGTATGCTGAACTCGAATCCGAAGTCAAAAAAAAAAATTAATCAGCTCCCGTTTTTGAAATATTACCGTTATAAAATGCAGTACTTCGGACCTTATTCTTTTATATAAGGAAAATTGTTTGAGCATATTTAGTAATATTAGGTTTTTATAAGAACTATTTTCCACCTTTTTAAATCTGTTTAAATCATTCCGATATCTTTTTTACTGCGCGAGATATCCTCAGTTGTTTGGTATTTTTATAAATTTTATAACGCCATTATCTCCTTTATGATATACATATGAAGCCAAACCCACTTACTTCATTTTAAGATATCTCGGGCATTACAAAAGATATTAAAAAGATTTAAACAGGTATCGAAAGATGGAAAACAGTTCTTCTAGAAATCGTTACTAAATATGCTCAAACAATTTTCCTTATAAAAAAGAATAAGGTCCAAAGAACTCAAAAAAAGGTTTTTTTTTTGCATTTTCCAACGGTAATATCTCAAAAACGGGAGATGTTGTTTCTGAGTTCGGATTCGAGTTCAGCACACCGAAAACCTTTAGAAAAGTATATTTTTGTTTCGGCAACAAAACCCTTGTAAACCAGTGTTATATAAGAGCACTTTTGATCATCGCAGAATTTTTAAACTTGGTAGAATGGTAAAGCTGTGTATTTTGTGCAAAGGAAATTTTTTTAGATAGGGATTTTCAATTTAGGGGCGTGGTACCTACCCTTTCATAAATGAAATATATTAAACACTTAAAAATACTTAATATAATCTTAATCATAAAGAACATTGAAAACTTTAGTTTTTTTTTTTTAAATGAAGATAGAATAACCAAAAACTTACAAGCCTTGCAAAAAATAGTAAAATCACAACAAAAACATAACAAAAACATAACCAAAACTAAGAAGTGTTCCAGTACTTTGGGAAAAAATGAATGTTTGTCTAATTTGATTTTATAGCTAGCAGAACAATTGCAGAGAAAGTATAAGTACGTATGTATGTATATTACGCCCATGACGTAGGTAGTCATTCAAAATAACCAACAGAATTGAATCATATTTTTGCATTTTTATTCAAAAAGGTGTTAGCGAATTTGTTTTTTTTTTTCAATAAAACCTGTTTTAAACTCAAAATAATTTCAAAAACAAAAAAACCATTAACGTGACATCCCTGTTAAAGCTTAGAACATCAAATATTTCGATTAATATAACGAAAGGGTGTCTTGATATTTTAATCAAAATAAAGGGGCTTTTAGTTGCTTTGTGATATATCTTCTCATCAAATAACTAAAAAAAATGAAATAACGTCACGAAATTGAAATTGAATCCAAGATAAAATAAATTAAAAAAAAGTACCTATGATATAAGATCACAAATTGCGTTAAGTCTTGCTCATGTTGTTGTTTTTCAGCTTTAGATACATAGAATCAGTCGCCAGACTGAACTGATAATACTTCCCTTAATTAACAACAACACTGTAATGTTAGCCCGCATTGTAGGATAAACTAATTTTATCTCTCTCACGTAGTACAGTTGCTCTACCAGCGAAATTCTTATTTCTAATCATCTTAGAGATGTATATTTTTACCCTGTAATATGACGTTTAAAACCCTAATAAGCTACAATATATTTTATTTTTATTAAATAAGTGTCCACTCATGAGCTCAATTTAAAAACATAAACAGCTGCAAAATTTTATTTTATTTCTGTTGAATAAGTTTTTGTTGAAAAGCTCAGTTTCGCAAAAAGACATAACATAATCGTACATAAAACTTGAAAGTTGTTAAACAAGGCTGACAAATCCAATGCTATTTTGTTCCCATTCCTCGTCATAAAACACAATTATGACGATTAGGGGTAGAAATTATAACATTTTACAAACATAAAAGGCTGTTTTGTTGCACGATTTTATCGTTAAGGATATTTTTTAACGACATATTTGAAGACTGATTCTTTCAAATAAATGATCAATAAGATTTTCTACCTGAAAACATTTGAAAGGCGTTACAAATAAGTGCCCCTCATCTCAAAATGATATTTAATGTATTTTCTTTTTCAAATGTTATAAAAAACTGGAAATAACAACTAGTTTATTTTATTCAAAATGTTTAAATTTATGATACAATATTTAAAAATGATAATCTCTTTGAGTGGTTCCTCTTCCTTGGCGTCAAATAGTTTACCGACAAGAAGGTACGTTTTTTTCGTTATCGTTGTTGCAGTAGCTACGAAGTTTCCTTTTTTACAGCAAGCAATCAATTCGCTTATTTTGCGTCCCAATAAAAAAAAAACTGTACTTTACTTTTTATTTATGACAAGCCCAATTTTCTGATTTAATGAATGCAAAGGGGTCAGTAAGTGTTGTTTAGTTCGTCCCAAGAGTTATCAAAAAATTCAAGAGTTGTTGGGATCTTTAATATAAAGATAAGGCTAATGTATTTACATACTTTTGAACACTTGCAACTGAAGAAAGATAAAATTTATTTTAAAAAAATATTAATCTTTGACACTGTATTTTGTTGTGTCTCTTAATCTTTCAACATCCACAAAATGCTGACTTGAGAGATAAAAATGTCAATAGCCGAATGTTTACTCAATGCATTTTTTGCTTGTATTTTGATACAATCAAGAACTTCTTTCAACTTCATAGTTCATTTCATATTAGGAGTTTTGTTCAAATTTGATGCCCTCTGTGATAAAACCTTCTTATTGTGTATTCAAAATCATTGCTCTCTGTACTTGTTTTGCGAACATTTTTTTGTTTATTGGAATGTAACAGAACTAAAAATAATCATTTTCATAAAAAAAAAAAACGACTTCCATGGATCAAAACTTGGTTTTATGGTTTTTCTCATAGTTTCTATAGCCATAACTGGACGAAATTGAAATGGGACCACACTGCAGGCACCAGCTTTCCAATACAAAAATATTTTTCAAAATTGGTTCACATAGTATAAAGTTATGAGGTACTAAACATACAAAAAAATTGATTCAGTGAGAAAAAGCTCAAAATGTGTTTCATCTGAAAAGATGAACTGCCAAATTTTGTGTTTTTTCTGTATACTTTAAAGATTCAGAAAAGAATGAATGCTTTTTTTTATTTATTTTTTTATTTCAAGACCTTTAACCTTAACCTTTTGAACTACCTACTCCCTTTAGTATCAAATGTTTTTCTAACACAGTCAATTTATTAATTTAGCCCTGATTTTTCAATCGTCAGTTAGACTATCAGGAGAATGTCAATATAAAAAAAAATGTATTCCTTGGAATAAGCTCTAACTGGAGTTTATCTGACTAATTTAACAAATTGTGAGAACAATCTTATATCGAAGGTAAGGGAAATTTAAAGAACTACCTACCGACAACAAAACACTCATTTGAAAGAAAATTATTAAAGGGGTCCATCTCATCGTACCACCAGCAGAGAAGAAACTCTGTGATCAAAGCATTGAATAACAATTTGACAAGGACTTGAGGATATTCTCGCAGAGCTCTTTGAAACAGTGCCAAAAACATCTAGAAAATTATTTTTTGTGATCACATTTCCCTGTTACTGGAGTGGAATTTGAATTTTGCCTTCGGTTCCCAAGAAAATACCAAACAAAATTCTTCAAGCGAACCAAAAATGATTAACATATGATGGATTCATGTGTCTTACTCCAGAGAAAAAGCTTGGAAGATGTGTTTTAAAATAATATAATTTTTACTTGCGATATAGGTACTATACAGGGTGTCCCAAAAGTAATGGATCAAACGAAACATGCTGATAGGCCAACTTTAGGGCTCTCAGAATTTGGTAACTTGTTCATCCCAAATCCTTACGGTTTTCGATTTAATGCAGTTTTTGTGAAATTTCGAAAAACCCCGACTTTGCAACAGTATTTTGCTTCCTCCGCTCATAATTGATTTTTGTTTTTCACAATTTTTTCACTAAAACATTGCCTAATAATAAGAAATAATTAATTTATCAAAATATTTTTTTATTTCATATGCCATTTTGCTGCAAATTAATTAACAGTTCCATATTTTATAAAAACTCAATTTCTTTCTTTTATTTCAGAGCAACAGCCTGAAAAAAATTTGTATGGTGTGGCACTGGTTTATTATCTTGAAAACTTGTCGTGTTATTGCAGTTTTCAAAAATGTATAAAAGTTTCCAAAGTTGAAGTTAGAACTGAAGATATTACAATTTTAAAGCAACAAAACAGGGCTTTTCAGAGAAAAATAACAAAGAAAAATAAACACAGTTTCTCGAGTGTTGTTTGTTTATTTCTTTTTGAACAAAAGCCTCGATTTTTGTTTGTTATTTTGCTCTGAAAACGTCTGTTTTTTTGCATTCAAATTGTAATATCTTTCGTTCTATTTGCAACTTTGGAATTTTTAATACATTTTTGAAAACTGCTATAACACGGCAAGTTTTCAAAATAATAAACCAGTGCCACACCATACAAATTTTTTTCAGGCTGTTGCTCTGAAATAAAAGAAAGAAATTGAGTTTTTATAAAATATGGAACTGTTAATTAATTTGCAGCAAAATGGCATATGAAATAAAAAAATATTTTGATAAATTAATTATTTCTTATTATTAGGCAATGTTTTAGTGAAAAAATTGTGAAAAACAAAAATCAATTATGAGCGGAGGAAGCAAAATACTGTTGCAAAGTCGGGGTTTTTCGAAATTTCACAAAAACTGCATTAAATCGAAAACCATAAGGATTTGGGATGAACAAGTTACCAAATTCTGAGAGCCCTAAAGTTGGCCTATCAGCATATTTCGTTTGATCCATTACTTTTGGGACACCCTGTATATCAAGTTATGCATTCGTACAAAAAAAAAAAGTTGAGATAACATTTTTCCATGACATTACGATGGTAGACAATGCCAAAAAAGTGGGTCCCGGAAGTCCGTCTGTCTGTCTGTCTGTCAGTCTGTCTGTCAGTCTGTCAGTCTGTCAGTCTGTCAGTCTGTCAGTCTGTCAGTCTGTCAGTCTGTCAGTCTGTCAGTCTGTCAGTCTGTCAGTCTGTCAGTCTGTCAGTCTGTCTGTCTGTCTGTCTGTATAAGGAGCTACAGCCTAAACGGATGGACCGATTAATGTCAAACTTGGTATGTAGCGTTATTTGGCGACTCTCCAGAGGGGTTTTTGGAATTAATTTTTTTGGACCAAAAATAACGGTACTTGTCATATACCGATTTTAGTAAAATTAAAATAGCTCGAAAACGGCTCCAACGATTTTGTTTAAAAAATTCAAATGTTAGTTTTACGCTAAGGTCTATATTTCAATGAAAAATTTTTTATTTGAAAATCATTATTAACGGTACCTGCCATAGAACCGTTTTTTTTAAATTCGAATATCTCCGAAACTTCTTATTCGATTTCAACGAAACTTTTTGTGAAGAAGCATTTATATAATTTAAATATAAACCAAAAATAAAATTTCCAAAAAAATAATTTTTGGATTTTTAAAAAAATTTTGAAAATTTTTTTTTGAAAAATGAAATTTTCGAAAACGGGACATTGAATTTTTTTGAAATTTTGTTTTTAGATGTTGATTAGTGATTTCTACAAAATGGCATTACAATTTTATTTTTAAACTTTTTTTCCAAAAAATTATTTATAAAAAATTGTTTTTTTTAAAAAACGGCTCTAACGATTTTGAAAATTTTTTTTCTAAAAATGCACGTTAATATATCAATCAAAACTGCATACTTGTTTTGGAGGGCAATTTAATTTCAGATTTTATTTTATTTTTTTTTTAAACGAATTTTATTTTTTTTTCCAAATTTCTACATAAAAAGTCTTAAAAATTTAAGCAACTTTAACTCCAAGAGCAAGTTCGTGCGACCCAGTCGTGCATTTTATTTTAATTTATTGTCAAGCAAAGGCGGAGTTGACCTTACTGAGGTTACTATAATAAGTTGACTTTCCCTCATCGATTTATCACGCTAAAATTATGTTGTGTGCAATATGTAAAAAACTTCATATGAAACTCGGAAAGGTTTATATGTGGACATAAATGACAGTTAATTGGATATATCCTTTAAAAAAAACACAACGTGTGCAAGCCAAGCTTCGATTTACAAGCACTAAAATTGTATGGCAGAAGTAACTTGTCGGGAAAGCATAATATGCAATACCATAGTCGCAGTATAATCTGCTAACTGGGAAAAGCTTTAGAGCCATTTTAGTCAATAGTACTTAACTTTAAGCAAAGTAACTTTAATTTAAATGATCAGTTAGTTGGACTCAGAAATCTATAACTCAAAACCACTAACACAATTACTAGTTTTAAGCAAATCCGTGGGAAAGTTATGGCCATCCCGACTCTAGATCATAAAAGTCCGAAATTAGGACGCTTATTTACTATAGAAGAACTTTTGAAAATTCTTCCGGGACATCAGTATTTGCAGTGGACTTCTCAACCTAATTTAACCTTCAACTTGTGAAAAGAACACTTCAGGGATTTTTTTAAATACAATTTTCGTTGTATTTAAAAAATTTATGAAGACCCTTTACGAGCGAGTGGCAGTCCTCCATACTTTTATCGGCATTTATGAAGGGGTTTTCCTCATTAGAAATCAGTTCCAGCAATAGGTTTGGGTTGTTACCTTGTTACACTGTGTAAATTAATTAGATGAGGGAATGATATGTGTGTGGCCAGAGAATTCTAAATTCAAATAGAACTGTACGAGTATAAAGTAATCAACCATAGGGATGATTTATATATGAACATTACTGTCAAAATTCATGCATTCCTGTTCAGTCACTTCTAAGAGGGATTAAAACTTATACTCATAGATGTTATATGCTTTCGAGGCAAAATATAGCTTATTGCTTTCAAAAATGAATATACCCATGCGTATAATATGCATGCACGACGATTGATGTTTTAATGAGGGGCCTTTTACTCATGCTCATCAGTTAAACATATCTATAAGCCCAACCCAATAATTTATTTTCCACCCATCACAAAAAGCTACCTCTTGCTATACAGCTGTTGTTGGTACTATATTTCCAATATATAGTAGGGTCTAGATACCTTCAACTATTTTAAGGTACACATTCAAGTATCAGCAACACTGCAAATAGTGCAAATATACTACATATTTCTATACTTTTCTACTAGCTAGCTAGTTAGGTAGGTATAGGTACCTGTAAATGTTGATTTCTTTTGGTTCAAGACCAAGTCTGCTTGCCGTAGAGAGCGCAGCAACAAGCTTGTTATGTTTGCAATTTCTTTCTTTTTTTTTTCTGTTGCATTTTGCATTTTGTTCTTTTAGTCTTCTCTATTTCATGTAGTTTGTTTCTTTTTTTTTTTTTTGTATATCAAAGTGCACTATCAGCTTTGCTGCTTGCTCTACGAACGACAATGTCTCGACCAGCCAACAAGCAAAGCAGCACCATCACCATCACCAGCAGCAGCAAGCAAAGCAAGCATCGAACACAAAAGGATAGGAATGATTAAAATGCACAAAACTATACTACAACTTGCTACATTGCAATGCGAGCAGCAAGCAAGCAAGAGCCCCCAAAGGTGTCTCGTCTGGTAGAGTCTAGAGTGTAGTGGATGGATGGATGGATTGGATACCTAGAGAGATGGGGATGGTTATGGTGATGGTGATGACGATGGCGATGGCTTGGCAATGTGAATGATGATAATAATGCTTATGCCTTTGCTTTACTTTACTTTTGCTTTGGGAGTAGGTACCTACAATCGGTTCACTACGTTTTGTTGTTTAAATTGGAATCGGCGCGGCAACGTCAGTGGCGGGCCGAGCCGGGTTCTCTTCAATATTCCAAACCAACCAAAAACATACAATGCAAGAGGAGATGGAATAGATGAATGGTTGTGGATGTGGTGTGGACAGAGTCGAATTTAGAGGAGGGCCCCCCAAAATAGGGGCCCCCATAGTTCCGGAAAAATATCATATTCCAACAAGTAAACATCGCACAGAAAAACAAATAAAAACCAAAGAATCTACATTATTGAGAACGTTTTAATGTATTTATCGTCAAGAATAAATGTATTTCTACAGATACCGTAAAGAACTAGAGGTGGACAAACGACACAGTTTGAATTTTCGAAAGAAACAACTGGTTTGGGAGATTTTAGGGGTTTTTCAGTGCAAAATTTGGTTTTTGAATTTTAAAGAAATACAAAAATAAATTTCTAAAGCGGTAAAAACAATAGGACCACTACTTAAAAAAAAGGAAATTATTTCATATTTCAATTCTTTTTGTGGTAAAAATCAATATATTGTCGAAAAGTCCTTATTTTAAACTACCGCATACACTTTTCGAATCATTAATTTGATTAATTTGCAACAAATCTTCTCGGTATTGCATAACAAGCCTCTTGAAGTTTTTGCCACAACTCTTCCTTATTTCTCGACTTTTCTCTACCCAATGACTTCTCAACGATCGCCCACAAATTTTCAATTGGATTGAGGTCCGGCGACCGCATAGGGAAGGTCAACTTTTTCTAAAAAATTGGCATATAAAATGCTGATCCATGTTTTCTTTAATCCAAAAAATTATACCTACTCTGATGTCAAGAAAAATACCATCATATACATGATGTTTCTACAACCGTGTTTAAGCTTTTGCCTTATGTACCTATTTCGGTTTGAATTCTGGTTAGTTCCCTGCACCAAAAAAAAATATTAAAGTGTAAAATATTAAATGAGGTGGCGAACACAGGCAGTGCGAAGTTCCCTTCCCAGTGGACCTACCCAAAAATAAAATGTGAATGATTATATTTTATGTCTCATGTGTATTTATTAATAAAAATAAAATTTTTGGTAATATTTTGTACAAAAATTGCATATTCATTGAGAAAATCTACAATTTCACGAACAGAAAACAAGTGAATTCAATTCGATCAGAAAATGTGAATAAGTGAAATGCAGATCACCTAATTTCACTTTTGGCGAGTAAATTCACAAAAAGTGAAATGTAGAACATTTGCGAGAGCACATTTTAAGAGTTATAGAGATGGTTTTATTGTTTTTCCTACACTGTGTATTTAAAAAAATTTTTTTAAAGATGGAAAAACTATAATTTTGGGTGAACAAACATGGACAAACGAATTAGATAAGTTTGTTTCAAAAATGTTGAGGTCGTCGTTCTGGCTTCACGGAGTTTTACTATCATGAAGTCAAATTTTTTAATTTGTTCGTTAGCTAAGTGATCACTAACGTAGAGAAACAAACAGCCTTCTTTAAGACCATAACAAACTTTCTTGAGTTTTCTGCTTTTTATTACCGTTCTTGATTACCTGCTTCAAGGCAAAGTGACGGACCCAAAAGTGTATCAGTTATTCTTTCCTAACGATGGAGCCATCACAAGTAAAGACCCGATATCCCTGCAACGAGTACTTGATGTATAGGTGGATGTTCTTAAAGGTAGTGGGTACCGCATAAGCGCGAAAAAGACAGAATACCTATGCTGCCCATTTTCTGATCCACACAGGCCTATTCCTGACATTTATTTGAATGGTGTAGTGCTTCCCAAGTGTGAAAAGTTTAAATATCTGGGGTCTATGATAAATAACGAAGGTACTTGTGATGACGATATCAATCATCGCGTAAGCGTAGGGTGGATGAAGTGGCGGGAAAATTCTACTATCTTCTGTGATCGAAAAATGCCCCCTAAGCTGAAAGGAAGACTCTACACCGCAGTTGTGCGTCCAGCACTTACATACGGTTCACAATGTTAGACAATGTACAAAAAGGAAGAGAGTAAGTTAACGGCAACGGAGATAAAAATGCTTCGTATGACAGCAAGAGTAAGAAGTACGAAGATCTGAGGAAGCCTTCATGTTAAAAACACCATCTCCCAAAAACTTGAACACGACCGACTCAGTTGGTATTGCCATGTTCAAAAGAAGATCCTGAGAACCCCGCGCAAAAAAGCAATATCATATAACGTTCCAACACGAAATAAAAAGAAAGGTAGACCTAAAAACTCCTGGTACAAGCAAATGCAAAAACACCAGAATTCAGTTGGCCTTAGAAATGGAACAATACAAAACTGAGATCATAACAGCGCCGAGAAAAAAGGAAGAAGAACAAACTTTCTACCATTAGTATCAACAGAGATATTAGTAGGTATTTCATTTCTTCGACTGTCCCAATAAATTGAAATTTCTTTCTCGAGTAAAAAAAATCATAACTTCCACAATTTCTAACTGATTTTGGTGAATAAAAACTTATTTGATTCAGATAATTCTAAAAATCGGGGAAAAAATGTTGTACTTTGAGATTCAGTCCATAAAATCTAGTGCTTGAGCAAAATAAAAAAAAAAAATATTTTCAAAAAGAACAAAAACACTCCTCTGTTTAGAACTGTAAAAAATTCTGAAATTGACTGAAAAATTACTGAGCAAAAAATCGTTGAAAAATGAAAACATTGAAAAACTGTTTTTTGACGATAACTTGAATTTTTGAGGGTCTATGAAAAATTTCAAGTCTCGAAATGTGATGTACTTAGGGCTGCCAGATAAAATTATTATTAATGTCGGGACAACAGGTCTTAAAAGCCGGGACAAATCGGGACAGCAAAATAAAAAATTAAAGAAAATAATACAAAATAATAGAAAATGCATTTTACTTAATTTCTTAAATTTTATGCAAAATTATGAACCAATTATTGGTAAAAATTCCATTTTTTTAAAACTAAACTTAAAGAAAAATAACAACGTCTTCATCCATAAAAAATAAAAATAACTAACTATTTCCATTAAATTTAACGTTGCCTTTTGAAAGAGGAAGTTTATAAAATTGTATGCGATATGACAGTTTTATTTTTAATGTGGACTTTAAATCAATTATTGAGAATGAATAAATTGAATCTAAAATAATGGATCAATTATTTTACTTTACACACGTGTAATAAAAAAAAGGGAAAGCAATGCAAAACATGCTGCAAAAATGTTCTATAGAAAAAAATTGAATTTGAAATCTAAACTAACCTCATTTGCGAAATTATCTCATTTGAGCTCTAGTGAAAACAGGCTACAAGAAAATGTCTAATGTAATTCATTTATTTTCGTATACCCGTCACTTTTATTTTCTTCCACGAAGTTTTCGAATGAAAACGTATTGTCGGGACAAAATCGGGACAGATATCGGGACAGGGTCGAAAAGTGGGGACTGTCCCGCCGAAATTGGGACGTCTGGCAGCCCTAGCATGTACTCAGTAATTGACATGATTTTTATTTTTGTAATAGTGGAAGGGAAGAGAGGGCCTCCACTTTTTTGCTGTCCCAGGGCCTCCATACCTTTAAATTCGGCCCTGACGTGTGGATGCAATGTGGGATAAAAGTGCAAGAATACTGGCAAACCAACAACGAAGGAAACGAGGAAAAACACAGAACTTAAATTCCTGTCTGATTCGTCGTCGTCTTCGTAGGTTTAAGCTCTCCCTTTCCCCCTCTTTGTCCTTCATCAACGTCATTTTACCCTCACTACCTCGTTAACTCGATCAAAACATAAGAAAAAAAGGGCTCTCATGTTTTTTTTTTTTTATTAATTTTTCTTTTTTTTCCTGATTCTATACAAATAAAATAACAAAAATGATTTTGATTTTGAAGAAAATAAAATAAATAAAAGTTTTATTATTTAAAGAAAACAAGAAAGTTTCCCTTTTTTACCTGTTTTTTTCCAATGCAAATCGACACAAGTTCCTGCTCTCGCGATTTACATTTGTAGTAGATTTGTATTATTTTTTGTATTTTCTGTTTGATTTTGATTTTTTCGGAGAAAAAGATCCTTTCGCTCTGTTTGATTTTGTTTTTTTTTTGTTTTCTATTTAGAAGAAGGGAATTCGAATTCTCATGTTTGTTGGCGCGACGAGAGAAGAGGAAATTAATTTTTTAATATTTTTGCATATTTGTGTGTGCAATTTTTCTTCACTCAAAAAAACTATTTCTTTCTCACTCGCACTCATACAATAAAAAAGAGCAAGAGCTTGTTTTATTTTGTTATATTGATTTTAATTCACCAACCGTACACTTTTTATTTTTAGTTTCTTGTTTTTTTTTTTTTTTCTTTGCTTCGTTTTTATTATATTTTTGATTTAATTTTCCGTTTTTCACCGTGCAAAATTTTGGTTGATTGGGAATTTATTTTAAAAATACAAGAAAACACAATCAAACATACTTTCACAGGGTATCTTTTTTTTGCTTGTTGTTTTTACAATTTTATTTTGGGAGAGAGATGCAATAAACTTTTTTTTTTCTTCTGATTTTCTTCTTTAGAATCTTTCAAATTGGCACAAGAGCTAATTAAGTAGGGAAAAACAAAAAAAAGATATGTTTGATTTTATTTTTCTAATCTCTAAATTCACTCAAAAATTGTTCATCATTTCATATACACTGGGAGTGCACTTTTTTTTCGCTCATATATTTTTGATCTGACAGTAGTAGAAGTGGAAGCAAAAAAAAAAATTAACGAACGAACGATATTTTAATGGCCGCCACTTATTGGAAATGGGCGAATTAACTTTTTTTTTTTGACGTCCATTTGAGTTTACATACATAATTCGCGCAGCAAATTGCTATCGACAGACATGTTTTTTTTTGTTAATTTTTTTTTATATGCTTTTTATCGATAATCACAATTTGTGGTGCAATTTTTCCTTATTTAACCAAAGAAATTGTTGCTCGTTGTCGCCCGACATATTTTTTTCCCTGACATACAGTTTTGTTGTTTTTTTTTTCTCTTTCGCTGCAATAAATATTTTTTTACTTTAGTTTCCCGTTCTTTTTTTTAATTTGCTTTTTATATTTATTTCGCCGACACAAAAAAAAAATTAGAAATGAAACAAAAAAGAAATATAAATAATTTTTTTTTTTTTTTGTATTATGGATGAATTATTTGGAAATTTTATTTTGATTTTTCGTTTCGTTCGAATGAGAGATATGTGAAACAAATTTTACTGTTATCATTCACGATTTTTCTTCTTTGAGGGAATAATACAAAGAAGGGGCACCAAATAGACACGAAGAATGGCGTAAAAATGAAAGCACAATTGAAAAAATACACGAAAATGAACGAGAAACGAATACTACACACACATATAATCCATGCACACACACACGTATAGAGATGGAATTGAGTGAGTGTAGTTGTAGTAGAATAAAAGAAGAAAAAAGAACTTAAAATATAAAAATGGGAATAGACAAAAAAAATTAAAGAAAAAAAAAATTCAACGTTGATTTTCTTTTGTGGGTTGGTTTTTTTTTTTTTTTCTTGTCCAACTTCGTCGTCTTGTTCTCTTTTGTTCTCGTTTTTATTCGATTTTTTTTTTCACACATTGAACTCACACACAGATTCAAAGAAGCGAATTCCGATGTAAAATCAATTCGATTTTATATAAATTCTTTATACAATTTTGTTGTAAAAAGTTAACTGGGTATTTTGTTGTTTTTTTTTTTGTTTTATTTTGAGATTGTAAAGAAAAAAAAAAAGAAAAATTTTGAAATTTTTCTTTTTCTTTTTTCAAGTATCTATCTATCCGTCGTCGTCTGTCTGGTTTTTGTTCGTCGTCGGTTCGGTTTTTCAGTTTTTTTTTTTTTTCAGTTCAGTTGTGTAGCTGAGGTTTTTTCTTTCATTTTTCAATTGGTTTTATGTATTGGAGGAAGAAGGAAAGGAAAGATAAAATTGTAAATAATATAGGGAATAAATTGAGAGGGATATTTTTTATACTCCTTAGGATAAAAAGTAATAGATTTATTAATAGGGGGATGTAAGTGAAAACGTAAATTTGAAGAAAAAACTATTGTTTTTGGATAATTTTTGTTTGACAAATTTATTTTATACTTAAAAACGAATTATATATGATGTAAAAGTTGGAAATTATTGAAGTTTCCTTGATTATTCTGCGGTTTGCTATTGTATTAAATTTGTTCTAGTACTTTCATAGAGTAAATTAATAGTAGTAGATTGCAATTAACGAAGCAGTTAGATGGGTTAGAAAGTTAACGTTTATTGGGTAATGTTCACATTGTTTTAATTCGGAATTGTGATGGTTGTCGAGTGCCAAAAAAAAAAATGTATGGAAAGAGTCTGTACCCTTAGGGCCAGTTGTACAAATTGAGGGTTAACCCACGGATCAGCTGAACTCGAGTTAACTCTTGAACCAGGTTCAACTTTGAGTGGGTTGTACAGTAGTGGATCAATCGAGAGTCAGCTGAACCGCAGTTCAGGTTTATATACAAGAAAATTTTAGTATATATATACCTAATGTCACTGTCAGTTGTCATTATTTTATAAGCACAAAGTTCGTGAAAATGTTTTGTCCATCTATCAATTGTGATTTGGAATAAAATACACAAAAAATAATGCATTATTTTGTTGAAAATAATCTTTTGCCACTCCTAATGGCGGCCGGACCTTCATCAAGTGGACTAATCAGGACGAGGAGGATTCTTGGGTGGTTGTTGTATTTGTTTTTTGTTATGTTTTGTTTTATTTTTTTTGGAGAAAATTGTATAATCATTTATAAAAATTAATAAAGTATTAAAAAATAAAAATAAAAGTGGTAAAAGCTATGTTATTATTTAATTTATTAAGCCTGGTACGCTGCTCGCGCTAAATTTTAGCTCCCATACAAATTATCGAAAATTTTTAGCCGAGAATAAAATGGATCCCATACAAGTTATCGATAACTTGTATGGGAATTTTATCTCAGCTAAAATTTAGCGCGAGCGGCGTACCAGGCTTTATTTATAGCCTGTTTTCACTATACCCCAAATGAGGTAATTTAGCAAATTAGCCAAAAAGTGTTTTCACTACAAATTATCTCATTTGGACTGACAAGAAGTGTCAACACTAAAATTTGAATTTGACGTGTAAGGCATATGTTGACGATTGACACATTTAAATGTTTAATTATTCAAAGAATTAATAAAATGGAATAATCCAAAGAGGTTCTGGATAAAGGTTTGTACTTTCTCTAATATAAAATATGTTTATCATTTATATGCATATAAACTTCCAGCCTTTTCTTCTTCATTATTCTGACTTTCTGAGCATTTGCAATCTCGCTGTCGAAGGGAAAGAGAAATCATTACCTACCCAACATTTGGTAATTGTGGCATTATACCGTTTACCCAACCTCGGACATGATTATGGAGCAGGTTGATGCAGATACTCTTGCAAAGGTGAGTTTGGAATGGAAAATATGTAAGACTCAGTCTAATCTTTGTCTTACTCTTCAGCTCGTGACAGCATTAACCAACATCAAACCAGAAAACAAAATGATGCCGTCCCGCTGCTCCAAAACTTTGGCAAAGATCATCAATGCCAGTGAGGACAGACTTTCCTTGGTTATTGGGCTCGATTCCCGCAAGACCAGAAAACACTTTTAAACTTTGAATGCTCCTCTTTTAATGAATAAAAACAAAAACAATTTTTTCGTATTTTTTTTTACGTATAATTAACCTTTTCTCTTTTGGACAAAAAACTATTCAACTAAGGTCCAATTTATTCACACTCCATTAAATTTAAAGTCGCCATTAAAAAAGGGAAATTTTAAAATTTGTATGCGATTTGGCAGTTTTATAATTTTTAATGGAGCCTTTAAAAATAATGGAGAGTGAATAAATTGGGCCTAAGTTCCAAATCTTAATGTTTCTATCGTCACTACACGACAGCAATTGGCCAGCTACTGAAGGATTCCATTTCACACAGTTGACGTCTTGCAGATACGCTTTGTTCACAGCAGTGACCAGCAAAAATGTTGGTCGTTCTTTGATGAACCTTCGTCTTCCTTGAAAATGTAGATGTAATCATCCACACGCCGTTGCTACCCCGGTCTGATGGCACCAACTTATGTCATAAAGCGCTCGTGTGTGTTCCCCAGAAATGGTGCACACGGTTTCGTTGTCAGGTGTATGGACGTCCTTCGTTGCCAGGCAGGTATGCCAGCCAGATCTGGATGGTTTTGTCATAGGAGTAGGAAGCCAGTCGTATACCGAGAGATACAGAAAAGAGTGTTAGCCTTCAAACAAAAGTTGAGCATTTCTTGTTTCATCCTGTAAATTAATATATAAAAAGGATAAATATTAGGTATATTGAGAGAGAAAATTTGCATTTATATTCTTACATCAATTTTTGCTTAGGTTGAATCATTTGCCAAACCACAGTTTTCTTCAATTTCTTCAAAAAATTGCCGAATATTGAGAAATTTGAGGTTCCTTTGGTGGCACTACGATCTGGCATAGTTATTTCAGAATTATAAGAACTTTTATTTACCGACGCCACACAAAATATACACAATTTAATTTTACCGCTATGTGCTATGTTTTTTTTTTTTTAATTTTTTTTTAGATTGACGTTTGGTAAAAATTCATAATTATGACCTATTCACTATGAAATTTTATGAGCGTTCAGGCGATTTGACTTAATTTCCTAGCTAATTTCGTTGAAATGAGATGATAATTATCTCATTTCAAATTTGAAATTTGTATGGGAAATCATCTCATTTCGAACCTCTTTTGGCAAATTTGATTGAAATCTTCTCATTTTCTCTAGTGAAAACAGGCTATTACCATCACAAACTCATCCTAAACAAATAAAAAAAAAAAAAAACACCCCAATCATTTTGGAAAACCATATTAATTTCCACCACCTATTATCTGAACTGTCAAAAAATTCAGATTAAAGTGAGAAAGCAATATTTTTTCCACTAAAAATCACCTGATCCATGGCTGAACCACTGCTAACCCACCAATATCGGTGGGTAACTTCTGATCTTGGTTCAGCAGTGGGTTAAGACCTGAACCTCGATTGTACAACACTGCAAATGAGTTGAACCGAGTTCAAACGTTGATCCGAGGATGAACCACGTTTGTACATCTGGCCCTTAAAGCCTGGTACGCAGCTCGCGCTAAATTTTAGCCAAGATAAAATTTCAATGCAAGTTATCGATAATTTGTATGGGACTCATTTTAGCTCTGCTAAAATTTTTCGATAATTTGTATGGGAGCTAAAATTTAGCGCGAGCAGCGTACCAGGCTTAAATAGATTTATGCAGCCTAGTTTCACTAGAAACTAGATTGCACTAAAAAAAGTGTTGTTTTAAAAAAAAAGCTGTTTCTTAAATCTCTTGTAGCTCAAAACTGAATTTTAAAGGCTTACGCCACTATTATTCTCATAGCCTCATATATGTGCTACAAAAATTAAATCATGTCTGGTGCAGCGCCATGCGTTTTTTCATGCTCGATGACGCACACATTTCATTTTAGAAATTTAGTCAAAAAATGGTCATGAATTCGCATTTTTCGCGGGACAATAGATAGGTGGTGTTTTTTGTTGATCGCGTTTCAGACGCGTTTCGGACGCTGTTTGTACTCGTTTTGGACGCGTTTCGGACGCGTTTTGTACACGTTTCAGACGCGTGTTTTGGACGCGTTTCGGACGGGTTTTGGACGCGCTTCGGACGCGTTTCAGACGCGTTTTGGACGCATTTCGGACGCGTTTCGGATGCGTTTCGGTAGCAGTACGGGTAGAGGTAACGGTACTTTTATGAAAAAAATTCCAAACTGACATATCAACGTTCAGATGTTGAATTTTTTTCATACAAATATCGTTACCGCTACCCGTACCGCTACCGCGTACCCTCCGGTGTGGCCAAGCCTTCAGGCGCGTGTTGGACGCGTTTTGGGTGCGTTTTGAAAGCGTTTCATATGCGTTTCAGACATATTTTGGTCGCATTTCGGACGTTTCGGAACAAAAATAATGTGAATCGACACAAAAATCATTTTCTCACATTCGTTTGTTTCTATAAACAAAATTTTCTCGCCTTGAAACATTTCTGAATCAAAATGCTTGACAGACTGGAAAAATGTGAATAAAACTGTGTCTGTAAGAAAATTATCGAGATAATTTCTCGATTGAACCGCCAAAATTACTCACAAGCAAAAAGGATGCGAGAAAGTAAGATATTTGAAAAAAAAAAAATTGATAATCATGCATTAAATGTGAGATTTTAAGCCTGGTACGCTGCTCGCGCTAAAATTTAGCTGAGATAAAACTCCCATACAAGTTATCGATAATTTGTATGGGATCCATTTTAGCTCAGATAAAAATTTTCGATAATTTGTATGGGAGCTAAAATTTAGCGCGACCAGCGTACCAGGCTTTACTTCTGAAAAAGTGTTCACGGTAGTTAAATTTTGTATCACTTAAATTTTTAAAATAAAAAAAAAGAATATTAAAGAAAAAAAAGAAAAATTTACATGCCACAACTGTGACTTGAACTCGGTACCCTCCACTCGCTGACCGACTGCTCTACTTTCGGACTACCGAGCCTTGGGCTATTTATTGTAAAACTATGTCTATATGACCTTTGATGGCCAAAGGTAAAAATATTTTCCCTTTTTTTGACACTTTCCAATAATTTCAATGGAATAAAAAATATACAGGGTTGCTTCTCACATCGAGATACAGACACAGGTTATATTTCCAAATAGAGAAACGTATGGAATTTTTGTTTCAAAATTTTTCGATGCTAGAAGTTCTCGACTAAGTTACAGAACATAGGCACCATTTTCTTTACTTTTATTGCATTTCATTGTCAAACATTAACAAATAAAAGCGTACTTTGAAAAGATAAACAAGCGTTTTACTGCTTTTAAAGTTAGACGACCTGTTTAACGTTAGTATACTTGAAATCATTCGACAATATCAAAGAGTATCTAGACTCTCGTTTTAAATTTTTTCAGGTCTGACCTCCGCTTTAAAGTAGATTTGGAGTAGGGTTAAATCACAGTACACATGTATACTGTGGGGTTAAATGAAAGAATTGACACTCGCACTTTTCTAAAATAAGAGTAAAACAATGGGACTTTTCGCGAGTAGATTTTTGCCGTGCGACGAAGCTTTTCTACCCGTGTGAACGTAAGTCGCAGGCGATTAAAGTGACAATCCCCATAGAAAAATCCTAGTCGACCGACATATCGTACGGCTAAAGTGTTTATTTTTTTGTTTCCAAGGGGAAAATTGTTGGTAGATAATGAAACACATACATCATACAGTTAAAGAATATTTTTTGTTTTTGGTTGTGTTTTCAACCAAACTACTGAATTTTGCTTTGCAGGGAGGGTACTTTCGGCGAAAAAAATTAAGTAGGTTATTTATCAGCCTTATATAATTTTGCAAAGAAAATGTAACATCTTCCTTAGTTGAAATCATGATTTTAATCTAGTACATTTTTGCTTTTCGAATAAAAATTTCTTAAAAAGAGACAACTACATCAACGTTTATATTCATCTACAAAAGCAACGCAAATAACAAAAAGAGATATCTATATAAATGACTTTCCACCATTTTCCTTTTCGAATTTCGAATTCCACCAAAATGCACTCCAAAGGTTTTCAATCTGTAATTTGTTTTTTTTAATACTGCTTGGAAAATTGAACTGTTCGGTCGTGTGCGTAGTCAAGAGCGTAGGAAAGACAGAAAATACCAAGTGGAACATTTTTAAAAAAATTGTTTATTTTCTTTTGTGTTTTACTTAAAAATAAAAAAAATACCATTATATTTATGTAAATTGTGCAAATTTGCGTGAACTGTGCTCTGAAACGGTAAGTTAAACTTATAAATTTGTTAGGAAAATGTAAAATTTTTAGATTGGGAAAAATTTGTTGAGAAAAGATGAAAGTTACATACATACATTTTTTTTTGTATATATGTATATAGACAAAAATAAGCGTACAAAATAATTAGTGCAACGAATTTGAAATGAAAAATAAAAAAAATTGAAAATAAAATAAAATGGATGCATGCAAAAAGAACGCTGCAAGTCGAAGTTCCAACTCAACAAGCAAATGGAACGGTCGTACCGTAATTTGTGGAAAATTGATAAATATAATTACTAATTAGAATTTCCGCCGCCATGTTGGAATTTGGTGCGAAGTTCTGTTGATTTGTTTTCCATGATTATGCTCGCCATCGCCAGAGGGGGGAATAGGAGTAGTGCTTGTCGCTTTAGTAGGGTTGCCATCATTATTAACATAGTTGTAACTAGATGTATTGCAAGTAAAAAAAAATCACAACAAAAACATTATTGTTAAAAAAAGAGCCAAGTTCTCTTATGTTGAAGTTATGCTGGCACAAAAAGTACTGAAATGTAAAAGTGTACCAAGTTCTAAAGCTAAATAAAATGTTTATTGTTTGATTGGCAATTTTTCAATTAGCTTTAAAAATCGGTAATTTTAAGAAAAATTGTCAAGAGAACAATCAACATTTTATTTATACAAATTTAAAGCCAAGCTTTAGAACTTGGTACACTTTTACATTTCAGTACTTTTTGTGCCAGCATAACTTCAACATAAGAGAACTTGGCTCTTTATTTAACAGTAATGTTTTTGTTGTGATTTCACTACTTAGGTATTGCTGTAGAACTTAAAATCTCTATAACTGATGAACACTCAGAGAAAATGGGCGGTTACCACGCCCCTTTAAAATTAAAAAAAATATTTTTTTGTTTAAACTACCAAGGGTATCATTCTACCAAATTTTAAGGTTCTACGGCAGTTAGAAATGCTCTATAATATTTGATGAAAATGGGTGGTTGCCACGCCCCCTATCCAAAATTCTCAAATTTTAAATTTTTTATTTGGTATAACTTACGAGCTTTACCATTCTACCAAGTTTCAAGATTCTACGATAATCAGAAATGCTCTAAAAAATTTGATAAAATTTAGTGAAAATGGGCGGTTACCACGCCCCCTGGCTAAAATTCTCAAATATAAAATTTTTTTCTTTATATAAGCCACCAGCTCTACCATTCTACCAAATTTCAAGATTCTACGATAGTCAGAAGTGCTCTATAATATTTGATGAAAATTCAGCGGAAATGGGCGGTTGCCACGCCCCCTGGCTGAAATTCTCAGATTTTAAATTTTTTCCTTTATATAAACTACCAGCTCTACCATTCTACCAAATTTCAAGATTCTACGATAGTCAGATATGCTCTATAATAATTGATAAAAATTCGGCGAAAATAGGCGGTTACCATGCCCCCTCAATTGAAAATCTCAAATTTTCGATTTTTTCCTTTGTATACACCACAAGTCCTATCACCATGTAAAATTTCAAGTTTCTACGATGGCAGGAAGTTCGCCATAATTTTGATGATCTGTCAGTGAGTCAGTTACGGTTTTCGCGATTTTTGAAGTCCTATACCTCAGAAACTACTCATCGTAAGAAGCTGAAATTTTGTGAGGAATTTGGGTTGGGCCAGCTCAACAAATGTAGCGAGTTTGAAATTTCTAGCATCTTTTGTGTGGAAGTTAGAGGGAGGTCGAAAATGGCCTGAGTTGTTTCCTGTAAATAAGGGTGTAGTGCCAAAGTTGCTAGAGAACTTGGCTGGGCACTACCGTGCCCCTTGATTAAATTGGAAAAACTTAATTTTTCAAGATTTTAAATTTGGGTTTTTTTCTAAGAAGAACGATGAAGAACTAGTAGGTTATCCTTACACACTCAATCGGATTGATGGTCTATACTCTGTTAAATTTCGAGGTACTTTTCCAGAGGCGAACTCACTTTTATTGGTGATGACAAGGCTATACAATCATTGACCGCCAATGTTTCAGCTAATCTTAATGATTTAAAAACAATTTTTAGTCTGTTTTTAGTTGAGGAAAAAAACAGTTTAAAATTCGAATATAATTATGATGAAAAATAGCACTTACAGGGAAGTCTCTCACCAGACCAGTTACATTTCTGTTGGCGCCCCTTTAGTAAACAATATATGGGTCAAAATCATGGCCGGATGGGCGGGATATTTGAATTTTATATCGACATACTAAAAGGTTTAATAATTCTAAACATATCTGAGCCTACACATCAATTGGCCCTGTTTGGAAGGGTTTGTAGGAAGGGTATGTCGATTTTAAACGTATGTTGAACGTATTGATCAGTTTAGTGTGGAACCACCTTAAAGCTGGATCCACACGATAGCCCCTATTATATTTCAGTTTATGCGGAAATATTTAAAAATTCTTAGCTGTACCAACCTTTTGCATTTGGAACAAAGTAACGTGGTAAGAATGTATTCGTCCACTTTGTAACTGTGGGCCTACTTAGAAACTCGATATCTTTGCTTATAATTCAGGCAAGTGGAAAAAGCCGAAAACCAAAGTGTCTACTCATTATAGAGTTGTTATGCTCATTTTAAATGCCAATTTGGTGTTACGCATAATGTGAAAAAATGACAATGGTTACACTCAGAGAAAAAATAACTATTTTAAAACCGGAATAACTTTCAGAATGCAACTCAAAAGGTCAATGTTGAGTAATTAGGAAGTTGATCAAGAAGTTCTAGGTTGAGGTTGGTCCTTAGAAGTCAAAAAAAGCTAAACATTGAAGAAAGTGTGAAGTGTGCCTGTCGTAAGACTTTTAGCAAACAGTAGCCATTCAAAAATGATTTTGTGAATCTAAAATATGACTCCATTGTGGACCTTGCCGGTAGTTTCCAATAGAGATGCCGCGAACATTGATTTGGCCGAAT
Organism: Episyrphus balteatus; assembly: GCF_945859705.1. Taxonomy (NCBI): domain Eukaryota; kingdom Metazoa; phylum Arthropoda; class Insecta; order Diptera; family Syrphidae; genus Episyrphus; species Episyrphus balteatus. Next base: position 135,529,444 of record NC_079134.1, read on the forward strand.
ACCGAATACCGAATATTCGGCCCTCCTCGGCCGAATACCGAATATTCGGCCCTCCTCGGCCGAATACCGAATATTCGGCCGCCGAATATTCGGCCAAGGATAATCAGAAAAAAACGTTGGTAATTTCAAAAATTTTATACTTTGTCTCAAGAATAGATGTGGCTTACAAAATTCCCAACAACATCGTATTAGCTGTGTTTTATTTTCCTCGTGATCCAGATCAGATCATTGTTTTTATTAGTTTTACAACAAAAGCAGGATTTTGTTTTGTTATTGTTTCGCAAATAAATACAATGATCTGATCTGGATCACGAGGAAAATAAAACACAGCTATTGTAACGATGAATAACTGAACTACTTTTAAGATAAATGTCTGAACACACTACCTACTACTGCAAAAAAGGTAGACATCTAAAATCGAATTACATATGAGGACTGTTCGCCAAGATCGAACATCGGACCCATACAATAGGTGGTCAACACATACTACAAAGTTTCCAATTTTGACAACATTAGCTAAAGTCTAACTTTCCTCTCCTGGGACAAGTGTTTACAGTAAAAGACTATTTTTCGAAGCAGGAATAGTCTACGAAGATAAACGTAATCGTTTACTACACAACAAATGCGGAACAAATAGTTTTCATTCACCACAACTTGCCTTTAGTAGATTACAAGTACTAAAATTATAATTTTTTAATAAAACACACATTTTGGTATAATAATTTAAGTCTTTTTTCTTCTCCATTTGGTATTCGGCCGAATAGTTAAACTATTCGGCCGAATACCGAATACCAGAAAAATAGGCCGAATACCGAATAGTGGCCGAATAGTTCGCGGCATCTCTAGTTTCCAATGCATATCCTTAGCGTTCTCGTACCCTCAGGGTAATGAAAACTAGCTATTGAAAACCAAAGTCTTTCGGTCAGTGCTACAACAAGCTTAAGGCTTATAGATATGTTTTTGATAAACACTATACTCCTACCTTTTGGTATTGCTAAAATTTTTAAAGTTAATTACCATCGGGCCCTTCAGTTCTCACTTGAAAAGCTTGACGTAGCCAAAATTTTTCTGACTTCCCAATTTTGCTATTATTTGGTCAAGACCTTTATGTCTCACTTGCGGAAAAAATTCATATTCTCATCGAAATTATAATTGAATGTGGACAAATTACCCTGGGACCTATAAGGTCTATTGTGCCCCCCAATTTTTGCTGTAAGTTATTCTTTACAGTAGTGTCTCAAAGTTTAAACCTTTGAGGTACAAATTATTTTTAATATCAGAGATCTACTTACATTCATGGGATAAGTACATTACTTTAAATTCGGGTTATGGTTCCTTCAAATAAGAATATTTGTAACCTAAGTTATTAAACTGCCGCATAAAGCTCAACAACAATTACAAACCATTGTTCATGAAATCTGCTACTACTACTCTAACTTCAAGTAAAATTGGTGTATTGCATACATCTGGCAGCTCTATTTTACGATACGTGAGATCGTTAATAAAGTGTGTGTATTTAAGTTCGTTGTGTTCCTACTACTCCTTTTCAGTTTCCACCTAAGCACAAGTCAGAAGCCACATTTAAGTTTCTATCACTCCACCCTCTTATTGTGGATAAGTTTACATTTTGCATATAAAGTTGCTTTCTTTATTTGCAAAACGAATTACCACGAGAACCTCCATACATACATTTTCCATACTTAAATAAAAGTATAACCAAAACGATCTTGATAGTAAGAAAACATAAATAGCACAAAGAAGATGACATCAAAAGCAAATATATCTGACTCTGTTGTCTGTTCTATCTGGAGCTCCATTCCTTCTTTTCTCTTTGAGTCCCGCGTCATAATATTGGCCGTAATTAAAAAAAAAATATTTTATTTTTGCATATTTCACCTGTATAACTTGTGTGTTGGAGGTACATATTGTTAGCTCTTTTAAATGCACACACAGATCCAGTAATGGTACTGTTCAGAAGAGAGGTACAAAATAATTTGTTGATCTCTTTGTCACACAGTAGATTCGATTGATTTAGAAGAAGGTAAAAAAATAGCAAAAAAGTCGAATGTTCTTATCATGGTTTTAAAGACAGAAGATTTATATTCCGAATTTCTATTCTATTCAACCCTATCAGAAATTCTATCATAAAACTTATTCTGACGTACATAAGCTTTTTGTATTGTCTCTTTTATAAGTAGTGTTATATTGGCCAAATTGAATATAAAATCGGTCTACTGTACCTCGTACTGACTTGCACTCAACTATTGACTTTGGCTGATACATAAATTATTTCCCTCTTCGCTTTTCGATTCAAACAAACGGCGAATCTTCATAACAAAACGAAATTGCGAAAGCTTTTTATGGTATTTCTTTTAAATTTCAAGTTTATTTCGTTGCGGATGATTGGCAACAGAAAAATTGTTGGAGGGTCTGTCCCGTCACCGTCGTCGTTTGCCTTTTTGTTGGTTAGACTTATTTTTCTGGTTTATTTATTTTAGGTGGAACGAATAGAGGAGTCAAATGATTCGAAGAACAAACATTTTTTTTGTTTAACTTCACATTAAACAAGTTTCTAAAAGGTAACAAAAGGAATATTCAACTAGAATCGAATTTCTTTTAACCAACTTTTGACTGTATAAATTGAGATTTGAACTCTGGAGTAGGTTTTTTTTATTTGAATGTTCATAGCACAAGCTATTATGGTTTTTTTTTTATGTCAAGTCAAGTTTTCCTTTTTCTATTTTTAGGTTCGATAACATTATTCTTGGATCAACAGATAGATATTTATTTTATGATTATATTCATGTTTTATAAAGTTATCGCTTGGTTAAACAATCGCATAGTAAATTTTAAGTGGCAAGTTTTCAAGATAAGCCCCGTTAAACAAAGATATAATATTTTGTTGAATTGTGTCATTCAATGTTTGGTATGTAAACTTCAGATATTCACTTTTTGAGACTCAAAAGTACCTGATTTAAATCGCGGTGGCTTTTCATCGTTCAACGAGCCCTGTACCTTCTATTTTCTAGAACAAGCTCTCTGGTGCACACTTTTTGGCGGTCTGGTTTACCAACAGTATTTTTAAACAATTTTTCCATGTGATGACTTGTATCTACATTCAAAATGTATGCTAGATACTATTGAATCAAAATTGAAATGGCTGGATAATAATAACGATTTTTATTCTGTACTCTATTCATATTTGTTTAAATTTTCCCTTTTGATCCAATCTTGATTAAACTTTTCTTGTTTTAATGACTACAAGTTTAAATATTATTAAACATAGCTTATATTAATTTTTTTGCAGATCAGGTAACTTTCGCCCAAACGAAAAATTGCGTATTGATAAGATGTCTCACGATAAGTCAAAACTGATACGTCCCAATTATCTTCACCGGGACGAAACCTCGAAATGACCGTTAGAGTTATATTGAGTCAAGTTCAATTAATATGGTGCTAAATCCTCGGCTAAGCTGATTAAATTCAATAACATCCCGGATAGGGTTAAAACTATCAAACCGAAAGAGAATGCATGTTTTGGTTCGAGCTAAAAATAGGCTTCCGTTTAAACAAAGAAAAACCCTACTGAAGAAAACCGAAAAAAGTTAAACAAGCTAGAAAGGACAGCAACGCTCATATGCCAAGAACCCAATCTTTACATTGATAAAAAATTATAGCAAAATATACTACAATGTTCCAAAGGTAGTACAAAGTGTTAGTCGTCGTCGGTTCCAACGCTAGTTTTCAATGACACTCCTTTTGTTAGCTTTATTGAGATAGCTATTTTTGTTCACTGCTAACTCTGAAGAAATATTATTCCACGCTGGCAAAACCATTGCGTTATATGCTGTCCTATTCTACTGGTCTCTTCCTGAGTGGATAGAAAACATCATTTGTTCCAATGAATAAGCTAGTTGCATTTGTCCCCTCAAACGACTCAACCGTAATACTCGTAATTTAAGGAATTTCCATAAGTTAACACTTGAGCCTAACTTCGGACTTTACGCTAACTATGGAGATTCTTTTTTAGTCGTACTACGAGAATGTGGAATGCATTTATAGTTTCATTGTTTCCCTCCCATTTTAATATTCAGACCTTCAAAACCAATGTGCATCGGCTCCCCCTTTTATATCCTATTAAGGTTACCCAAAACCCCTTTATTTTTATTTATTTATTATAGATATGTATGATTGAAAAAGTACCTTAAACATTTTTCAAATTAGACTAAAATACCAAATAAGTAATTAAATTTTTTTATCTGGATTTAAAATTGCTCTGCTTGACGCTTTTGGCTGCTATAATTGTAGTGCGTTTTTATAGATAATATTCCTATGTCCTTGAGAGCATGCTCCCGTGGAGCTGTAGTTAGTTCTGATAGCTTTTAAATACAAATTACCTGAGGAAATATTGCAAATGCAAAAAATCTTTTACTGAAGTTTAAAGTAGGCTCGGATTATTTGAATTGAATCGAAATGAAAGGAACTCACAGATGACACTTTTCGTGTAATAAAATACATATTTCTTTATCGAAATAGTGAACCAAATCCAAGGATCTTCTAATGTGTTGTAACAAGTTTGTCATAACACTTTTTGTGTGGTGGTTTATTTCCTATAGCTTTCTTTTGCGTTTTTTTTCTAATCGATTTTATAGATAATAATCTGTTAGTTGTTATTTATTTTACTTTATTTTATTTACATGACTCCCAAATGGGTCACCACCTGCCTTGTATTTCTCCTTAACATTGATCTTTGTTTAACACAAATAAATCCCTTACTTCGCATTATTTGCTTGGTAGAAAAAAAATAAATACAAATGCATAATTGCATTTTTAATGTTTAATGAGTCATGGCCATGTAGGGTTTGGGTCCTTTGGCTCTATCATTTTTAAAAATCATTAACGTTGTATGCCAACCGAACCGAATATCCGACCCGCCGAACCACTTTTCATGCTATACAAAAGTAAATAACGAAAACGCTAACAAAATTATACCCTTCAATTGTATAAATGTCATTGTAATAGTAGGTAGGATATAAGAAATATCCTCCCTCTTTTGTTGTCCTGTGTTCCACTCTGCCAACACACAAGGGGTGGAAAATGATCCCAAAATGCTCTATCCTCTATGTAATCCAACTTCACTAAAATGTATGTGTGTTACTGTCGTCGCACACAGATCCCCCAATGCGATCCCTTTTTTGTGTTCGTATTTCCACCCTACTTGGAGTGAAATGCCATATGTACACGTTGGAACCTTTTTTTTTTTTATTTAGATCCCTTCTGAACTTCTTTCATTTACTTTGTATAGTTTCATTTTTTGTTTGGTTTTTATAAACGTTGTCGGCGCAAATGTTGAGTCGAATTTTTTTTTCATCCCCCATTGTGTCAAGCTGTAGAGGGGTTTGGCTACTCAAGGATGTCTAACCGCTTTCCACCCTACTTTGTTGTTGTGCTCCTTTTATGGTTCCGTGTCGTTCTCAGCTTCATGCATGGAACATGCAATGCTGCTGGTTGATGATGAAAAACTATGTATACATACTTCTCTATAGTGATGATGACGATGATGATGAATCATGCTTCTCCTCTGTTAGTCCTCGCCACACCAAACCGAACCGCACCACACCGCACACACCGTTTGTACTTGAAAGAGATCAAAATGGCGGGGGACTGACAAAATCGATTTATGAAATAAAATGAGGGGATGGAGATGTTGTAGCTTGTAGCTGGTTTTGATATTCAACGCATTTACTTCTGGAACATCTGCTACATTGCCTGCCGTGTGCTGTGCATGTGATCTTTTGCTTGGATATGCTCGTACAATAAACTCCACAATTTAGCACGACGACGGTTGGCGGCGCAGCCAACGTCATCATCATCATCAACGTTTTTGTCCTCAAAAGGGTGGAAATGAAAATCCATAGCATCTGCGCAGAAACACTCGAGTTGTATTGTGTTTTTTTTTCCGTCAATAGTTGTTGTTTTTGTTTTTTGCTTGGAGCTCAACTGAACGGAAATCACCTTGTTCCAACTTCCAAGTTATTTCTTCTACTCCTCTCGTCTACCTTCCCTTCACTTCTATAGTGTGTCTGTGTGTGGTGTCTGATGTGAGCTGTCCAATAAGCCCACACGCAAATTTATTTGTTGCTATTGCGAATGTCAAAGAGGATGCACTATACACTACTGGAGAATAGTTTCTCGTTGTTGTTGGTTTTGCATTTAAACTTATTAATAGTTTTGCATGAGTCTTAGTAAGCTTTGAACTCTATGACCGCTGTTTGTATCTTCACTTCTGCATTCTGCATCATCTGCACTGTTTTGGTTTTCTTCGATTTGTGGCTTCTTCAAGACCAAATACGAAGCAGTAACACCACCAAAACAACCAAAAAATGCGTACGTGCGTCGAATTAACGCGGACCAAGGGAGACTTAATAGTAAATTGCATGCAAACGTAGGTATGTAACGATGAGATTTACAGAACCACAGCAGCAGTGCGAGAGTTCATTGTGATCATTAATATTATTTTTTATGAACGTCTGCAGAGTATAAATACATATGTATATGCATGCATATGAATGTAGGTACTATGTGGGATTGTAAAAGCAAAGTGATATAAAGCTTTGCACGAAGGGTGACGCATATACAAAAAGTGTATCTTCTCTCATAAATTTACTGCGCGTCCTCGTAAATGAAGGATATTTTCGGTTGAAAATACAATTTTGGAAACGTATGTATGTAGGTTTTGAAGGATGGTTATATTTTTGTGCTTTAATTTCAATAGCACACAACAGGTCAACATTATATTATTCATAGGCCATTGATACTAAATTTGTGACTTCAATATTAGTAAATGTACCTATTTCTAAAGTTTTGTTTCCCCTTGTTGCAATAATGTGTACTTAACAAATTAGAGTTCAATTAAGAAATTAATCATTGTAGAATGTAGAGAAATCAAATCTTAGTTAAGTTTGTTATTGTCTCTTCGTTTTCTTCGCAAACAATTCTTTTGTAACATAGTTTCATTATTTACATAATTGATTAAGTTTGTGGAGACTTGAGATGACCTTTATTTTGTCTTCAGTTGATTTTTAAGAAGATATTTTTCTTTTTTTGAACCTTTTTAACTTATTTAACGAATGAGTTGAATAAGCTTCAATTTTCCAGGAAAATGTACACTTAAGAGGATTACAAAAGAATTGTTGGTTTTTTATAAAGTGCAGAAAGAAGCATTGGCTAATGTTAAGTTCTTAAGATTTTTTTTAAGTTTTTTCATTTAAAAATTATTTGTACCAACTAACTAACCTTCATTAGAAATATGTGGGTTTTTGAAGGAAAGATAATCAATTTTCAATTCAATTAGTATCATTAAATTAAATTTATTTATATTAAAAAAAAAATCTAATTTCACATAAAAATATAAAAATCTTAAATCGATAAACAAAACTGATCTATCTGATCTACCAGCTTTGTTTATCGATGGAATTTTATGTTGACATTAATACTGTATAAAGAGTATAATTTATTTATACTCAATAAAATATCCAATTTGTGTATCATATACCTTATTAAATATTGTAAACAACTAGACTCGAATTAAGGCGGCAAGTAAGAAAAAGATATAAGGAACAACTCATTATTGTGTATAAAAATGTGTGAGTTTCAAGTGTTTGAGGCAATTTAACAATATAAACAAAATTAGTGATCTAAAGAATCTATAAAAAAAATATAAAATTATCTTAAAATTAACTGTAAGGTTATGATTTTTCAGGGCATAAAAGAGACTTTTATGGCCCTATTAGGTTCAAATCTTAGAAATTGTTTTTTTGATACTTATTCTTGTAATGTTCAGATTTTGATAGTAATGATATGATCATTGAACAATTTTGGTAGACCAAGTGCGTCTTCGTTAAATTCAGTCACCATCCGTCCAAAAAAAATGTGACGATACGAAGTGATGGGGGCTATTTAAAATTGATTTTTTAAACTACTTCATTTTTCGACGCTCTAATTCTTTAATAGAAGATTACATACTTTCTAAGGGATTTTTGTATGCTATTTGCGTTTTTTACTTACATGTTATCAAGGAAAAAATTTGATATAACAATTTGATATAATTTCACATTTATTTTGCTAAATAGTTTGTACTCTTACAATTAACCCTTTCGGTACCAGCGTTACTCTCATGTAACATTATCTAAAAATTCGTAAAAAAATAAAATTCTATACAAAATTATTTTCTCTGTTGTCCGACATTTTTTGGTACATGTAACATAAGAATAACACATTAGTTTTGCTATTTATGATTTTGGAACATAACTTTTTGCTATTCATATTTCTTAGTTGTGATGTTTTTGACACGATAATACTGAAAAAACATTTTTTAATATTGATTTTCATAGCTTGGGTTCGAAAGGGTTAACAAACATTATCTTAATATTATTAAAGTTCATCCTGTCTTCACAATAACATTACCTACTTTTATTAATGTCGATCGATTTTCTTCCTTATCGAGCCTTTTCGAGGCCGTATTTGAAATTAAAAACCATAATAAAGAAATACATAAATTGGAATAGAATTTCCGATTCGAAACTAGAACAAATTGATTTGTATCATTTAAGAAGATTGTTTAAGCTGCTTGAGACAAATTTTACCGAGTCTGACATTCAAACGAGACAAGTTTCGGAATGGCACCTTGAAACTAAACCTAACAGAAACAGAAAATTCAGTGCGAAAATCGAAGTCAAAATTTGGACAATTTTAGTAAAATTCTTTAATACAAATCCAGAAAAAAAATCTTCAATAACAGAACCATTATATTCTCTAAACGATTAGATTAGAAGTCGGTAAAGAAACCAAAATTATAATGCGTAAAGTTTATATCATTTCATTTCACCATCACTATTAAGAGCTAATTCATTTATGCTAAGGCGAAGTTGGCTACAATGTTTTATAGCCTCAAATTTAAAATCAGATACAATGTATTTCTGTGTTTTGTTTTTTATTTTACCCATTCACGTATTTTTATTTATTTTTCTTGCATTTATTTTAAGAAAACAATTACAAAAATAAAAATATATAAAACAACAACTTGTTAGCGCGGTTTTATCTTTGTTTGACTGGTTCTAGGCGAACAGGCGCCAACGTAGAGGTATTTCAAAACATAAACGAAATGAGAAATAATGTAAAAGCTCCTTTATAAGCTCTTCAAAACCAAATCGAAATCATCTGACAAATATACAAAAAAACAGCTGTTACCCTCGATACTACATACCTACCTACACTTACTTTCAATTCTCGTTCTTGTCCTTTCTTTCAATAAGAAGAAAGTGTGTGTATGTATCACTGTGGAACGAACAAAAAAAAAAAAAATAATACAGTAACATGATTGTTGTCAAACCTTTGACATTTCTTATATTATTTATTGATTTCAAGTAATCAAACTGCAATATTAATATAAATATAATAATTAAATTAAGAAAAAAAAAGTTTGTGTTTATTTTTAAAATCAACTTGTTGGCGGAGGCATCGGTCTCTCTGTCTTCATGGGGTGGTAGCATGTAGACTTTAAGACTAGAATTTATTATAAACTTCTTAAACATTTATTATCAGTGTGCGACATTGAATTTATTTTTGCTTAAGATACAGTTTCATGCGATGCAAATAGCTTGTTGTACGTTTGTGCATGTATCTACATTCTACATGTAAATGTACATATGCATTTAGACAAATTTATTTTATATTGGAACTTTATCGTTTGATTATTCATTTTTTTTTGTCTTCTTTTTTTGCTTTTTCGTGCTGTCGATTGCTCCTACAAAAAGAGTAAGCGAAAAAATTCACATCAGGTAAAGAGGTGTCTGAAGAGTCTATAGTCTGAGTCCCTGTTCACCTGTAAACAAAATAATGTTTTGTTGTGTGCAGCACGGATAATGCTGACGTCTTTTCCAATAGAAAAAGAAGGTGCATTTTGAGATTATAAAGGGAGTGGAGACATACATAGGTGTGCATAATTAATATAAGTGTGTGTGAGAGTACTGTACAAGAGCGCAATATCTACTCTTGTTGTTGTTCATTGGCTTATTGTTTTGACTTCAATTAATTTAATTAGGTAGGTATGTTTGATCTAAATTAGTTAGATACAAATCCACATTATTAGTTGGATAGAGAGAATAATCAGACGAGAACACAATATCTAATTATGATGTATGTACTTGTAAAATTTTATATACATTTGTATGAACCAGTCATTAATGTGACCCATTGCTGGTGATTGTTTCGCACAAAAAAAGAAAAACACGCATCCAGACAGCAGTGGGTGTTCTCAATTTTTTTTGTTCATTTAATAGCCACTGAAAACTGAAGCGTTTCAGCAGTGACTGTAAAAATATTCATTCTTTTGTTAAGAAAATACATATTTAATACTAATTTTTTGAAAAGTTGAGAACATTGTAAAAATGTAGACTTGGCGGTTGGTAAAAATTACTTCACTGGGTTCTAGTAGAGGACGATTTTCATATTTCAAGCCCGCTCTCGCCAATGTATCGTAAACGCCAAAAAAAATCGTGAATTAGGTACAACCTTAAATTGTTTTTTTTTTTTTAAGCATTGGGTTTTTTGAAAAGGTTTAATTGAATTTGCAATCAAACCTTTAATCACAAGCCTTATGTAAGTTTCTATGATTTCTAAAATAGGTACATCAAAAAAATTGGTTAATATTATTATCCTTTTTTCTGCGTATGGTATAATAAACACACATTCCATTTAGTTTGCGGAGGTGTTCAACGTCACGCAACCCTAAATTTCAATTTTTCAGTAAGTAACGAATGCTTCTTAAAATCTACTTGGAAATTTAGATAAACGTTTTTAGAATAAATCTTTTTGATATGGGAGTACCGATTTTTTTAAATCAATTAAACTAAATCCGGCGTCAAAAAAATGTAAAAATATGTTCGAGCTTTTAGTTATGATTCTCCAATTAATTACATATTTATTTATTTCCTATATTTTTGAAAATAAGTTGAAAAATTTTATTGTGACAGAAGTTTTTAGTTGAACATTATATTAAATAAAATATAATATTTTTATTTGCCTTTCATGATTTCATTTAAAAAAATAATTTCTAACTCGAAATAATTATTTTTTTTTTGTTTGTTTGTATCTCCTTAATTCGTAGTCATGACTTTATGATTAATGTTATGTTATAGAAAGCATACATACCAGATGATGAATATCATAATTGCATGATACAATGAAAAGCACTTAAATTGGCTGTGTTTAGCAGCATTTCAATATCATTGTTATTCAAATCTCCACTTATTTATGTTAATGTTTTTTTTTTTTCGTTTGTAGATTAATATTTTTTACAATATTTTAACAAACACAATATTTGTTTAAGGATGGAAAAGAACATGAATAATTGAATTTTAATAATATTGAGAGTTCAGCTTGGTGACATATTGAAAGAATGAAGTTTGTTGATTTTATGAAGAAGATTTTATTTTGTTGAGAAAGCTGCATAATATAAAATTTGTTTTCGTTTTAAAAAGAAAAGAAAACTAAAAGCTTTGAACTTTGTTGATGCTCATTTTCCAACCAAATCGCAAGAACTTGGATCTATTTTATTTGGAACTGAAAATTTTTTTTGTAGTTATGTAAGTATTTTTTCATTTTTTTTTATTTTTTGAAGTTCGACAATATTAATCGTGATTTCCTCAGTCCTCGCCTTAATTTCACTTAAAATTAAAATTTACTTATTGGGTGGCCAATAAGTCTCTGAAAATTGACATAAATAAACTTTTATTTTAAAGTCCAGGAATGAGGTTGTCATAGACGATATTTCAAATAAGTACACTAAAATTTTCAGACAAATCAGTCAAATAGTTTAATCGGTACAGCGATTCAAATAAAAATCATTCAAATAGTTTTCTCAAAATGAAGAAATCGAAATTTCGTGTAAACATTATTTTTTTGCAAAAAGCATTACAGAAACCATGAAAAAGCTTCAATATTATGGAGATTCCTCTCCATCTATCGGAACTATCCAGCACTGGTTTCAACAGTTTTAGCGCAAACGCACCAGCACAAATGATACCGAACTCTCTGATCACCCGATTGAAGTCACCACAACTGAAGTGGTGGATATAATCCATGGTAGTTATTGACTCGCCCTCGTTCTGTCCCACTTTAAGATTGCTAGCATCACAGACAAATAGAGAATAAATTTTCCCCTTTACTAAAGTTGATGTTTACAAACATACGTTGAAGGAAATGTTATCTTCAATATCAAAACGAAGCTTTGTATTCGATAAAATTAAAATCTGCAATCAGGTTCGAATTGATTCAATTTTTTAGACGTGGTAAAATCAGGACAATTTTTTGAGTTTTATTTTAGAAAAAGATTGATATTTTTTGTGTTCTGATCTGTAATAAAGTTAAATATTCGAATTCTGAAATTGAACAACAGAGACGACTTCACGAACCTTGATTCCTTTATTAAGTTTCCTTTTAACATAATAATCCAAGGGATTGACGGTTACTGCTGTGGACTTATAATCTGTCATTAACCGACAACTTTTTTTTTTTTGTTTTAATTATTCTTTAATTACTAACAGAATGAAAACTGCTTCATATTTTTTCTAAAATATCTCGTTTTTGGCCATAATGATGTTCCTCAATGACCTATACATTGTTGTTTTCTATGTTCGTAATCAATATCATAAATAACTTGTCGTCTGTAATATCATAACGTAAATTTTACATTTTTTCTGACGTTTTCTAGTTGTACCGTGAAATTTCCAAAAAAAAACTTCAATACTAAAAATAAAAAACGATCTACATATATTCCCTAATTTAATGGCCGTAAACTTAAATCCGCTAAAGCAAACGAATGAGTTCCAAATTTTACTAACTTTTAGTTAATATTACTATAATTTGCATGTTTCAAGGGTCGATTTGAAAATTTAGTTAATACCTACCAACTTATGCAATTTTTTCCTTAGATTCTAAGTAGGTATATGTCTAAGTAAATGTTTGTATCCGCATTTTAAATTGCTTTAATTATCATTACACAATAGAAGACTTGAAAGCTTTTAAGTCTTCCTTTTTGCTGGATAGCTAAAAACGATTTTGTCAGTTCAGCATGATTCCTAAAACCTACACTTCTTACCCAACATGTAGATATTGATTTTCTACAGAACTTGAACAAATTCACCCCACCACCCGTTTGTCCGACCGAGAGTTGGTTGTTGGTTGTGCTTGTCAACCCACAGATCAGCTATATTCGTACATGAAGCTAGAATAAAACTCACTCTCAATATGCCTACACTAATACTTTTACAAAAAATACAATAAGCAAAGAAGAAAAAAAAAAAAAAAACTAAATTTAAAACCCTTTGCCAAGTGCCATGTTCGTTTCGTTATCATGCCGTTATGTTCTCCATTAGAGAGATAGAATGCGCAAAATAACGAACAAACTTTGGTTGTCTCACAGAGCTCACAACACTCATAAAAACGACAGGGCTAGAGAAGAGACAGGGAGGGCACAAGGGCATACTGATATTGTTCACTGGAGTAGGTATATAAAGCCCAACGCATATGTATGTAGTAGATGTGTACCCATTCAGGGCTAAAGTCGCCCGCGAAGGGAAAAACACGTGTGGTGTACGAGACGAGTACCTACATCTGAATTATATTCAGCGAGTGATATTTCCATAGGGCAGCAAAACAAAAGACCTATGAAATAAATTTTGTTGTTTGTTTGTCATATAACGTCGTGTACCTACTTCATACCAAATATCTACCATACATAAAACTTGAAAACCCAAACCCTATTCTATACTTCTACTAAGTCTTTTTACCCCTACCTACGTAAATGACGCACATTTTTCATCCATTCAATGTCAGATACAGATTTTTTTTGTATACTTCAAAGCCAAAGAGCTCGTAAGTCCTAAGTGAATTCGATGGGATCTACATTTTCATTTGATGGGATCTCTCCGCAATGTACCAATACATAGATTCATGGATACAAATGAGTTTTCATTACTTGTTTTTTTTTTTTTTTTTTATTACATGGAAAGTGTACCCCTCAATCATGCGCGATACTGTTAGTTGCTTGTGCTGCCCTTAATATCACGAAAAAAACCCCACCCCAATACATGGACAGACAAGAACTCTAGTAGTCATTATGTGGTGGGCTGAATTTAGTACTAACTCGAAAAGTACTGCCAGATCGCGTGAGTATAAAAATTAAATTCATATGAATTTGAATATAGGTATATATATTTTGTTTTAGAAAATTTATATGTCAGGGTGAATTTCATTAGATATTTTTATTTGGGGTAGGTAGGGAAGCTTTTTATTTGTTGTTGTTTGAATTGATGATGATGATAATGAAGAAGCTTTTTTTCTGTGCTAGATACAAGTTTTGTGAGGGTATTCTTTTTTTTTGTATTTATTTATTAATTACACTAAACCGATGACAACAACGCGTTGTCGACGACGACAACGTTGACGACCTATGTAAGCTAAAAAGCAGCGCGCGCACGAAAAATTTTTTCTGATTGTTACAATAAATTAATATGAATATGTAAATATTTTTAAATAGAATACCTACCTACTTTGCACAAAAATTTGATTTTTAAATTAGAAGTTTTAAGCCGTTTGTTTGGGGTAACGAAACGAGTTTTTTCGTTCTTCATAATAATACCTAATAATAATAAAAAAAAAATCTTATATTTGTCGTCGTTCTTGTTGTTGGGTTTTTTTTTATGTAAATATAATAAATTTTGATGAAACCCTAGAATCGTTTTTTTTTTTTTATTGATTTAAGTTTATTTATGATTTTTTTTTTTTAGTTTTGTGCTAGAACTAAATAGAAAAAAAATGATGCAAGTATTTGTGAACTTTGTTAATTGTGTTTGTAAATTGTAAATATTTTCATTATATTTACATTTTTTTTGTTAACTTGGTGTAAAAAAAAAGCAAAAACATTATCTGGAGCAACTTATACATAATAAATAGCTGTGTTTTTTTGGCATTTCTATCCGTATCCGCAGTTGCCGTTTACATGCATTACAAAAACAACACGCAGCTGCCGATAGGAATAGAAGCTAAACCAACCTGCGGATAGAATTTTAATCAGGGGTGTAAGTTTACGTTTTCCTTTCTCTTGGTGCGTGCATATAAATTTTTGTTCAGTGTTGATTTTTTGGAAATCCTGCTACGGATAGAAATGCCAAAAAAACACGCCTAATGTAAGAGATTGAGATTTGAAAAAAAAAAAAAAAATAAAAAAATATTTAAATAGAAGTTGTATAAAAGGTTATTTGAGAATTAATTTTGACTTTTAAATGTGCGAACATTTAAGAATTTATAATTTAAGAATTTAGTTTAGATCGGTTCGATGACTTTAAAGCTATTTTTTTAAGTTTTATTTATAAGCTAAGATAGATACTAATTTATTTTCAGTGGGTGTTTCCATGACTGACTTAAGCTTAAAATTACTAAAAAAGGTTAAAAATAAAAAAAACCGAATGAAAGAAGATTTCAATAGAGTTTTAATAAGCGACGAATTCGAGTTCGATATATTTGGCACAAAGCTAAGGGTTTTCGTCTTAACACAAAATGCTATCCGGCTGTATTGTTCTTAGCGTCAAAGATGAGCGGTTCTGTAGATACAATCTGAGTGTATAAGTTGATATTGGAAGAAAACTATTTGGTCCCTGAACTAAGATTGAATGGCGAAAAATTCGTATAATACTCTAAACACTCGTCTTAACTCTGCCAGGATTACTTCAAACATAGGAAGGGTGTAGAGATTTTAAGAATCATTACAGGGCAAATACATGAAACATCTTTAAGGCGGTTGATAAGAAAACAATTCAACAGAAGTTGCCGTTTGTTAACTATTCAAAATAAGGCAATTTTTCCAAGATAATTTTCTTATAAAAAAATGTTTCAATATTCATTTAGAGTCACTTCGGTCAAATATCTTGAGCAAAAATTTAAATCGAAAGATAATAAAATAAAAAAAGAAAAAAAAAATTGGAAACTGAAACAGTTCTGAAGGTCAAAACTCGATGAAGTGTGCAATAAGGTTAGAACCACTTCCCGTTTTTGGTATCAAAGCCATATTTTTTGGAAGATCATTTCATAATTAATATTTTGTCCACTTGCCTCTGATATCATGTAATATAATGATTCGTAGTGATAGACTGTCTGACATAGGTTTTCAATAATATTCATATCCGGTAATCTGGTTGGCCAATTGGTGAAAATATTGATTCCAAACGGCTGAAGTTCGGTTCCATATGCCTAATGGGCCTATTGGAATCTGAAGAAAGTTATGACAGCCGCATCTTTTTCAGGTAACCAACCAATAGGCTGAACCACGTCCAGATTGATATGTCCAATGAATATGATCCAAAGCGAAATATTTGCGACCAAAAACAATAGTTTAAGTTTCATTTTCATGAACTTGAGGTGCTGGGAATTACTCAGAATTTGCTGAACAAGTCGAACACCAACTGGTAAATTGTTTTCAGACTTCAATTGCAGCGCAGACTTGAAACTATTCAATGGACTTCACATCAAATCATTAAGAAATCATAAATGGCCGACCACTAGTATAGATTTAACCGTAATTTTCGCCATTGTTTATAAAATTTTGCACCACATGGTTACTTCGGTTTATTTCTATTTGAAAGTATGTAATTTGGTTTTTCGGCCTCAGTCAATGGTGATAGCTGTTGTGAAACTGCACAAACAAAATCAACAAGAATACATAACGGTAAATCACAACACAAGTCATTCATCTCCCGATAATACTTTAAATTAAGCACAAAGCGTGAAGTGGTTCAAACTTTATTTCGCACTTGCAGAGCGCGAAATTAAAAAAGTATGTAAGAAAGAAGGCTTTGTGCCTTCTTGAGTAATCGGATTCCACTGCATTGTTTGACTTGCAATATACTATTAGAATTTTCGAAGCATGTTCCCAAATCCAGGACCACTTACGTCTTCGTATAATAGATTCAATAGATTGCTGAATTGTTCTCCTAAGAAGTTTTTCGTTGATATACGGTTGGGGCAGACAATCCTTGGTATATTAAAAAGACATCTACAGTCAAACTTCTTTATAACGAACTTCTTTATAACGTAATTTTCTCTATAGCGAATTTCATTTCGTTCCCCTTCCCCTTAAAAAACATTCCATACGAATTAGTTTCTTTATAACGAAGTTCCCTATAACGAAATTCTCTTTATAAAGAACTAATTTTTTTTGACCCAAGAGCAAATTCGTTTCTTTATAACGAAATGTCAATTTTCAAATTTGGAAAAAAGCTCACTAGATTTGTATACCGAGTTTTAAAAGGGAACTCCCCGTTTTGGCAAGAATTTTCTTAAAGTTATTGTATGTATGTATGTTTGGATGCATGAAAAAGGGTACATGTGTTTTAGAAATTGTACGCATATAGACAGGTGAATCGTTCGTTTGAGTTTACATTTTAAGTTAGCCAATCACAAGGCTATTTCGCTATGAGAGAATATTGATAAAATTAAAAGTGGAGAAAAGAAAAGTATGTGGCTGAAAAATTTGATGTGTCGTTTAGTACACTATCAACAATGTTAAAGAATTAACTAAAAATTTTAAAGTTATGATTCATGTGCATGTTCAATTTCAAAGTTGATATGTTTTAACTAAAAAATATAAATGAATAAATTTCCTTAAGATGAGTTCTTTTTTGTACCATATTATTTTAAAAGAACACATGCAGTATTAAAAAATAAATTTTCTATATAACGAATTTTTTATAAAACTTCTTTATAACGAAGCAATTTTTTGTTCCCTTGAAGGTTCGTTATAAAGAAGTTTGACTGTATTTACGTACGTTAAAGTCGAATATATTTCGAATATTTTATTTGTGTCCCCTAAATTGTGGAATGTGTTAAAAGTTCTTGCCCATAATATTGTTTATACTCACTAGACTTTCTTTCCTTGTAGAAGGAACAACAAAATCACAATTTCCTAATACCAAACACAATGCCATTTCCTGTACAAAAAACAAAAAAACTTAAATTTGACATCTAGGTATTCTTACATTTCCGATTGTGCGTATACCTACTTTCAATTTTAAAACTTAACTCATAAAACTTTTAAATATACGCGATCACCTATTGTTGTTGGAGCATCGTAGTCGCATATGTCTGCCATCTTTTCCCTTTTTCTATCCCTCTATGTGATGGCAAAAATACAATAACAACAGCAGTAAAACCAACAAAGCAAAATATGCGAATGCAAAATGAACTCCCTCATAATTAAGAAAGAGAGAGTGGCGTAGAATGAAAACGGCAGAAAAAAAAAATAATGAGTATAAAATTAAGGTTCGGCCATCTACAACAACCTACATACATATATGTATGTACATCTTGTACATAGATTATACACATATGTGCCTACTTTACTTGGAGTTCCTAAATGGGGTTCGGGTTCTTGATAGGTATATTTTACTTTTCTGTCCCCTTTGCGACTTTAATATCCATCCGGTATTTTACATTTCTTTGGATCTAGCAAACCTATGGCTACCTCCAAAGTAGATTAATTGGAAAAAATGTTTTTTTTTTCTTTCTGTTTTTGGTATTTTACTTGGATCACCTTGTAGGCAGTTGTAGTGTGTTGAAAAACTCTAATTTTCAAAACCTTCGAAAAATAAAAAAAAAAAAAAAAAAAAAAAAAAAAGCGAACATAAAAATGAGAAAAGCCTGAGGGTTAAAAGAAAATACATTCATGTTTGATTGTATTTAATATACATATAGGTCCTCCTCGACAATCTGTATTTGTGTGTTGAGAATTTTATGTGATCAGTGTGGTGGGTACTACTGCTGGCTTTGGCTCTGGGTATATAGAAAGATTCGGAAAAGTACTCATTTTGGTGGTGTTGTGTTGGCTAGAGAAAGAAGCAAGAAATTTCCACACGGTGACGACGACAACGCACGGTACAGCTTGCGAGGGAAGTCGAACTAGAAACCAGTAACAACATAAACACCATCGAAGTACGTACTACCTCTACCAACGGTAGTCGGACGCGCGAGAGAACATCTCGGCTAAAGCAAAAGAAAAAAATAAAACTTAAATTTTATGCACTTTACTTTAAAAAAAAGCTACATACCTATTTCTTTTGGAGCTTTACAGTGTATTG
This sequence comes from Episyrphus balteatus, assembly GCF_945859705.1. Taxonomy (NCBI): domain Eukaryota; kingdom Metazoa; phylum Arthropoda; class Insecta; order Diptera; family Syrphidae; genus Episyrphus; species Episyrphus balteatus. Next base: position 135,548,634 of record NC_079134.1, read on the forward strand.
TGGGGATTGTGTGGAACAGAATTCTCTTTGAAAAAGAAAACGCGAATTGAGTTGAGAATTCTTTGTGGTGTGTTGTGTTTTTTTCCTTCGTTCGTTTCATTCGTTTATTTATTCATCATATTTGATTTCCAAGTTAACTCTCTGTGACTGTGACTCTGTCTGCTGCTGCCATAATATTTCGAACTTTTATGGATTGCTTTTCTCACTTGCACCCGGCGACGGCAGTAGAAAGCCCCCCCTTGTTTTGAATAATTTTTTTCTTTTAATACAAAAAAAAAAAAAGTTTTATTTCATCGTCGTCGTTGTTGTTACTTTGTCGTCTTCGTCCGTTTCATCATTTCTACAGTGCTTACAAATAAAAATTGAAGAAAATAAAGAAACAAAAAAAAAAAAAACGGTATGTGTTAAAGTGAAATTGATCATTTCTTTCTCTCTCTCTTCTTTAAAATATGCAAAGAACACAAGTACCTATAAAGTGAATAAGCTTTTATTGCATTATTTTTGTTTTGATTTTGTACTTATACCTGCACCTACTACCTAACACCCCCCTCAATCCCCTTCCCAAACCTGCGCCTACCTATAATTTTATTTTTGTTTTATTTCTTTTCTCTTTATTCGTTTATTTTTACATTTTTTTTTTGTTTGTTTAAATTTAGTCATTATTACCTTAATTAACCTTTTATGAAGTTTATATTTTTTTGTTTGTGTTATGCTAATGGTGTTGTATATTTTTCGTCTACGAAAGAAAATTTATTTTTTTTTCTCTTAAATTATGGACAAATGACAAGGAAATAATGAATGATAAATATTTTTTTTAATAGGGTACACCAATTATGAAGTTAATAAGATTTTCAGTTTTTGATACAGTTTTCAGGAAAATGTTTAGGTACCAACAATAGCTGTGACAGTTTTTAAATGTGTAATTTGAATTTTTGAATAGGTACTTAAGAACGGTTCTTCTTGTTAGTAGTTAATAGTTCAGAATGGTTAAGTTTCGGTTAACCAACATTTATTAAAAATTATCGCTTAAAATTTTTTAGCACCTAACTTAACGATGCAAAATTGACTGAAGTATGTTTTGAAGCCTAAGGCTCTGTTCTATAAGTTCAGGATAATGTTAAAAAAGATTTGTGAAATCCGTTTGCTACTTAAAACACCTTTGGGTCTTTTCAGTGTCCGCTGTAATAGTCACATCTTATTTAATCTTCCAAATGGATGATTTAGTAAAAAGGCTTTCTTCAGAAAGGAGAACAAGTACATGTAACTTTTATTATTGTTGGACAAAATGATAGATGTTCTTCGAGTTTATAAAAGTAGTACTGCATCAGCACTGCAAAATACAACTGATTAAGTGTAAATTTTTGAGAATTTAGTACTCGTTTTTCGAAACGAACAACAAGTTCTTCAAAGTCGAATAAATTTTCTAAAAGACAGTACCTACTTGGCTGAATAAATGGTACCTACTTGTATTTTGCAGTACGGTTGCAGGGCTACTTTTGTGAACTCGATGTGGAGTTTCGATTTCGAGCATTTATTAAAAAAATTACACGCAATCGCTTTGAAGTTGAATGGAATAATTAAAAGTCTATCTACATAATCAACATTCTTTCCGGTTACAACTGTTAACCAAAAATTTACTTTTAAATAAATAAAATTTAATTTTAAGGAAAATGCTAAACAGTTACCGAGTGCACATGTTGTTTACAGCAAAACAACTACCAAGAGTCATTAGAATTGTTAAGTATAGTTAACTGCCATTCCATTCTAGTTTATGTACTTGTAATATTGCACTCTTTTAATTATACATTTAATTTCATTTTATCTGTAATTTCACATAAAACAGTAAAATATTAGCAAAGGACCCCAGGTTATGGCACACTAAATTGTGCGTTCATCAATTATTGTGAATTGTTTTGTTTGCATTGTGGCATGAAGCGCCATCAAGAACTTCGTCCACATTCAAACGGGGAACGAAAAAGTCATTAATCATGGCGAGGTGTCAGATGGTCAGTTATGACGGGTGTCTTAAATTTGGAGTCTTTGTTGAAATGTTGTTTGTCAATGCAAATGCAAACCAAATGGGTTCTAGACGAACTCTCTATTACCAGTGGGACTTAAAGAAATTCAAATGAACATTACTGGACATGTCAATAATGTTTATTATTGTTTTTTTGGCCATTAAACCTTTAGCTATCATGTCGATCGTTTTTTAGCTACACGTTCTGTGAAATATTAGGGCACTAAAAAGCATGTTATCGTGAAAGAAAAAACCTGCTGTTTTTTTTTTATTAAAAACGTTCTACTGTGATCTAAAAGTTTCCAATAGTGTATACATTTTTCTCCTACATTTTGATCTTTATATACCTAAGAGATACAGAAATAGTAGACATGATCATAATACTTTTTCATATTGAATCCATCTTTTTATTTTGGCATGTCTCGTCACAGTTAAATTTTTGTTTTGCCAAGAGAAGCAAAGTATACTTTTCTGAAGGTTTTAAGTTTGCTGAACTTGAATCCGAAGTTAGAAATATTCGATTGGCCTTCGTATGTACGTTCGCCCTCGGGAAGGGGCTTAATTTTGTTTCAAGAAGATATCAACTCAGTTGTACATGATTATGAAAAATTACAACGCAAGCTCCTATTGATGTTTAAGTCAACCAAACTTTAAAAATTAATTAATAAATTAATTAAATAATTTACTTTTATTTTTATTAACTAATGTTTGAATAGTAAATTAATTTGGCTGAGCAGAGATGCGCTGGCAATGATACTCTTGACAGCTTCGTCAATTCCTCGCAAGAGGCAGTGCCCCTGAATAAAATGTTGGTGGAGGCTGGGATACGAACCCAGACCTCTGGCGTTACATAAGATTTAAAATTGTTTAATCAACCGGGTTATGAATTTTGTATTTGTTTAACTAGTCTAAGGGCTAGTTTGTTCTCAGCGATGATTAAACTTAGTTATTTACATATTTCTGTAAAATTTATTTTTTCAAGGAAATATAATAAAAGCTTCGACTCAGTTGATTCAAGTGTAAGTAACCAAACTGGAAAAGTTATAGACTGGGATTTAATTCATTTGTCGATGTTTATCGATTTCTAACAATCCAAATCTTTTTACTCCCATATTTTGTCAAAAATGTACCTTCACGAATACTTCATTACTTCCAAATCGGTTGAAAATGTTTAAACATGAATCACTTCATTAAACACGATCTGGCAATTCTTGATTCTCAGACTCCTCTTCCTCTACCTCATCCAAATCTTTTTTAAACCCAAGTCGTGGTCGCTCTTCATTATCATCCCAATTATTACTTTGACTTGAATGTTTAGTGGTGTGTTTATCTAAATAAGAAAAAGAAGAAAAAAAAAAATAAATGAAATTAACAAATACTCCACCAATATGCCATGGTTTTTTAAATACGAAAAACCCAAATCCCAAACCCGAACCCATTATGATTTATGATGGACGATACGAGAGACATGACATGAGGGACGAGGTGCCAGAAGCCGCCGACAGATGGACAATGTTGTATTGGTCTTCCCCTCTTTCTCTCTCTCCCTCTCTTTATATATGCTCTCTCTGGTGTGCATGTATTAGTTTATATTTCCCCTCTGTGTTTTATTTAGAACACCGCCATACTCTGTTTTTTTTTTTCTTCAATAAACACCAATACAAATGAAAAACCCAACTCAAACATACAAACAAAAAATAAAACATTGAATTTCCTCTGCTGCTTTTCGAATTGAAGTCGAAGCTCTTTGTATTTTAGAAAACTTTTACAGTTTTAAGCAAACGTCGTGCATCATTAAAAGCGTCGAAAGTTTCGCTCCGCAAAAAGTTGGTGTTTATAAAAAAAAAAATTTTTTCTTCTTGCAATCTGAATTCTTCTTTATTTTCATTTTATTTTTGTTGTTGTTTCATTCATCAACCACACACGATTAATTGCTTTTGCGTTGAGATAACATTAAAAAAAATATTTTCTTTCAAATCATGAAGTAATTAAAACTATTATAAAAATGAAGTAGAAGAAAGAAGAAAAAAAGAAAAAAGAAATTACATGAAAATGATGACGCAGATAGAAGGACGTTGATGGAAATTTAAAAAAATATTATTAATAAATTTAATAAAAAAAAAAACGTATGTATCTACATAATTTATAAACATTTTATTAATTTTTTTTTTTAATTCTTAAAAAATATTTTATGTCAGATACAGAAAATTTTCTTTCATATATTTTATTTCCAAAATGGATGAATTGCAATCGCAAATAAGGGTGCAACGAGAAAAAAAGGGGAATTTATATAGATACGATTTATGTTTCTAAATTTAGATTTTTTTTTTCAATGATGACTTGAAGTTTTTCTTCTATTTATTTTATTGAGTTTACTTTAAAAATATTCAAGGCTTTTTTTCTTGTTTTAATTGTTTATTTATTGATAAAGAAGTGTAATTGAAAATTTTCTTTTGTCTGTCTAATGCAATAATCATAAAGCACTAATGGCGTCACAAACAGCAAGCAAGCACACAGAGTTAGGTACACCTCACTCTCATAAGTGGATCGGCCATTTTGTTTTTTCCCCCCAAGTATAGTTTGCGTGAAAAGTATAATCATAGCGCGAGGGAAAAAAATTAAATACAAAAAAAAAAAAGGGAAAACATTCCTCAACATTTTTTCTTTTTGTATAAGCATTGGAAGCAAAATCCAAAAGGAAAAAAAAAAGTTTCGATGAAGATGATGAAAGCTGCTTATTTCACTCCACAAAGCTGAATACGAAAGCTCTGTGGTAGGTTTTTTTGTATTGAAGACCTACATATCTACTCTAGCTTCAATGTTCATTTTATAGGTACCTACTTGTATCAATTTGAGCTTTTATGTAATTTTTTTTGTTGTTCAAGTTTATTTTATGTGAGATGGAAATTATTCTGAATGCAATGCGATATTGTGATTGACACACATTAGATGTTTTTAAAAAACATATTTTTTTTTTTGAAATAGGTAGATATGTGTGTGCTACTTCAATTAGTGCTTTTACTCAGTCAGATTCTATATTTTTTTTTCCTTTTTTATAACAGAGCTCCCCCATGATCTCAGAGGAGGGAATAATCATGTTGGTGGTATTCTTTGCAATAATGCGCGTGTTTTGTCTTTAAATGTATTAGTTTGCTTGTACTTTTTGAGACGAGAAAATACAAGAGAGGAAGGAGAGAAAGCTTCTCTACATTTATAAAACACCTTAACAACTACAAAGCTACATGATGTTCGTTCTTGGTTGAAAGAATACAAAAAGATACGATACCTACTTTAATAATTCCAAGAGAGTTCTTGAGAGGAGAGAGAGGGTTGGTTTGGGGAGTAAGAAAGAAAAAAAAAACAAAAACAAATCAGCGTGGAGGGTGGAACGGATCTTCTATAGGTAGTTCATCCAAGTTTTGTACCTGTTTTTTTTTTTTTTTTTTTTTTGAGATTTGGGGAAAACCACAAAAAGTTGTTTTTCTTTTTGTGTGTGTTGTCGTTTTTCTCCGTTTTTATTATTTCTTAGTGCATAATTCAAGGAGTCATTTTTCTTTCTTCGAACATTATTTTTATCTAAGTAAACCAAAAAAAGTAGGTATTTTTGATGTCTCTTTCCAATGTCTTATAGGTTTTTAGATATCATCAAGGTTCATATTTTTCTTGTCTTTATTTTGCTGTGATCTTTAGAATTATTTTTCAATAATGAGGGGAAGGAAGTTTATGATTGATTGAGTTGTTCCTACAAGTACACTTGAAATACTTGGAAATTACGAAAGAACAACTCTTTGAGGGGATGATTTTCTCTACTGAAGCTATTTTTTGGAACCTTATAGCCTTAGGAACACCATTCTAACCATTTTGCTTCATTTTAATCATAGCTAATTGCATTATTGTTTGAAGTAGCTATTATGTACTTAGTCATAATTTATTAGTGTATCTACCTGTCTATCATTTACATTGAATGTTGGAACATATATTTATCTCTTTGAATGTGTGTAAGAAGCAAGTGAATAATGTTATGTATGGAACTGCGTTGCTTCATTTTTAGTAGATAAGTCAACAACTGCAAGCTCTAAAGAAACATGCATTTGATTTGAAAATATGGATGTGATAATTAGTTAAACCAACATACTGCTTGAAACCTATACAATTAAGTATACATGCAGCTAGATATCTTCTTGACGTTCACAATTTTTCAAGTGTCTAACAATCATGATAAGGTACATATTTAGATTTGTTATTTAAATTTAGAAATTTAGCCTAGGTATGTATTTTTAGTATTTTTACTGCTTTTTTATCTTTATCTTATGAAAAATGTACTTATCAGTGTCGATACAAAGTTGTAACTTTGGAATTAGGCACCGATATTCAAACTTCCTCTGATAAAGACATTTCATATAAAACAGGTACACACTCGTTACTTTTTTCAAATTCAATTTGAGTATTTGCCACAATTTTGAAATGTTCGTACAATTCAGTTTCTAAGTGATCACATTTTCTGAAGCATTTTATTAAAGTTAAAAACTATACCTACAATTTAACATAAAATTACGTAACAAGTGAGGCGTTAGTTACTTGAATTTCCAACTAAAATACATTCTACAGGAAATTGCATTTCACACCCATACAATAAAAATTAGATGGATAGGTTAGATAGGTTCATATGAATGACAGTTTCTCATAACTCAAATATAAAAAAATAAAATTGACAGCAAATTACATAGTTGAGTCACTTGTGATACTTCTCAATTTGTTTGTTTTTACTGAATTTTTTGTTTGAATTTTCATCTTCACATTTAACTTTTTTCTGCAACAAAAATGCATTTATGAAATGCTTTTCAATTGAATAAAATTGTAGCTATTCATTAATAACACTGGTTTACAAAATTCAACATTTTTTTTGTTGCCGGAACAAAAATATACTTTTCTAAAGGTTTTCGATGTGCTGAACTTGAATCCGAAGTCAAAAAAATTCTAGCAGCTCCCGTTTTTGAGATATTACCGTTAGAAAGTGCAGCACTTCGGACCTTATTCTTTTATATAAGGAAAATTGTTTGAGCATATTTAGTAACGGTTTTTATAAGAACTATTTACCACCTTTTTAAGTCTGTTTAAATCTTTCCGATATCTTTTTTACTTCCCGAGATATCCTCAGTTGTTTGATATTTTTAAAAATTTTATAATGTCATTATCTTCTTTATGATATATGAAGCCAAACCCACTGACTTCAGTTTAAGATATCTCGGGCAATACATAAGATATTGAAAACATTTAAACAGGTATCGAAAGATGGGAAATAGTTCTTATAGAAACCGTTACTAAATATGCTCAAACAATTTTCCTTATACAATAGAATAAGGTCCGAAAAACTGAAAAAAACGTTTTTTTGCATTTTCTAACTGTAATATCTCAAAAACGGGAGCTGCTAGAATTTTTTTGACTTCGGATTCGAGTTCAGCACACCAAAAACGTTCAGAAAAGTATATTTTTGTTCCGGCAACAGAACCCTTGTTAACCAGTGTAATATTTCTCTGGACAATTAGAGTACCTCAAGGTAGTCATTTTGGGCCTCTACTTTTATAGGATTTATATGAACTTGCGATGGTAGAAGACTAAATCATCTTCTACTCAACATAGTTTCCATTTTACAATTTTATTCTGTTATTCTTTTTTTTATCGGATTTTGTATGCCCTGGTTAGTATGAGTGAGATCAATCTAAAAAAAAAACAAGTTATGTTTGATTCTCCCATAACAGTGTAAAAAAAAAAGAATGTACAAAACTTATATGTACTTAAATGATGTGGTGATTTTCACTACCTTATGAAGGCAGATGTTTTGTTTTTAGAATTTCTTGACTAGTTAGGTCATTTTGTTCCAACATTTGGGATACCGTAACTCATATCAGTGTTTATGATCCTCTCTTATTCATTCAAGCATTATGCCCAAAGGGTGACATTCAATTCACATTCAGAAATTGGTCCAAATTTATCAGATCGATGATGATCGGACTTGAAAAAGTTATAGAAGCTAGAGGAGGATTTACTATGATGTCCTATTAAAATTTGTTTGTACATGCTGTATGTATGAAAATCTATTACTGAACATTTTGTAACAAATGATACATTTTTTCTTCAAAGTTGGGCATACATACTTGATCTCTTATGACATGAGTGATGTTCTCGACATGTGTGATTTTTATTTAATATTTCGCCATTCCATATCCACTATGATTTATGTTTTTTTTTTTGGTGACATGTTGTCTGAACTCGGCTGTTTTAGTTGAACATAATACAGTTATGTGGGAGTTCGAACTGTGTATGAAAAATGACATCTTTAAATAAAGAACGGAGAAAAAATATTAAACATATTTGAGTTTGATCACTCATGATTGCGTACTCCTTCAAGGTCACCCTAGAAATATTCCATTTGGAATCAGTGAAATGCGTTCCACAATTAATATATTCGATTTCTGGCGAACACAAACATATATGTAAAGCCTCATCACTCATCTTTTGCGAAGTAAGAAATGCAAAAAACCAACTTCTAAATATGCTTACCAAAAAATTTCGAATGCGTTGTAACATAAGAAAACATTATCATTCTTTAATGCAAGAACACTCATTCGAAATACAGACTGTGGCACGTAAAGCTAAAAATTTCATGCAAACGATTTTCTACTAATTTATACATATTTCATTTTCATTCGTACTGATAAGTAAATTAAAATATGTATTGTGGAAAAAAAATTGTCAAATCGAAATCGAAACTATACAAGGTTAATATAATGATTCGTCACACCAACAATTTTTTAATGAATGTATAATTTTTCCCTCAACTTGACTTAACACTCAAAGAATAATTAATTTCATTCAACATAACTGATAATTGTGCAAATTATTGCATTATCAATGAGTTCTTTGGAATAAATAAGGATTTTGAAAGTCAATACATATTAATTGACGAACTAAGCGAGGCAGTTTTTGAATACATTATGCGTCAGTAGTAATTGATTGGAAAACAAATGAAAAAAAATTCAAAAATTTTTGGTCTCATTATGAATAAATAATGGAAATTCAACTAATTTCGAACGATTGAACTATCGAATATTCAGTGTTGGTAATTCATGTCGAAACACCATTTCAAATTTTATAAATTTCAGTGCAGTAGTAAACTTATAGTATCCCTGGAGTAATAGTTATTGCGATTGAATTGTTACGTCAAAAAGTTCTTTGGAAAATAAATATTCTTGAAGATCGAATAGATCAAGTATAGGTTTGTTTTCTGATAAGAATAAGATAAGAACAAGTGATAACGATAGAAAGAATTGAAACTAAATAATCGAATGAAATAAGATTGAAATTAAGATTGATTGATAATGAGAATTTAAATCACTAAAATTGAGTTAAAAGAGATTAAGATCATAAGTATGAAATAGAGTTTTTCAATACAATATTTCGGCATATATGTATATTCTTTTTTGCTAAATTACCTAACTCGATGAAAATGTTTCATTATTTGAGCGAAATTTTACCTACCAGAGGCTGTCAGGTACCTTAGTTGTATTAATGGCTTAACATTCCAATCTACCGTTAGAGTGCAAAAACTCTAAAAGCTTATTTTGAGTCATCAAAATTTCTAAGCTGATCTTTATCATCTTCTTTGCTTTACCAATCCCAAAAGAAAAGGTACATAAATACCTACAAAGCAATAAATAAATTAAAAAGAAAAAAAAAAAAAAATTGCAAAACCAGAATAGATCGAAGATATTCTACACCGCACCTACATTATCTACTACAACCGACCGAACCAAACCGAACAAACACCCGCAGTACACACACCTCGTCCATTTTCAAACTCTTTAAAAATCTGTTTGAATTTTAATTTAAATTTTGTACTTTTACTTTGTTTTCTTTTCTTCATTATTGTGAGTGTGTTTTATATTATTATTTCTTGCTCCCAATCGTCTTTCTTTTTTTCAGTTTGTCATTTGCTAAGAATTTTGATGAACGAAATAAAAATTTAAGAAAAAAAAATTCATCTATACCTAAGTATTACTTTATTTTTGCGTCGTCGGCAGAAGATGAAATTTTCAGTGGATCTCCTGCTTTTTTTTTAAGAAAAACTGGTTTTCTTTTTATTTTTTTTCTAGTCTTGTTTCTCCATTCTAAAAATTTCGCACTCATTCTTGTTGTTGTTGTTTTCAACTTGAAAATGAATTTCGGTGAAATGCTTTCAAGTGGATTATAATTTTGTTGTTTTTGTCTTCTTAATTTTATTTCGTTTTTTTTATTCTGTTTTAGAAAATAAAACAAAATTAACATTTCGATCTCTCGGCAAAGAAGGATTTTCGATGGTAGTGGAGAAAACTTGATTTTCTTGTTGCTGTGGCGTCGACATCGTCTCTGAGTCCCGCTTGGATATTGATTATTTTTTATATTTTTTGTTATAAAATATTCTCCCCTCTGAGTGGTGACGACGATATCTATCACTCTCTAACCGAGGGGAAGAAATTGCGCTGTAGCTAGGGGGATCATTTTTTTTTTTCGATGTTACACTCTCTTTTCCCCAGTTTTGTGGCTTGAATTTCCTTCATATCTCCTATAAATGGGGGTTGTTGGTGCGATACGATATATGAACAAGCGAACGAACAATCGCTACTCATCTCAAAATCAACCCACATTTCCCACTCTGACTCTATATACATAATGTAACTGTATACAGAAATATCTGCTGTGCTTATTGAGGAAATGGATTAGATCATCTTATAACCCTCTTCAGAAGTGGGATCGTCCCTTGTGAAATTCAACACCCTACCTATACTAATAATTTTATTTGGAGAGATAAAGCAATTTTTGTAGTTGTTGTTGTTTCGATTCATCAACTTGTGATACTCCTTCATATGTATCAGATTATTCGCATACAACCTTAACAATACACTGAGGAGAGGTCCTTTACCGAAGGTTAGGTGTATGGGGTAGAAAGGATCAAAAATCCCTTTGTTCGTCGGTTGTTGGGTAGCTGGCTGCTGCTGCTGCTGCTTATGTACATTGTATAAACTCTGAATCAGAGAGGGAAAAAAGGGATCGATCTCTTCTGTTTTTGTGTGTTCAGAGTTGTGTTTGTGTTCGCGTTCGCTTTTCGCCCTCGCCACAAATAACAACCCCAACACATGAAAAACGGTAGTTGTTAGTACACACTTTTCCAGAGCGTGTATTTAATTTACACAAACACATATCATCGTGTCTATTTATATTATGCGTGAGTTTTAAAGCGCATGTATTTCGACCCAAATGCTTTGAATTTAAGGTTTGGGTATTGGGCTTATGAAGAAGAGGGTAGCATAGAGCATTAACAGAAGCATAGTAACAACAGCAGCAGCAGCAATGGAGTAGGTAGGTTTTGTGTGGGAAAGGAATCATCACTTTGTAATATCGTTGTTGTTGTTTTATTTTATGCTGTCGCCAGCAGCCAGAGCCAAAGCCATTCGCATTATCCCCCTGTGCAACTATAGTTGCCGTTATATCCGTTTGTAATAATGTGTGTGCTGTATTGTGTTGCTGTACCTAGGGTTTGGGTATAAAACCCTAAAAGCAAAAACAACAACTACTACCTTTCAAAAAAAATGAAAACTTTTTTTTTAGGTATACTAATGCCCAACTGACTCTCAGCTGGGGTTTCTTTTTTTTTTGTTGTTCGTTCATTTTTATTGATCGTTCGCTTCATGGTACCTAACCCGAATGGAACTTTACTCAACAACAACTACCACTAGCTTGGTTCTGGGTTCCTGTTCGTCAAATATAATTTGAATAACCAGCAGAGAGCAATTCTTTACGATGAGATTGTATGTGTTGCATTTTGTACACATTATTTTAACGACCGGTAGGCAGATGGGATGGCAGGAAACTCCAAATTGAATTAGATAGATATACCCTTTTGCTAATTTAAGTTTTTCCTTCCCTCTTTTGTTGTTTGTCAAAAAATAAAAAAAAATGTTAAAAAAGATATAGAAGGGAATTTATTTTTATTTTGCGGATATACATATAAGCAAAATAGGCCCTCGGAGACATAAAACGAGTTTTTTTTTGCTGTTGTTGTTGTTAAAACAGCATCATCGTTTACTTTATTTTTAATTTTTTACAACCGGTGTAAAAGACACAAAGAAAGAGGCATACAAAATATAGGTAGGTTCCACGTTCCATCTCGAAAATACTAACGTTAAATGTGTTTAACCTACCTAACAGCTATCACTAAATGAAAAATTGGAATTTCCAGTTTGATCAGTTTTTTTTTTTTTTTTTTGCTGATGCAGCCAAAGCTAGCTATTTGGTTTGTTAAAGTTCTTTATGAAAATTCTCCAATTCTCCACACAGTTTTTTTTTTCGTTTGTCGCTTATGACATCTTATATTGTTTATAGCTTTGGAAGAGATGCTTGCATTTTTCTCCTTCTCTAACACAATCGTTGTTTTTTTTTTTTGTCATTGTTTTGTTGATGTCGTTGTCGTCGTCGTCGTCGATAAAATATGAACTTGACCTTCAAAAATTACCGGTGCAAATAATAAAAAAACGAAACAAAAATAAAGCTTTAAATTTATCACGCTGGTTGATTTTTGCTTCAGCTTAGTCCTAAGAAAAGAAATAGTAGCTATACTTACTTAGATAATGGTAGGTTTAACATTTACATTATTAGGTATTATGTTAGTTGTTCTCAACAAATCATTTCATAATGACCTACATAATGTATCTTGGATTTGCTCGAAAAAAAATGAAGAGAGGCAAAAGGTAACCTTAGATGGACCTGCCTGGCAACCAAACACATTTGACCATGATTAGACTTGAAACGTTCAAAGTGTTTATTGAATTTAAATCGACTTTAATAGGCTGACACGCCAAACACCTTAGCGTGTAGTCTAGACCACTATAGGAGCTGTATGGATGAGGAAGAAGAAACTGTTCAGCATCTTCTTTGTACCTGGCCTGCTATCTTCAACGAAAAAAAAAAAACTCATATTTCTTCTATGAGGATACAAGTAATCCAGTGAAAACAAACGTTAAAAGATCTTCCTATTCGAAAGAAGTTATGAGTGGTTTTATTAAGTCGGGTCAAAGAGACAGCCACTTTTAAGTAACATTTCCATGTTCCGAGCGAATTCTGTCTACAGTAAACTACATATCTTCGTTGTTTTAGGAAACCATAATTCAAAACCCTGGTTTTTAAGTTATTAATGCCAATATACTAGAAACATTACATTCTTAGCTTTTTTAAACTCAGTATAAATTTAAAGGATTTGCATCCTATCACACAGCTGATTCTTTTTCTTCAATTTATGAAAATAGTATGAAAAATTGACAAATTTGGAAATTTCAAACAACTTTTCTGAAGAATTAAGATTTTTGAGTTATGCCAGTCTTCCAAAACAGCGATGATATATAAAATCTACTTTACCTAAGTGCCTCCATTTTCATTTATTGCAAACGCATGTTCAATTCAAGGCAATGTAAATTGTTGATTTAGACCTTATTTTGGCTTGATGGAAATTCTAGTTCTATGTAAAACTTGTCTTCACCCATTTCTCCAAAATGTTCGCCTTGAACTTTCATAATCAGTGATTTTATTGACTTTAACCAAATGTCTAAGATAAGCAAATGCATGAACCAATCTGAAGAAAATGATCCTTTACTTCTTGCAAACTTTTCTACAGTTTTCCAACCATTCTTAATGTAGTACATGTCCTCCGGTCACTATTTAGTTCTATTTTAGGGGTATATTCATTGTAACGGGTGTGACTCAAATCGTTTTTCTATCCTGAAAATGTACCATTCCCTTAACGAAGTACATTAAGCTTAAATCTGTGATAAATTTTGTTTCTAAATTGTGAACCTACATTTGTTCAAATATTTTTTGGTTCACCACAGTATTTTAAACGGGTTTGACATAACGAACTCATTATTGTGTAACTTAATATTGTGATTGTGGATCCAGAATTGGACCCATGAAGATTTAATTAAACAGCAAAAATGTAAATGTAAATTGTAGTAGAAAAAAAAATGATTCGATTTTAGACAATTTTTGTCTACAAAAAAGATTTAAATAGGTAAAAAAATAAAAATTGCTCAATCGAAAAAATTATTCGATCTATTTTTAGTTTTTCTTTTAGAAACGGAATTATTTAGGCCGGTGTATTTATGGAATTCCATTTTTATTCACAATTGAGATTTTGTCAAGTTATAAAAACACCCAAAATGATATGCCAATGTAGCGCCCGGCTATTTTAAAACTTGCGCCGCCACTGTAATCGGCAGCCATACAACAAAGTAGAAATTGCACATAGAAATACACAACTCGAACTCGCCCCCGCATGCATGCATGAATGCATGCATATTGAGTCTTTCTCTAAGTAGAAAATGAAATATGTTCTTTCAATTTTTAAAATATTTATACCCATCGTCATTTTTCTGTGAAACATTTAAAATAAAAATTACTAGGTGCTTCTGTATGAAGATGAGTATATAACATATGCACAAGCACATACTATATACATATGAGTACATTGCTTCTTTATGTAGCTTGTGTTAAACATTTAAGTTTAAATTTATTGCCATTCAAGCTTGCTACTTCTACTGCACATTCAAACAAGCAAAGCAAACTATGAGGTTTTTGTGCTATATTGGCTATTAGGTGAGCTCTATTATAGCTTTTTATGGACCAAACACACAAATACATATATCACATGTACAAAATAAAAAAAAGATCGCTTATTCAATGAGAATGTTGTAACTTTATTATGCGCGCGTGCATGATCATTAATATTTTTTTTTTTGATAAAAATGTTTTTTTTTTTTTATAACATTAGATTGTCAAAGTACACGTTGTTACATGTTTGGAAATGTATATACATTTTAAGTTTTATTTTATTTTTCCTCGAACTATACGTTTTGAGGGATGTTTTTTTAGCAAGAGAGGGTGTACCTTACTACCTACATTATTGTCAAGGTAGTAATGAAGGTTGATGTAATCATGTAGAATGACAGGTAGTACATTTGAATAGATACCTACTCGTATATAAGCTGATCTGATAATTAATTTTGAACATTGAACATTATATTTTTTTCTAAACCCTTACCATTTGTACATATTTATTGGCATAGCAACGTTAAATTTATGATAAATGGAAAAGTTTAGAAACTCTGACGGTGGTTTTTCTTTCTACGCAGGTTTGATCATTACCATAACAATTTTGAACTTATTTTTTTTTTCTTCAATAACCTGTCATTATAGTTACAGTGGTTTGTAAATTATGGAAACTTCCAACATATGGAAAAGTCGTCGATATGTATGATTATATGTACCTAGGGAATGGAAAAATTTTTCTTTTCTGATTAAACTCATTGCAATATTTTGTAAGAAGTGTTGTTTCCAGATCAAAGCTGATAAAGTAGTCAAGCTGCATTCATCATTTTTAGACCTAAAGGCAGTAATTAGTCTGAGTTCCGAACGAAAATTTGTTCACGTTCGAAATTGATTCTAAACTATTTTTAGGTAAAAAATCAGAGTAACACGGCTGTTCTAATATTCGTTTGAATTTGAAAACGGTTGTTCTGATTTCAATTCGACTTTTTTGTTGGAGAATATTGTTTTCCGGTAGCAAATTGCTTCCCGAATTGAAAACCGCAAAAATTTGTCGGATTGTAGTTCAGTTCGTTATTCGAAACACCAATGAATTTGCAAAATGTGTTAGAATACGGAATTCGGAGCAGCTAAAATCTGAAAACGGAAGAAAATAAAAATCAAACGGAAATGAGAACAGCCGCGTAAATTTTAATGATCGGCAGTACTGCTTTCGTTGCAATAGTTAAACTAATGATCTGATAATATAGTCACACTGAACAGTCGAACAAATCTTTACATCGTTTTGGAAAAAGTAAGGATGCTGTGCTTATACATTGCAAATACATTTAATAGTTTTGCATCAAGCTCTTCTTTCGAAAATGTGTCTCTTCTTCTGAAATAGAAACTACCTTTCGAATACAATACAAGTCGTATCGAACAGATTAAAGTCTGAAACCCATAAAATAAATGCTGATGTGCCATAGGGCTCTGCTCTGTTTCCGATTCTTTTTCTCATTTTTATAAATGATCTCCTTTGAAACTTTTTACCCATTTAATTGTTTGACTGATGATACCACCCTCAGTTTTTCATATTCGTTGCCTTTTGGATATTCAACTTGAACAGCTAAATATGATAAGCTTATTAAATTCTAATCTTAATAGCCCTTCTCAAAATGATGCTTAAAAGTTGATGCCCATATCATTGACTTGTAAACCTGCCTTTAAGCCCATTGGGCCCTATTCATAGACGCTGTCTAAGTTGCTACCAAGAAAGACTGGAGTTTATCCTATTCAAATAACATTAAATAAACCCCAGTCTAAGATAAACTAAAAGTCGCTCACTTGTTCAAGGTTTACTTAAAAAATATCAAAATAAATTAAAAGTTCAAGAATATTGAGTATAAATTCTTGACTCCTTAATCAAAAAAATAAAAACACAGAGAACACAATTTTTAAATAGAACTACCATTTTAAAATATCCTTGTTCACACAAAACTCCAGACTTTGATCTGCGGCATATTAGTACTCCGGAAAAACCTCAGTGAAATGAGTTATTGTTTATTTGTTCCTCATTATTGTCTTAGAATGACTTTTTGAGTATGGCAAAATCTCTTTTTAATGTGGCATTTAGCTTCCTCCCTTCCTTCTTGTTCTAGTAAAAGAACAACGAGAATCAAATTAATAATAAATTAATTTTGTTTGCCAAAATTTGTGTTTTAATTGTATATTTTGCATTACAGGTATTAGTAGGCACTTTTCATAAAGTTCAGTTATAAAAAATCGATTGATTGATTAAAAAAAAAAAAAACAGAATTGATAACATTTTATTGGATAAATTCATAACTGTACCAAACAAATCGACCTAAAAAGCTGTCAGAAAGGATATCCAAACACATACATACAAAGATTTAGGTAATTCACATTTACCACTTAAACCCCCGTCGAAGTCTATGGCTTTGTTTTTTTCTTCTTCTTTTTTTTCAATGAAAAATCAATATTGTCAATGGCTAACTTTTTCCGTTATTTTTTTGTTTTTGTATTGTGTATGCACTTCCCTATACAATATAATCTCTTATCCCCTCTCTCCATTTTCCATTTTGTTGACGACGGACGGTGCCAAGGTGAGATCCAACCAAGGCACTAATACAACATATTTATTATTGTTCTCACTAAAACACCATCGTTAAAAAGGAATTAGAAAAGAAGCCCTGGCTCCATATTTAGAATTAAAAAAAAAAAGTAAAAGGTTCTCAAAAGTGCCACATACAATAAAAGAAATTCTGAAAACTACTTATCCACATGGTATAGGTATCTATACTAGCATTTCAAAAACTATATGTTCCCTTTTTCTCATTTTGTTAACAACTTGGGGAAATCGGGAAAATGCACACGACCGACCAACCGACGACCCAACAAACAACATTAACTAAAGCAGCAAAAAAAAAAAAAAGGTCACTGGGGATGAAAAAAATACACAGAAAAGAGAGTCACAAACAATAAAGGCATTAAGGTTTTTCCATATCATTAAGATCAGAGCCCAGCCATCATCATCGTTTGTGTTTCGGTTTCGGGGTTTTCGGGGTGCAGGAGCAGGTAGACAATTTAATGTACAACACGCCGCGTTATACACACATTTTTAATAAAAAGGACGAACGCATACAAATAAAAGGAACAGAAAAAAATATAATAAAGCCAAAAACTGCAATCGATTTACTTACGGGACTTGTTTCCATTTTATCGTTGCTCCCTCTGCTTCAGTCTTGAAGTGATCGTGAAAGTGATTGTAGCGTTGGGGTTTTAAACTTTTTGTTTCTCTTGTTGTTGTAGTTTCGTTTCCGCACTATTGATTAATAAATAAATTATATTGGAGGTAAAAATTAAATTAATAGTTTTTTTTGTTTATAAAATTCGTTACTTTATAAAAACAAAGTGATTGTTGACCTTAGAGATTTCACAAATAGGTACCGAAGAGTTTCTGTGCATGGGGTGTGAAATTTGTAAAATTATTCAATTTTTGTGAAAAAAAAATTACAGAACGTTTGTTTCAAGAAAAACCTCTGGAATCCATTTTGTTTGGTTAAAATTCCTCATTTTTTATAACCTTGTGCGTCCCTTGAAATTTTAAATAATTTACAATTGATTGGTTTCAAATTAATTTAAAGCTGAAAAAAAGAAAGGAAAAACTGTATGTGATTTCCTTCAACTACATTTTTGTTAATTCGTTAAAAACCATTGATACTCCGGACTCCTCATTCAGTGAATTATCAAATACAAAACTAAATAAATTTAATAAAATTTGTGTTTTGTTGAAATCTTGGAACTTGTTCACTTGGAAACACTTTATCTTTGATCAACCAAAATTCTTTGGAAATATGTATTGAATTTTAAGCAAACCTCTTTTTGCTTACTGAGCCAAATTCCGAAAGTAAAAAAAAAAAATAATTTCTGTTTCCTCAAAAATTAAGTGCTTGACAACCAATTTTGAAAGTTAGAAAACAAACGATCCATAATTCAGAATGTGTTAGGTTCGTCGATTAGTGAAACTTAAAGCTAATTTTTCATAAGAATCAAAACACTGGCAATACAAATGCTCCCTAAGATTAACTTTTTAAATTGTTAACAAAGATTAACCCGCAACTGTGTTTCTTTAAAAAAAAAGTTATAAAAATTTTCATTTTTTAAATTATTATTAATTCAGTAGACATGAATTTAAGAATTAGGTAAGGTGTATTAAATGTACCTTGACGGCTTGAGATGTAACTTGGGCAAGAAATATGAAGAAAAATAATTTTTGCTAAAAATTTGAACACAGCTTAACCATATGACAAAGATCTACCCAATCTCTTTAATATCTAAAGCCTCAAATACAAAAAAGGTGTTTACTTTTCTTGAGACTAATTTTTCAGGGCTTTTTTTTAACTCAGAGTTAGTTAATCCTGGAAATGAATATATGTATCCAGTGAACTCAATAAGCGGTTTTTCAGTACCAAGTGAATGCATAAATGCCAAACAATCTTCCACAGTTAAATTGAAAACATTTATTTTTTTCATTTAAGCCAGAATTAACTCTTCGAAGTTTTTGAATTAACTTGAATAAACTTTAATCCCGCACTGAAAAACTGAAGATAAGAGATCCACAGTTGAAAACTTGAAAACCAATTTTTTATTTTGTTTATTTAATATTTAGATATCTTCTATAACTGATTTTTCCAATGAACAACTAAGTGAATTCTCATAATTACAAAACTTTAAAAATTATGCTGATAAAATAGTATTTCTTTAATGAATTCCAAGATTTTACTTCGTCCCTTCAAACCACAAATGATTGTGAGACTTTTAACTATTATCTTTTCAATGATCAAAACGTTTTATTTTTTATCATTCTTAAAAGCTTTTGACACAGATTTTAGGTTTTGTTATTACATTTTCATTGTCCCTGGTAGAAGTTGAAAGTATTTGAAAGCGCAGGGTTTGGGTATTCATTGAAATAGTTAGGATATTCTTTGAAAGGAAAATAAAAACTATTCTTAAAAACAACAAAAAACTTATACCAAATGTAAAATATCTTTACTAAATCCATTATTTTCTTTTATTTTTATTTACAGGCGCAAGACTCAGAACCTGACCACCAAAATAAAAAAAACTAAAAATTAATATACAAACAAAATTAATAAAAAAAAAAACAAAATTATTAAACGCAACGCAAAACAGACAACAAAAAACCATTTGAATGAATTTTGTATTTTTGGAAACGTAATTTTCTTTAAAATTCCCCCAACACCTCCCATTTTAAAGAAAATATGGATGACGACCAGCAGTTTTGTCTGCGGTGGAACAACCACCAGAGTACACTAATAAGTGTATTCGATACACTATTGGAAAATGAAACGTTGGTAGATTGTACGCTAGCGGCTGAAGGAAAATTCCTTAAAGCTCACAAAGTGGTGTTATCAGCATGCAGTCCTTATTTTGCTGTAAGTTACAAATCAAAAGAAAACCCTTGAAATATTTTATTAATAAATTTGTTTTTTCTCTTTTTATAGACACTTTTATCGGAACAATATGATAAGCATCCGATATTTATTCTTAAGGATGTTAAATATCAAGAACTTCGAGCCATGATGGATTATATGTATCGTGGTGAAGTTAATATATCACAAGATCAGTTAGCTGCTTTATTAAAAGCTGCCGAATCTTTACAAATCAAAGGTTTATCAGATAATCGAACTGGCAGCGGAAATAGTAGTAGTGGCCTTGGTGTAGGTGGTAGTCAACAACAACAACAACAAAAAATATCTGCCGAACAACAACAACACAAGCATATTAGTGTACCTGGTAAATTGATGACTGGTAGTGCGTCTGCTGGTTACACATTGGAACAAACAAAACGTTCACGCATTGGCCCATCATCAATTGATTCACAAGATTTATCTGGTTCCAGAGAAGGTTCATCTAGTCCAACATCGAGGAGACGGAAAAAAGTTCGACGCAGGAGCATTGAAAATGTCTTGGCTGGTGAGTTTCTTTTTTATTATAATTTTTAGTAATTGTTAAAAAAAAAGGTGAAACTTCTTTGAGTAAGGTTGAAACAAATATTCAGTGTGAAAAATATACATTCGATCGTAAAAATAAAGTAGCGCCCCTCTCAAAATTGAAAGTTATCTAATGTGAGCGATTCAGTTAAACTTCTTCGGAATTGCAGAATTAATTCAAAGTTAACTTAACAGGTACCCACGATCTTCTTTAGGTTAAAACATTTTGCTTCAAAGCTTAAAATTTCCATCCCGTTTCAAGGGTTACAAAAAAAAAAGAATATAAAGGACCGAACTTATAAAAAAAAAATACATTTCCTTTCGAAGAAAAAAAAAAAATCGTTAACAAAATGGAACCAACCCCTCAAAATCCTCAACCCGATTTGGATTACGTGTTCTCCACAAAGAAATCTGTTTGAAAAAAAGATGCAGCTGCCACTAGCATCCAATACCAGTATAAATGATAAACGAAGGGTGGAAATCTGAGGGATATGTCAGTACATGAACAACCAATCAGTTTCCGCCCAACAGGATACAGTTTTTTTTTTTTTCATTTACAAATGAATGCGATCGGGATTATCAAAAAAAAAAAAAGTTTTAAAAAGATGATAAACGTGCGTATTTTTGATAATCTCTGCTTTTGATTTTAAACAAAAAGGGTGCTTACATCCAACTCATTGCACATTTGTATATTTTTTTTTATAAGAGTATGTTTTTAGTTACTTGTTTATGGTACTACACTACAAAAATATTGATTTCGATTCATTCTTTTGCTAAAACATTCATAGCGTCCATAATTATTATTATGCGATAGGGTTTAATTTTAAATGTTTTTTTTTTTTAAACATTTTGGTCACGAAATTGAAATAATTCTAAGGAAGATTTAAGTTTGAAAATAGATGCTAGGATAAAATAAATATGCCTACATACATTTGTTAAAAAAATATATGAAACTTTGAACTTATCGGGACGTAAGTTTAAATTCATTTATTCAATTGTAAGCAGACAAAACGCTGCTCGAACAGTCTGGAGCCTAAACAAATGTGCATCCTTGGAATTCAATGTGTGAATTATATATTTAAAAAGACTTAAAGCCCTTTGGTGAATGAAAACCATCGGAAATAAGTTGTTTAAAGAAATCTTTTTAAAAAATTTTAATTTTCGTTCCCTTTTCTAAAATGTTACAAAAAAAATAAAAAAAAACCGTTGACCAAAATTCCGGTTCGGAGCTTTTCGTGAAAACTTTTCCCCGGAAGTCAAAAGTAATGTTGTATTGTGGAGTCTTCGGAACAGAAAATTACAACTTTTGAAGATTTTCCGTACTTACCTACGTGTCACCGACTATGTAACGTTCTCATGGAACTGAACTGTACCACGTATTTCCTTGCTGAACAGACCTAAAGATTTTATATATAGTCAGGGAAAAACGATTGCCTTATTTTGATTAATTCCTCCATCTCTCCTACACCAATATGTATTACAATAGAAATTGTACTGGGAAGTAATAAAAGGTAGTTTTTACTAACTGACTAACACTTAAATGCGGCTAATGCCTTTCCTGCTTCCACATTATGTTGATTTGTGATGATTAACAACAAAGTGAAGTAAATGTGCGCAGTTCCAGCTAAAAACTCAAATTTTCGTTTCTAATCGTACATATTTTACCGTTCACAATTAAGTGCAAAGAAAAAATATAATGATAAACCAAAAAAAAAAAAAATAATTGTCAGCTAAAACTAACTCAGCCCGAAACTATATGGTTTTCTTAGATGTACAAAACGTACTGTGGCTTTACTTGCCACAAGGCTACAAACAATTCTATTGCTTTAACACGTGTTTTCTGTGACGATTTTCAAATTAAAAACGCCAGATAGTAGATGCTTTTGTGGATGGAAAATTGGAAACATTGTTCCAATACAGCATAAATTTGAAATTGCCTCATTTATTTATCTGGATTAAAAAAAAACTGGCAAACGCTTGTTCAGTGAAAAACATTCCGGGAAACTTTTAAAAAATGTTCTGAATTTTATTTTACCTTTGTTTTAAACAAATTCAAAAATAATTTTTTCTGTGACAATGCTTTGCAATATTTTTTTCTATCTCATTTATCCATTTTTTTTAAATCTGGACAAAGCAACGATAGAATAAAGCGTTGAGTAAATGTGCCCTATGAAGTACGGTCCCAAATCTCCATTGTCTTGTTTCTTCGAATCACGTGGTTCAATTTTTGATGTTGTGATATATTTTCGCAAAATTCCGTGCTCTATATTTTTACTGTTTTTACTAAAAAACAAGATTCAATGTTTTTTTTTGGTTGAGTGAACAAATTCAAAAGCATGGCATAAAACCATACCGAATAATTGCTAGATTCCTTGAAGGCAAATTATTCATTCTACTCTGAGAGTTTCACTTCAACATAATATTCTCTTTAAAAATTTTAATCTTCGAACTTTGTACTAAATGCTTGTTTTTTTTTTTTTATTCTTTATAGATAATCATGATAATTCAAACTCCTCACAAGTCATCCAAGCTGGTACATCATTAGTTCCAACAACAAATGCTACCGGAACAATAACTGCTATGTTACCAATGGTTGGTAGTGGTGTAGCTGGTACAACAACAACAATTGCTGGTACCATTGCCTCAACAGTTTCAGCCGTAACATCATCACTCCAACAACAACACCAACAACAACAAACATCAGCAGCCAGCGCAGCAGCAAATATTATAACCGCAAATGTTACCAAAAAGACTGAAAGTGTGAAAATGGGAGGAAATACCGATGCCATGAATGCCGCCGTTACATCCATTGAAAATATCCAAGATGAAAATGCCGCCGATTCAATTGATGAAAAAGAAATGCTAATGAAAGAGAAACAAAATCATAAACGACCAAAACATCATCATGAAGGTGGTGTTGTAGCAACATCAACTGGCAAAGATGAAATTGTAATCGAACCAAAAAGTGAATATGACGATGAGGGCAATGATGAAACTGTTGAAGATCTAACATTAGATGATGAAGAAATGGGTCTCGAAGATTTAGATCATAATGCTGGCCCCAGTCATGGTGGTGAAGGATCTAGTCAAGGTATGTTATTTAAAAACAAAAATGTTCTATTCAAACATAAACTTATTGGTTTTTTATTTCTATTTTTTAAAGGATATGCACAATGGCAAGTCGACAGATCTCAGGATGAAGTATATATGGCCGCACAAGAAGCCCAACAACGGGATCCACAAGGTAGGTCAACAAATTTATTCCATTTTGACAAAAAAAAAAAAAAAAAAATACAACAGTCAAATATGAAAAAGCGAAATGAGCACGACAGATAAAATATTAATTAATTTAATTTTTTTAAATTGAATAATTTAGTAATGAAAATTGCAAAAATGAAGAAACAATTTTTAGAAAGTTGATGTAGAATATTTTATTTTTTTTTTTTATTAATTTTATATTTATTTTGTTTTGTATTTAGTTGATTTTTTGCAAAAAGAAAAAAAAAAATATTTGAAAACAAATTTGTTGTACGACAAAAGAGAGAAGAGATTTGCACTCCCTTTTTTTTATTAGTCGTGCTCCATAGCTATGAAATTCAATTGAAATTGGAGAGTTTATTTGTTATTTTTGATGGAGACTTGATACTAAACCAAACCCCAATGGTAAGAGGGGTCATAAATGATTCAATAATAAATATTTATCCATCAATCTCCTCCCATCTCAATTGGATTTCGACTATTTTGCAAGAAAACCTTTTGAAAGTAAATATTTATTGATTTTGGTAATTTTTGGTGTTTGTGTAGCATTTTGTTATGAATTAAAAAAAAAACAACAACAACCATTTGCCAAATACTAATCAAATGGAATGGAGAACTCTACACGCATATTTTGTTTTTCATATTTCCATTAAACCTTGCATTGTTTTTAGCAGGTATTAATTACATTTCTTAAAAAAAAAAATTAAACACGCTTTATTACTCCTTCCACTTGATTAGCATTTGCACACATATATTTTTACTTACTTACTTGCTCTCTTTTTTATTGAAAACATTTGAGATTGGTGAAAAAAACTAAACTTTTTTTTTTTTTAATTTTGAATTTAAATGACTAATCCTTGAAGAATTTTTTTTTATATTAAATCGAAAAGTCAAGAAGCAATTTTTCTTAAGAAAAAAATTTGCGAATGTTAATATTTAATCATAATAATCAGAAACAAAGTAAAAAAAGAAATAACATAACAACAGTACCTACTTACAAAAACGTCGCATTTGCTTTGAAAATATTTATTACAAATAATGAATTTAATTACAAGAAAAAAACTAAAATCAGAAAATTTATTTTATGAATATAATTAAGTGTACAAAAAGTTTCCGACAAATTGTTAAAAAATAATGTTAAACATAATTTTTAAAAATCTAAAAAAATGAAAAACAAAACATACAAAAATGTTTCCAAAGGTGAAACGTTGGCCTCTTCGACAAAGAAAATACAAAAAATCATTTATTGCTGTGATATATTTATATAATTTTTTTTTATATAGACAAACACGTTTTTTTTAGTTGAACAAAAAATACGCATGCATTTATTTTTTTTATATACTTTTTTCTATATATAAATATTTATTTTAACATTCATTTTTATTTTTTTTTTATATAATATTTTATGCTTTTGGTTGACGGGACTATTTTTTTATCTGAACTTTTTTTTATTTAAGATTTTTTTTTATATATAAAAAATTCTGTACACAATTTAAAAAAAAAAATTGGTAGTAAATTAAAAAGAATAGACAAAAAATAAAAACAGCTCTAAAAGAGTTGTTCAAAGTATCGTGGCGGTAAAAAAAAAAATCGGGTTTCCAATTAAATATCAAAAGAAAAAAATCTCATTTAAGCTATCCGTTCCGTCCGTAATACGTTTACTATTATTTTGGTTGCCTACTTGGGCGTAACCGTTTCTATTGTGTTTAAGTGTTTTCTGTTAGTAAAACAGATTAAATTCCAAAAGTGAGATTTGAAAATCAGTGTTTGAAATAAGGAAAAGAAGAGTCACAAAGTCTATGAAATTGGTGCTGGTGTTCCTGATCACAGATGATGATGTTCGTCGATAGGGAGAGTATATATTTGTAGCTATGAATCGTATTGGGTTCATAGTGAGGTAAAACTTCGGATGTCCTTGCCCCCAGATAAAGAGCGTTCAACAAAAACCATTCGAGACTTACATTCTTTCTTCCTGTTCAACATTTATACGTCATCAACAAAAAAAAAATTAAACAGGTAAGTATATCTCTAGTCAACAGTATCGGTTGATAGAGAGCCAAATCAAATTTTGAATTATTTTTAAGTTTATTCTTTTATTTATTATTTTTTTTTTATCATTTACATTTTAATTTAATATTTTATTTAATATTTGATCTTCAAAATTATTCTCCTTAACTCTTACCAAACCAAAAAACAAAAAAAAACCTAAATCCTTTTTTCTTTCCTTAACAACCAAAAAAATGTCCATCCCTCCAACTAAAAATTTTCTCTCTTTGTGGAAAATTTCTTCTGTGGAATGTAGTTGTTGATTTTCAGGTTTTGTTAATTTAAACGGGTAAAGTATTGTTTACAATCTTAATTTCTTTGTTTTGTTTATTGAATGGGCCAACATTTCAACTTTTGAAAAACATTATTTACACACATTTTTGTTTATGTTGTTTTTTTTGTTTGTTTTTTTTTTCTCAATTAACTCACACTCATGATGAACTAGTAAATTATGAAGTCTCTTTTTTATAATGAATCGGGATGTCCAAAAAATTTTTTTTTAATGTTGGCCCATTTCATACAAAAAAAAAACAAGAAAATAAGAAATTTGTAAATATTGAACTTTAAAAACATATTGAAACAAAAAAGACAAATGGAGGATGTTTTTGAATGTGGTGTTCTATCCTATTCACATACACACAAAACAAAGTTGTTGTCGTCACGATTGTCATGGCTGAATGAAAGAGAAAACGCTTTTGTAAGTACTAACCTTTTTATTTAATTTTAATTTCTTTTTTTAATTGGAAAAAAAATGTATACGTATAAGATAGACGAGGGATAGGTATTAATTCATTTAATTTTTTTTTTTTATTTTTGTTGATTTAAAGAAATATTTAAGATTTCAATATTCTCTTTTAAATACGATAAATTAGACTAGTAACTTTAAGGAACCTCCCATAAAAGTATAAGATAGGTTCAATAAGTGCTTTCCAATGAGAAAAATTAAACTTAATAGCCAATGTCAGTTCCAAAATTTATAAAAAAAAACATACAAGATTTCATGTCAAAAATGCCCGAAAAAATGTATTTCCATTTTCTTTCAAACGTGATTATATTTATGGGACAGTGTGACTTCATCTTTAAAAATTGTTTTAAACCACAGAATAACAACAAATATGTAATAAGATTTCAAAACAGAGTGAAATAATTGTATAACATCTCTAAAGTTTACCATGCATAATATCACTACCTATGGATTTGAAATTTTTGGAAAATCAGATTTAACCACACAAAATCAAAAAGAACTTCGTGGAGTTCTATGTCTGTTTTCCTGCAAAGTTAAACTTCTTGCAAACTCGGATTGAATTGGAATTAAATTTCTCAATCAGTCTAATTTTCGAGATGGATCGAATTCACATTAACAGCCATGGAATAGAGATCAGATCGATATTACAGTAATGCCAAGTACACTTGGGGAACATTTGAATACAATTTTTTCGATCCGTTGTGATTATTTAAAAGCGAATTAGGTGCAACCTTCAAATTCATGCATCACGGAAACCATATTAAAAATTAAATTGTTTAAATGTAGCCGAGTCAACTAAATATGAATGCTGAATTTGGACAATAAAATTGCGAAATAATTAGCTTTATTGTGAGTTTCAAGTGTGAAATTTTTCACCCGAAATATTTTTGTTCGCCCGGATTTTCAAAACTAATTGCGAGTTTCACCTGAATGGAATGATCATTTTCCACTAAACTGGTTTGTTGTCTGCCATCAAAATTTAAGTGAAAAGCTGTTGACTACCGTACATTTTACCTGGATAAAAGGTACACAAATCGCATTAATTTAATAAAAATATTTTTAATTTCTTTTGAATATAACGAACATTCAAGTCATTGTCACTATCAATCAGCAAATTATTTTGTCGAGCGAAGTCAAGGATGGATGTTGCTAGTTAAAAAAAAGTCATTGTTTTGATTAACCGCTAGAAATGTTTGTGTGCTTGGGAAAAATAACAAATTATGTTTTGTACCAAAAGATTTAACGTTAGCAAAAATGCAATTTTACCTAACTGACCAAGAAACAGCCAGAAAACAAATGATGTCAAAATATTTATGTAAATGCTCAGTTATGCGTTTCATATTCATTGGTCAATAGGATAAGCAGGTGATTTCGAGAATACTTGCTTTATTCCTTCCCGCAAAGAAATTTCGTTTAAGTAAACATTAAAGTTTACTTATTTTTATTTTGACTTATGATAACTTTTTCACTCTTTTCCAATAAATCTTTCGATTTTTATTGGAGTTGAAGCTGAGTGAGTGTAATCTGTCACCCGCCAACTTAGCACAAAAGTGGTCAATTTTTTACAATCACCTTGTGAAAGAAAAGCATTTATTTTGACGATCAATAATCAACAATCATCTTAGCCCATACCACTCCAGATTCCAATCAAGAAAAATTTTTTTAAACCTCATTCAAATAATGGCACCATATAGAAAAGTATGCTTTCTTTTCACTAAGTTATTATTTTTTTTTTACGTACAACATTGACTTGGGCCTGTAATCCTGTGACAATGTGGTGGATTTTCTCTTATTTTTTCTTTATAGTCCCTTATCACTAACTGGTACTTAAATAAATTACGTTATAGAGTCCTCCGTTATTAAATAGTGTAATATTTCCTGTTCCCCCAATTGAAAATTATCAGGAGCAGTAACTAACCTTCAGAGGTGTGAGTTTGACTTTTCATATCGCATGATGAGAGCAACCGTGACAATAAACATAAAACCTAGTTTTGCGATTGTTAAAATTATTGATGAAGGAATTTTCAGATAAATTATATTCCTGAATCTCACGAGATTAGCAGGGAAATAAGTTCATTTCCAACAACCTCTCTTAAAACTTTTAACTAGTCCGTAGCGCTAAACCGTGTCATGTAAGCAGCCAAAAACAGATCTTTATTTCAATTGATTTATCAGTAGAAACATTGTTCGAAAGGTAGTTTAGTTTTTTTTAATAAATTTTAAAAAGTTTCGATCGATTTGGATACACTTTGAGTTTGTCAAAATTCGATGTGTAAAGATTTTTGAAACAGTTGACAGGCTCCTTAAACCAAATAATGGTTGCTAAAGAAATGTACTCGTCGAGTAACTTTTATTTAACAGATTAAACTATCACAACTAAGTTTAAAGTTTAACCAATCTGTCGTTTTAATGAGAGATAATCGCTATTAAAATGCGTTGAAGTTAATTTGAGAGTTATACGACTTATAAACTGTCCAAATGCTTGAATACTTATCTTGTTTCTCTGGAAAATTTGTTGAAGTTTGTTTAGCAAGTCGGGCAGTATCTTAATCAAGACTGTACCTGTTGTAAATCGCTTTCTGGGAGAGGTCAATCAAAATTTTAATAATTAATGTTTCAAGAAATTAAAAGAAATATTTTATATAATAATTATTATTTTAGAAATCTAATAAACATAATTTGGTATTGTTAATGTGACAACGCCGGACCCAGATTTTTTTTTCAATACATACGATGAGTTTTATGCATACCTTTAAATTGATAAAGTCAGGTACATTAATCACAAAGAAGGTTGAATTTTGAAATTTATGAAACAATGGAATGGATTTTTTTTTTTTTTATATGAAGAGACGAAAAGATCAATCTGTGATGACTTAAAATAGGCAAAAGCGATAAATAGAACATAGTAATTCAAAATAAACAGTTATTTACTGAATGGTTTGTGCGAAATTTTCTTAGAAGCATATGGTTTGCAGATATGTAAGTCACATTTTTTTTTTAAACTACCTGGCATACATTTTATTCTATATTTATGTAAATTTTTTCCGAAATTCAAGAAAAAGAACATGTGAAACATTTGAGCCCGGGTAAAAGATTTGAATGATTTAAAAAAAAAAAATGGAACTACACAATATTATGTATTGGTTGCTTTGGGAACATCCTTGGCTTCCTATTTTCTAATATAGAAACCGAAATCAAGTTTAAATCATTTTAAAAGTATGCTAGTGTTCGAGAACTATGTACAAATAAATTCATTACATTGTTGAATTGTTCGGTTAAAAAAAAAAACAAGATTATTTTGCCCATGTCATTTGTTTTCTAATTTCGAAACATGACAAAAATTTAATTCGATTATTATGCTTACTCTAGAATCCCCCTCTCATGCACTCAAAACAACTTCAGTTTTGTATATTAATAAATTCTTTTAGAAAATTTAACATCTATGGTTTTACCGAATCTAATCGATATTCCTTGCGTTTTGTATTGGTTATGGTTAAATACAACAATCAACAATTTTTTAATGGGGTGGTGTGGTGGAGTCTGTATGCTCCCCATTTTTTGCGCATGCGCAGTAAGGAATTGACACAAATAATTTTTCATTTTGGCCTGGGGATATCAATATGTATCTAAGTCAAGAACATAATAGATGAAAATGGTTCAGTTTTACTTCATATGTTCTACTTTTTGTAACAACAAAGAAAATCCATAATGGCATGAATGTATAAACGTATATTTATACGTACATTTATTTTTTTTAAGATCTTTAGTTCGAGATTTGAAGTGGTATAAATATGAGTCTTTTCATTACCACCATGATATGATGACTGATTCGAAATAATTTTGTGTGCATGAGTTTTTCTTAAATTTTCTAAAGGAAAACAATTCAATTTCAATATCCTTCTGCCATGATTTAAAGACGATTTTTTCAGTTTACAAAACTTTTTAATGCAAATAGAGCGTGAAATCATTCACATAATTGAATCGAAGGAATATCAAATTTTTAAAGAATGAAAACAAATTACTCTCAACAACTTTTAGACAATTTAACATCATTTAAAAAAAGGACGTCTAGCTTAGATGAAATCTTTTTGATATTAAGCTAAGTGCTGACTTGCCAAGCACTTCAGTTGAGTTGGCGGATAGATCCACTTAACAAAAATTAAAACCGTGATTGAATTATTTTTGTAAACTATTGGTTTTTCAGTTTATTTTTATAAAAAGAGTTTATTTTGATAGGTCAGTAGAATAGGTTTACCGACTTTGAGTAAGTTTGGATTCAAAGTTACATAGATCAGTGGTTGTTTTTTTTTTTTTTTGTTAATTTAGATTTTATTTAAACAAGTTTTACTGAAAAATGGAACATTCCAATCGTAAAAAGAAATCGCAGAACCTTGTAAGAGGTTTTATGTGAAACAAATTTTTGTGACAATGAGTTAAAAAGAAATTAGCTTGGATGTTCTTTCGGTTTTAATTATACTAATTTGGTTTGTCAGGAGACGAACTGTTCTTGCATAGGCATAAGGATGAAATAATATTTGGGGTGATATGCCATGTTTTGGTAGGATTGACTTGATTTTCCGTCGTCACGTATGACAATGAATTCGTGCAAAATCACTCTCGAAATAGCTAAATCACTTCTCTAAGTGATATATTCGGACCACTTAGGTCGACTTTTCTGCAAAATAACCAGCTATACACACTGTCAGTACAGTTTAAGTCTAGATAACTGAGTAATACTGTTGAATTCGTTTTATTACTCCGGACCTTTGTGAATTCTATGAGTGAGGATAATTATGTTTAAATAAAAAATAATTGAAAAATCCTAGAGAATTTCTTACTTGCAAAAGTTTTACTACTCGAAAGTGTTTTGAGATACAGTCGCAAAAAAAGTTTTATATTAATTCATTAAAATGAAACTAATATTATCGATAGAAACTATTTTACTTTTATAATTGAGTTATTTCTTCGTATTTTCCCGAATAAGACAATCATATTGACCCATTGAAAAAAAGGTCCTTTCTTTAAGCATTGCAGTAAATTATATTAATGTATTGTGTTAATAGTTTTCTAACTGTTTTTTTTTTTTTTTTTCTTATAAATAAGTCCGAAAGAGGGCAATCCATGAATGGGCAATAGTAAAAAAAAATGTTCTTAATTTTTATTTTGTGAAATCTTCGTTTTATTGACATTAATGAACTGACGTTAATGAGTTGGGACAACCAAATGTGTTTTTGATTTATTCAAGACCCCTTCAAGGTCTCAAGCTTTTTCCGCTCATTTATTGCAAGCTTCAAAAGAAATCGTGAATTAAGAACAACATTAAGATAACGAATGGGATATGTATAATTTTTTTCTAAATCTTATCAACAGTTGTTCAAGTCTAGAAAATATCGTCGTATTGAACAAAAGTAATACAAGTTTTATTTAAATTAAAAGAAATTCAAAGAAGATTTATTCTTTGAATACAAACTATTAGAAGAAGATTTTATCTTTGGTTTTATTTAAATATTAACATTTATAGAAAAAAAAAATAATTTTATTAGAAAAGATAAAATTAAGAATGATTTAGGAAAATTACATTATGGTTATTATTGTTCGTATTACTCAACGTATGTATTTTCTTTCCTTTTTTTTTATTTTATGCAACATTAATCATGTGAAGAAGTGAGGTTATTTATTAAAATATTATTTTCATTCTCAAATGCGAGCTAAATTGCGGTTTAAAAAAATTAAACAAAAGCAGTCTCGTCTTTTAAATTGAAACTTAATAAATTTTAATAAATTAATGTAGTTGGTTATTGTGTTCGTACCCTATATTTTCTATTTATTCGATTTGTTTATATGGTGTAGGGGTAAACTTGACTTTTCGATTTAAATCGTAATATATTTGTCCCGCATGAAGCTTTTTTACCTCTAGCTAAAAAAAAACAACAATTTTTTCAATAACTTTTTTTCAAGTTTAAATTATGTATAGTTTTTGAAAACTATGTATTTTATTAAATTCATAGCAAAATGTTACCTTGTGCCAATTTATAGTTTGTGTTTGTTTTTATTTAACAATATTAATTATTCAATAAAAGCAAACGCTTGTAATTTTTCCATAGAACTTCTGCAACCTTATTATGAAACTGACGATTTATTCTATGCATCTGCTCCCTCGACTTCCAATGTTTATGATAATTTCAAAACGAAACAATCACCACGCAGGCATTTTAAGAAATCGTCTACAAAAAGAAAACCTCCCACAACTGTTGCAAGGTAGACTTTTGATATTAATTGATTTTTGTTTTCCTATTCAAATTATCAAATCTTGGAACTACATTACAGATATCATAATGATAAGGATGAAGTTGTAAATTATTTATCGTGTGAAAATTGTGGAAAAGAATATAAACGAAGGGAAAGTCTATGTCGCCATCGTCGATTAGAATGTGGCAAGCCAAGAAAATTTGCATGTTCATTTTGCAGTCGAAGTTTTCATCAACCTTATAATTTAGAACGCCACGCTGCAACTGTTCATAATTTTAGAAAACCTAAAATACAAAAAAACTTAATATAAGGAAAATAATTGGTATTAAGTAGTATTATATTTTCTTTAAAATAATAATAGTAGTAACAATAGTTATGCAGTGTGCACAACATTTTCTCAAAGAATTTATTTTTAAGATATACTCGTAGGATCAAAAAGTATTATCATGAACCCTTTATTGGATAAAGAAAGTCAATTTATATCTAAGAATCATATTATATTTATTAATCATTATTAACGAGGTGTTCTTCTAATCATCAGAAAAAATAATAAATTGGATATTGTCCGTATGAAGTTAATTTTTTGCTCGGTTATTTTTGTTGTTTGAATTTGTAGTTAATGTTTCATATCGATTAGGACAGACATTTTGACAAATATATTAATTATTTAATACTTATAAGGACATGAAAATTAAAAGAAGTTTTGTTTTGCAAATTTTGAAAATTGAAAGGGCTTTCGATTAAAAAAAAAATATGTACTATATTTTGTTGTAGTTACCAAGTTATTTTACATACAATCAAGTACGCTAATACAACCCGATAATTCAAAATCTTCAAAATCGACGTGAATTTTTTTTACAATGAGTGTATTTACACGATATGATTCAAGAGCCTTTCAAGCTTTTTAAAATCAATGACAGAAAAATATCGACCGAAAGCAAAAACACATTCAATGAGGCAAAACGAAAAAATGAAGTGAATGTTTTTTTATTAGTTCAATAACACTTCTGGGCAATTCCATGGTAACTCACGTTACTTTCAGAAAAAAATTAGAAATATGTATATTGTATAAGTTTATACGAAAATACTGTCCATGAATTCCTATTACTTTTTAAAATAAAGTAAAACAATTTTTTTAATTTAACTATTTACTAACTAAAAATTAAAGTCTGTTGGTAACTCACGTCACATAAATCGGGTACGAGTTTTAAGAGTTCGACAGTATGAAGTAAAATTTAGAATTTTAATTTATTTATAATGAAGATTCCATACATACAAAATTACAAGCTTTTAAAATTAGTGACAAAACCAAACGTTTGTTCAATAATTCGAGGAAAAATTTGAAAATATTTAGGTAACTCACGTTTCATTAATTTTGTAACTCATGTTACCTGCGATTTGTAAAGAATATATCCATTTTCACTAGAATATTTTAAAAATCGAATATTGTGTAGCGAAACTTGCTTAAATGTTAATTTATTTTAGCAATAACGTTTGTAAATAGTCAGCCTTATTTTGAGACTCGAACGAATAGCTAATTCGATAGAATGGATCTATTCATTCGAATGAAATTAGTATATTTGGACATTCGAACGAATAATGTTCATTTTCGAATGTTTCATAAAATGAAGTGAAGAGTGCGGCGAAGAGCAGATATGAAGGAAAAGGATAATGGATGCATCAAATCAATTCGAGCTGGAAAGTTCAAAGTAAAAACTGATTCCTTCCAAGCGCCTAACCCATATATATATCTTTTTTCTTTGAAGATAAAAGTGTCTTTAAGTACGTGTTGGACGAGCTCACCACTGAAGTTCAAAGACGCACATCTTTGTCTATTCCTCCCATCATAATTCTAGCGACAACTTTGCGGTTTGTTGCAGAAGGTGGATATTAAACAATTAAACTGTCCCAATCATCTGTGTCAAGCTGCATACAAAAAGTGACATCTGTTTTGGAAGCAAATCTTAAATTAATACGCCAACAAATAAAAGTAAATTTATTTTCGTTATTTTTCAACAAAAATATCTGAACTTACATCTGTTTTCGTTTTTATTCGACACAAAAATTTTAACGTCAAATAAATGACATTTGATTCGAATGATTAGAAAGTCAAAATTTGCTTGATTTTCAAAAGATAAATGAACTTTCGAATCGTTCGAAACTGAAAATGCGAATCTTTCGCACGAAAGCGAATGTCAAAATAAGGCTGAGTGATTTGGTATTGGTAAAAAGTAAAAAAGCTTGCATTATTTGTTCACCTTTCTGTTCCACTTTTTCATGGAATTAACCTTCTGCAATAAATATTGTGAGTTTTACCTGGGTATCTTCTCAGTTTCATTCGAACGGAATTCAAGAAAGAGAAGTACATGTTTTTCGGAATCTTGTTTGCCTAGAACTCACAACAGCATATATGCTCGATAATTCTGGATCTATTAAATGGGCCAAAATACTATTTAGTACCTATTTCATTTTTCTTGAAGAAAAAGTACAAATTAGTAGAAAAACTATATTAAATTATAAAACTAACATTATTTACTTTTACAAGTTTAAAACCCAAATTTAGGTCGAATTGTTTACAAATCACGGTAACATTATTGTTTATCTTGGTAACGCAGTGGTATTTAAAGTTTTTAAGTTGATTTTTGGTAATAAACTTCTTCTTCTTCTTCCTTTTTCTCGGCGCTGTTATGATCTCGATGTCGAGGGGATCATAACTATCCCACGTAACTGCTTCACACTAGTGATCCGCCTGTGGGGTTCGCCGGGTTGACCTCAGAAATCGGCGGCAAGCCTCCCGGTTTTGTATTGTTCCATTTCTAAGGCCAACTGAATGATGGTGGTTTTGCATTTGCTTGTACCAGGAGTTTTTAGGCCTACCTTTCTTTCTATTTCGTGCTGGAACGTTGTATGATATTGCTTTTTTGACGGGGTTCTCAGGATCTCTCCTTTGAACATGGCAATACCAACTGAGTCGGTCGTGTTCAATTTTTTTTTTTCTTTTGGTAATAAACTATTAAGAATATTTAATTGAAATTAATTTTTCTGTGATTTAACTGCATAGGAGACTTACGTTGTTCCTATAACATCAAATAGGAATATCAGAGAGCTTAATTATATGATTTTATAAATAAAACTGAAATTTGCAGTAATGTAACGAAGTTGTTTGGGTTTGAATAATTTGTGTTAAAACTGTCATAAATATAGAAATATCATTCAAAACATCGGTGCAAATGTTATTTTATAATAACATGACCATTCTTTGTCAACTAAAATATATGAAAATATATTGATAAAAATTTCTGTATTTTTTATTTTTTTCAAAATTCACTGCCCTAATTAGGCATCAAAAAGTATTTTGGCAAAAATGTCATCCGAGAACTGGAAGCTGGGTTCATTGCGTTAAATTACACTGCCCAACACACAAAAATTTTCCAGACCGTTATTTATCATTTCTTACTAAGTTTAGGGTGCTGATTTCAAAAATGACATTAGTTTTTTTTCTAGCAGCTTTAGTTTTTAAATTATTCATACATGAAAATTCATAGAAATTCATACAATTTTTTTTTTTATTAAAATTTTTTTTTTTTGTATTTTTATTTTACTTACTGAACCGAAATACATTACATTCGAAACAAATTTTTCCAACAAAACTTTTAAAACGCTTGTAATAATGAAAATAGAGTATGAAATTACCCCAAAAATGTAAAAAATTAAAATATCTAAAAAAAAAACAGAGATCCTAGAAAGCAACCAGTGTGATTTTTAGGCTTAGTGAACCCAAATGCATTAGGTTCGATAAGAAAATTTCTGGAAAATGTTAACAAACAGTTAAAATAAGCATAACTTTAAAATAAGTACGAAATTACCCCCAAAATGTGGAAAACTAAAAAATATTTCAAAAAATAGAGCTCCTAGAAAAAAATTAATGTGATTTTTAGGTTTACTGACCCCTAATACATTGAGTTTAATATAATTTTTTCTGGAAAACTTTAATAAACCCTCAAAATAAGAAAAACCTAAAAATTAGTATGAATATTTCCCCAAATGTGAAAAATTAATTATTTCAAAAACTAGAGCTGCTAGAAAGAAACCAATATTATTTTAAAGCTTACTGAACCCACATCTATAAAATTTGATATAAATCCCTCTGGAAATTTTTAAAAAGTTGAAAATTCTTGGCCAGTGTTATTCGTTTGCCTTACCTACAAAACATCACATTTTTATCAGAAATATTTTTGATGCAAAAGCATCATGCGTTAATTCAGCCTCATTAATGAGCATGAACTCAAAAGCAAAATTGCTTCTTAAAGGATCTTTTTGTCAGTTATTAGAGTGTAAATTGAACAAAATTAAAATTAAAAAAAAAAACTGCAATAAATAACTCGAGGCACTCGAAAGAAAACAATTCAATTGTAAACTTCAAAAAAGACAACATTGGTAAATTATGTTTCAAACAGGAATGTATTAAATAAGCAACTAAAAAACCACAAGAAAATCTATTTTACTCAACAATTCAATTGGATTTCGAATTTCAAATGGCTATATTTTCACGATAATTTTTGAAGTTTAAACATTAAACTTGTATTAGTTTAGAGAGTTATTTTTTGATATGATATTTTCTTACTGCTGATAAAAAAAAGCTCAAAAAAGCGAAAATTTCGGGATTTGCCTTATTCAGGCCCATCCGCCCTATTTTGCTGATTGGGCATCATTAGACTAGACTTTCATTCACATAAAAAATTGTTTCTCGAAAGCGAATCGGGTCCAATGAAGAAGTTAAAAGGGAGATAAATGAATATTTTGAGGATGATTTTTGAAAAAAATTCTTGCAGCCAAACCAAATGACATACAAATTTGAAAATTGTCTTACTCGTATAAGCTTATATGGTATTTTAAAATTTTTGCTGATAAGATTGCTATAACTGTGTGAGGCCGATAACTTGCCCTCGTAGATAGATTTTGAAACGAAATTCGATTTGACTATAGATATAATATGTGTATTTATGTATAGAAGAATGTGACAGTCATAAATTTCATTGAATGAAGTAAATACATTTTTTCGCTGTCTACTTGTCGTGAACCATTTAGTAGATCTAATATTCAGTTTGTGTCGTGCCTGGTATTATGTTTAACTTAAACAGTTTAAACAGGATTGTCTTCAAAACCGGGAGCTTAGATGTTAACATATCAAAAAGTTTGTCAAACATAAGTGCTCCATCATACATACAGGCGGGTATTCCAGATAAATTTCATTATCAAAAATATGCCACCTAAAAACCAAACCTACAATTTATGAATACAGAATCAATAAATCTATAAACTCTGAAAATATATTTTTCGAAGTGCAAAAAATTATACTAAAAATTAAATTATTTAAAAAAAAAAAATTATGAAATGCAACTTTTCAACACCATACAAGAATTTACTAGTACATATTTTGTAAAGCATAAGGTTTTGTAATAAAATTAAACGAATTAATCAAAAATTCAACTCTTATACTGACTCTTATACTATTGAATTTTTCGTTGTACCGTTTATACTTTTTGTATATCCTGTTTGTTTTGTATCATATTCATAACAAAATGCTAACAAATTCCATATTTTTATTTTGTTTTAAGAAAAAATTGTTATCTGATAACATATTTGTATCCCTTTTTTGTTTTCTGTGCCCATAGATTTACTTCAGCCATTTTGGCAAAATGATGAATTGTTCTTTATTCACAATCAAGACTCAAGCAATTATGAATCGAAAACTATTTTTAAGAATTTGAGATCATCAACAAGAAATCTTACCATTCCAAAGAGGTAGTCAGATAAATAAATTTATATGTACTATAACCTAAAATATTTTCGTCCTTACTTTAGTGTATCTTGCAAAAGAAGGAAGAAAATTATTAATAAGTTTTCATGTGAGCATTGTGGCAAATCATACGGTCATCGGGGAAACTTAGGTCGACATATTCGTTTGGAATGTGGAAAACCACCCAAATATGAATGCACATCATGCGATCGAAGCTTCCATCAAGTCTGTAATTTACAAAGACATGTTGCAACAGTACATGGACATAAAAAACAATTATCTTAAACAAAACTTAACATCAAAAATATGTATTGTTAAAGAAGAAATAGTTTTTTTTTTTTTTTGTTTATTCTCATATCAGAAGAATTTTTTAAAAAATTTTCTCATAGTTGAAAAATGTTTTCGTTTCTTATTAATAATTTGATATTTTGAATATTTTGTATCATAAAAAAAACAAAGAGTAACCATGAACTGTAAATATGGTTTAAAGTCATTAATGATAAGATAAAAGATGAAATTTATGTAATTTGTAGTCGTATAAGAATATGGGTAATGTTGCTTTCAAATGCTGATTGATTTTTCGTCGATAATTTTGTCGGCAAGTTGGTAATAGGTTTTATCCATCTCATTGGCCCGTATGCATACAAAATAGTAAATACTAGCAATATGAAATTTATAAGTATAAACAAGGTTTGATATGCACAAAATGTGGATAAAAAAGGTGATACTTGACAATTTTTTAAGTAAAATCATTTATTATTTTTGTATGCATACGACCCATTGAAATAGAAATATTATCCGATGATGCATTGTTATCGTTTAATTTGTTTTTGAAAAACGATATTCGTTTGTAATTTTACGAGAGCTAATGGCGATCGTACAGCTAGGTAAAATTATTGTTGTGGGTTGGTTGTCGTTTGATTCATTTCACTGAAAACTGAAATGGACTTTGACCTTTACCAACCTGAGATCAGAATTATTATTTAGAATTTTCGAAACGAAAATGACTTTGAATCAGAACCTAAATTCTTGTGAATCCTTTACGGAACATAAGAAATGTACCTAGCACCCGAGCTTTTAATTTTCATGGAAAAAATAAATAAGGTCTTCCAAAGAAAAATGTTTCCTTATTTAGTTGACAATTGGTTCGACCGCTACAATTATACCACTATTTTATGTAGGTAATAATGAAACAACAAAAACGCTCAATGTTTTTCGTTTCAATGTACAGATTTTATTTTTAACTAAATAGTCATTAACCCTCTGTCGGCACACGGGTGCGAATTTGGCAAGACAAAAATAAAAAAATAAGGATTTTTCAAAAAAGTGGTCGCAAAAAAGTCTCTTTTTAATGGTGAAAATATTTTTTTTTTTTTTTTGGAATTTTGAGTACAATATTCGAATTCCTCGGAAAATTCTACATCAATTTCATGTATGATTCTCCATAAAATATTGAGACTGAAAAAAGTTCTAGCGACATGAAAAAGAGCAAACCAAATTCGCACCCGTGTGCCTATCAAGTCACAAAAAAAGAGGTGTGCCTACAGAGGGTTAATAATAATAAAATTGGGTAAATTCCAACAGCTCCCTGAAAATTTAAATGGACTTTGACCTTAATCCCACTTTAAAGAAACCAAATTGTAATTAATACTCAAGTGAAGTGAATTTTTCTTTGGATAAATTTCATTTGTTTACACATTTTTCGAAATCAGTTCAGGTGAAATTAATGAAGCTGTTGTGTAAAATAATTTTATTGGATATGATAATTTTTTTTCAATTTCATTTTTATTAATTTAATTTTTACTTCGAAAATTAAACATGTCGTTTAAGACAAAACTACCCATGTTTTCATCTTAGCTAATGCTAATGTTTAAAAAAACAACTTTAAGTGAAATTGATCAAACTGTTTCATTAAAAAATATACTTTTTGAGAAAATCAACTATAGACTAAATTGTTTAAACTGATGGGTCAGGTATTCAATGACGATATGTATTTGTATTTTGTTTTCCCTCTTATCTTAATCTCTTTCAAACTCAATAAATAAGGCAATCAGTGTTTGTCAATCCTCTAAATAAATTTTGTTTTCCTTTGTAGAACAATAACCTAAAACATCAGACCCGAATTCTTGAGTCTTTATTGCTTTTAGCTCTTAACAGCTTATTTTTGGCAAAATTGGTCTTAACACTGGTTTAAAGTTGATAATTTTAATAATATAAGTCTTAAATCATCTCTAGTTTTCAAAATATTGCTTTTAAATTTTTGTGAATTTTTTCGGAATCGATACATTTTTTCAATACCGTTTTTAGTTTTTATCATTTCATTAAACAATTCCAATTTTGTAAGGCCTTAAGAGCTAATATCAACAAAGTCTAAAGGGCCAGAGGAAAAACATAAGTTCATTCCAACTCATTCCGATAAAAACGCGTTTTAAAATTTTGATCTGCATTAAAATTAAACTTAGATCGGTTTCAGCGACCGAAAAACCAAATAATTAACATAGTCTCACATCAGGTCAGAACTGTTTTTTTTTTTTCGTGTAGGTTTGTTTTGTATTTTATTTATTGCTGAATTAACTGCATTAACCTTAACCTTGAGAAAGAAGGTAATCAAATCACTCTTCTATTACCTAGATCCTAGATTTTTTGTGATCTCAAAATAAAGGTAGTTGTTGGCATTCACTTTGTATGAAGGTGAAAAAAATCTTAGACCTCAAAACCTGAACGTTTCGAAACTGAAAACTAGCATCAATTATATTGTATTCGCTAACTTCAAATACAGTCTTACATTAGAGTGCTTATTCTTTACAGACAGTAGGTACAAAAATTTTAGCGCAGACACTGAAAAAAAAAAATTCTCTGGAAGTTTAAGATTTTAATTTTATCTTTTCAAGGTTCATTTTAAGGTTTCAATTTCACCTAAAAATTGATATTTTTAATTTCTCATTAATTTTATATGATTTGGTTAATTTACCTCACATTTTGCATCTATTAGTTCAAAAGCTGAACTTTAAATCCCCCGAAATTTAAACCCTCAAAAACCAAATCTTAAAATTAATTTAAAACCTTAACTTTCAAGGATTTTTTTCAGTGTAAAAAAAAAAACCATAAAACATAAAATGTTTATTCCGACTTAAATGACTACCATATTCATAAGTTAAAAAAATTAAAACAGAATCTGAAATTATTTTCTTATAAGGAACCACATTTTTATAATTATGAATTTATTTATGTATGAATTTTCCAAGTATTAAGTTTTTTTTTTTATAACTTTAATATTTTCAATTTTAAAGTCTCGTATTATTAATATTTTATTTATTCAAGACTATTATTATAAAGATACAAATATAATAAATATTTGTTACATCACAAACAAATTCTCCCATAAATGTGCCCAAAAAAAGAAGACAAAATTTAATTTAAAGAAAAAAAAAAAAAAAAAATGTCCCGACTGCCAACAACCATTTTAATTGCATTTATTATGTAACGCTTTAATATTTAATTTAACTAAATTAATATAAATATAGTTATATTTTTTTTATTGAAATTTGCATTCCTGATTGAGTTTTTGTTTAAAACTTTTTTTTTTTCGCTAACCAAAACAAAAATAACCAAAATCGAATTTTTGAATGATACAAAAAAAAAAAAAATTAACCACATATTTTTTTGTTGTAGGGAAATTTCCAAAATTTACACACAAACACAAAACAAACAAAAAAAATTCTGAATGTACATTTTATATGTTTCCGTTTTCGTGTTTGATGCCAAATATTAATTAACACTTTGATTGCATTATTTTTATTATAAAAAAAAATATGGTCTTCATTTTTCTAACCGAATGCGTTTGTTAATTTTTTTTTAACTATTATTATAAATATTTATTGTAACCAGTATTATTATTATTTTTCGTTTAATTAAATCAACAAAAAACCAACAAACAAACATTTTACACCTTAAACTAACATGCGAATGAAACTAAAATATTAAAAAAACAAACATTGAATGAATTTATTTATTTATTCTAAATTATCAAAATTTTTAAAAATTAAATTTAAAAAATAATATTAAATATAAATATAATTATTTAAATAAAAAAAAAATAAAAGAAACATGTTTTTGGTGTAAAATTAATTCAAGCCGAATTTCAGGGTTTCATAATTACGATAGTTTACTGTTGCAAGAAAGTTTTACCTGCCCCCAATGCTTTCGTACCTATCGACGCCATGGCACGCTGCGCCGTCACCTTCGACAAGAATGTGGCAAAGGCAAGAGCATGGTCTGCTCGGTATGTGGCCATCGCACCAAACGTGCCGACCATTTGAGACAGCATGTTCGTAAAAAGCATCCCGAAATTGCAATGCGATCACTATTTCGAAGGCCATCGCAACAGCAATCCATGCACAACCAACAACAACAACAACAACATCAGCAGCAGCAGTTGCATCATTATCACCATCATCATCAGCATCATCATCGAAGTGGTGGCGGTGGTGCTGCTGCTGTGGTGCCATCTTCGTCTTCCTTACCAACGGTGCCAGTTGATTCTTCTGCATCTACTCCGTCGTCGTCGTTAAAAGCAGTGGCATCGTCGTCGTCGTCGTCGGCAGCAGCAGAAGAATCTCATTCAGCGACGGCAGCGCCGCCGCCGCCAGTTTTGTCGGAATCGTTGCAATTGGCTTTTGAACAAAAATTTAAATTTAAAATTTCATAGTTGAACAAAAAAACCAACAACAATGCAATACAAAAAAAAAAAAAAACATGAGGTTATTTTGAAAAATGAAGAAATTTCGAAAAAAAAACCTAGATGAGGAGAAGAAGATGATAAAATAGACCTCTGCGTTCCTCTTTAAAATGCGCACAGTTGCAATATACATATAAAATATATATTTTTTTTCTTTATGAATCTTTGTTATAGCTATGTAAGTTTTTTTTTTAAATGAATTTATTTTTTTTTTTCTATAAGAATTTTACTCAACCAAAGAGTTATTTTTTTTAAATAACCTCATATTATATCAATCTAACTACATAAATATATATTTTTTGTGTCTAATTCTAAAGCATTTAAGAGAGAGATTAATAATACTTTACTTTAATTTTTTTTTTTTTAGTCAAAATCGATTTTATTTTCTTTGATTTGAATAATTTTAAAATATAGTTAAAAAACAAAGTTATATCAGCCAAATATTATTATATAGAAATCTTTACTAAAAAAAATCAAAAAAAAAATTCTATTTTATTGTTAAACAATTGTTACAATTGAAAAAAATAAAAAATGAAAAAAAAAAATATTTTGTACCAAAAAAAAAAAAGAAAATAATAAAATATATTTTTATTAATAAATTTTAAATATGTGGTTCTTTTTTATGATTGATGATGATGATTATGCTCGTGTTGAATGCAGTAAGAAGAAGGAAAAAAAATCCAAGAAGAC
This sequence comes from Episyrphus balteatus, assembly GCF_945859705.1. NCBI lineage: Eukaryota > Metazoa > Arthropoda > Insecta > Diptera > Syrphidae > Episyrphus > Episyrphus balteatus. The sequence goes on from NC_079134.1 coordinate 135,592,821, forward strand.
AAGTGATAACTATATTTTATTGAAGATTCTTTTATTCAAAACACGTAAGGCTCCTAACTGGTCCCTTTTGAGCAATAGGTTGCGTTTCAATTTTGACCTTGAAGTATGCTTTTATATTTTTTTGTATATAGGAGTAGAAAAGATATGTAATTTTAAAATTATCTTATTTTGTAAGTTTTTGTAGATATTGGATTTTTGAACAATGGCTTATTTGAAATTTGTTTTTTTAAATTTTAAAATAAAATAATTTTTATTATTATAAGAAAAAATTCTTCGCTATTTGTCTTTTTCGGTTAAACAATTCGACTATCTTGTGGATAATAGATTTGAGGACTTTTCTTTTCTTTTCAAATCAAATTTAAATGAAATGCATTTTCAACGACTTGTTGCTTGAACAACGACTTAAGCTATATTTTCTAAACTTGCATTCTGCTCATTACAAATACAAAAAATATTTTGCAATTTTTTTTTAAAGCAATCAGGTTAAATTATTTTCTTTCTGATTTTAAACCAACGATTTGTATCACTGATTTTTTTTCAAAAATCAAAATCGTCGGCCTTATAATCAAACTTCGCAATTCCACCCTTTTTTTAAAAATACATTTGAATGTCCTTTTATAGACAATTTGTAAGCACTTTAACTTCAAAAATTTCGTGTCTTAGATCATTCAATAACCTTAAAGTAAAATTTTGCATATCACTTTACTAGGCTACTCCACAAGATTTTTTAAATATTTGTATCAGTTTAAAAAAAAATACAAAATTAAAGAAATTAAAACCAAAGGAAATTCAAAGTAATAAGTAAACTTTCATTGACTCGAAAAATTACGAAGAGTAATTGTTAAATGAAAGGAATTTATTCAGGTCACAATAAAATTATTGATTGGTAAAACGTTTCTCCAAAAGTTCCTCTAGTTTTTAAAATTTAAATTTGTGCATAATGGACAAATTTCAAATAATTTTGAACGCATTTTTACAAAAATAAATAAAAATTTCCAACCACATACATTTTAGACCACAAGTCTTAAAGACTCAAACAAGTGATAATTCAAATTAATTAAAAAATAATAGATAAAGATTCGCGGTCAAAGCGACTTAAATCCAACTTTTGTAAAAAAAACTAAAGTAATGTTGATGTCTCATAATATTTATTTATCTGATAGAAATCCAATCTTTAAAAATCTAGTCCTTTATCTAAAAACCGCTGCTGATAAGTTATAATATTAGGAATATAATTTATATTAACGTTTTTCCCTAAATTCATTTAAGTGGACAGGACACTGCCTTTTTTTTTCCCTAAACTCTTATGCGAAAATATTAAAATGATATATGTACTCTTATATTAAATAGAAAAAGGGTGTGGCTATTAGAGTTTTTTTTTTTTCTTAAGAATAGTTGTTAAAGGTCAAACAAATCATAAAGGACGCACACATTAGAATTTTGTTGAATGGTTAGGTTTATGTATAGCATGATAAAAAAAAAGATATCCAGCTATATCTGCTCAAAATATTGAAAAAGACTCAATTTATCCCTTGAACAGAAAGAATATTAAAGCAAAGTATTTTTGTATTAATATATCAATGATATCTTTGTATATAACACCAATTATACACAATCGCAGAAATATTTTATAATTGCTTCTTTTTACCAATAGAAAAAACCATTTTTTTAAGTTGGTTATAAAGAAGTGCAAACAAACGTCTGGATAGCATGTGTATTTCGGTACTTTTGCTTTCGGGTCACTTCCATAGAATCCTGCATAGTTTTTCAACCACCCTGTGTTTAGTTTTTTTAATCAACAGCGAACATTGCGTTAATCTGAATCTCAAAATGAACAAGCTTGCCCAGCTTAAAAAATGCTATTACAGAATTGATTAGAGAATGAAGTTGTCAAGATATATATATTTTTTACAAATTGTTTGTTTTAGGAATTTTTCACAGAAATGAAGAGCCTTCGCGAAAAATTACATCTTTATCGCCAATTATTGTTTAGCTAGAAGTTAAGTTACTATAGCTTAGGGGATAGATAAATTAAAGTCATTTTTGAATTTTTTTTATTAAATTTGTCCTTTTCCAAAAAATTGGTTCTAATTTTAAACTAAAAATTGAGACTAAAACCTTTAAAATGTCTGTTTTAGTAGTAAAAAATCATCGTTTTTTTTATAATTTGTAATTTGCCATCGATTTTGAAAACTTTTTGACCTCATATTCTATTTTATTTCGAGGCTCACTGGTAATTATTGGGAAAGGGTTGATATGTTTCTACTGTGGTTTGATTTTTAAACAATTTATTTGTGATTTATCTTAATAGTTTAAGAGGCCACCGTTTCACAGACAAAATATAATAAAAAAATTATTTCAAAATTAAAAAAAAAAAAAAGGAATTTTGTTCACAAATTTACTTAAAATATTTTAATAACTTTTTTCTCACGTTTGATATTTTATCTTTTTTAAAACTTTTTTTTTACATAAACAAACACTATTTTCTTCACTTAAAAGAGAAGAATAGTAAAATATATTGTTTTGTAATTTTTTTATTCTTAATAAACAAAATACGATTTCAAACAAATCGTTTAAAAGCTTACCAAGACCATTTGGTTATTGAGGTGATTTTCGAAATTAATACCTTTTCTTAGAAAGATAACAAAATGAATACCCCCTATCGAGAACCTTCGTTGTTTTCTTTTTTTTTCTTCTTTATTGAGCTTTAATGAGATCCTCAGGGGCATACAAATTTATAAAGTTAAAAATATTAACCCAAAAAAATATGAGAGGGGTAAACTTTCACAGAAAATTTGCATTCAATAATTCATGGAGATAACTTTTTAGTGTTAAATAACTGATTTATAATGTCACGTTGGGCGCCATTCTCTAAAATATAGTTATCATTATTTTCTTGGCTTCTTGGAACAGAATTTTTAAATATTTGCATACATCTTCAAAGTCAAAATCGAGCTTGATTTAAAATGTTTTGTTCTTATGTTTAAAATCATATAAATTTAAAATATTTTTTTCAATAAAGTTTGTTAATAACAAAAATCTAGTATATTAATTATTGAGGTACTTTTTTTTTATAATATAAATAGGTATACAAACTATTATAAAAATACATTAAACAATTATATTAGATAATTAAAAATATTTTTATATATAAAAAACAATAATCAAATAAATAAAACAGTTTAAATAAAAAAAAGGATAGTATTTCAATTTAAATGTTATAAAAAAAAAAAACTATTTCCTCATTCCAAATCAATATTTTTCTTGCAACTTAATGGTAAATAACACAATTTATAAATATTATTATTATTATTTTTTTTTTTTGTTAACATAACTTTGTAAATTTTTTCTTGGGGTCTTCTAAAACATATTATATTTTTTTTTTTTTTTGAAAATTTCTTTTGTGTTTCCTATATTTTATTAAAATTAAAAAATTTAAAAACTATTTTTTATGTTTAACGGTTACTTAAGTTTCATTCACACCAAATTCTTTAAAACAAAAATTATTTTTTTTTTCTTGGTATAAATTTTAATGTTCATAAAGTAAATTATATTTAGCACAACAAAGTGTAAACTTTATCAAAATAAAACCAACATTGAGCAAAAACCAAACCAAAAACCCCTAATTTTTCAGATCTGCGGACATTGTATAATATCGCTACAGCAGCTGCAGCAGCATCATCAAGTTCTGGCGGTGCCGGTGGTGCTGGTATTGGTGGTGGTTGTGGTAGCAGTGGTGGTATTGTAAACTGTTCCTCTGCTAGCAGTGGTCTATTCGAACCCGAAATATCGATACGAAAACTATACAAAAGCTGTAGAAAATCCTCACTGCCTGGATCATCGCCACCAAGCTTAGCTGGTCTAAACAGCAGTGCTGTATCGGTTGGCAGTGGTGGTGGCAGTCATAGTGGCTGTGGAGCTGGTTGCACAACATGCTCCTTGTCAGCCGCAGCAGCCGCTTCAATACAATTGGCCAATTTTATCGGCTCTCAAATGATGTTACCAACTTCGGTCGACATAAGTTCAATAAGTCAAAATTCTAGTTCGGGGTTTGGTTGTATATCTTCGAAACTACCTCAACCACCACCAGGAGGAGGCGGAGGAGGAGGCAGCGCTGGCGGAGGAGGAGGAGGAATAGGACATCTCACCACCCATCAATCATCTACTGCTACATCATCATCATCAGCTGCACATCATGCAGCTTTGATAGCAGCAGGTACCTCCTCAGCAACAACAGCTACAAATTCGTCATCATCAGCGATTTCCGTTCTAACAACGCCAAAGAAAAATCCAACACAATTTAGTTGTAATTTTTGTCAATTTGTTTGTTCGTGGAAATACGATTTAAAATTACATTTACGACAAAAACACGGAATTCATAATAAAAAATTGTAAAAAGCATAAATTACTTTCAACTATTTTCTGTAAAAAATTCTTCGTCAACTTCCAAAATAAAACAAAATTTCATATTTTCGTACAAAAACTATTGTAAATTATGAACAAAATGTATATAAATTAATAATTGTTTCACTGTTAAAAAAAAATCTAATTTCATTTTTATATAAAGTTAAAAAAAAAAGAATTTTAAATATAATGGAAAATGCATTTTTCATTTACGAAAAAGAAAAAAAAAAAAACAATGGCTTTTCCCTTTTACAGTAAAAAAAAAAAAAAACAAAACTAACAAAAAGAAAGAGAGAGAGAGAGAAGAGAGCAGTGTGGTTTGTCTTTTTGAGTTTTTTTGTTCTATTTGATCCCTCTCTTCAATTTTCAGAATTTTACCACCACCACATTCCTTATTCCTCCAAAACACCAAAAGGAACAACACGTTTCGTTTGCATGCGTTGTCCAGATCGTGAATACAAATGCTTTAGATCACTGCAGCGACATCTACGCATCGAATGTAATAAATCACCGCAACACAAATGCTTATTATGTCCCAGTAAATTTTATTATGCTGGCACTTTAAAAATTCATATGAGAGTTCATAGGCATAAGTCATAATTGAAAAAAAAAAGGATACAAAATTGTACCCCTATTCTCCTAACTGTGTGAGTTGAAATTTTGAATTCAATTGTAATTTTTATAAAAAAAAATTATTTTTCAAAAACCCCTATTTTAGGGTCAAAAACCGGTATTTTAGTGTCAAAACCTGTATTTTACTGTTGACAAAATTAAAAACCACCGATAAAGAACTTGAAAATTTATTTTCGATTCACATTGATTGGAGAATAGGAAGTGAATAAAACACCAAAGGAATAAAACCAAAACAAAAAACAAAAAAATTGAACACCTTAATTAAAAAAAAAAAAAAATGTAGAACTAGAATTTTTAGATTTTTTATTTTAATTTTTTTGTTATTTTTCCTTAGAAATATTGTAAAGTTGATTTTTAATTCAAATAAAATTATTTGATTAATTATATTTTTAAAGTAGATTTAGCTTTGTTATTATTTTACTTAATTTTTTTTTTTTTTAATTTTTGCAAAAATTAAAAATGTAAAAATTTATTTTTATCTGTCTTTTGCTATTTCAATTTAAGTTTCATATAATTTTGTAGAAAATATATAAGTAGAATAAAAATATCAGTTTTTCGACAAGAAAAACTATAAATGTATAAATGATGTTCGAATTTTTTTTAAATTTGTTTTTCTTTTTGTTTTTTCTTTTCATTTCATTTCATTTAACCCTCCTCAATGAATCTCACCCACATACACACACATTCCAATGTATAAAAAAAAATACCACACACACCCATTCATTAATTCATTAAAAAAAACATCCTCATTTTAATAACTCACACACAAAAAAATAAAAAAAAAACTAACCTAAAAAAAAGATATGACACTCGAATTTGAACAATCAATGACAGTTGGTGATCGCTTTCCATGCAGCGTATGCGGCAAAAGTTACCTACGCAAACGTCACCTACAACGTCACATGCGTGACGAATGCATTGGCATACCGCCACGCTTCAAATGCGACCTATGTCCATCGAGATTCCGTCGAAAGTACCACATGGTCAGGCATATGACATCGAAACATGGTATCCCAGCAAATGATGGCCCCGAAAATCTATCAATGAAAAAAGAATACTACGAAAATGAGAATGTCCCTGGACCGGGTTACAGTGTGATACATCATAATGCAGCAGCAGCGGCAGCCGCTGCTGTAGCCGCTGTTGCTGCCGCCCAAGCTGGTGGCAATATTAAATATGAATGTGTTAATAATGGTGGTGGTGGAGCTAATGTGCCGCCAACAAGTACTTCAATGCCAACAACAACGATGCCATCGTATGGTTTGACTGGAGCAATTGCAGCTTATCCAACCTCGGCATCTGCAGCAGCAGTAGCTGCAGCCACAGCAGCAGCATTATCTGGTGTTAGTAGTGGTGCTGGTAATGGTAGTGCTGGAAGTGATGATGACCAACAACAACAACAACATTATAGTCCGCATGATCTATCGTCAATTAAAGAAGAACCCGAGCCAAAAATTTTAAAATTTGATCCAATGAGTCCATCCAAGGGCATAGCTATGGATGATGATTGGAAAATGAAGCTTAGCTTGCAGTTGATATCGAATTCGTTGTTAAAGGAGCGATTAATGAATTCCATGCCTTTTGCTTATAATAATAATTAATTTTAATATTTTATTTTTTATTTTTTTTATAATTTATTTTGTTTTATGTGTATGTAATATTATTAATTTTTAATATTTAAGAAACAAAACAAAAAATTGTAACCTTGTCCCAAAGTGTCCCAAAAAAAAAAACAAAAAAAAAAACAAGAAACGCAACAAACCAAAAAACAAATCTTAACAAATCTTTTGTTTACCAAAAAAAACTTTAACAAAAAAAGAAAACCAAAACAACGATAATTTAACATTATGAAACTATATAATTCCATTTATATTTTATTATTTATCGATCTCAAATTTTTTTTTATTATTATTTATAAACTATTTTTTGTGATTTTAAAAATGATTTTTAATTCACTTGCCATTTTTCTTATAATAATATAAGTTTTAATTAAAAAAAAATTAAGTATTATGTATTAAGAAATAAATTATACTCAAAAAAAAAAAAGTCAAAAAGTTATAATAATACTCATAAAAATTTATTATTTATTTTTCTATCAATGATTGATTTATATTTTTAAGAAACAAACTTAAAAACAGGGCTTAATTCGACATACATTTTTATTCTAGTCTTGTTGAATTAGAATTAAAAATTAAATTACTATTCCAAACTATACGAGTTAATATTACAAATAACTCAGCCATACGATATAAGAAAAAGACATATGCTTAGTTTTTAAGAAAAACACAAAGAGTTTTATATATATTTCAATGTTAATTAAAATGATGAGAAAAAAAAATATATAAAAGAATAAGAAGGAGCTTATAATATTGACCAAAACATTTTTAAATATATATTTTTTATACAAAAAAAAAAAACTTTAAAACCAAAAAAAAGAGAAAATGTTTTAAAAGATATTGTGGTAATTTTTATTTGGATATATTTTTTTTTCAACAAAATAATTTTTGTCCTTAATTATTTTATGCAGAATAAAATGTCTCATTGTGTGTAATTTATATAGTTTCTTCTACAAGAATTTTTTTTAATATTACTCATATCATAATTTAATGTTTTTTTAAAAAAAATATTTTTTTCTCATTAAAAATAAAAACAAAGAATTTATATTATTTAAGAAAAAAAAAAAAAAACATTTCTCATTTCTTTGCTGCATTCCAAAGGTTCAAATCATTTTTCATTCAATTTCAATATTGTTTGTTCTTGATGAAGAAACTAAATTTTATTTTTTTGTAAATTTAATTTAATTTATATAAATAACAACAACAAATATAATAATTTTAATTAATTTAGGATTTTTTTTTTATAGTTTTAGATATGTATTCCATTCATTTATACTATTTTATTTTTTCATAAAATTAGTTTTTAAAGTTAACTTTATTTTTTTTTAAATTGAGACAAAATAAATTATTTCTCTGAATTGTGAAACAAAAAATCAAATGATATTTTTAATTCATTTTCCCTTTAACCTTGAAAAAAATCTTTTCTCTTTCCTTCATCACTCACTTTATCTTATTTTTTTTTTGTGGTAGAATTTGAAAATTTTGATGTCTTTTTTATTTTAAGTTTGCTTAGAATTATATTAAGCAAAACAAAGTTTTAAAAGCTCTGTACGATTGGTGATTTATTAATTCTTTTTGCTCTAAGAACAAAAATGTAAAAGAATTTTTTTTTCTCTTTCCTTTACAAACAACTAAATACACAAAAGTTGTGTTTCCATTACACTACAAAGCTTAGATAAAGAAATTGAAACAGTGCAGGGGTCTGTTTCTAAAGAAACTGCGTCAATTCATCAAATACTTTAAATATTTGATACATTCTTACTACCACTAGTAACTTTTTTAGATAAAATATTGATCTCAATTTGTCGCAGAACATAAAAAAAATAATGAAGCAATTTGAAACAAGAGTTTCATCATCGTTTTTCGAATATTTTTGTAATTTTTTTGACTTATCGTAATGGCACGTCAATATTCTAATGATTGAACAAATTGCAAAATAAGTTTCGCACAATTACGACAGAGAGCTCATAAGTTGTGTAAATGGGAGTCAAAACTAGCTCAACTCAACTAAATTTGGCACAACTCATCCCACTCAATTTAATCCAAATATTATAATTTTGGACACTAGAAATAACTCGAAGCTTTAAGAAGCGTTTATCATAGTTGGAGTCAAGTTGAGTTTTCCTAGATAAGTTGTCGTGAATTGAGTTGCATTAATTCAGTGTAGATACAGCGAAACTAATTTTATAATTGAATCACTTGAAACTTTTTCATTTGAATCGATTCCTATTTATTTTTTTTTTTTCGAATTTAGTTTATGCATTTTTTAGTTTTCAGGATACAATTTTTTTTTGTAATAAAATTTTATTAATTTTTGAAAAAAAATTTAAACTCCAGTTAGTTTTATTTTTTTTTTGTTACAATTAAAATTACTATCAAAATTTTCAAATTTTACTCTTGTTTTTTTTTTTATTCCATTTTAAAATAAAATAAATTTTTTATTTGGTTCTATTTTCATTTTCAAAAACAAAAAAAAATAAAATTTCTCTTTTTTTTAAATTTGTCTCTTCTTAAAAATTAAAAATTATATTTTCTTTTTGAAAATATATGTATACAAAAAAAGGAGAAAATTTATTTTATATAAAAAAAAGTAAAATCTATTTTACTAACCAAATAAAAATATTTCTTTTAGATTGTACGTTATTTACACACAAACACCCTCTGAAATGGAAGAAGTCTCTCTCAGCTCTTCAGCTCTTCAGCTCTAACAATTGTATCCTGAATCTTCCTGCCTATCCATATCTTTATGTGCATTCTAAAAACAAAATAAACAAAAAAAAAGTAAATCTTTTAACGATGGTGCAAGGGTTTATTTTTCAAAAAAAAAAAAAAAAACATTTTATGTACTGTTTTTTTCCTGTAACTCTTTTTTTCTACTTTCTATATTTTCATTGTGCAACTTTTTTTCTATTACATTAAATTACTCGTTTTTTTTTTTTTTTAATAGGTATCACAAAGCTTTTTTTCTAATATAAAAAAAAAAATTGATACAAATTTTAATTAATAAAAATATTTTTAATCGGTGGTTTTGTTGGAGTAAGGATATAACATAAAATATTTGTATTGTCATAATATTATTTATTCGCTTTTTTTATATTAATTGTCAAAATGTATCATTTTCTATGTATGTAAAAAAAAAAAACAACACAATATCTTATTATATTTATATAAATTATATAATAAATTATAAAATACTTTTTATAAATGTTTTATTGGAATTTTTTAAAATTAAATAAAAACAACAAATTTAATTTCAAAATGCATACAATGTTTTTTATTTATATAATCTAAATATGATTAATTCTTCTTCTTATAAATTATTCCGCTCGTCAACAATTTATTTGTTTTTTTTTTTGTTATAGTTGGTTTCTTCGCAATTTATTTTTTCGTTTTTAAATTTTTTTTTTTCATTTTTGTAAACGATGTGTATAAAATTATTATTCTTTTTTTGTTTGTTTTCAAAACAAAGCAATTTTATATATTTTAATTTCAGTAGATAATAAAAATGCGTGCTAGTTTAGATTATTGTGTGTGAGTTCTCATAAAATAGAATTGCATTCCGATTATAATTTTTTGTTAATTTTTCTTTTCAAAATCAAATCATTCGTAAAAATTCATAAAAAAAAAAAAACAGAAAAAAACAAAAACACAAAAACAAACAAAAAAAACAAATCATCTAATTATTACAGATTTCTCATTATGGTATCAACACTCATGTGATCAATGTGGTAAATCATATAAAACACGTAAAAGCTTATCACGTCATCGTCGTTTTGAATGCCGTTTTACAACCGAACGTCCACTATTTCAATGTCCTACGTGCAATTATGCTGCTAAACGTAGCGACAATCTAACCAAACATATTAAAACACATTTTGCTAAATTACAAAAAGAATTTTTTCCATTAGCCGTCAAATTACAAAATAGTTATAATATGCCTGAAATGGCATAGAAAACTTAAGTACATTTATACAAAAATTATAAAATTGAACTAAAAACAAAAAAAAAACAATCTACTAGCAATATACAGAAAAAAAAAATACTAAGAATCACAAATTTACATTTTTTTAAAAAAACCAAAAACTAAAATTAATAACTAAAAAGACAAACAAAAAACTATATAGATTCTATTTTTGCATGAGATTATATACAATTAATATATATACATATATACAAACAATATATATATATTTTTTATATATAAATATATATAAGCCTAATAATTTATTTTTGAATACTTTAATAAAACTTAACATGAAAAATAAAAAAAAAAAGAATAATAATAAAAATACTCGTAAACTTAACAATTTTCAATATTTTTAAAATTGATAAATTTTAATTGAAAAATTGGATACAATATTTCTTGAAATTTTTTTAAATAATCTTTGAATACTCGAAAACATTTTTTTTGGAAAAAATTTACGTGAATGCTCGTTAAATGTGTAATTAATCAAAAAAAAAAAAAAACTTCTTTTTAAAACGAAATGCTTGCTTTTGGCTATGGTGGAATATTTTATTCTATGTAATCTCCTCGTCTATGTGTTGCTTGTATGTATTTAATTTTAAAATGCCAAGTAAAATATTTTCGTATTTCAAATAATAGTAATTTCTAAATAAATATGGTGGAGGTACATTTATTATTAAGATCTTATAGGGTATTTAGAAGGAAAACGAAGCATTTCTCACTGTCAATTGTAACTTTCTTAGTAATTTAAAGTACTCGTAGATTTGGTTTGCTTTAGGAAGTTCAAACAGAGAAAATGCGCCCAGACAAGGTACAAAACAAAAACGTTATCGTTGGGGGTTTTGTAATCGATCCCGGCAAAATAGGACTGGTGGTATAAATTATGCATTGGTAATTAGGTTAATTTCAAAAATATTGAAAATCAAAAGGGAAGTGTCAGAGAAATAGCCTGTTATACAACTTATATCGAAATGGGTCACTGTGGTGTATGCGCAATATTTTTCTCTATTGAAAAAAAAGAAAAAATAAATAAAAATGTTATTAAAATTTTCTATTGCTGACCCAACCAATCAATTTGAAATGATATTGTATAATCTTTTATTACTGCGGAACCAAAACAATATTATAAGTGAGGGGATCAACTATCTCACATCAAGAAGTGATTCACTTCATTATTTTTATTCATAAGATACTATCTTTCTTTTTGTTTTAGCAAGCATAAACTTTCAATTGACATGTAGTCTAGTAAAAAAAGTTAAGGTTCCGAAAATTAGAGCAGTACCTATCTTACCAAGTTCAATGGTATTATTTATGCAAAAAAATTGATTTCACCTAAACACTTGAATTAATGAGTAATTTCAGACTTATGCATTAACAATAATAAGCACTCTTAGCAAAAAATAAGCATTTTTACACTTACTGGAAAACTTCCCTAAATTTTAATTTCGAAAACTATCTTAGAAAAAAAAATGGATATTCTAAGTTGAGTCTTTATATCGCAAATTCTGAGAATAAAAAAAAATGAGTTTTCAGATCATTGTGTTTTTTTTTTAAGTAAACATAAAAGTTGGAACGATTTAGTTAAAAGATTTCTAATCATACGAAAAAATTACCTATTTCAAATGTCAACAAATTTGAACATCACTTCACGTTCACGGGTGCATTTGCATTCATCTTTTATTTGCATAGAAAATACAATGCTGCAATTTGGTGCGTTCTAGATTTTATTAATAAAAAAATTTAAAAGTAATAAAGACATATACATTTACATATCCTTCTTCTCACCAGAAATTGAACAGTTTGTTGAGACAGTTTGTTAAGAATCTATTATAGCTTGTTTTTACTACATTCCAAATGAGAAAATTTTGCAAATGATCTAATTTCAAATGTCAAATCGTATGGAAAATTTAATCATTTGATATTCGAAATGAGATAATTTGCGGAATTATCTCATTTGGGCTTTAGTAAAAAAAGGCTATTATACCAATGTGTTTGGAGCAAAATTACCTTATTTATAAATTGTAGCAAACAAAGATGAGGGTATACAAATTGTACTTGGTCTTAAATTAAAAACTTTTTTTTTTTGTTGCGCATTTATTTAAAAAAAAAAGAAATTATGTAGGAATGAAATGTTAAAATAAATATACTGCTCACACTAAATGCTACTTTTGTAGGCTTCATACCCCTGTTTGGGATGCAAGGTGAAAGCAACCCACATATAAAATTACATTTCAAATAAACAAATGGATTTTTTAGAGCTAAGTTAAATGGGTTTGAACTCAACTTACCACGCCACATTCTAAATCATATAGGACAATTAATCATAAGCAGCCATCAAAAGACAGGTCATCATAGGGAACATTCAAATAAACTGAACTTAGAGTAAATTTGTTCCAATCGAAACTTGTGATGACCTGTCTCATGATGGGTTGTCCATGATGAGATGTCATATTATGAATTTGTGACCATCGATATAAAAATTAATTAATTTTTTTCAATGTTTCTGTGAAAGGAAAAAAATGTTACACATACGCCAGAGTGTAACAGTTTCTATCGCTGACCATTCAGTGTTATTAAACAAAAAACGAAATTTTGTGAAAAAAAAAAATAAAAATTATGTGAAATGTTTTAGTCTAGTTTTTTTGATGACTAGGGACTTAATTTTAAAAAGTCCTCTGTCAATTTTAAGGCCTTTGACTGAATATGTATAAAAATAAAATCTTAATGTTGGAACATTAAATTTGAACTTTAACTACGAAATTATAATATTTCGGAGTTATAATATTTTTGATTAAGTTGTTTTTACCTCTAACTGATGTTTTGAAATTACGGAAATAAAAAAGAAAAAAAAAAGCCATATTGCCAAGGAATATTATATTTTTCCAAAATAAAACCATTTTTTTTTCGTAATAAACTTGCTTCGGAATTAACTTTTCACAATGCCAAATTTATTTTTTTCGCAAAAAATCTTATTGAAAAAGGTCTTTTTTGTCTAAGAACTAAATTGGGGTTTCTCTTTATTAATAAAGAAAAAAACAATTATTTCATTCATAAACAAACGCAAGAAATAAAATTTATTATAACATTAATATAAGACTTAAAACATGTCTTCGTAAAATATTTAAAGTATTTTAAAAAAATTTGATCAACATGAACGAGCATTTACAACGAAAAAATTACTACATACTTTTGGCGAATACATAATTAAAATTAAAATTATTAATCATACCTAAATGATATATACTATAATATATATACTATACTATAACTATAATTAAAACTAAAAAATATATATAACTACATATATTATATAAACATCTATTTTTTATAAACGTATTTGACAAAGAAGAATACAAAAAAAAAAGGAAGAAGGAAGTAGAAGAAGGAACAAACACATTCCACTGTTTTTTTTTTTTAAAGCAGTTTAACTTAACTTATAGCATTTAATCACATTATATACCTATGTTTTATTATAAACTAATTTTTCTAGTCGTCTCTAGTTTTTAATAACATATAAATATTATTGCTAATTTATTTAAATGTCTTTTAAATTAATATTAATATTAACTTATTTATTAATAATTTATCTAATTTATTAAACAAAAAAAAATAAAAACAACTGCATTCCTTTGGGATTTTTTTTTTATATACAAAAAAATTATTTCGCAAAACCTATTTATTATCTAATATAAATTAATTATTATGTCTTTATTCCCTTTGTTTTATTAAATGAATTACAAAAAAAAAATATTTGTTTCTGTTGCAAGTATCTTTATTATATAAATTAATATTTTGTTTGTTTATTTATTTAATTTTATTATATTCAATTTGTTTGTAATGTGTATATTTTCTATTCCAAAAGTAAAACAAAAATTTTATTAAATAAGAAAAAAAACAAACCGACAAAATCTCAAAAAAAAACAGCTCAAATTTTCATCAATTCACAAAACAAATCACCATTAATTTATTTTCTATATTTATTTTTTATCTCCCTCTCATTTAAAAAAAAACTCACTTTTCAAATATTTTTTTTTTTTTTCAAAAAATTAAAACTAAAAATTCAAAAGTCAAAAGAAACCACAAACCAAAAAAAAAAGAAACACAAAAGAAAACAACAATTTAAATTCTTTTTTAGATTTTCTACCGACAATACTTAAAGAAGAAGGCCATCATGAATTACCACCACTACCATCACTACAACCACCCCCACAATCGACAGAACAACTACATCAATATGATTTTCAAGAACAACAACAACAACAACAACACTATCCTCCTTATCAACCGTCACAGTGTTTACAACAACAACAACAACCACAACAACAACAACAACAAAAACGGTTTACCTGCCAATATTGTGGCAAAACTTACGCTTCACGTGGCACTCTCGGTCGACACACACGTTATGAATGTCCCCACATAAGTGCCACGCCCAAATTTCGTTGCCCCCATTGTGATTTTGCAACAAAACGCAAAGACAATCTCAAGTGTCATGTTATAACTCATTTGAAACGTAGAAAATCAACATTTAAGGAAGATTCGTTTTTTGAAAATTTTTAAAAATATTCATTAAAAAAAAAAAAAAATAAAAAGAGTGCATTTAATTAACTTTTAAAAAACCCAAACTTAAACTAAAACTTAAATATTAATCATCAGTTTCATTAAAAAAAAAAAAAAAAAACATATAGTGCCTGAATAAATTGCTTAACAGAAAATATTTACTAAAAAAAATAATTTAAAAAAAATAAAATATAACAAAAAATAGAAAATATATACACTTAAATGAAAACGTCTTATTAATTAAATCACAGAGAGATAAAATAAATGAAAAAATCAGATATATTATAATAAATGTTAATTAAAAGTAAAAAAACGCAATGAAAAATAATAATTTATTATATTATCTATAAACCAAATTAAGGGTTTGCGAAAAAAATAAGAAAAACAAAAAAACATGCCAAATTAAGTATTGTTAAGAATATAGATATGATATCAAATTGATAAAAATCAAACAAGTTAGCTTAAGATGATTCGGATAGATCGGATAATATTTGAAATTATATTGGCAGTGGAATATATTTTTAAATTTTCGAAAATCGTTTTTTTCAAAATTTTGATGAATTTGAAAACTTACATTTTTTTCATTTGTTAAATTTCAACAGGCTTCCAAAGAACTTTTTAAAAACTTCTAAAAAAACAAACGACCAAGCGTTTTCAACTTACTAAATCCACCGAACCATTTTCACATTTTTGCCCATATTATGAGCAAAATTATAAATTTTTGACTGTTTTGGAACTTTCTTTAAATAAACATAGAATAATGAAGTTGTTTTTGCAAAAGTTTTAGATGCCAAAATTCTAATTTCTATACTCGTAAAATACTGGTTAAACTGAATTGTTTATTTAAAAATCCTGTATTTGTGAATTCAACTTGTTCAAAATTTATTTTAAATTTTTTTTCTTCCTGTTCAAATCCCTTATTAAAAAAATAATTTTCCAAGACAGAGTAATCGCACATTCTCTAATTTTTAATGCATAGAAAATGATGCAGTTTTTTTAATACATTAAATTAAGATGACTATATGTAAATATAGTATTTTTGATTCTTACCAGATTTTAAATAAAACACAAAAATTCTTAATTCAATTGGTCGAGGTAGTATTGTGCAACAGGAGTCATTTTTTCGAGTTTCCAAATTTTGTATTGACTAATAATTTTCTTGAAAAAAAACAACGTGTTCCACTGTCAATTTTCAATATTGCTAAATTATTATTTTAAACTACACAAACTGTAAAATTGTTCCTGCTTTTTAAAAATATATATATTTCAAAAGAAGAAGAAAAAAAAAAGTCAAAATAAACTAAAAAATATAATTAACAAATGACTTTCGTGCAACTTAAGTACAATTCAACAAAATTGTGTTATATTATAATATTTATAATTTATTATTATTTAACAAAAGAAAAAAAAAAACTTAAAACTATAAAAACTTATTATTATTATTAAGTAAAATTAAAATATGTGTATCTCATTTAATAGTGTATAAGTTAATTACTTTAAATTATTATAAACATTAATTTATTTAAATTAAAATTAAATAACAAAAATAAAACAAAAAAAGTATAAAAAAAAATTGGTATTTGTAAAAGTTTATTTTTCTACATGAATAAAAATTTATAAATTTTTTTTTCCTCACTGAGAAAAAAAAAACCAAAAGCAAAAAAAAAAAATTGTTTTCTTCTTGTGATCTCGAACGAAATTAAATTAATTTATTTTTTAATTTAATTTTTTTTTTTTTTTTCATTTCTTAATCATGAATTTTTTCAGAGTTTCTTTAAACCAAACAGACAAAGATAAAAAAATTAAAATCTCAGTCATAATCGCTTCATCATCATCATCTTCATAATTATGAACTCTCACCACATCGCTCCCTCATCTCAAGCCAGCATCAGAGCATAAATATAAATATAAAAACATATAGAAAATAACACAAAAAGCGTAACGTAAAACCCCACAAAAATTGTAAATATGCCAATACTTATATTTTTACTATAAACAATATTTTTATATATATATTTTAAATTAATCAATTTTTTTTTCTCAACATTTCCGTTGTTTGTATAGTTTTTTTTTTTTTTACGTACTTACTTAATTATCCTTATTTTGTTTTGCTTCATTTAAAAAAAACCTTTTTAATTAATTAGTTTTGTTTTCTTTTCTTACAAAAAAAAAAACAAAAAAAAAAACAAATTTTATAACTTTGTTTAGAGCAAATAATTAAGTTTTCTCTTTGATTTTAATTTTTTGAAATTTTGTTTTTCATTAAAAAAATAAAACGTTTTTTAATTTTTTTTTTTGAAAATGACTGGAAATAAATATTTAGCTTTTTTTATAAATATTGCAAAAAAAAAAAAAAATAGATTATCTCTTAATTAATTGATAAATAATTTTAGTTTTGTTTATAATCTTTCTCTAAAAGCCATAACAAAGTTATAACAAATTATTTCAGGTCGAAGAAGTTCAACAACATCAAGTCAAACACCACCTCCTTCATCGGGTACACCAAATCCAAATCAACCCTTTATCAGAGATTATTGGTATGAATTGAAGTTTTCGGATTTATTTAAATTCATCAATCCAGATGGAAGATATCAGTGTCCACGATTCAATTGTTTAAAAAGCTATAAAGATGCTAGTTCATTACAGAGACATATCAGGTGAGTTTTTTTTTAAGATATATTTCTATTATATTTATTTGTTATTTTATTTAACGTTAGTGTGTTTTTTTTGTGCGTATATAAAGTCCATAAAAACAAGCAACATATTTTATGCTGTTTGTATCCGCTTAGTTTGCGAGGAAGGAGATGATTAACTAAGAGCTCATTTTCTAACTTAGTGAATGAATTCAGTATTTTCGGCTTACCACTTTTATTTGCCGGTACGTTTTTAACACAAGATTATACAAAATACTGCATGCATATTTAAATAAAATGTGTTGCTTATTCGTTGTGATTAGGTACTGTTTTTAAATCATCTTTTTAAAAAATTACAATAAAAAAACATTAATTTTTAGACGTTATATACGCGTACAAAAAACACAACTTATGATTTTTTTTCAGATAAATTTACATTTTTCAAATCCAATAATTTTTTTAATCAAACCTTTTCAAATTGCACTGCACCTTTCAGTTAGGGAAATAAGTAATTAGAATTAGAACTCTGTTTCAGAAAACTGGTGTTACTAAAAAAAACTCCAATATTTAAGATTATATCGAATTTCTTTATTTTTTAAATTAATTGGATAACTATTTATGTATTTATCTATTATTATCTAATTCCAATTATCATTGATTTAAATATAGGCCTTTAGTACAAAAAAATGTCGACGTTTCGTTATTCGTTTAAGATTATTTCGTCATGTTTGGTATAATTGAAGTGAAATTAAAACCTTTTTTTTTATATTATTTTGGCATTTTTGAACAACAATGAAAGATCAGTGGGAACTTTAAATAAAAATTTATATTAAATAATGTTATAAATTTCAAAATTTTATTTCTCAACGAAATTCTCAGATTTCTGCGATTAAAAATTGTGTAGCTTTTTTTTTTGTCAAAATATTACACTGGTCTGCAAAATGTACCTTTTTTTCTCCCTCAAATAATTTGTTGATATTTTAAAATATTTGACTTTCCTGAATCTAAATCTGTTTTCAGAAAAATTGTAGCACGTAAGATTTTTTTTAAAAATGATTTTTGAAACATGTGAGTAGTTGGCAGGCAGAAAATATCTCTTTTAGATTGGGTATTCAGCTAAAATTTGGATAACTTATTCCTCATAATACGATCTATCATATGACACCAAATATTTCTTAACCCATTAATGTTTACGAAAATTTAAAACACTGATTGACAAAAACAGCAAAAATATTTAAATCCTGCAGTTTTTAGTAAATCCCTCATGAACAGAAATATCTTAATTAGGTAAAAACTCCACCCTTTTACTCAACTTAACAAATTTTGTAAAATATTTTAAAACTAATTCATATGTGTTAATTAATTTTGTGTACTATTTTTCTATTAAGAAATATCTAATTCGAGATAAAGCATTAGATACATTGGTCTACAAAGCTTCAGATTTGTTGGCACAAGAGCAAAAGTATACTTTTTATATAATTTTAGATGTGCTGAGTATGAAGTCGGAAACATTCTATCACGTCAAGATTTTGTGATTTACGCGTTAGAAAATCTACAAAAAAAAAAAAACTAATATATCTCGAAAACGAGAGCTGTTCGAAAGTTTTTGAAAGAAAATGAGTATGCCAAAATCCATTATGAAATACTACTTTTTTTCCTTTGATAAATATCAGTTTGGGATAGATCAGTTTATTTATGGTACAATAAACCAAACCTTACTTATACTTATATTTTAGATATCTCGGAGAAGATTGAAACTGTATTTGAAAGAAACAAAAAAAAAAAACAAATTCTTTTATAAACCGTAACAAATTCAGTTGAAAAAGTTAACCTTACGTCAAAATATTGCTTCGAAAACAACAAAAATTGGGTTTTTGCGGTTTTCCAAGGGGAATATCTAATCCTATCGAATCCTAGCTTTGGATTCGGAATTAACATATTAAAATCCTTTAAAGAAGTACAGTTTTATTAAAACCTTATTATTTACTATAATGTCCTATTGTACTTTAAATACTTTGGGATGATAATTCGAAATCCAAAAATTAGTTGTGAGTTAAAAACTGCTTCTAACTAAATTCTTTCATTTATTTAAGCTCTGCATCACTTATACCTTCCTTTCTCTCCCTCGTGTTTAAGAAAATATAAAAAAACATTAATGTTTACAAGCACTCAAACAGATGATACTCAGAATCAACTTAATTTTGTTTATCCTTTTGCTTGATTGGTGTACCTGTACATTTTGGAATTTATTCTATGATGGTTTTTCCAATTATATGTTACTTTTGAAATTTTCCAAAAAGTGGCCAATGTAGTTAAAAATTAAATCCTAGTACATAGTTGTTAAGGCAGTCGTTAAGTGAATCCACAATTTTTGGATAATTTTTGGATAAAAAAACATTAGAGTTTTGCTTCACCACCGGTGACCGGTCACGTGCAAAATGTACGGGAATTTCTTTCACACAAGGAATCTCCTCCTCCTATATATTTCTTTGAAAATGGAACCTTCCTAAACGGAATGTATGTATGTATTTTTTTTTCAAGAGTCCAAGAGTTAATTAAACTTGAATTGTGTAGCAGCGATGAATATCTGTTGTGATGTGTTCTTGTTCACTTCACCAAAAGTAAGTACTAGACTTAAGCACTTAAGCGAGAAATAAAAAAAAAAAATCCGTAATATCTAATCACAGATGGACGCACAGATCGTCAGCATAAAAAAGGTGAAATAATTTCTCCGAAAGAAAGGCATAGGACCGAGTTTTAAAATTTAACAATGCAAACAAATCGTGCGATTTTGATTGCAAACTGTAATTTTGAAAAGCAGCATTTTGTCGAGAAATGAGATTCGTTCAACAGATCTCATTGACATACGTTAAAGCTTTTTATTTTAAAAGCTGTTTCAAAACGAACAGAAATAAGGGCTTGTTTTTTCTTTGCCTCTTTTTATTTAAATCTTTCACAAACTTGGAAAGATTAGAAGTCATAAACAATAAAAAATTGTGTATTTGTTTGCATTCAATGGATTCCAACACTGTTAGTACGCCAGGGTTCGAAAAACATTCGAAAAGATAAAATAAGGAGTTTTATCGAAATACCTCATATTTTCAGGTTATAAGTAGTTGAACCAAGTCTTTCACCTTGTAGCTAACTAATTTAATATTTACCAACCAATATCAAAATCATTGCGCCATTGCGCCGGTAAAATAACCTGCCGGTTCAGTTAGAATCTAAATTGAAATACGCAATGCAGTGTTTTATTTAAAATATGAATTACATTTTCAACTTGAATATTAACTTTTGAATTTTTGTTGATTTAAAAAAAAAAGAAGAAAAATGTAAATTTATAAATTATATGTTCATTAAGGTTTTATTAACCTTCATTAACAATGTTATATTACATATTTTCTCTATTATATTTTGTCTCTATTCTATTTTAAATATTTTCTTTAGATACGAATGCGGTGGACAAAAGAAATTTCGTTGCCTCATGTGCGCCAAAGCATTTTCACAAAGCTCCCACCTAAAAAGGCACCTCGAATCTGGTGTTTGTGTCAAATATTATTTATGAGAAACATATTTTTTAAAATTAAATAATAATAATAATAATCAATAGTGTGAAGAAAATAAAGATAAAATAAAAAAAAATATATAGATAACATAGTAATAACATAAACAAAAAAAAAAAATTAAATAGTGAACAAAAAAAAAAAAAGATAAAAAAAACAACAAAAAATACGAAACGAATTTATTGGATGCCACATCATTTATTTATATAAAAAAAAAACAAAAAAAAAACTGTTAGATAAAAAAAGAAATAGTGAACAAATATTTATTAAACAAAAAAAAAAAAAAAATAATTTATATAATTATATACAAGAAAAAGAAATTATAAATAAAAAAACAAAAGAGAAATTAACAAAAAAATAAATATATTATATAGTTAAAAATTAAAAAAAAAAAAAAAATAAGAGAAACGTACTGTGTTGATTTTGTTGCCAAATAACTACATATATAAAATATATATAAAAAAGAAAGATATGAACAAATGAGATTAAAAGTAATCTCACAGAATTATTATTATTATTATATATATATACAATATATATTTGTTGAATTGTTATTACTTTAAAATAAAAAAACAAATGTTTACTGAAGAAACAAAAATACAAAACAAGAAAATGAAATAGTCAAATTAATTATTTAATAAAAAAAAAAAAAACACACACACATAATTATATAAATTATGTGCACGCATTAGGAAGATGGAAACAAATACGTATACATATTAAACAAAAAAAAAAAAGAAGAAAATATATCCGAATATTATATTCATATTTATTTTACTTTGTTCGAGTGCCATTAAAAATAGAAAATTGTTTAGTTTTAAACAAAACAATTTTCTAAACAAAAATATATATATACATATATATATTTATTATTACAAATATAAATTATATTTAAAAAAAAAGAAAAAAAAAAAAACAGAAATGAACCCTCTGAAAGACGAATAGTGAAAATAATAATACAAAAAAAAAATATATATATTTAGTTAAATAAAAAAAAAAAAAACTGTTTCCTTTTGTTTGTTGTTAATTGTTAATTATTTATTATATATTACTATTATTATATTTATATTTTTAAGCATGTTATATCAATCAATGAAGAAAAAAAAAAACTAAGAAATCTAAAACAAAACTGTTACAATAATATTGTTACTTGATGAAATATTTACACACATAAACAAAACATACATATGTAATATGTATGCCCAAAATAATTATTTAGCAGTGTTTTTTGTGTTTTATTTTTTATTTATAATAATAATAATTATTATTTTCTCTCTGTTTTTTTTTTTTAATTATTTTTTGTTTTGTTCGTTGTTTTTCTCTAACAAATAAGCTCTCTTAGTTCAAATTTATACCCACAGACATATATTTTTTATGCGTGTGTATTTATTATTATATTGTTAATATTTGTTTGTTAAAGCTTACAAAGTAAAAGAAAAAAAAATAATGTTTTTTTTTTGTTGTTTGTCACTTGTTTAAATAAAAAAAAAAATAGTCTAAAAAATACATAAAATATATCAAATTAAAAAAAATAAAAACAAAAAAATAAAAACAAAATGTATACTCCAAAGATATCAACCAAAATACAAATGAAAACAAAGATTGCCATATTAATATTTTAATTTAATTGAAAATGAAAAAAAGGAAAAAAATAAGTATATATTTATATTTATATACGTATATACGATGATATTGTTATAGTACCTAAAATAAAAAAAAAAAAAAAATTAAAAACAAAAAAACAAGTAGGAAAAACAAATTGAGATTTTAAACAAGAAACAAAAAAATTATATATATTATATGATATTTTTACATATACGAAAAAAATGCAAGCTAAAAAAACTGAAATAAGTGAAAATAGAAAAACATTTGAAATACAAGAAAAAAAAAAGAAACAAAAATTTGTGAGTTTTATTTCACGAAAGAAGACAAAGATCTAAGCCATTCTCTCTCCTCCTTGTCAATCCTTGTAACTTTTTTAGTTTTATTTTATTAAATATTATTTTTGTTTTTATTTTTAACTTTAAGTTTAACAAAAAAATTTAAAAAAATGATTATATTTCTTCTTTTTATTAATTTATTTTTTATAGTTATAGAAGAAATATTCGACGAAGAAGGTGAAGAAGGAAACGAAATTATAGATGAAGAAATGTCAACATGTAGTGATGTCGAAGAATTAATTCAAGAAGAAGAAATCGAAGCTGTCGATGAAGACGTCCAAGTTTATAATAATGAAGATGATAATTCAGATGACGATGATTATTTGGATGAAACTAATAATGATTTGAAGGAAAATGATATTTTAGTCGATTATGAAGAAGAAGATAAATCAACAATACAAAAATTAATAGAAAGTGAAAATATGGCAAAATCTTTAATTCAAAATAAATCTCTTCAATCAACATCAACAACATTTTCAAAATGTATAGTAACACAAAAATTGTTGCCTGTTTCTCAACCTAAAACAATATCAACACCAACAATTAATACAACATCTACAACAACAACAACAACTGCCCCAATAAAAGAAATCGTTTCGTATCAACGTTTTGGACGAATAGATAGAAAAATTTTAACAAAACCTTCATTTAAATGTCATTTGTGTGGTTTCAATAGTTGTTACAAACAAAATCTATTGCAACATTTTAGTATTGCTCATCCGACATAAATTTTAATTTTAAAGTAAGTTATTAAATTTAAAATATACCAATTAAGTATTTTATATTAAATAAACAAGAAAATTCAATAATAAAATTTAATAATTTATATAAAATTGACTAGTGTTTTATTTTATTTATATATTTGTGGAAAAAATATAAAAAAATAGATAATAAAGTCAGGTCAGTTGTTGGTGTTTTTTTTTTCTTTTTTTTTTTTATTTAAAATTTAGTACTAAAAAATGCATATCACTAACAATTGCTACCGTAATATCAGTACACGGTACTACCTGCGACTGCTGTTTTTTTTTTTTTTTTTGTTTATCTTTTTTTATAAGAAAAAAAAAATTGTTTTAAATCTAGTAACGTACTAATTTTGAAATAAAAAATCACTAAATTCTTCAAATATTGAAAGTTGAGAAGTTGATAAAAAAAAATTACCAATTTTTCAATGACATACTTTTTTTTAAAGACAATAATTGAAATATTTATAGGTTTTGACCTCTTTTTCGGAAGCAAATATTGAAAAGAAAACATTTTTTTTTTAATTTTGTTGAATACGGGTTGTTTTTCTGCATAGGAGTTCCTCTTTTGGCTTCATTTTGTGTTTTGTTTTCAGTTTATTTCTTTAATACAGATCCGTCCTGGCCGAAATGAAAGTAATTCAAGTGTTGAATCCAGATTATAAAGTATACAAAAATGTAAATGTGATTATTTTAATTTTTCTAACTAATGATCTTTTATTTTTGATTTTATTTAATTCCACAGTGAAGTCCCGAATTCAAACATGGGAGATCTTCAATGGTCAATTTATGTAAATTTACAAAGATATGATTTTCTGTCGATAATAAATCGGAGGTTTTGTACCTCAAGAATATTAATCAACCTACAGTTATTGGAGTCACGCGGCTAAAACGTATAAGCCAAGAAGAAAAGAAGAAGGAGACTATGTAATAATTTAATGTGTTTTTCAAATCCATATTTTTGAATGAACTTTTGTTATACATAATTACTTAAGTTATGGGTAGGAGTTAGCGATTTTTTTTTATTTAGATGAATTTTATTTTTTTTTTCTCTTATAGAGATATTTTCCTTGAAAGTGAACTTTCTAAAATCTAAAAAGCTTCAATTAAGTTGAATGTCTCGTAACCCGAAATACTTTGAATATAATAGTACGGGAGTGAAAGCTTCGGATGCAATTCTGGTAAAATATTTTTTTTTATATTTTATAGAGCTTACCCAGTGAGTCCTAAATATAAAATTTTTTCTAAGGAAATTTTAAATTCATTTCTATCGATTTTTATTTATTAAAATTATTATTTCCTTAAAAAATTCGCTCAAGTTGAATAAATTTCAGGGGAAAACATTTACTGATGAATACATCTGTAAACTGTAAACTCCGACGATTGCAATTTTTTTGTTTTCAATGTTTTAAAACAGAATTTTGAAGGAATTGTGTTTTTGAATATTCTTCCTGTTTTACCAAAATGCTAAATATCTGGCTTACACAACAAAAAGAAGCACAAAACGTCTAAAATAGCTCTTTTTAACTCTTAAACACCGTTCTTATACTAACTTTTTAAATCCAACTATATAACGAACAGTTTTTAGAAAATGAAATATGACGTATTTTTTGTTTTCTTAAGTGAAATACCCTTTGAATACCAAGATAAAGAAAACTCATTTTTATCAACAATAAAATTCGAAAAAATATTTTCGACAAAACTGAACTTTTCTATTCTATTACCTTTTTTTTTAATTAATTGTAAAAAAAGTTATATAAGATTCAAATGATATAAAATGCTGAAAATCAAATTCAATAACAATTTTTTAATTAATAACTGAACTTTTGAAATGTTGAAATCATACGCATCAATAAAAAAAAATGAAAGTCTCTCTACGAACGTCTTTTATTAGTTTGATCCAAAAATGTTTTGATTCAAATTGTCATTTGTTCGAAAAAAATATCATAGATTCAATGGAAACGTATTTACTTTAACTCGTTATATCTTCGAATTCACTTTTTGTGACTTGGTTCATTTCAGCTCTTAGCCCTGCAAATATTTTTTTCAAAATTAAAGTTACTAGTTTGAAATTTATTTTTAAACTTTTTTCATCAGTGACGTATTTCGAGTTTTGAGTAATTGTCGTTTAAAGTTTTTGTATTAAAATAAGAGAGAGATAAAAAAAAGCTCAAAAGCTAACTTCAAAACTGATTTAAAGTAACGTTTACATTTAAGTATATGTGCATTAAAATTTGTACTTAGTTTACTTTACAAATAAGTATAACGGCCATATTATTGATAAGTAGGTATATTTTAAAACGAACACGTTAACTTGTTCATTTGCTTATTAAATTAAAAATTCACTTCTCTAGTATCAATCAAACACATTCATTCCTAAATGTTATTTTCTTATGTAGTTTTTTAACATTCGAATTCATTAAACTAGACAAATAAGTATTTTTAATAAATTACAAAACTTTGAAATGTAAATTTACAAAGAATTATTCTAAACTTACACATGATTTGTTTTGGCCTTAGTTTCATTTTTAGTATTGTAAAATGTAATTCACCGATTTCTGTTAAATATTGTATAATTTTTCGAAATTCAAAGAAAAAATATATTCAAACAAAAATTGAACAGATTCTTAAAAAAAAAAAAAAACAAAACCATATATTTTTGTTTCTTTCTTATTATTTGTACTTATTTTATCTAATTATAATTAGATAAAATAAGTTATTTTTAACTTATGTTACAAATATCAGAATTCAAATCCTGTGTGTTTTTAGGCTATACTAATTAAATTCTAACGATAAATTTTATTAAAATACATTTAATTTTAGAATTAAAAAAAAAGTATCACAAAAAACAAATTAGAACAGTGAGAACAAAGTTCAATATTTTTATAAGTAAATGTACATTTTCTATTTTTTATTTTAAGAAAAATAAAAAAAAATTAAAGTGTTTTTTTTTTTAATGGTAAGAAAGCAAGAAACATAATTTCATTAAAGTAGTAATGAATTATCACAAAAAAATTTCATACTCCATCATCTTCCTTTTTAATCTATTTGTTTCTTCACTTTACAACTTGCTTTTAGCCAATTTTAATTTATAAAAAAACATTGTATTTAATTTTTCATTATCATTATATTATATACATTTAATTCGCGACTCGTGGTATAAATAAAATAAATTAAAAAAAAAAAAAAAAAAATGAAAAAGAGCACAAGTAACGTACAATATTTCACTATATTCCACCAAATTGTACTTAAAAAAAAAAATTCATTTCTGTTTTCTTTAATTAATATCTATTTTGTTTAATTTTTTTAGTTAATTATTTTAATTTTCAATTATTTTTTTGTTTATTTTTATTAATCACAATTTTAATTCTAAATTCTCAAATATTATTATACTAATATATTTTTTTTCTTTTTTTTTGTCAATATTTCAGAAAATTGGACAATATCTATAAAATCTGTAACATCACTTAACAACACCAAACCATTTGTTGAACGCATCGATCGAATTGCCAATCATATGTGTCCACAATGTGGCAAAAGATATACATATAAAAAAAATCTCTCAAGACATTTGAAATTCGAATGTGGCATTAATCCATCGATGAATTGTAAATATTGTTCATATGTAACAAGATACAGGCATAGTTTGAATTCACACATGAAATCACAACATGCAATATATTTTGAACAACAATGACGATTATCTGATGAAAGAAATTTTGAAAGTTGTAGTAGAAAAAAAGACTTGTTAAAAAGGAAGCTACAACGAAAAAAGCAAAAAGGAAAAAAGAATACATCATCATACGAGTAGTTTTTTTTTTTTTTTAATTTAAATTGGCTGAATTCTGGACCAGGTGGATTTTATATAGTACCAATAAACTACAATGAATCAAAAACAAGTTAAACTATCTTTCTGATATAAAATGTAAATAAATTTATAATACGCTTTTTTTTTATAAAAACTATGCAACAACAGAATATAGCAAAAGATTTTTAAGATTAAGAATTACATTTCAAAGATTTTCACAAAAAAAAAAAAAAAAACCAGTGTTAGTTCACTCAATTTCTATCCTCAGTTTAAATTTGAATTTTGTCTCCTTTGGTTTAGAATTTAAGTTAAGTTAACAAATTTAATAGCACACCAATTTTTTTTATCAACAGTTTTCAAGAAAAAATTTTTTTTTTTAACCGATATATACCAAGTACCTACATACCATTTTATTCGTCAAGTTTTCACTCTTTAGCTGAAAGATTCAAAGTTTAAACCTGTAGCTCCGAATTTAAGCATTTTGAATGAGTTAAAAAAATGTTTAAAAAAAACTTCCGACTTAATCTCAGTTTAGTTTTCAAATTTTTTAAAAATTATTGAAATGACTCAATCTTTACTTTTAAAAAAAAGAAAAATGTATTTAAATCTTCTTATTGAATACGAAATCTAAGACATTTTGTTCCAAAAATTAACGATATGGCTTCTAAAACCACCGAAGCAGACTGAATCGATTTTCTTAAGTCACGCCCGCTACACCTCATCTTAAGAGATTGCGACGTTACAAGACAACAAAAATATATTACCAAAAAACTTGGGTCAGGTATTCGAGATATGTATATTTCGAAAATACAAAAATTTGTGAATAAATTAGGCTTAAATTTAAATGTTTTGATAAATAGTTTTTGAAAAATATTTCAAAGATACAAAAAAAAAAAAAAGAAATCGCTTCGAACTGATTTTTTTATGAACATTGTACGTCATTAAGTTCTATGTTTATTCTTATTTTATTAAATGTACTTATTAATTAATTTTAATGTCCTCTAATTTTTGAGAAAATCAAAAATATCAAAATTTAACCGAGTCGGTTATAAATTCTTGAAAAATTTTCGAAACCGTTGAAAATAGCTAACTAGCTCATTTAAGGAATTCTTTTCGAACCGTACTAAAAAAAAGAAGAAATTTGTTAGAGAATAAATCTTTTGCTATATTCTTATATTGGTTTTTATATTTTAATACATAAAAATGAAACATGAATCTAATGAAAAAAATTTCAGATAATTTAAAAACAATGATATGACTATTGCAAAAAAAATCATCTGATGGAAATTTTATCGAAGATGCCATTAATTGAAACATGATCTTATAAGACGCCAAATACCATCTTGAGTTATATTAAAAAAAAAAAAAAAATCTGAGTCAAAATAACTTTATGTTTATAATATCTAGTTATTTTAATATTAAAAATTATAAAAGAAAAATATTTAATTTAAATTAAAATTAAGATACAACAAAAAAAAAATAAATTACACTTGTGATAGAGTGATTCTTATTTAGAAGTGATTTGTAGTTTTATTTTTTATTTAATTTTTTTAAAAGGTCTCCAAATAAATCTAATTAAGGTAAAAAAAAACTTTCTCAGTCCTTATTATTCTTATTATTAAGTTATTCTTTAATTTGGTATTTAAGTATATATTGATTTTTCATTTATTAATTATTTTTAATAAATTTTAATTACAAGTATCAAAAACATGTACTTGAAGTTAAAAAAAAAACAAACTTGAAAATATTATTTAAATAACTTTTTATTTAATTTTATTTTTTCTAGAAAATATAAATATATTTTTTGTATCTTTTACTAAAAAAAAAACAGTTATATTAACTTATTTTCAAAGCGACAAATTAATTTAATTTTAAACTAAATTTACAAAAAATATTAAAAAATAAATAAAACTAAAATTGTCTATATGGGCACTGTTGATATGTTCTACAAAAATAAAACAAATTTTATGTATTTTAATTATTTTATCGATTACTTTTTAAGAGGGTCTAACATTGGAATGGGAATGTGTTTAAAAACCAAAAAAACTGTTTTATATTATTAAAACTGTAAGCAAATAATAAAACGATTTGTAGTTGCTTTTTTTTAATATTTTATCATATACAAAAGACTGTTAGTGTTTTTTTTTTCTAGTTCCTATATTCACAATCTTTATAATTTCTAATTTATATCTTTTTTTTTTATAAAATATAGTTAAACATGATAAAAGTGAGCAGACTGATATAACACCAGAAGAATTTGAATTGGATGATTGTTTGTTGGAAAGCAATGATATCGTTATAACACAAAATAAAGATGGTTTTGTGTTGCACGTAAAGAAATTGAGTAATGTTACATCAACGAAAATTACAACCGATGATGATCAATCAACTGGTGTTGATACGGTAGTGGATTCAAGTCATCATGCTCAAATTACTGAAGTACAAGAATTGGGTGAAGTTAAGCCAACTTTGACAACATTAACGACAAGTCATTCAATTAAATTACCTTCAGCAGAATGTGGTAAGTAATTAAAAAAAAAAATTTTTTTTTTATATCAAACCTCTTTCAAAAATGTCTAAGAAACTATAAAAGATACAAAATTCTAACAAACAGACCATTTAAAAAATGACCATTTATATGAACATTTAAAATATAATGTTTAACGAATATTCTGGAAAAAAATGGACCAATACAAATTTGAGAAACTCATCAAAAAAAGTATCTTGCAATAGTCTTAACTTAAATGAAAGCTGTGTTGATTAACAGTATTTCATATTCGCCAAATTTACTCGCTTCGATACTAGATATAACAGTCTTACTTTTATTTCTGATTCTCTTTCGATTTTAAATTTTCAACATATCTGAACTAACTTCGAAGTGGGTCACTGTGGTGTATGTGTACTATTTTTTTTTTTAAACTTAATTTGCAATAGTGGAAGGGACCTACAATTTGCAGCCGAGTTCAATTTTAGGCTTTCAACATATCTGAACTAATTTCGAAGTGGGTCACTGTGGTGTATGTGTAACTTTTTTTTAATTAACTTAATTTTTCATATTGGAAGTGAACTTAACACACCTACCGCATATTCCGTTGCACTGACCGTAACCATATCGTGCCACGGGCCGAAAATAAATACATTGATGATAAATGCATAAAACAAATTAAAATTTTGTGACCATTCTTTCACTAGAATTTTTGATTAAAGATCGTATTAAGCATTCATCAAGAAGCCATTGAGACATTGATTTCTTATGATTATATTCCTTTTTTGAAAATGTACTATTTTTGAAAGGAATCGTAAAAAAATCAACAGCAGAGTTCATAAATAAAAATAGTATAGGTAGTATAATTAATATTAAAACTTGAACTCTTAAAAAATTATTTAATTTTAAGGATGAAAATTGAGAAGACCAAACTTTTGTACAATACTTCGTATGCTTTACTTTTGCTTGAAAAATAGCAATTCAATTTTCAAGTTACATTCAATTGAGCTTTATATTCTTCAGCTACTTAGCATTTAGTTTTTTTTGCCAGTTATTTTAAAATTTCAATATTTCATTTTGATTTACGTGTTTTTTTTTAACGCAAAGAGAACCTTTCCATTTCCCTAGGATAACAAAACAACCCATCATTGAATCTGGCAAATTCTGCTTGCCTATTCTTGAGAAAGTTATTTTCTCTTTTGGAATACAAAATTTTTGCCAATAGAAGCAACAAAGTTGAGCCTTTTCAGAATCTTCAGATCTTTTTTAAAAGCGTTTGTTCTACAATCATTAATTTTTTATAAAAGTGATCAAATAAATAAAATAACAGCCAATTTCCAAAAATTTATTTTCAATATTCCACTAAATTTCTAAAAAACTTTTGAACATCATACACTTTTCCGAATTGCAAATTCGCATTCAATTTTGTATTCACAAAAAATTGCATTGTATTAAATTCCTAAAGTGTTAAAAAAATTATCATTTTAGATTAAAAATGAACTACTCCTTGTCGAAAAACTTATACAAGTTTGAAAGTTTAATTGCATCAAAAATCCTTAACTATACTGAATTGTATTGATGTTCGGTTTTAAGTCTTGGAACAGATAACTCGATAGAATATTTTCCTCAATAAATCGAAGAAAGTTTTTTTCTTTCATCCTACTTTTAAAAAAGTAAAGTTTTTGTTAAAATTAAACAACTTTGAAAGCTTAAGACATCATGAATAAACGTAAATCAAATGTAATTTGTCTTAAGCAGATTTCTAACTTCCAAATTATTTTTCTTCTAACACAAAATATCATAACATTATTTCTTCCGCACAGAATTAATAAATTTGAAAAAAGTCGTCCCAACAACTTCAATTTCTGTACCACACACCACAACAGCAACAATAATCCAACCACAACAAATCCATCAAGAACACCATCCGAATATTGTCTGCGCCAATGCCCAAGCCATAAACACCCTAATCGGTCTGCGCAACGTTCAAATTGAACCGAAAAATCTTGGCCCTCGCATCAAATATTCCCGTGGCAAAATCATCAGTCCCCAAGGAACAACAATTCACATGGAACCAGATAAACAAGATCAACAACATCACCAACATCAGCAACAACACCATCATCATCAAGACATCAATGAAACAACAAAATATGAAATTTCTGAAATCGATCTAAACAATGCCCAAACTTCAGCATCGATAATAAGTGATTTGGTGAAATATGCTGAAATCGATGATATCGAATTACCCGATGGCACCAAAATTGGCATTGGTTTTGCCCCCACAGAAATCACCGAACTCCATACCGCCCAAACGACACAACAAATCACCGAACACCACCAGCAACAACATCATCACCAGCAACAACAACAGCAGCAACAACAACAACAACAACATCAACTCCACAATCTCCATCAATCCCATCAGCAACAGACCGACGAATCATTGGAGCAGGTATCCAACCAAGAACCAACCATTACAAAGAGCTACACCATCCTTACAACGCGACCGATGAAACAAGAAAACTCATCCAGTTCCACAACCACCTACGAATTGACACTAAGCGATTCATCGTTGAGCGATACCAAATACATATGCCGGCATTGTGGCAAGAAATATCGCTGGAAGTCGACGTTGCGTCGTCATGAGAATGTCGAATGTGGTGGCAAGGAACCCTGCCATCCGTGTCCACATTGTTCGTACAAGGCCAAACAGCGTGGTAATTTGGGTGTTCATGTACGAAAACATCATCCGGACAAACCGCAATTGGAAAGTAAACGAGGGCGCAAGTAGTAAGCGAAACATAAAAAAATATTTCATAAAAAAAAAAAAAAAAAATCATTTATTTTTTCAAAAATCTTCTAAAAACTTAAAAAAAAAAAATTACTTTTTATTTCATTTTTTTGACTAGTTAATGTATTGAATTGTATAATCTATAGAAATATATTTACTATATTAATGTAGAAGATTATACAAAAAAAAAGTAAAAAAAAAACACAAAAAAAAAGTAAATACAATTTTAAAATAGATTTTAAGGAATTAATGATGAGTTTAAAACTTTAAATTAAATTCTAAGTAAAAAAAAAAATAAACTTTAAATTTAAAGTTAGAAAAAAACAACAACAATAAAATATAGATATATATTCGTTATATATATTTTAAGGATGTTTAATTTTTGCAAACAAATATCCCAATCTTGTGTATGTATCGAATGAATTATAATAATAATTTCCTTACGTACTACTGCATTCAACTTTTTTGAAAGCTCCTTTAGATAAAACTGAAATTGTGGTTGCCACAGTTGGTAATCAATAATTAGGTTTTAGAGCTTGAATCATAAACAAAAAATAAAATAAAAATACAAAAAAAAAAAAAAAAAAAACAGATCACAAATTTTATTTTAAGAACCTTTTCATCAACATTCTATTGACCAAACCTTTTCATCATATTTCGTTTTTTTTTTCGGACATGCATACTTGATCATCATAAACAAAAATATAATATCTGACACAAAATTTAAAAATATAAATACAACTACAATTCCTTTAAAATATAATAAATATTATGTGTTTTTTTATGTTAAATGGTCAGTAATTCATTTGAAATTCATTTCATACAATTAACCTATTTTTTCATATTTTTGTTACATTTATAAATATTTTTTTTTTTAAATATATTTTTTATCTTAATTTGTTATTTTTATGTTATTGAGTTTATATAAAATTTTTATAATTATATATAATATATATTTTAAGATTTATTTTTTCTCTTGTTTTTTTTTTTTTAATATAGAAATATACGTAAATCCTATTTTTTTTAACTATAAATTTTTTGCATTATATTTTTTTTTTTTATTATTATTTCATTTCATTTTTTATTTAATAATTAATAAATAAAAAAAAAAAACATTAAAGTGCAAATTGTGTTTCAGAGAAATATTTTATATTATTTTTTTTTTCTTTTAACAAAACATTGGCGAGGCCGACCCTTAGTATAAAAATAAATACATATAAAGAAATATTTATTTTTTTTTGTCATAAAGAAAAGTTCAAAACTTTTTAATTTCATTTGTTTGGTTTTTTTTTTTTTTAAGAGAAAACAAAATTTGTGTTCAAGGTAAAATAAATTTTAAAAATTGTTTTTTTTTTTTTTCTTAATATTCATTTCTATCAATTGTTAATTTAAACTTTTATCCATAATTTGAAAGAAAAACTCGATGAAATATAGTCATCCGAAAGTCGATTTTTGAACATATGAAATGAGTTAGAAAATGCAAAAAAAATTTTTCCACCTTCCGCAGGAGTAAGTGGCAAACCTAAATAAGTCCTTGATTAACTATTATTATTTGGTTGAACTAGGACATGTAAAAGGTTAAAATTATATGGCAAAAATAAAAACGATATTTTCAAAATAGGACGGCAACCCTATTTCAATTGAAAGAGTTACACAAAATTTATTGCTTGAAACATCCATAAAATTTTTGCCAAAAGTCTTACGAGTATATCCAAAATGTTAAGTATTATTTCTTAACTAACTTTAACCCGGATGTTTCCGCATAAAATCCAGAATCCAGCTCCGGGCTCTTAGACTAAATTTTTCTAAGAATTCTAAATGTTAGTTATTTTGCAGCTGTTTTTTTATTAGAGTTTGAACTTCAAAAACTGCGCTTTGATTATTTTAAATATTTTGCTACATCAATGAGCCATTCAAAAAGAACGCAGGGTATTTTTTCAACTTGAATTCATAATTTAAAAAAAAATTATATTTAGTGTCTGCTTTAGATTAAATGTTTTTTTTTTTTTATTGTTTAAAAAAATTTAATTACCTACATATTTGTGTACAAACAGATGTTTTATTTTAGAAATAAATAATTATTATCCTGCTAAGAGGCTAGGCCATAATCATTACATAAAAATCTTGAATTAAATCAGAAAATTAAAGAACAAACAAAACAAAATTGAAATAGAAATAGGAGAAAAAATTATAAAAACCATGTGTGTAAAATAGTATTTAGCGCACCATACAAAATGTGCAATTACATTAATCTTAAAGCACAAAGAAAAAACAACAAAAAAAAAATAAATTAAAAAAAAAACATATTAAAAAGAAAATGAAAAAAAAAAAATATATTAATTAAATTAGTAAACTTTAAAAAGAAAGAAAAAATAAATCCGCATTGTACAAAGTTTTACATAATTTCGTTTTCTTTTCTCTTTGAATCACATGTTTTATAAAATAAAATAATAAAAAAAAAACGCCAAAAAAAGAATAAGGTAAAATTTTACAAAAATTATACTAAAATATGTTTATGATTTTAATAAAATATATCATAACATACATAAATAAATAAATTAAAAAAAAAAGAGATAAAAACCGTATTGTCGTCGACGGAGTGTTATTTTTGTTAGTCATTAAGTACTAAATATAAAAGAATAAAAAAAATAACAATGGATGTACAATGTTTTAATTAAATTTTTATCATAAAATGAAAGTTAAAAAAAAAAAACAAATTATGATTTGAATAAAAAATTGAGGAGTTTCATTTTATTATTAAAAAAATAATATAAAAACAAAATTTGATGAACACTCCAGATTAAAAATTAAAAAAAAAAAAAAAAAATTAAAAAAATAAACGTAAATTTATATAGAAATATAAAGAAATAAATAAAATAAACATTTTATTTTTCAAAAAAGAAAACAATAAATTTAAAATAAAAAAATTTAAATATATATATACATATATAGAATGTGAATATTATCGTTTTATTCATATACAACAAAAAAAAAAACTTAAAAAGAAATGAAAAATATAATTAAGTAAAAAATAAATGTGTTTTATTTGTATAATTTTAATTTTTATATAATTTTCAGGAAACTTAAAGATTTCAGATTTCCCAATATCCAATATTATACTCCATATCAGCGATTTTTTTGTTTATTATTATTTTTTATATTTTTTTTTTATATATATTATACATGTATTATTTTCTCCAGTAAGGATCAGGTTCCATTTCAAAGTTTTAAAAACAATAACTAACGTATTTTTCTTTTTCTTAGGTTTTCCTTTGGATGTATTTATCATGGGCTCTATACAGTGAGTAAATTTGTCTGGAATCTCTATACAAATTTGTAAGTAAGTATTTTTCAAATAAACTGAACATGTTTTTTTATTTCCACATATTAATATATTTTCTTTTTAGGTTAAAAAAATTGAGCAGTTTCGAAAAAAAAAAAATAAATTAAATTAAAAGGAAAGAATAATGTATGGAAAATATTGAACAATAACGAAAATTTTTAAGTAAAACAAAAAATGGACATTTGACTTTTGATGCGATGAATGTAAATGAATTTAAAAACTAAACCAAAACTCCTTTTATTTGTATGTGTTGCTTCCCTATTGTTTTTTCTTAAATATATATATTTTTTTCATTATTATTTTATTATGTTTTAATTGTTTTTTTTTTACCCCTTTTTTTTTATTTAGAATATTTTTTTTTTTATTTAGAATTATTTTTTTTTTATTTACAAGAAAACTTAATTCAAAGCAAGTGCTGTTATAAAATTCAAAATTCATTGCTACCTTATTTTGTACGTACTTATTAAAAGATTATAATATTTCCAAAAAATTGTATGGCATAAACCTTAATAACACCGGCACACAAAAAAAAAAATTTGTACAATGAATAAGACCCACCTTGGGTTTTTTTATTTTGATGCCATGAACCCGAATTCCTTTGACCTGGTTCCAGGTTCTAAGGGGAGTGCAATAAATACTAAAAAGCATGCAATTTAGTAATTTTATTGTGGTGTTTTACACGTTACTTTTTAAATCAAAAGAAATTATTAATTTTAATAGTGCAGCTTAGTCTAAAGAAATTAATTTTTTCAAGATTATATTTTCTATTTGGTGTTATAAAATTTACATTTATTAAATGCAATATTATGACAAATTGTAAAGTAATAAACAAAAAAAATTAATTAATTGTATTCGGGCAATTGAGAGTAATTAATTGATCATCTGAAAAAATTTATCTATCGGACCAAAAAAGCATGTACTTTTTAATGATATAATTCCTATAAAACGAACATTGATTGGTCTCTATGGCGTATACGTGTTTTTTTTTTCTAAGCAAATCAAAACATTAACTTTTTAACTAAAAAGCTATATTTACAACAAAATATAACTCCGTTAAGAATAAGTGAGTTTGTGGTGACCGTAGATTAACTTTGATGCAACTTTCATTTATTCTTTAAATACACTTGAAGTCATATTACTTATTTAAAAGGTTTAATTATTTCTTCAGTGATCTTCTTCTTAAGCCTTCAAAAATCGGTTATGCGAAACAACGGAAAATTGACAATGCGTCTTTCTTAAATAAATCAGAAACTTAAAACTATTTTATGAAAAATCTGTTGTTTTTTTTCTTGAGATAATACATTACATTTTTTTAAATCATCGAGTACTAAATTAGCTTAATTTAAATAAAAAGAATATGTTAAGATTTTAATTTGTAATATATACAAAAAAGGTCATGCAATGAATATTTAGAATATAAATACAAAAACAATAAATATGCAATACAAAAAGTTCTTCGTGATTTTTTCTATAAAATCTAATAATTCTTATTTCTACAAATATTGCTTGCCTAGTATGTAATTGTAAAAATTTCTATTTTTCTATTTTTCATTGATAAAAATCTCATAAAAAATATTGCTTTTCATATTGCTTATCATTCATAAAATAGATTTTACATACATATCTTTTTCTTCCATACATTTTATACATTATAGACATTCAAATAATCATAAATAGCTTTGTGTAGGTTAAATACGTATATATTTTTAATTTTTTAATATTAATTTTTTTTTTATTATTATTTATGTTTATTTTTTTCCAATAGTAAAATTATTTTTTAACTTTTGTTTTTCCCTTTTTTGTTTTTTTCTTTTTTCTTCCACAAAAACCAATATCCACAACGTTCAAAAAAATTCAAAACATTTTTAATAAAAATAAATCAAAAAACAAATATTTATAAATAATTTCTGCTTGTGACCCCTTCCAACAAAACCAACCAACCAACCAACCACACCAACTACTACTACTATTTACTACTACTTGTATAACACCACCTACCACAACTACTACTTCTTGCCACTACAACATCCAACTTAACATTAAAAAAACCAAAATTATAAAAAATTTAAAAACTCTATAAAAATTAAAGATTTAAGTATTACGCGTATAGCCGGTCTAACGTGGAACGAGTGGAATGCCCGCTTAGCCATGCCATTAGTCACCCAGCTGCGCGAAGGAGTTCATCCTCTGATATTCCCAACCGATCTTTCAATGGACAAACATCAAAACAGCAATACAGCTACCTCATCCCCAGTCCATCCTTCATCGTCGTCCGCAATAATGAATGCAGTTGCAGCATCTGATCGTCTTCATCAACATCATCAACAGCAACAACAACAACAACATCGCAAATCGCCCAATGTCTTCTCAACACCAACGCAAAATCAAAATTCAGTTGGTAATGCCATATCCACAAGCACTCCAATTGGAGGAGTTCAATCTTCAAAACCTGGCAGTTCATCGGCCAGTGCTAGCATGCTCGCCTGTGGCAATACTTCAGATTCCATAATAAGTAGTAGTAGTAACCACCATCATCAACATCAAAGTCGCAAAAATACCACAATTGAGTGTGAATTATATAAGAGTGATAAAGGTGCTAACAGCAGTGGCGGCGAAGGTAGTTATTGCGATGACAATGATAACGTCAATCCTTCTGCAAGTGATTACCATCATTCACTTAGTGCAGCCGCAGCTGCTGCTGCAGCGCTCTCTGGCGGTGTGGTCGATGGTAAATCGTCAGGCCTGTGCAACATAAGCCTGTTGAATAGCTTTAGCGCCATGAGCAGCTTGATTAGTGGAAATGGGTCTGTTGGTGGTGGTGGCATGGGCGGCAGTGGAGGAGGTGGCGGTGGTCACCCCTGCCCCGAATGTGGTCGAGTGTATAAACTCAAATCGTCATTGCGTAACCATCAGAAATGGGAATGTGGCAAAGAGCCACAATTCCAGTGTCCGTTTTGTGTGTATCGTGCCAAGCAGAAAATGCACATTGGACGGCACATGGAGAGAATGCACAAAGAGAAATTTATCAAACTCGAAGATATTAAAAGTTATACTGGCGGGGATGAACCCACATCGCTGAGTCAACATTTTTCGTAAGCAAAATATATTTTTGTTTTCTTATGAAACACATTATTATTATACATAAATATCTCTCTCAATCTGTTAAGAAAGAAAACAGACAAAATAATTACAATATTTTTTCCTTTATTTTTATTTTTTTTTTCAAAATCCAAGATTTTGTACTACAACAACCGTCGATGAAGACGATAAAATACAACAAACACAGGGATAATTATGATAATTGAAACAAAAAAAAAAATTTTTTTCTTAATGTGCCAAATTGTTTAATGAAACATTACATTTTTTTTTTACATATTATCTATATTATATATATTTTTTTTTGTTAAAAATTAAAGATAAAAAATTCTCAGAGAAAAAAAGGAAGCAATATGCGTAAACGTACATATATATATTTTTTTTTAATTGGCACTTGTTTATTATTTTTTTTATAAAATATTTTGTAAAAATATACATAAAAAACATTTTTATATATTATATTATTTGCTATTTAGTTGTATAAAGTAAATGGAACATAATCAGTGATATTCTAAAATAGGTTTAAGAATATGTAATTGAAAACCTATTTTTTTCCTTTTTTTTTTTAAATAAGCTTACAACTCAAACATTCTTTTTGTTGCTATATCAAGTTATTTTTTGTTTATTTTTGAAATAATTGTAAATAATTGACTGAGAGTTACAGTATATTATGGGGGATTGTGTTTTTTCCTTTTGGAATCCATTTGCTTTTGATTTCCCATTTTTTGTTTTTGTCGGAACAACCAGTCCGGTAAATGTTTTTGATTGGTATTGACTCCTTATTGTTAAATTACCCTTAACGGTATTTAGATCAAGTTTAAAAACAAAAACTACAACCATTGCGGATATCTTTGATAGGTATATAAAATGTTCCAGTCACTATGGCGTATACGCACTTTTTTTTGTAAAATCGAATCAACGCATTTTGCTTTCATAATAAAATACTTGTTAGTGTTAAAAAAACTTTTTCCATTGTGTATCCCTGACAATATTAAAATATGCAATACTAAATCACATTATTATAATATCTATGATTCAATAATAAGCGTAGAAATAAACTCGCAATCACATTTAAAATAAAATTGTTTTACGGCTAAATTCTAAGGTACAAGTTCATCAGAAAGTTCACTGTGATGTTTCTGTAGTTTTTTTTTTATAAATATTTATTTGATCTGGAGTGCTTTGTACTGTACAACAATGAACAAATGTTATGATATTTTAAATGATTATTTCTTATTCAACCTTTGATTTACAATGTCTAACTTCAAGTTTCTTTGAAGTTTTTTTTTTAATAAACATAGGTTACTTGTTTATTAAGAAACTATAATTTAATATTTCATAATATTCATTCATCATAATACAAATAACTCCAAGTGAAAATAAATATTTTATAAGAAAATACGCATACGCCACAGTGAACATGTTGAACTTTTTGACTAACTAGTACTAGTTCTGAGATTCAAAATATTATTTCCTCATAGCGCACAATTTCAAGGCAAACTCCAAACTTGGAACAATTTCACACTCTTGTGCAATGCCATGTATGCGTTTTTTTTAATAATTATTTTCATTTGAAGTTTTATCTAAAAACATCGTTAGTAGAAATAATTCCTAACACTAAATAATTCTTTAGTCCTTAATATCTGAACAGGTTATATTAAGAAACAGTTAATTTCCTGGTTGAGTTCAAGTATAAAAATTCTAATAGTTAATTGCACTTTTTTTGCTTAAACAAAACACTTTCATTTTTACATAAAGTACCTTAATATGTAATACAAAGACCTTGTCATACATTATAAGTTTGTTTTTCAACTTAAAAGCGCATGTGCTTTCAATTAAAAGCTTTTTCAATATTAAATTGAAATGAGAAAGAAAGAGATAGCCTGATCTTATTTTAAATTTGCACTTCAACAATACGAAAAAAAAATTTTGCATGCATGTGTGTATTGGTAGTTGAAATACAATCACAGTTTTGCAATTTTTTGAAAACTTCACTCTGTTTAAGATGTTTAGAGATCTCAAAAATTTATATTTGATAGTTTTATATCACGAGTTTTAAAGAACAAATAGGCCTTGAAATAATATAAAAATAAAATGGCATAACAAATTCGCCATCATTTAAATCTTGAGTGACAACTCCCAAAAAAAAGTTGATTTTTGTGACCTACTTAAAAACGTTTCCAAAATGATAAGCTTTTGGAAAGTACATTTTGTAAAGCTAAAGCTTGTTGCTAGTTTCATCATATCTAAAATTAAAATGTTAAGAGTGAGAAGCGTTTACAATCACATTTTGTTTCATTTTGTCCGAAGTCATAAGAGGTTGCTGTAACTAAATAAATGCACTAAATTAAAATCAGTGAATAGAATAATAATCAAGAACAAAAACACTTGCTAAGTTTCAAGTTAAAAAAATAGTATAGTGAATTAAAAAATTGATAATTTTCAAGTAGGAAAGATGAGGCACTATAAAAATGAATTCTACAAAACAAAACCCAGTAAGAGTAAAAAAGAAATCAAGATTCATGTGTTCTTTAGTATATATTTTCTTAGATTTAAAATATTTTCCTTCATCTCGTTGGAAACCTTAATAATTTTCCCTATGATTTACCTATTGCAATAATATTCACATTCGGAAGATATTTATTTCTCAAGCATCTGAAACCTAAACCCCTTGATTTACAATTTTTTTTTAAATAAAGCATGGATTTCCAAAAAAATTACTGTGCCTTATTAGAACTTCCATTAAATTAACGTATTTCCGTTGAATAATAAAATTTGCTTGCAATTTTTTTTCTCATTTTAAATTTCACACGCTTCAAATAGAGTCTCACAGTAGACAATATTTTCTTCCTTCACTTCTGGTGAAGTGAAAAAATTAATGCTTTCCACGAGTGCGGCAGTACTGAAGAACTTGACAATGGCCTAACAAACAACTTACACTGAAAAAATTAAGTGCCATTTTAAAAATTTTTCAAAAATTCGTCACTTTTTAAAATTTGTGTGATTGTCATAAAATGTAAAGAAATTAGTTATTTATATTTAAAAAAAAATATCTATCAACATTCAATATTTCTAATTTCAATTTTATCAAAAATGATTACAATCTTCAAACTTCGAGAATTCAAATAATCGTAAAAATTTTCTTTACCATCTTATTGGTATCGGGAAAAATATTCAGAAAAACATGGGTTCACTTCATTCCATTAATGTCTAGGAAGATTTAAAATAAAAAAACAAAGGCAAACATTATATTTTCACATATAAATTCCCCTGTAGCTTAGAAAGTCGATATGGGTTCTAATAAAAATCAAACTCCAATAATATACTGTGTCTTAGCTAAAACAAAAAAAGTCTTTTAAAAATTATAAAATACATTCCGTTTTATTAAACTTGAATAAAAAATTATTATTTATAATTCCGTTTAAAATCACATTTATAATAAAACAAAATAAAAATCTAAAATTCCGAATATTTATATACAAAAAAAAATAAATCAATATTTAGAAAAACCGATTAAGTATTTAAAAATAAAATAATATTCATTTTTGTTTTTTTGTTAAACATAATTCAGTAAAACTCAGAGTTAACCCAACCAAACAATTCAGTCATTTTTTTTTTTAACAAAAGAAACTAAATAGAAAATGAAATAAAAATAAAAAATAAAAATAAATGCTTTAGGTTTTAAGGGACAACAATTTACCTCAAATTCATC
This sequence comes from Episyrphus balteatus, assembly GCF_945859705.1. Lineage (NCBI taxonomy): Eukaryota > Metazoa > Arthropoda > Insecta > Diptera > Syrphidae > Episyrphus > Episyrphus balteatus. Next base: position 135,636,112 of record NC_079134.1, read on the forward strand.
ATTACGAGTACATTATTACAAAAAGTAAAAAAATATTTTTTTTTTATTTAATTTTTGTATTTAAAGACAAAGTCATAAAATAAATGTTTGTGTTTTATTTAAAAAATAAAAATAACATAGCTGTGTGGAAACTTATACAAAAATCACTTCAGGAAAATATAAATATATTGAAAACTACTAAAAAAAAGATGTGAATAAGAATATTATATGAAGTTTCCTATAAAGTGCCTTTTTAGAATTTAAGAACATCAACTTTTTTTTTTTTAATAAACTAGATTATAAGTGTCTTTTTAAAACAATATTTAAGAATTTATTTAATTTAATTATTTTTTAATCATAAAAATATAAACATTGATTAAAAAAAAATTGATTTGACAAAAAAAAAATTAAGTAAAAATTTAAATAAAAAGAGTAAAGTGATTGAAAAATTCAATTACAATATATCAAGCCATATTTTATTTAAATCTAACATCACAATTTTTGTTCTTTATATATTTTTTGACAAAATATATAAATAATTTAATATTTTTCATTGTTTGTGTATATTCAACAAACAAAAAATTAATAAGAACTCAGGTACTTAGTTTGTGTTTGTCGATTTAATTTATAAATTATGTTTTTTTTTTTTATGTTATACAAATTTGATTTAAATATTTTGTTATAATTCGTATGCAGTAATATTATTCCAACTTTAAATTCTGATTCGTATCGCATTCCAATAGAAAACAAAATGTCACTTTTTGTGAATGATTACAAAAAAAAACTAAACAATCCAATATTATACAAATATTTTGTATATATAAATAAATAGACACAAAACTATATCACATTCCACTATTTTATTTAAGCTTTAAAAGACAATCTATCTATATCCACTTAAGTTCAAAAATATTTATATATTTTAATTACAAAAACAAAAAAACAAAAAAAAAACAAACAAAACAGTTTCTAATTTAATAAAACAGTTTTTTTTTTCTCTACTATAGATTAAAAAATTAATTTTGACATTTATTTACATATATTTATATATATATTTACAAAACAAAAAGCGAGACACGAAAAACTCGCTCTAAACAAAACAAAATCAACAATTGTGAAATTTTATATAAAAATATAAAAAAAAGGAAATTTAATTTATATAAAAATAAAATCTTAAGAGTTTAAATCAATAATATATATATAAAATTGGAATTAAAAAATAAAAAAATTAAAAACAAAAAAACTAAAAAAAAAAAAAATTGGTGATGGGAATATTCAGAAATTTCTGTATAAAATAATAAATTGTTAATATTCTATATTACTATTGTTTTTTTCTCTTAAGCATATTGGTTATTAGGTATTGGCTTCACTTTCTTAAAAATACAAAAAATATATAAAATTTTACAAAAAAAAAAAATTAAAATGTTAAAAAACAAAATACTCATTAAATCTTAGTTGTTTTTTTTTTCCTTTTTTATGTTCTCTATATTATATTATGTCTTTATTACGTCTCTATTTTGTTTTTCATACAATCTAAGCTTGTATTCATTAAAAAAACAAAAAAAAAAAAAACAAAATCAGAAAATGTTTGTTAATTGTATTAAATACAAGTTAAAAAAAAAAAAAATAATAAAATATGTAATTGTTAAAAAATAAAGATTTAAGAACAACTTTATATAAAAAACATTATAAACTTTATAAGAAAAAGAAAAAAATGAAAATTGTTTTAAAACGAAAACCAACTGTTGCATTCATTTTTATTTAATTTGGATTTTCTCATTTAATATTTGTTTGAAATTAATAAAAAAAAAGAAGCGTAAGTACACCAAAAAAACCAAAAATTACACAAAAGTTGTTAGAATTTTTTTTAGTACACACACAAGAAGAGCCGTTTTATGTTTTTTATTTTGATAGAAATTCATGTATTTTGATATAAACTCACGGTTTTTTTTCAGATTTTTTTTTTGATTTTTTTGGTAATATATAAAAAAAAAAACATTTAATATTATTTAATATACAAAAAAAAAAAGAATAAATTTAAAATTCTGTATGTATTTTCTCAAGCTAATCAATTCTATATCCAAATATCTTTCCATACTAACATACTATTTTTCTTTTGTTTATTTACAGAAAATGTTGCGCCTGTTGCAGATGCAATTACAACAACAACAACTACTCAAAATGATACCAATAATTCATCATCAAATCAGAAATCTGCGCAAACTGAATCAAGGATTCGTGTTCGTAATTGGTTGATGTTGGCTGATCAGTCGATTTTACAAAAATCAATTCTTACAAATTCTACGAGTGAGTACAATAATTTACGTGTATTTTTGTTTTTATTTTTTTTTTTTTTTTTAATCCATTTTCCTTTTACAGTTCAGTTATGTTTTTTTTACTTCATGATTTACAATTTCATACATTGTTTTAATTACTACCTAGATATATTTTATTTATTTTGTTTCATTCATTTTTTTTTAAGGTTTGTTTTATTTTTTTTAAGGAAAAAAAAAAAGAATTCATTTTTTTTTTGCTTAATTTTATTTTTATAAAAAAAAATATTTATTTCGCTTTTCATTTCAACAAAAAAAGGTATGTTTATGTTTATTTTATGTGTTGGTAAATTTATTTTTTACATGTGTTTGTATTTTTGTATTTATTTTATCTTTTGTCTTTTTGTTTCATTTTTAGTTTTATAATTTTCTTTTTTTTTTGTTTTTACAAAAACAAAATTGGTGTTTGGTAAATAATAAATAAGTTCTTAAAGTATATCATATTACCTAGCACACAAAAATAAACTTTTTTGATACAAATGTGCTATATAAGTTTTATTAACTAACCAACCAACTCTATCATTGACTTGGAAAAAACATTCTGTGATAACTTTTTTATAAATTTTCGATTACGAAAGAAGCATTCGCCAATCTTGTGAGGCAGTTTATAGGACTTAGGACTTGCCTAGTGACCAAAGAGTTGTAGGACCGATGCCAAATTTTTATTTTTTATAATTTAAATTGGTGCTTTTTTTCAAAGCTGAAACAACTCTTTGATTTAATGATGTTTTATGATTAAAAACCACTTTAAACTAACGTCGCTCTACTTTAATTTTAGAATTATCGTCTTTAACGCACACAATATTATTACGAAAAATAGTTAAATCAAAGTGGCTTTCGTTCTTTATAAACTATTTTTTCTCACAGTGTAGAAATATTGAACTTGTCTGCGAATTTCAAATGTTTTTGGCTCAATATTTGAAAATTAGTGCATTCTTTGCAGAAAAAAACTCTTCTCACATCATTAAACCTTGGCTGCGATGACGAGTGACACTCATAAAGCTTGGCTGTTAAAGGGTTAAAAAAAAAAAACAATATTTTATTGTGACCGATTTCGTCTCCGATTTTATTCTTCGCATCAATTATCTCCTATTTTAAATCTTTCCACTTAATGGTTTAATAAATGGTAGAACGTAGAACACTCAGGGCCTCAGTTGCGTGGAACGATTTTATCGTTTTCGTGTATTCTCGAAATTCGTTAAAAAAACGATACTTGAATCTAACGATTGCCTTTAGCTATCGTTCTGACTTTTGTTTTGATATTGAGATTTTTAAATTTTATTTGGTAAGAATTTCTTCAACTCCTTTTCGTTTCATGGTCTATCTGTCTATTTTTTCATCCCTTGTATTCTTTTATATCCGCATTTGACTTCTTGAATTTCTCATATTAACAAATCGATGAATAAACTAATATAAGAAAAATAAAATGCACGACTGGGTCGCACGTACTTGCTCTTGTAGTTCACAGTATCTTTATCTTAAATATCTATTGGAAATTTAAGATTTTGTAGAAAAAAAAATCAAAAAAAAAAAATCAAAAGTTTAAAAATTAAATTAAAACATTTTTTTTTTTTTTCAAAAATGTTTTTAAAAATATTTTTTTTAACATTTTATACCTAATGATCTCTGTAAATTAAAAAAAAATAACTAATGCTTTGATAAAATATATGAACTTAAAAAATATGTCAATCAATATTTCCATTCTCCGCATTTTTTGAGAAAAACTAAAAACGCAGTTTTGTTGGAATCAATAAGAGTATTCCGCACACCAAATTTGATCAAAATCGTTAGAGCCGTTTTCGAGAAATTTGCAATACCTCGAAAACGTTATATGGGAGGTATGCGTTAAAATGGAGATATTAAAAAAATAAAAAAAACGGGTCTAGGGAATTACGTAAAAATCATCTGTACCAAGTTTCAAGCAAATCCATCCATCCTTTTAGGCCCTAGCTCGATGTACAGATGGACGCACAGACGCACACACGCACACACGCACAGACGCACAGACCGACGGACGGCATGACGAAAACCACTTTTTTGATCTTCTCCATCATCGTAATGTTGGTTTTGATTAAAACCTCGATTTTTTTTTTCTACACGAAACCAATACTTGCCCTATAGAGCAAGTAAAAAGAGGTACAGAACCAGGCCATTTTGACGCTTGTTATCCAGTTGATCTCGTTGAAGAAGCATTTTTTTTTTTTTTGAACTTTGGTGGGTCTTTAAGGCTAATGATAAAGTTGGTGTTCTATATAAAGAAGCTAGAAAAGTAGCTAAATTTTGCACAGGCAAAGACGGTAACGGAGAAGACGAGTTTGCGTTTCTGGCATTTGATGTTCCGCGAGCTATTTTCAAACATATTAAAATGTCCAAAATTAAAATGATCGATGGAAATAATTTTATTGCGAATCCTTTGGATAAACTTACATTTATACTTTCATAAAAAAATTTAGAGTGCAGAAATAATGCTGTTAGATTTTTGCGATAAAAAAAATGACAAAAAGTTTGTACACTTTCATATTTTTTTTCCTATAAAAGCAAAAGTAAAACATTTATCAATCAATTCGCTGAGTTGGATTTGATAAATCGATTTAAAAACTGAACTCAAAAAGAAAAAAAAAACGTAAAATATTGAAAACTTTTCATTTTCACCAATTTTCATTGATTTTTCTTGCAAAACTTTCGCAAATTCGCTCTTTTTTTTTTAGCTGACAAAATTTTTGTTTTCACAAAAAAATCGTAAAAAAAATTGAAGCTTTAAAAATTAAAACCAAGTCAAGTTACAGATTTTCAGGGAAAATTATAATCAACTCATATGATAACGTTGGAGGCAGTTAAACAAAGTAATTTCAAATTAAAACTTCGAGTCCTGCGAATAACAAAAAAATAACAAACATTTTTTAATTTATTTTTTTTTTAATTTATTTCTTTAAATTTATCTCTTTATTTAATTTCTTTTAATTTCGTAGTCTTTTTTTTAATTTATTAACTCTTTTTAATTTGCACATTTCTTTCTTCTTGATTATAGATCAGTATTTTCAAACTGATCTAAAACTATAATCGAGTTTTTTTATTTCTTTACTTTTTTATCAGCACTTTAACTAATCAAGCTGTTTTATAAAAAATAACTAAAAATATAATGTAACTAACAAAATTGCCTTTGTCTCTCTTTTCATGTTAATAACAAAAACAAAATATATTAACCCTTACTAAAAAAAAAAAAAAAACAAATTAACAATTAAGACCAAACAACAACAACAACAACTACAAAAGAACAAGAAACTCCCGAACCCGAACCTGAACCTGCAGCTCCTGAACCTAAACGAAAACGAGTCACTCGACTCTCTACTAACGCTACTAACAAAACTAACAACAATAACAAATCTATTTCCGATGACATAGTTAAACCAAAAACTACTACAACTTCAACATCAACATCAACTGGGGCTAATGGTGGTACTGTTAAAATTGCTATTGGTAATTCAAATGCTACTGTTAATATTGGTGTTGGTAAATCTAATAATGTTACAACAACAACAACAAATACAACTACAAATACTGGTGATGGTAATAGTACTTATGATGGAGTTGATGATAACACCACCGAAGTTATTGTCAAATTCGAACGCAGTAGTTCAAGCTGTGATGAAAGTGAAAACGATGATCCATTCAATTATGATCTTAAACTCTCCAGTCCAATGTCATGGGCATTCGACTCAGTCAAAATCGAAGAATCCGAATTCGATGAAGGTCCTGAAAATGAAGATGATGAAGAAACAGCTGATGCTGATATTAATGATTGCAATTTAGCTGATGACCAAGAACACGAACACGAACATGAACATGAACATGAACCCGATACTGCTGATGATGAAGAAATGAAATTATTGAAAAAAGAATCATCATCAAATCGAAATAGTACTCGACGTGTCTATGGTTCAGCTACCAAACTTCGATCATCAATGAAAAAACATTTAGTTGATAGTTCAGGTCTAAATTTACCACCCGAAACCACTATAACAACAACAACACCCAATACAACAACACACACTGGCTCAACAATGTCGGGTAATACAGAAATTTGCATGTCCTCTGATAAGAAATATCGCATTCTCATTCAAAATCAACGAATGCGCAAAGAAAGTCTGGAACACTCTGAAGATATGATTTATAATGCCAATATTGAAAAACCATGGGTCTGTAAGAATTGCAATCGCAATTACAAATGGAAGAATAGCCTTAAGTGTCATTTGAAGAATGAATGCGGTCAACCGCCGAGGTTTTTCTGCAGCAAATTATGTGGCTATGCAACGAATGTTCATAGTAATTTGAAGAGACATTTGAATACAAAGTGTCGGGATAAAATTGGTGATGAATCGGACAAGTCTGAAAACACTCATTATACACTTGTTATTAAAAAACAAGATGCAGTTTAAATTTTTGAAAAAGAAAAAAAGAATGACAAAAAATAAGCTCTCACTATTTAAGTTATACGCATGCGCATATTTATTTTATTTTTTAATTAATTTATTTTTTAAACTAATATTTTTTTATTTAAGAATTTTTATTAATGCAATTAGTTAAGAGATTTTTACAAGTAAATAAAGACTTATTACTTACTGATGATTCTAGTCACATTCCAGAGCGCTCTTGAAATGAAAGAATTCATTTAAATAAAGAAATACAAAATTTCTTAACAAGAATGTTTGAATTTTTTCGCGATCTCACACATTTTTTTCTAGTCAAATGAAAAATTAAAAAAAAAAAGAAAACCAAAAAAAAAAACACAACTTCAAGTGTAATATTAATAATTAATATATTTATTAAACAAAACAAAAAATTAATTTAAAATATAAAAAAAAGAGTATTTTAGAAAATATTATTTACTTATTTATTTGAATTTTATTTACCTATTTATTTATTTTTTTATTTATTTAAAATTTATATTTACAAAAAAAAAAATAATAACTCTTAATGTAGTAGAATAAAAGATTTAATCTTAAGTTTCTCTGTAATTTTTTTAAAATTTAATAATTTGTTTTAACATTTATTAAAAAAAAAAAAATAAAATAAACTATTAAATAAAAGAGATCAAACAATCTAGTCATATAACGATCTCAGCAATTTTTTTTTTGTTTATAATATTTACAGAACAAACTTTGTATTTGTTTTTTTTTATAATTTTTAATTTAAAATATGTAAAATATATTAGATAAAAAAAGAAAAAACAAAAAAGAAAAAAATTATAAATTAAAATTTCATAACTAAATAAATAAAAATAAAATATAAAACAATATTTTTAAGAAATTACGAGCAGAGCGTTTGTTTGCAAAAAAAAAAATTATATGAATGTATGTATTTAAAAAATGCTATTTGAAAAAACAAAAAAAACTTTCTTTTTTTTAATGTTAAATTTAAAATTGAATTATAATCTTATTTAAATAAATTCAAAAAGATTATATGTAAACATAACTCAACCCAAAAAAACAAACAAACCAAAAAATTAAAAAAAAAACAAAAAAAAAAACAATAAAAAATGCAACTAAATAAAAAAAAATATATTACAAAACCAAAAAAATTAAAAAAAAATTGTTACTTTTATTTATTTTTTGTTGTGTCAAAAAGTTGCTGTTTCAATTGATTTCTTCTATACAAAACAACTACAAGAACCATCGAACTAATAACCAGCTCCTTGAAAGTCCTCACTTCCATCATCCACCAGCAAAAAAAAAATATATCCAAAAAATTGTGCCTTTTTCTAATTGTCAAGATTTCATCAAAGATCATAATGAGTGAATTTTGGTTTGGTTTCTTTCGTTTTTTTTTTTATTATTATTTTTGCTGATTCCTCACTCTTTCATTGGTTACACATTTTGAAAAAATGTTCTTTTTTTTAATGTTTTTTTGAATATTTTTAATAACGTTCCTTTCTTTTAGGTCCGTCTTGACTGATGGGAACTGTGTGGTACTGCTGTACTCTGTAGAGATGTGATTGAAGTATTTGTAGAGTTCTTGGATGATATGATGACAATGATGAGATACAACAATTCAATGCATCGTTGAAAGAACACAGAAAAGAACAAAAAAAAAATGTGTGATAGTACTTCTTCGTATTCCTTTAATTTTGCTGTAGATACTCGTATATTTAAGTTGAATTTTCTTGTATTTTTCTTAATAATATTATTATTTTTTTTTTGTTTTGAATATTTTTTTTTTTATTTAATTTTTGATATTATTAAGTTTGATGACAAAAAAAAAAAACTTTGTAGTTAGAAAATGAAAACCCTGTATTTCTTCTTTAAACAAAAAAAAATACCAAACAAACAAAAAACAAAGATCCAAAAAAAAAAACCCCTTAAATGCTGACATTTTTTTGTTTGATTTGAAAAGAAATAAAAGTAAATTGTAATCATTGAACAAATTGAATGAATCCTTTTTGAGTAGAAGAGTTTAAAAAAAAGCAAATAAACATTTTCATTCACTGTCGTTTGTCCGACTGAGGTTGGTTTTTTAAATTAAAGCTGAAATTGAATATTTTAAACATTTTTTTAATAAATGGATTTTGTTTTGTAACATTTTTATCGACAAACGACAATGTTAATGCAAGTGTTTAAAAAAGTGCATGCGTATTTTTTAGTGAGTTTTTTTTTGTTACTTTATTATTTTTAGTTTTGGTTTGATGAATATTAATTTTTACTTAGTAATCCGAATGATTTTTTTTTTTAATAAGTTTTATAATTGTTTTGTTTTTTTTTTCCAACTTTGTACTTATATTCATATTTCTTTATACTTATGATTTTATTTCAACTGATTTGTTTTTATGTCGGATTTTATACGACATTAGAATTAATTTTGTTTATTATTTTACCGTTGAAGTAACGGTTTTGTAGAAACAAGCACATTATAATTTTTTTATCATGGTTTTATCGTCATCAGTCGAATTGAATATTTTTTTCTCTTTTCGTGAAACAATGCTTTACTTCAATCATGAAATGATGTCAAATTTTGTTAGTTGCTCTAGGTTCAATTTTAGGGTTTGACCGCATACTAAACGTCAGAACCAATAAGAAGTTTGTTATTTTGACATAAGCTACCAAACTTACTTTAAGCTTGATTCGCTTAGAGGTTGATCTGTTTAGAGCTTAGACGTACCTATATTTTGGGATATGTTGACACTTGCTGGTTTTATTTAACTTTCGAATGTTTATTTAGTTTGCTCTACAATTTTCAATATTTTTTTTTCTTAAAATGCATCTAAATAAAAAAATATGACCCACAGTTTTCGGCAACTCAATTTCGTCTGTCTATCAGTCTGTGAGTCTGTCTGTATGAGAAGCTATAGGGTAAACGGATGCTTCGAATCACTTCAAACTTGTAATGGTGCTACATTTTCAGAGACTCTACGGAGGTGTTTTTGAAATTATTTTTTTGGACCAAGGATAACAATACCTTTCATATATACCAATTTTTCAAAAGTGTAATTTTATCGAAACCGCCTTCTACGATTTTGGATGAAAATTTTAATTGTTAGTTTTCTATCTTTTGATGAACGGTAACGGTACCTGACATAGAACCGGTTTTTTTTTTTTTATTTCTGTTTTTCTCAAATATGAATAAAAATAAATTAAAAAAAATAATTTTTGGATAAAAAAAATTGTTTTTTTTTTTAATTTTCGAAAACGGGACATTAAATGTTTTTGAAACTTTGAATTTGGATGTAGATTAAAAATTTCTACAAAATGGCATATCAAAAAATTCAAAAGAAAAATATTAGTTTGAAAAAAAGGCTGTAACGATATATTTGTCAAAAAATGCATCTTTATAAAAAAAAAACTAAATTGCATATTATTTTCACTGCTCAATTTTATTTATGATGCAGTTTTTATCCATCGAAGAACGAATTTTATGTTTTTTTTTTTTTTTGAAAATTATTAACATCAACTTGATTCTTATATAAAAGATTTAAAAGTTTAAGTAACTTGAAGTCTTATACCCAATTTATTCACTCTCCATTATATTTAAAGCTACCATTAAAAATTGAAAATCTTTCAAATCGCATACGAATTTTAAAATTTTTTTATTTTAGATGGCGACTTTAAATTTAATGGAGAGTGAATACATTGGACCTTACAGCAGTATCGTGCAATGTTATTTTAGATTCAGTCGAAAAGATTTTTTTTTTTTCAAACCGTTCAATGGATTTTTATAAACCAAAAACATAAACTGATCATCGTTTTTTTTTTATTCGTTTTGGAAAAAATATGATCGTTTGTGTTTCATTTTGTTTACAATCACGGTACTCCCGCTCTGCTTTTTGTATAAATCATTTTGTTTCCCATAATTTTCCTCCGATTCAGATTTCTTGAATTAAGAATACATTTTAATATTAATACGCCAATATAAATCTTAGGTTTTCAAACTGAGCTCCTTAGGGAATGTTTGTTTTTTTTTTATAAGAGAACATTTTAAATGCGAACATAGTGGATATATCTAAAAACATGTATCATTGTTTGATTTTTTTTTCTGAAGTGATCCATTAGTCAAAACTACGTTGTTATGTCTTTTGAAGTACGTAGGTAGTTAGTTTCGGATGATCCCCTGCAAGTAAAATAGATGTCTTTTTCGATAAAAATAACGGTATTTAACTTTTATGAAAGGTGTTCTTTGTTTTATTGTGTTTAGGCCTAAAATTAAGAAAGATTACGTATTTTGGAAAGTAGATTTCTTCTTTCTATTACAGTGGAGTTCCTATCTCAATCTAACTTTCCAGCGAAATTCTAAAAAATAATAAATGCAGACAAAAATGCATTTGAAACTTTTTTCCATTGAAAAAAAAAAAATCTTTATGTAAAATATTGTCATTAAGTATTAGTTCCATAATCTTCGTCGTTTATTTTACCGATTTGGTTACTTTACCGATTTGGTTTTTTGACATCATATTAAACCTTTTATGATAGGTCAAAAATCTTATGTAATTTAAAAAAGCCAAAGGGGTGAAATTCTGTACGGCTTAAATGAGCGAAGGTTTTCGTTTGAATGAATGATCGTTTTCGTTTCTTTTATTTTATAGAATCCGGCCCCTTCTTAAGCGTAGAACTTTGATTTCGATTATAGTTTATGTGGTAGGTGATACATAAATTGGTAATCTTAAATAATTTTTTTTAATATTTTAGAAATAACTCAAAATTTTAGCCCCCTTATTTAAATAACTTTTCCAAAGCAAGAATGTTCTATGAAAATGGATGTATTATTTTTTTTTTAAATTTTTACTCACTCTATTGGGCAAGAACTGGTTTCGTGTCAAACAAAAATTTCGATGTTTTAATCAAATCCAACATGATGATGGAAAAATAACACCATGACGTTTTTGTATCTGCACTACCTCTGAACACATTTTCAGTGTTCTAAAGGGTGGACGGATTTTTACGAACTTGGTACAGATAATTTGAATTGAATTCTGAAAGTTTTTTTTTATTTTTTAACTTAGGTGAAGTATTTAATTTTTAATTTAATTTTGGATGTTTTGCGATTTTCTTAAATATAGAATCTGATTCAATTTTGCATTGGTAATATTCAAAGAAATAGCAATAAAACTAATCTTTTTGTTTTCCTTACAAAAAAACTAAATTAACAGAAAAATATATGTTGGCTTTTCGCATATATATTTTGTAAACGGCTCAACAGAATTTGTTCAAAAGCTGTAAACAAAACTATTCAACAATATAAAAAAAAAAATAAATTCAATTATTCTTTCCTTCTTCTTATTTATCTGATATATTAAATAGATAACCTAAAATTCTCATTATTAATAAAGAATTTAACGTTGAACTAAATTCGAGAAGTTCTAAATATTCTTTATTCTTTATAATTGCTATTCGCTAGAGTTTTACCATTTGAAGAAAACTTTATCGAAGCGAATCATTAAATCTGTTAGAAATTATAAGATTTGCAGAAATTGCTATTGGAGTTTGAGTAATATATGATTTTTGTAACAAATGAAAGAGATTCGAATTCATTCTTTCTCAATTAAAATACTTAAAATTGTAATTTTGTAACTTCACATTTTAGTACCAGATTTAAATAAAAATTTATTGTAAATAATACAAAGTTATCGAAATTATTTTAAGTCTGATGGCCACAATTCGAAATTTAAATGAAAATAATGTTCTTCTGGATTTTAACCTTTTTTGTTTTTGATATTTTGGGTCACAATTATATTTGTACTGAAATTTGGTTTTCATAAACTAAAAAAAGTATGATTGCGGACGTATCTCTTTATAGGTATAGCAGAAAGCGTTTTGACTTGACAAACTCTATATATAAAGACATTATAACATTCTCAAACAAGTTTACTTAATGTGCAGAATTTGTTGTTTACACATTCTTTATTTACATATTCTGAAAGTTCGCACCTGAAAAAAAAATACATACAAAAAGTTACAAATTTGTTTTAAAAACAGTGCAATAACAAATTTGTGATTGTAAATTGTGTTTGGTGAAATAGGCCACTGGTAGTGAATGAGTAAAGAATTTTTAACATTTGATGGATGAGATCTTGGCTCTTTTTTTTTGGCAAAGGAAGAACATTATTCTTATCCACCAAATTTGGTCAAATCAATCAATAAGTAAAGAATTATTATAAAAGCTAAGTAAAATACTGCCAGTCTACAAAATTATTTTATAAATACAATTATTCTCTCTAATTGTTTTGTTCCTATGATTTATTTTGAGGTGTTGTCACAAGAACAAAAATTAAAAATTATAAAAAGGAAAATAAACGGAAAAAATAATTTTTATTTTATTTCTTGATAAAAGTCTCGAAGTTTTTAAAAAAGCTTTGTGTATTTTTTATTTATATTTTTTTAATCAAAACCTTCTTTACCTTAAAAAAAATATTAAACAATTTGTACTAATTTCGTCTTGTGCTTAACATTTTGTGTTAATAAAAAATATTGTTTTTTTTTTTTAAATAATAATTATTTATTAATTCATGTACCTATTGCAGCTTTTCATTAATTTATATACATATTATTATCCCATTAAAACAAACTATATAATCAAATCCATAACAATGATACAACTCATCCATCACAAGCACACACACATCCATGTTTCCAGGCCTCAAAAATTCGATTAAAAAAAATGGTAATGTTATTTTTTTTTTTTTGTTCAAATTTATTTAAATGCAAAAATTAAATTTATAAATTAATTACATTGGCAAAAAGTTGATTAAAAATAAAAAATAAAACTAAATTTATGTGTTTTATACAATAACATTAACCAATTGTAAAAAAAAATATATATATATATTTATATCCAATCAATATTTAAGTTAAAATTATTTATTTTTAATGAAAATATTAAAAAAATTAAATAAAATTAAGAATAAAAATAATGTTTCATCTATAAATAGTGTTTTTTCGAATAGGGGAATCCGGAGGAGGCACCAGCGAACTTAGACGCCAAAGTTTGCGGCTCAAATCCAGTCCATATTCCAGTCCGGCTCATGCCATGCTGCCCTTTGACCGCCTCAAAAAGGAAGATGAAGAATTTGACCCCGGTTTGGGGGGTAGTAGTGCAGGTGATATAAATGAAGACGACCCAAACGACGATGACGACGATGATGATCAGCCTTGTGATTTGCGCCTTAGCACTTCGGCGGTACAAAAGATCAAAGAACTGGTGTCCATTGCCCAACAGCATCAGCAGCAACAACAACAACAACATGCCACTCAATCGTCGCTTCTCTCATCAGCAGCAGCCATTGAATCCTTGCAGTCTCCGTCAATAGGTGCTTTGACAGCACAAAATTCTGCCTCAGCTGGAGCCGGAGGGTCAACCTATGTAGCGGGAATAGCAGGTTCCATTGGAGCCACGTCGAATTTGCCGGTAAGTGGGGTTATTCATTGGGAATCTTGGGATTGCAAGAGCTAGAATCAAAACTCGAACCTTTTCAGCCAATAACTGTGGCTGCGGCTGCCGCTGCTGCTGCTGCAGCAGCTCATCTCTCGCCAGCGCTACTAGGATATACTAATATCAAACGTAGTGGTTCCTTTAGCAGCGCCACGGCATCTGGCAGTGCCGCCGTGGGTGGTAGTAGTGTTGCCGCAACGGCAACTTCCCTTAGCGGGCCCTCAAACAGTGGTGGTGTAGGTGGCGGATTGGTAACTAGCCCGTTTAGCGGTGGTAGTAGTAGTGCATTAACCCCAGGCACCTCGAGTTCGGCTCTAGGCAGCAATGTTGGAGCTGCAGGTTCCGGCGGCGGTGGTGGTGGTAGCGGCGGAACCGGAAGCAACAGCGGTGGCTGGGGAGGTGCTTATACATGTGATCGCTGTGGCAACTCATACGCCCGTCCGCACAGTCTAAACAGGCATGTCCGTTTCGAATGTGGCGTGGAGCCGAAATTCGAGTGCCCCATTTGTCACAAGAAATCCAAACATAAACATAATCTAGTTCTACACATGCGAACGCATCAAAATCGATGATACAATCGATGCACATCGATAACAATAATTATTTTACAATGTTGTATATCGAAACTATTTTTTTTTTTTCGTTTTTTATTTTACTTTTTTTTTTTGTTGATAAAAAAAAATATATTTTTTCCGATGATCTTAAATGTTTTTGCTTTTTTCTTTTTTTCAATATAACACACTATACTACACAATTTTAATAATAATTTTTATTATTTTTTTCTTGAAATTAAAATTAAAAAAAAAAAATCCATTTAAACAAACAAATATACAATATTTATATGTTTAAACAAATTTATTTACTATTTACAAAGCACATGCTATTTTTTTTTTTTAATTTTTTGTTTAACTTAGTTTTAAGTTTTATAAATCTAATTTGTGCAATAAATAAATTTTGAAAAATTAAAAAAAAAAAATTACAGAACACAAACTTTAATAAAAAAAAAAAAAAAAATTTGAGAAAAATGATTTAAGCAAAAACATCTAGTTTTATAAGTTTTTAACTATAATTTAAAAAAAAAGATATATCTATATATAAAAAAATATTTAAATAATATGTGATTGATTTTAAAATATTTAGTTTTTTTTTTTGTAAATGCACAAAATAATATTGCTTTGCATTAATTAATTCTGATAGCACTGGGGTTTCGAAAGAAAAAAAATAAGAAAATATTATAATAAAGATCTTAAAATAATATATAATAAATTAATGTGATAAAGAAGAAAAAAGAAAAAAATGAGGAGGAATGTAGATAAGAAAATACATATACATTGTTTTTTGTGTTGAAGATGATAAAATGACTGAAAGTTAGATAAATTGAAAACATATAAGGAAAAGAAATATATAGAAAAGCTTTATTTATAAAATATATTTATATTTATATAATATTTAATAGAAACAATTTACTAACGAGTATATGTATTTTCATGTGGATATGATGAACAGACACAAGCGCTATATAGTGAAAGATGTAAAATAAATAAGCTAGTCAATAAGAGGTGTTTGCAAATGAAACGAAGATTTATATTGATGTGGAAACAATCAACAAAATCAAAGAAATATCACTGTTTGGTTATTAGAACGTTTTTTTTTTTTTGTACTATCAGTTTTATGTATTTAAGGAGCAGATATTTTATGCACTTATCTTTTCCAAATTCCTTTTTTTTTTATTATTTAATGCCTGTACAGTTTAAAATCTTTTTTAAGCAACTGAAATTACTCTGCACCCGGGTAGTGGATTTTTATAAGTTCTGGGATTTGAAGTGAACTTTATTCTACCATTATACGTTTTAAAGAACTCTAATTTTTAATTTCATTTGCTTCATTTTTCTCAAGTTTACATTATGTGCTAAGGTTTCTGAATCCTTTGATAAAAATGGAGAGGAAGTTTCTTGAAACAATTAAAAACAATTTTTCGATTGAAATATGTTATAACAGTTTATGAACAAAAAAAAAAAGTTCCGAACCCCAAAAAAATGCATTGGTTACTATTATAGTGCCCTCAAAATTTCTCAAAAACTGTTGTTTTTTTTTGTTTGAAAAATAAATATAGAAACTTAAATATAAAATATTTCACAAATTAAAAAAAAAAAAACAACAAATTTCTGTTAAACAGGCAAAATTTTTAGAATTTTCTTAAGCCATCCAAATAATGGTATTCACTGAAAGATTCTTTAGCTTTAAGATTTGTTTGAATGAAAAATATAAAAAAATATAAATTACTTTACATAAGATGCAAATTTTATAAAAGTATTTTACTTGTGTTTTTAAACCTCAAAATTCCTGCGAAGAAGTTGAAAAAAAATTATTTTTCAAATAACTTACCCTTTATCATGTAATGTTAAAGCTTTTAAAAACGTTTTAGGAATAATATTGTTTTCCTGCCAAATTAATTTTTTTTTTGTATTAAGTATGATATTTAGAGCAAGCCAAATGACAATTTTGAATTATTCCAGATCTTCAAAAACGATTCTTTACATTATGTTGAAATGTTGTTACATTTTCTGTCCGTTAACAAACCGATCTGTTCCAAATTTTTCAAATGTTTTTCATATGTGACATTATAGTTCCTCAACAGCTTGTCGAAATTTGACAAATAAGGTTTCGTTGGAAACTTCCTTCTCGTCTGCTGGTTAGTGGCATACAAATGAATATGGCGCCCTCTAGAGGCAAAAGTCAAAAACTGTTTTTATGGTTGAACTTTTTTTTTTTCTTCTTAATTTTTTAAAAAGCTTATAATATCATATTGATTTGGATTATAATTCGGAGTACAAACGACACATTTGTGCATTTTTTTTTATTGAGTGAAAATCTAAACAGTTAATTGATTAGCTTTTAAGGCAGCATGAACCTTAAATTTGAAATTAGGAGAAACATTAAAAATTATATATCAATGTGTTTTCCTTACTTTTCAAAAAATCAAAAAAAAAATATTTTTTAATTTGTCGTCTGCTCTTTAAAATACAAAAAAAAAAAAACAACGTCTTTTCAATAATTTTGTACTTATAAACAAATTAAATATTTTCTCATTATTATAACTGCATCTGTGATCGGATAAAACCTATTTGCTTGATAAATATTATCCGTCCTATTCTCACAAAAAAAAGAGTATAAATAATTTAAAAAAAAAATGTTTTTTTTTTTCTATTCGCATGTATCTAACCAAACAGTTGAGTGTGTATTTTCTTTTTAGTAAAGTCGATTCGCTATTATTATGAAGTTGAATGATTTATTCCTCGTAAAATTAGTATTTCTTTTTTTTTTTTAATTAAATTCATTTTTCAAAATTAATTTCTTAAACAATTTCAACTAAAGTTTTATTATTAATTTTTATCTAAGATCTAAGTTTCTTGAAATAATAAAAAAAACTTTAATTAAATAAACTAATAAATATGTTTTTATTTAAAAATAAACAAAAAAAAAGTAATAATAAGTATAAGATTTATTATACTTGCGATCTCTTAACATATTTTTTAGCTATTTTTAAGTTATTTTTTCTTCATTCCATTAAACAAAAAGTTTTATAGAAAAAAATATAAAATATAAAATGAATAGAGAGAATGAAAAAGCACAAACTAAGCACGAACACAATTAAGTTGCTAAATAAAAGTTTTTTTTTTTTAATGATGTCAAGAAAAATCACTTTTTTTCTTAAACATTTTTATAGTTTTCTGTTTTTTTTTTTTTTATTATTTAATAAAAATGCGATTTAATCAAAGTGAAACTGAAATGTGATAAACCAAAATTTATTAAATTAACAAAATAAAAAAATTCATCAATATAATTTGGCTTTAAAAAAATTATTAGTATTACACGTTTTTTGGATAGTTTAAATTTTTTTTTTATTATTTATTTAAAATTTGTTTTTTTTTTTTTTATCTTGATTGGCTTAAAACAAATTTAAATAAAATCATTTTGTGAACTATATAATTTTAAATTAAATTATTAACCTAGTGCTATCAATGTTTTTTTTGTTTTTTTTTTTTTTCTTTAAAGAAAATTGTATTTTTTATATGAGTACATATAAACATAACTTTGGTTTCATGAAAGAAGATGAGAAACATTTTATTTTTTTAAATAAATAAAATAAAAAAAAATATTGCAAGATAAAGAAGCATTATAACGTACGTAGTCATCATTAAAAATAATTGGAATGTGATATAAAAACATAGTCCCTCATATATATAAAAAAAAATGTTAAAATATATATATATGTATAAAAAATAAAATAAATTTCTTTTTCACTAATACAATTTAACAAAAAAAAAAAGATAAACTATGTATTTTTTGTTTAATTATTATATTAAAAACCCTTTATTATATTAATTTTAACTATATTCTATTAAAAATGTTTTTTTTTTTGTTTTGTTTAATTTTATTTTAATAATTTAAGTTATTTTTTTTTTGTAAACATTAACTAAAAAATAAAAACAAATATAGTTACTAAAAATATATATATAAAAAAATAATAAAACACGCATAGGTATAGAGGAAAATGCTTTTTCATGTCGGTATCATTATAACAAAAAATTTTAAAAATTACAAAAAAAAATAAAACTTTTACAAAGTACCTTATCGGCATTCACATAATAAAAAAAAAAAAAAGTGATAAACTTGAAAAGAAAAAATTATTTAAAATTTCAGTATTCTCAAAAGTTTTTTTTTGTTTTGTTTGATTTAATTTTCTTAGAAAAAAAAACCTAGTCATATATGGAAAATTAATAAATTATAAAAGATAACGAAAATGTTAAGCAAAGGCAAAAACAAAGAAAAAAATATGTAATGGACTGATTGGACTTTTGGTTAAAAAAAAACAACAATTTTTTGAAACTTTGGAAATGTTTAATATTATTATGAAAAAGCAGTTAATGTTAATTATATTAAAAAAAAAAAACAAAGGTTTAATATTAATTTTATGTTATTTTATTTTTTCTTCTTAAACAAAATTCAGGTTGTGGTTTTAATTTTAAAACAAATAAAGCGATTAAGGTGTATTTGAAGAAATGTTTGCACGAAATAAAAAGAAAAACGATAATATTTTTTTTTATAATAATTGGGTACCAAAAATAAAATAGAGTTAAATTTATTTTTCACAAAAGATGTACGTACAAGTTTGTTAAAAAAGGTCTGATATGAATTGTAACTCAGTCAATGTAAAACCGATAAAACATAAGTGGGTAATATTGAAATGGACAAACAAAAACCCTTTCGAAAAAAGACAAAGTTTTTTTTATTTTTCAAAAAGATGGTTGAAAATTTTCAATATTCCTGATTCTCTGGCAATTTTTAAGAAATATTTGATTTTTACTGTTGCAATTTTTCGGGAAACGAATAAAACTATTTTCATGAAATTTTCATTGAAGTGAATTTGGTAGTCCTCCGACTTTAAAAAAAATGAGGTTTCTTTCATTGCTCACTCAAAATTTTCATTTTTGTATTAAAAACATAATGGGTTGGACTTCAAAAAATCCCCAAAGAATAAAATCCAAATTTATGTTCAAATCACAATCGAAATCAAATCCAAATTGCAAAACCGCCCCTAAGGAATGAAACCAATATCATGAGAAAAATTGATAAAAACCTGAAAGAATTAAACCAAGGCAATGGGGTCAAATTGCTTGATTTTAGCAGAAAAAACTGCCAAGTAGATCTCAAAAATCTCCAATGAAGTGAAATTTTATGAATCTATGAACATAAGTTCAAAAAATGCCAATTAATATTACCAAGAGGTCTACTAGACCGTTTTCTGCAATCGCAATCGTTGGTACTAATTCACTATTTGTATTTAAAAGCTTAGTAATTTCTATTAAAGAGTAGTACGCCAATCTAAACTTTGTACCAAAAAATTTTGTTTCGCAAAAAATTGTTCCGCATCCGCTTCCGTAAATCTCGACGGGAATTTATTGTCATTGAAAAAAATTCCAAAGAAATGGCAGCCAAGTTCGTTGAAAAATTTATTCTCGGTACCCGAATTTCGCAAGATGGAAACGTTCCCAGCTATAATCCCTTTTGTTGAAACTCATCCCTGTGATGATTGTAATGTGAACGAATGATATTTTATAATTCCCATTTTTGATGTCATTTCAATATTTTTATTTTCCCACTCTTTTTTAAACTAATTTTTGAAATAAAAAAAATGCACAACGATATAACAAATTTGCATACATAAATAACACAAAGAATCAATCCACAAAGTTAATTTTTTTTATAACAATTTACAATTTATACTAAAAAAAAAAATTATAAAAAAAAAAAACAAACACAAAAATGTCAGATGCATTTTATTTTAACAAAAATTTCTTCTTATTATTCTCTTAACAATTTTTTATTTATTTTTACAGTTTTGCTTATTATAATGTACCACATACATAAATAAATTTAAAAAAAAAAAACCGCATCAAATGTTTAAATTTAAATTAAAAAAAAAAATTCATTTGAAGCATATAAATAAAATGAAAACGAAATATAAAATAAAATATTTAAACTTTTTTTTTGTAACCAAGGAGCTGTGAATGAAATATTGATGTGATTATTTGTGATTGTTAATAAAATAATAATAAAAAAAAAATATTATTAAACAATATCAAATCAAGAAAATACAAAAGAAAAAAGAAAACTATATAAGAAATATATTATAAAAAAAAAACCGACTAAAAACTAATAAAAACTGAAGGAATTTCGTTGCATAAATATTTTATTAAAAAAAATACTATTATTATTTTTTTTTCTTAACTAAATATTTTTATTTACCTTCTACTATTTTACTTTTTTTTTTAATTTTTTGTTTGTTTTATTAATACACACAAACATATATTTAAAATTAAAAAAAAAAACAGTCCGTTTATGTGTATATGAGGAATAAAAACAAATATATATTTTAGATATTAAAAAATAAATTACAAAAAAAAAACTATATATGTATATTATAAATATATTTATCTATGTACTAACATCTCTGTTACTATATATACATTTTCATGTTTCGCTAAACACAAACTAAGTAATTAAAAAAATAAAATCAATTGTTGAACAAAATAAATTAAAACTAAAAAAAAAAATTAAACCACAGGGAAATACAAATTGTCAAAATAAAAAATTTACATTGTATCCCATTTAAAGGTAGCAACAAATTAAAAAAAAATAAAAATAACTAAAATAGAAAACACAATGAATATTTTTATCTCCTTGTACTTTTAAAGTAAAGTAAATAAATATATATTATATAAATAAAAATAAAAAAAAAGTAAATGTTTTTTGTACACTGAAAATTAATTCAATAACAAAAATTAAATATTAAAATTTAATTAAAAAAAAAAACAATATCTTTAAATGTAGTTTGTGTATGAATTAAATATTTTTGTAAGAACAACAAAATATAAAACGAAAAATATGTTTAAACAAAAAAAAAAAAATTATTTGTAAAAGCCTTAATATTGTAAACATATGTTTTTTTTTGTAAAAAAAAAAAAAACACAAAAGTCGATATAATATTGTTATAGAGGAAAGCAAAAATGTGTATATTAAAAAACAACATTGAAACAAAAATTATCGATTGTTCTTTTTTATTATAATTTTGTTTTATTTTATCGATTTTTATCGAAAACCGATTATCGATTTTTTTGGTTAAGGAAAATTCCTAAGCAAATGACTTTGGGGTCCTCTTTAAGGTGTTAAGGTAATACATTTGTGTTTTTTTTTAGCTTTAAGTTTAAATTTTAAACTATTTTTTTTTCTTGGTTTTCAGATTCTTCTTTATAATTTAGTTGTGAGGTATATCCATTGGTAAGTTAATATTCTTAAGTGAAATTTAACAACCTTTGTAAATAAATGAATATTGAAAATAAAATCAAAAATTCACTTAAAACAAAAATATCAAGGTTTGTTTTTATTTTAATTTACACAGAACTGAAATATTTAATTTATTATTTTATTTTACATGTTTTTTATTTTTATTTTTTTTAATATTATTTTTTTTTCTTTTTTTTTATTTTTGAATGAATAAATGATGGTGTTGGTGAATGTAGACACAGGCTAAAATTTATTTTTTATTCCTAAAAAAAAATAAAAATAAAAAAAAAAAAACATTCAAAAGGTAACACACTACATTATTATTTTTATTGAGGAAAATTTTTCTTTCTAAAATTTTCTAAATGTTAGTTTCATTTTTTTTTTTAATTTTAAACACCATACTAACATGTGTCTTTTTTTAGGTTACCACCAACTCCCTTATGATATGGACACTCCGCTAGAAGTTATGATGGATGATGGAATTCTACGTTATGTTTGTCCACGATGTGGTGTAAAATATAAAAAAATATGCGGTGCAAAAGGACATATGAAAGAATGTGGCTTGGGAGCAAAATGTCTCTATTGTCCAAAAATTGTGACGCAAAAACGAAATTTAGCAAAACATATGGAACGGCATCGGAAGAATGGATTAATACCAGAATTTGATATCACTTTTTTGTAATTTGTAAGTGAGATAATTAAAAAAAAAATATGTAGACAATATTTTTGTTGGAAATATTTTATTTTGTAATATTGAAATTTGTTTTTATTTTTTGTATTTTAATGGAGTTTTTAGAAACTTTTAGAAACTCATTAAAAAAAAAACTTGACTGAAATAATTAAAAATTTATGTTAATTTTTACAATTTTTAAAATCTAAGCTGTACATACAGAATACAGATAGGGAATTTTTATCGTAAACCTTAGAAAAAAAAAATTGTTTCACGGAATAATATCACGGTTATAACAAGAAAATGACTGAAAATAGAAAAAAAAAAAATAATAATTTTTTTATTTGATTCTAAATATTCGGTCAATCAATCAATTTTTGTTTCAAAGGAAGTTGTTTTTTTAATTTTTTTAGAAGAAAATTAATTTATTTTTTGAAATAGTAAACAGGTCCGTTAAACAGTTTTATTTAAACACAAGATACAAAAACAAGTCTTTGGCCTTACAAAAGGTTCAGTACGTTATTGTCCCTGCAAAAAAAGGGGAAATAACACCCCTGTCCCATACAATTTTTTTCTTGTCTTGACGCAAGCTACACGCACTAGCTTTTTGGTACTAACCTCTCGTATATCGTTCCAAAAACCACGTTGCATAGCTTAAGTGTTCGTAGCTCTGGTTTTGCATAACTTCGGTTTTGCATAACTTTGGTTTTGCATAACTTCGGTTTTTCATAACTTCAGTTTTGAATAACGCATAACCAATCAATCATTCATTGATTGATTTATTATTAAGCCCAATCATAAAAAAATAAAGATAAAATGCGTACTTTCAAATAAAGTAGTTTTGGTTATTATTTGGAAATTCAACCATTTGTTCCTTAATCATTGAATTGACAAACAACCTTTGACTAAGAGCATTAAAAAATAAAACCTAATGACGTCAAATGTTTATTAAAAATAATAATTTTAAATTACAAAAAAAAAAAAACACTAATCAAATCAACTTTGTAGTATGTTAAACAAATTCAAGGATAGATTTTTGGAATTAAAATAGATAGAGTCTAAAAGGGGAAATAAGGTCCCTCTCCGAAAGTTTTCTACATGTATTTATCTGACACTGTGGCGTATACGTAACAATATTTTAATAATTTTCTTACAAAATTGCTACCCAAAGACATTCATTCAATCTGAGTAATGGTCGACTGATTTTAGTTCAACTTTTTTAAAAGTCTCATACAAAATTAAGCAAAAATTGTATATTTAAAATCGCAAAAACTTAAATATGCTTTGAATAGGTATAATATTCTTTAAATTTCGAGGTTTACTATTTTTAGTCCGGATTAAAGTTTCGGGGCTAATAAGTAAGATCTTGATTTTTTGTCAGTATAAATTTAAAAAAAAAAACAACAGAGAGAAAAATTCATACAAACAAAATGCATGTTTTATGTAAAATTGTTTGTAAAATGGAATTAAATGTAAAGAAAACAGTGGTGTACTTAAAAATGGAATCAAACATATTAATTTAATAAATACTCAAAAATTTGTTTTTTTTTTAAGAAAAATATAGATTTTTTTTTTGATGAATTTATTTAAGTTTTAACTGGTTTTAAGTAAAAAAAAATATCTTAAAACTTTATACCTGCCTATTTTAAAATTTGTTTACTAGGTAGGTAGGTATACACTCAAGCCTTGACCTGTGCAATTAATTTTTTTTTGTTTCTTTAATTATAAGTCATGAAATATAAGTAATAGGAATTATGAAAATGGGAAACGTTTTGTAATTTGTATTTTGAGTTAATGAAAATAATATGATAAATGAATGGATGCATAAAATAAATACTTTTTTCAAAAACGCACTTAATGTCTTGTTAATTTTAAAAATGAAAATTGTATTATATAATTATTATTAGCTGATTAAGCAAAATTGAAAAAGTTCCTAGTAAATATTAATAAATAATCATAACATAATATGGTGGAATATTACATACTAGTTTTTTAAGACCTCATTGATTTCATTCAAATATGAACAAAACAAAAAATAATTTCTTTTTAAATACAAGTATTAGAGTATAAGATTTGTAAATACAAACATGGGGTTTATTGCAAAAAAACATTAGCTTAACAAATAAGATCATTGATGTAAAAGTTCATAGTCATCATCATCAAACATCTACTTCATCATCCTTAACATATGCAATTTTATTCATTGGAAGAGTAAAACAGAAAAACTCATTAAAACTAAGCGTGGTATTATCGACTTCATTTTCCTAAATATGTAATATAAGGTTGTCCGTCCTTAAAATTTTTTTTTTATTTTTTTTTTCTTATATTTTTCTTTTGTTTCTCTTTTTTTTCTTTCATTTTTCTTTTCTTTCTAGATATCTATCCTATTTTAGGCAGCCTTTTAGGCGTTGATACAAACACAAACGATGCATATAGCTCTCTCAATAATTATAACAATAATAACAATAATGGTTTATTGGTCAATCGTGATTTGTTATTGCAATGTGAAAAATGCAAACGTTTCTATAAAAGTGCCCGAAAACTTACCGAACACATACGAAAATATTGCTTGAAAGAAAAGAAATATAAATGTGTTTCCTGTGAGTATCGTTCACGACGAAAGGATCATGTTTTACGCCATGCTAAGCGTAAGCATCCAGAAGCATTTTCTTATTTAAATTTGAATTTAAATTTACCCGCATCGACGGTGGTGGTGCCATCGAATGGACACTTTGCACAATTCTATGAAATTACCAATGAAGAGTCGAAATTCTTGCCAGAAGAAGATGTTAGCGATGATGATGATGAGTATGATGATGAAGATGTTAAGTCAAATGATATACAATTTCTTTAAACTATAGTAGAATATTTGAATGATATATGCAAAATTGTCCTTTAAATTTAGAATTTTCTTTATGTTTATTGAAATATATTTTATGTTGTCATGTTTTGTCTGTAGATAAGAATAATACATAATTTGTAAAACAAATTTTGTTATTGGTTAGTTTAATGATAAATTTACGGAAGTGGAGACTCGTTTTTTTTTGGATAATTACAAAATTCATGAAGTTTAAAATTAATTTATCAAAATTTTTAAATATTTTTGAAAATTTGCCAAGTAAAACCAAGTAGGTAATTTAAATGAATTAACATTATAGAAAAAGACTTTTTTAGCTAAAAATAAAAAAAAAAAACACAAATAAATTTTCTAAAAGATAGATTTGGTACATGGGTGAAGAATAAACACTCAGAAAGAAGGGAGTTTATGAGATATCAGGCTTCAAAAGTTGATAGTTGACTGACTCTCCGGGGAAATCAAAAAGCTATCGAATATAACAGAAAACTCTTATAATCATTGCAAAAATTTAAAATTTGAGCTTAAATAATGTAAATTTAATATTTTTTTAACACAAAATTGGAGCGGTGAGCAGTTTGCGTGTTGAAAGTTGGACATTTTTGTGCTTAATTTCAGCTTACTTTTCCTACTCATTAATTAATAAGTTTAGTATATTGCGAGTTGCAAATAATACAGTTATCCAGCTTTTAAGTTATTTTAAATGTGGAGTACTTCCTTCTCGTCCTTTATCGCTTGATGTCTAGGCTCGAGCGATGTATAATATACATCTCTCCATTTGTTAATTTTTAATTATCCACTTAAAATAAATTACCATCTAGTTAAATAACACAATATTTAAAAATATCTGTCTTTTGACTTTATGAAATTTTCTTTTGATACACTGTGCAAGTCGAAATCTTTGACATGTGCGCAGTTGACTGTTTCCCCCTATTTCACACCTTAGAAATCGATTGGCATCATTAGTTTTTCGAATTTTTTTTTTTTGAGTTGAAAGTCAGTTGTTTTGTGTGAAAAATTACATCGGGAATATTAAAATTTTTTTTTTGTTTCTATTGTTTTATATAAAATTTTTGTTATGAAAGTTTCAGCTGCAGGTGTGTACTTTATTTAAAAAATATATTTGTTGTACTTGAAGTTTTAATTTATTGTTAAATTAGTTTATTTTAAATGTATGTAAAAAGACAGTTTTTTTTTTTTATTTCTGCTTTTTCAATGGACCTTTTGTTGTATCATTCGGTGATATTCGGTAACAGTTTTGGTATCATATTAAAGAGGAAGATGTCAAAAAGCAAAAACAAAAAAAAAAAACGTCTTCCCGTTTTTGCCCGTCTAGTTTTTATCGTCTTTTATGTGAAAATTATTGACTTTTAATTAAAAAAAAAATTTGACGAATTGATATTTTATTATCAATTAAACAAATATAACCGTGACATTTTAACTTTCAAAAATATTTATAGATATTGAAAAATATCAGAATTCACTATTTTTTTTCAGTGTATACCTACCAACAAATTCAAAATACTTTATTTATAATAAAATTCATTAGAAAAAAGCTTTATTACTGTAAATCAGTGGTTTTAGTCAAGTACAACTTTATTAAGCGAAAAAAATTCTCATGAGCGGTTTTTGAAGGTAAATACCCCTATGTGTGTCGGTACGATTTCGAACAAATTTGTTTTCGGAAGTTTTTTTCAATAGTTTTAAGCATTTTGCCCGGTTTAAACTCATTTTTCTTGTTTATATTGCTATTTATTCTGCTCAAACGTTATTTACTACCAGCATAAACTACTGGCTTTGTAAAAATGTATATCTTAGTAATGAATGTGTTTGTGTTGCCGTTGTGTTGTAATACATTTTTTTTTTTTACATTTGAAGCCGATTTGTGAGAAAATTGCTTCTACCGCCTAAACGATTTAATCTTATCCTTCTCTCACATACAATGTTTTTCTGTAAATGATCTAAATAATCTTTGTTTTATGAAATCATTTTATTTATGAAATTAAAAAAAAAAGTTTTGAAAATAAATTTATTATTAGTTTAAAAAATAAAACGGCAACACCGCGTTTTTAACGCATAGATTTTAAAGATTTTTTAATACCGATGTTTAAGAACATCGAATTATTTTTTTATCAACACTCTTGACTATTAAAACATTTTTGTTTTAAAATTTTGACACTTTCTGAAAATTAAACATGAAATATTAAATTTATTTTTTTGTTCATTTTAAATTTTTTTTATTTTGCACAGATATAATAAATGCTTGTACTAAGCAGTCCCAATCTTTGACCTTCCTTTGATATTCGTATCACCATTCTCTGCTTTACTTATTTAGTTCTTTTTAATTTGTTTTTACCTTCAAAAAACACTAAAAAGTGCCGATACGATAATCATCCGCAAATGTCTTCGTACTCGGTGAAAATGGACCCCAGCGCGTGCGGTATCTGGGGGGGAAAGAGGCGTGGGAATTTAAAAAAAAAAAAAAAAAAAAAAAAAAGAACAGAAATTATCAAAATTGGATCTGTAGGTAATTTGCTTTAGTAACTCCACTAAGCCCTGATTTTTCAATCGTCAGTTAGACTATAAGAGGAATTAATGTCAACATAAAAAAAACTTTTATTCCTAGGAATAAGCTCTATCTGAGGTTTATCTGACTATTGAAAAATTGGCCCTAAAACATAATAAAACGATAACAATGCAAAAAAATCCAAATTTCTTGAGTTTTTTCAACAAAAACTTGCTAAATTGTTAAATAAATTGCATTAAGTTGTTTATTTGTCTTTATGCTGTTAGTAAATAAAGTTTTAGCAGAAAAAATATTAATATAAACAAGAAAAATGACTTTGAACCGGGCAAAATTCTTAAAATTATTGAAAAAACTTCCGAAAAAAATTTTGATTGAAGTCGTACCGATTAAACTAATGATGTCAATCGGTTTCTCAGGTCCATAATAGGGGGGAACAGTCAACAGCGCACTTGTCTCAAAATTTTTTTTAAAAAAACCGCTTTTTATATACTTTTTTACATTTATTTTAAAATTATTAGTAAAGTTAAACAAAAACTAAATTTTTATGGATGTTTACATAAAAAGCTCAAACATTACATTCTTTAAGCAAGTACGTGCGACCCACTAGTGCATTTTCTTAATTTCAAAATTAGAATAGAGTGAACATGTTTTGGCACAAGTTTCCACTACAATTGACTATCGAAAAAAAAAACACTATGACCTCAAGCTCAACAAAAAAACTTGTCAAATTGCTGCTTAAATGTCCAATTTCCAAAGGCAAGTCTTAGAGGTTTAAAAAAAATATTAAATTTGTAATTTGATGTTTTTTGTCCATACATTTTAAAGGCATTCTCCTTGCTCAAAATTATTTTTTTTTAATTATTTTGGAAATGACTAAGTACCTATTTATACATTTTTCAGATTTTGTTTTGTTTCTATCAGGTTTATGGATTTTTGTTTAGACCAAAACTAATTATATTTAACTTTTTATTTATAATTTATCTTTTCTTTAAATTTTAATGTTTCATTAAAAAAAATCTTTAAAGGCTTAGTTTTCATCCTACTTACTGTTTCAACGAATATAAATCTATCTTAAATACCATGTGCAATAAATTATAATAGATACTATATCAATATTTTCATTATTATAAGCAATGAGTCATCCACTTCCGATCAAGTGCTATAATATGCAATATTACATTCCACTTAAGAAAAAGCCATTTAGTAACTTTTCTATATAACAAAAAAAAAAACAAAAAAATTCAAAAAAAAAAATCTAAAACACTTGTTATACTTTAAATACCTAATTAATTTCTTTGTTAAACATTTATAATGTTCGTACTTATTTGTATATTATGTGTTTAATGTTGTATTTCGTAAGATAGAATATAAACTTAAAACATTTTATTGAATAAAAGTGAAAAACATTCCATTTTAAAAAAAGAAAAAAAAAAAAATTAAACAAAAAATGTGTTATTTTATTTGTTGTTAAAATGTGGTATCTTCTATGTGTCTACTATTATTTGTTTTTCTTCAAATTTAAAAGAGATTTTAACTTTAATACAGATTGGTTACTTAAAATTAAAAAAAAAAAAAAAAGTTTTTACTTAAAATTAATTTAAACTAATTAATTTTTACTAATATATTTTCTTTTTTTGTTTTTTATTTATTTAAGGTAACGATGGCTATTGGACAATATTAGAAACAGTACCCTACACTCTAAGTGGCAATAATTCAAATGAAAATCCCTCCACATCTGTAAATCATCATGTTCAAGCCGATGATAATGATTTACTTGCAGCTGTTGTTGTCGAAATACCATCGCATTCGATGGGAGTGGCTGGTAGCACCATAAAATACACAATTCCTAAAGCTGAAACACCAATTCTCAATCCGAAGCCAATAATTACCACAACAATACCAGCAACAACAAGTGGTGGAGCTAGAATTCAATTGGTTAAGAAGCTTACCCACAGACCAACACCATCAAAAGTATCGACAAATACCTTGCCAAAGAAGCAAGATCAACAACAAGACTTTATCAATCATCAAGTTGATGTTATTGAACAATGTTTAGCATCGGCACAAGTTTTACAAGTTAATCCGACCAATAGTATTGAACTTGGAGACTATGAAATACAAGAACAACCAACACACGTACAAGAACAACAACAACAACAAATTATTGATCAACGAAATGCTCCTGAACCTCAATACAAATTCAAGCCACAGCTCAAGCAAGAGCTCGAAGCTCTTGCCGAAGAGAGAAAACGCAAAAAAGATGAACTAGCAACTAAAGCTCAAAATCGGCAACAAGAGCTTCTCTATCAGGCTGATTTGGCAGCGCGACGTGGTCGAGTTATAGCAACGAATTGTCTTGGTGAAGACATTGTCGATCTTGAAGATGAAGATCTTCAAGCTGATGAAGATAAGTTTTTAACAATCCGTCGTGCAATACGTGAACCCGCTGGCATGCATGTTTGTCCAACTTGTGGTAAATCATACAAAATCAAAGGTTCTCTTAAAAGACATCGCAGCTATGAGTGCGGTGTAACACCGAATTTATCTTGTCGATATTGTCCGCATAAAAGCAAATACAAATCGGATTTGCGGAAGCATATTGTTCAAAAACATGCTAATATTGATCCAGATATTATATGAGAACTGTATTCGGATAGTTCTAGATACTAGTACAACATAGCAATAAACAAATGCAAAATGAATTGTATTAATTTAATATTTTATTTGGGTCATACCCGCATATAGTATTGTAAAAAAAAAAAAAGGGAAATCTCATATTGAATGATATTGTAAAACCAAAATACTCTTTGGATTTTAAATCACTTTGATTTATTTTGGAAAAACGAAAAAAAAAATGCTAAACAAAAAAAAAAAATACAAAAAAAAATGTATTTATGTATGTATAAAACCCCAAGACAATATTGAAAGTTTCGTTAAGTTTTTGAATTATAAACTTTTTAATTTCTATTTTATTTGCCACTGTAAAACAACATGTTACTTATTTCGTTTTCTACTAAATTTAAGATTATTTTGCATTTCTTATGTTTGGAATCCTTACGTGTTGACAGGGTTACCAAGTACTTTCTTCTATTTCTCCAACCATATAATTTAGTTTACATGCGCAATACCTACTCATTCTTTTCAGAAGTTGAATGACTTACATATTTGAAAACTTAGAAATCCATCTTACGAATAGTGAATTTTCTTTGCAATTTAAAAACTTTTGCCATGGGTAAAAAATGTCCTGATCCTTCAAATATTGAAAACAATATTGCATTCGTTAAACTTGCTTTTTTTCGAAACGCAGATAAATACTTTTTTTAGATTAGTTTTACAAGAAGATTTCAGTAGAAGTTTTTTTTTTAACATTTGAGTAAAAGACCCTTAATGGAATAAAAACTGGAAGAAGTACGAGGAATTGACGAAATAAGAGAACTTTAATAAAATAGGACTTTTTGAAAGAAGCCACGGATAGTTAAAATCAATTTTTTTTATCGAAAACTTCAAACTATGTTAGATAGTATGGATTTGAACTCAATTTCGTTACTTATTGAAGGAGACAAAAATGTTTTAAAAAACACTTCTCTAACTTAATTGATTCCAGTTTTCAAATTAAGTTAATTTTTGGGAAAACTTAAGAATTCTTATGAATGAATAATTATATATTATATATAAAAGTACCTCCTATTTCCTTTGAGATTTTCATATACAAATATCTTAGATCTCTAGTTTAGTTGTGTGAAAGTATTAAAACTTACAGAAGAGAAAGTGAAGGACGAAAAAGACTTTAATTCGATTAGGAAATGATGGAGAAAACTTAAGGTTACCCGAAAACGATTTTTTTTCTACTGCATATTTAATTTCGAATGTGAAGTACAATTACTTTTTAGCCAAGTTTTGTCTGTTCCCAAATTTGGTCAGATCTTCAACTTCTCCTAGCTCATTTGGCAAAATTGCATTAAAAAAATATTACTGCACACAAAAATATTTTGCAGTCAAAAAAATGTTATTAAAAAAAATTGTGTTAAGTGTTTTTCGTCGATTTTTTTACAATTCTGACAACTTTGGCCTTACATTCGATTTAGTTGAAATAGCTTAGCCAAAAATGTAAAAATTTAAGAAATTCGACTAAAACTATGAAAAAATATTTAATGTACCTACTCATTTTGGATTGAGTATTTTTATTAGCAATAACATTTTTTTTTAATGCAGATTTGCATTGGTTTGCATTGAATTTTTATAATGCAATTGTTTTTTTGTTTGCAAACAAATAAATTTTTTTTTTAATTTGAAATGGAAAGCAAAAAGCCTAGTTTCATTTTAGATTATTTTCAAGAAGGTGTTTCATGTAGTAAATTCATTTGGTTCGAAAATTCGATAAGAGAAACAAATAATTGAGCAAAATATTGAAATTTGGCTTGGCCACCTTCTCTGGTAATTTTCCAAATAAAAAAAAAAATTAAAAAATTGTTTTGACATCAAAAGGCCCATATTAACAACTCAACGATAAATAAACCTTCAAACAATCGAATTTTTCATCAATAGGCTTTGAATTCGAATTTTAAATTCTATTGCTTAGTTGAATGGTTTCGTCAAATAATGTATCTAAAACATTTATTCCTTTTTAAAAGACATCATTTTCTGCAACCTTTCGTTTTTAAATAAATTATATTACAATGAAAAATTAAAAACACTTGCAGAAAATGGTCTTTGAAACAAAGACATTATTCAAAAATATCTGACTCATAAAGTCACCCACTATGAATCGTTCTACCTATTTTTATCAAAATAAATTGCATTTGTATTTAATTTCGTAAATTTCGTAAGAGATTTCAAATGTTAAATAATAAAACAAGTTTGATCTAATCAAATCAAATGTGAAATTCAATAAAAAAAAATAAAATTGTGAGTTTTTGTATTTTCAACAATAAAACAAAAAAAAAACAGAAAACAAATAATGAAGTATGTATTTTGATTTTTTTTTTTTAATAAATATGAAAATGAATATCCATTATAAATATTAAAATTATTTATTTCTATAACCCTGTCCACTGAAATGACCTAAAAATGTTCAAACTGATTTAAAAAAAAATGTAAAAGAATAAATTAAAATAAAACAAAACGTTAAATAAAAAAATCTGAAGCAAATAAGTAATATTCACTAAAAAAAAAAATCCATTTAAATTCTGTGAGTTTTTTTTTTTATTACTTTTATTTTTGGTGTGTTTTTGTCTATGTTTTATTTATCTTTTTTTATTTTCAAAAACTAACATTATTTTCAATTAAATTTTATGTCATTACTTTCTTTGTGCATCGTGTGTTGAAAATTAATTTTGCATTTGCAATTTTTGTTTGTTTACAAAAAAAAAAAGCATTTTATAGTTTGTTAAGTTTTAGTTTCTTTTAATTTTAACCATTTTGCAATAATCAACAAAATACAATAAAAAAAAATCCATATATTGTGACAGACAAAAATCATTTCTTACAGATTATTGGGGCGAATATGTTTATTTGGCACAATATACCGATGACGATGGTAATAATTCCTCTCCGCACAAAAAGAATAGAACTAAAAAACTAAGTGCGTATTCAAGTTCAAGTGTTCCTTGTGACAAATGTGGTCGAAATTATTCAACACGAAGTATAATGTTACGTCATTTAAATAATGAATGTGGTGTCGAGAAGAAAGTACAATGTCCATTGTGTCCGAAAAAATTTCGACGAAAATGGAATCTTACGCAGCATATACAAAAATTACACCCAAAATAATGATTTGAACTCATTTTTTTTTTTATTTCTTTAATTATTTTTTTTTATTTTGAATTAATTTAATTCAACGATTTCCTAGCCGAAAAAAAATATATAATGATAAAAAAAAACAATTAAAAAAAGTTGTAAACTGTGCCAATATTGAATAAGATTTTTTCTTTTTATATAAAAATAACAAATGCTTCAGAGTCTATTAATTGATTGTTAAATTAATTTAAAAAATAAAAAAACAAATACAAAATGGACTAAAAATGTTTAAAAACGAAAAAAAAAAAAAAATTAAACTATGTCAAAAAATAAGGTATGAAAAATAATATTTATTTACCATACCATTATTAGATATTAATTCAAACCAATACTACCAACTAACTGATTCTAAAGCACTTTAATGTAAAATTTAATATAAAAAAAAAGACCATAATTATAGTTAACATTAAGTAGCAAACCAACAAGTGTTTGATTTTAAAATAAAAACCAAAAATATACAAATGTTAATTAAATGTGTTTCTTATTTCTAAAGGACTCATCTAGTTTTCTAAGATTTCAGGATTTTCAGGATTATTTTAGATTTTTTTTTTTGTTTCATATATAAAAGGTAAATCAAAATATAATTTAATTATGTTTTTCTTTTTAACTAACATATTTTTCTTTTTAGGTTCAATAAGGAGGAGAACTATTTGGACATAATATTTGAGTATCAAAAAATCACCATCATCTATCTAGTACCTACTATGATTGAATATATGATTTCTACACAGACGTTTTATCCATCAGTCATCACACATAATTCAAAAGCATTTTGAATTGATCGTTCTTTATGTTACAGGTGTTGTATAATATTTTTAATGAAAACAACTTTCCCCTTTTGTATAAGAATATAAAAAAAAATTGTGCTAACCATTTTTGTAGAACTATAAATACTTTCATTAAAGCAAATTGAAAATTAAGAGCAAATAAGAATTAACGCAAATTTTATGTAAAATTTAGGTTCTTATTAGAAGGGCAAAAACGAAAAATTTTAAACAAATCCAGCTTATTTGAAACTCTCACGAGGTTTGAATATTTTTATAAGATTATACTTAACAACGAGTATGTACCACAAAATAATTGACTATGTATTTATTTTGGTATCAGTAATATTTGATTCAGCTCTGCCAAATGAACAAAAAAGTCAAGGTTTTTTGTGTATACTTTACAATCGCTACATGTTATCAAAAAATTGTTCCTACAAATTAAAAAATTTTTTTTTTTTAATCGATAGTTTTAAATATAAAAGCGATCCAAAAACTATATAAAAAACCTAGTCGCAACTCCAGATAAGATCTTGTTTTTTTGGTTTTGACATTTTTTTGAGGATATCTCAGAAACCTGACGTGATAAGGCGAAATTGACTCCGAATCTGGATTCAGAGATCCAAAAACTATCGCTCTTTGTTGTGACTATCGTTTACTTCAGTATCGTTGATTTGCCGCTCGTTTCGTATTACGTAATAGACCTCCTGTATTTTTGAAGTATGGCGATTCTTAAAGTCGCAATAACTTAAGCTCCAAAAAATTGACATGAAACTTTTTGTAAAGAATAATTTTATCTAAAAAATTGAAATATTCTTTTAACCCTTTCGAACCCAAGCTATGAAAATCAATATTTAAAAATGTTTTTTTCAGTATTATCGTGTCAAAAACATCACAACTAAGAAATATGAATAGCAAAAACATACATATTTTCCAAAATAATAAATAGCAAAACTAATGTGTTATTTTCATGTTACATGTGAGTTACATACACTGTCTATGACCACCAAAAAATGTCGGATAACTGAGAAAATAACTTTTTATGGAACAATAATATTATACTACTTCTTCTAAGCCAAAAAACAAAACTTTCTAGATTAACATTTTTTATGTCTTTTTTTCAAAATTATGACCATATAAATATATGTTTCGATAAAAAAAATTAAAAGTATGATATTTGACTAACTTTTTGTAATAATCCAGTAACTAGGCATTATTATCTTTCAATTAAGTCATCCAAAGCTAAAAACTTATTTAATGGAATATTTTTTACGAATTTTTAAAAATATGTTACATGAGAGTAACGCTGGGTCCGAAAGGGTTAACTGTGCCATTTTATAGAAAAGAGCGCAGTTTTTTCGACTAAGAAGAATGCAATATTAGTGCATATTTTTAATAAATAAAGATTACTGCAAAAACGCTATAAAAACAATAATTTTTTCAATGTTGTCAAGCGACTGAAAAAAGTATTTTGTTTGCCTTCAAAAACTTCTGACTTGTACAGATTTTAAATTTGAGATTTTTTTTTGACAAATTCAAAAAAAAAATTTTTTCGCTTATTTTTAACTTTGAAATCGATTATTTCAAAAAATTATTGGTTATATTGTATTGATTTAAAAATTAGAATCAAATGTTCAATTTTGCCTTTCGAAAATGGTATCATTTATTACTGTAAGTGTTGCCGTTGTTTTTTAGTAATTTTTTGTTACTTTGATCATTTTTTTTTTAGAAAAATGCCCCTCCCACCTAAACGGGGGGATATAGACCCCCCTTCCAAAGAAAAAAAATGTTTGTATTGAGCTCCTCTACAAAAACCCTTTATCAAATCCTGGCGCCCAAGTTATCCTACTACGTGCCGAAACAACATTTTTGTTCTATACCTAAAAGTTCGAATTTCTGTATCCGGGTTAAAATCGAAAATTTTTTTTTCTAAGCCAATTTTAAACTGATTTTCATAAAAAATACCTCGTTTGATTTGGATATAAATATTATTTTAGAATATATTTTTAAAACAGCATGCTGTTGTGAAAATATATACTTTAATTTGATGTCGAAGTTGAATAAATGACGAAAAAAATGGAATTTTTGAACTTTGACAGCTTATAAATTCTAGGTGGTTTAACCGAATTACATGCTTTATACATTGTTGAAAAGGTATATTTATCTTCTATTAGAAACTGTAAAAAAATCAAAAATGGGTAAAAATTTGACGAAGCTAGATTTTTTTTCAATGGGTGAAGGTCAAAAAAACCGTTTTTTGCCCCTAACTCCAGATTTTGGGGGTGTTAGGGACTTTTTAAATGCCGTTTCGTAATCAGTGCGACTAGCTCTACAAAACGTGATAGGTCTCCGCCCGCGTATATTATGAGTGTTACACCGAGTGATTAATTTTGGAAATATTTTGCTGGAAAAAATTTATTTAAAAATACACATTTCCAAAACATTAACAAAGCAAAGAAGTAGGTCGACAAACGGACACCCATTATACTAAGTAGAACATGTTTGAGTGATAATAATTACAAAATTGTAATTTTTATTTATTTTTATCTTATTATTCATTCAAAAATTTAGATGATTGGATTTCAAGTGAAAATATTGTATCAATATTATATTAGGAAAAAAATTGTTTTAAAAAATTTTTGTCAGTGACTAAATGTTTATACCAACAAATTCAGAAAGGTTTTTTCATTGAAAATTAAATAACCTCTTTGTATCTGTTTGAAAACAAAGTAGGTATATAATGTTGTTAAAGTAAAATGAACTCTTTTTAAATTAAAGCTAATTTTCATAACCAAATTAAAGGATAAAACAATATAATGTTCATTTGAAAATTTGTAAAAAAAAAATCTTGGAAGCAGTATTACATTGTCATTATTTTAAGTTAAATATGGGTCAACAGATAGGCTTCAAAAGTCAAGAGATTTTATGCAGTAAATTTTAACGGTTGAGCAGTAACTGTCATTTAATTTTTTTTATTGCCAGAATAAGAAGCTATAAACTTCAAAACTCTTTTTAAAAAAACATAAACAAATACACTTAATGATTGTATTAGTGTTTTTTTTTCCAATTTTTTTGAGTAGTGTGATTCTTATGCTGACTTTTCACGAATCGATTTTTGCCATGCGGCGAAGCTTTTTGGCGGAAGTCAACTCCTTTGAACGTAAGCCGCAGGTGACTAAGGTCCATTTTCTTCACTCGGAGTTGAACAAAACTTGAGAATTTTTATATTAAAAATTCTCAAGTTATGTTCAACTCCGAGTGAAGAAAATGGACCTAAAGCGACAATCCCAATAGAAGAAACTTAGTCGACTCTAGCTGTGCGCCATATCGTGCGGCTAAAATCGACTCGTGAAAAGTCGGTATTAACATTTGTCTTCTAGAGCTGCCTTATGTCAAGCTTATTCTAGGAATGTAATTTTAAATTATTTCGAGCAATCAATAGCATATATCGCACTTTATGACAACTTCTTAGCTCCAAAACTAACAAATCCCTATTTATTTAATTTTATGTCATATTTTAAAAATGACTTTGCTGCATTGAAAACGCATCAATTCATGGAAACAAATCATTCTTGATTCATCTATTGTATTTCTTAGTTCCTAATTGTCAAACTTGATAGTGTATGTATGTATATCAGCAAACTTTCTTATAATAACAAACAATTTAATTTCTTAAAAAAACTATTGTATCTACTAAAATTGATAAGCTTAATTGTGAAATTTATAAGAATAGAAAAAAAGTGACTACATTATTAAATTTCCTTATTTTTTGTGTTTTTTAAGTAATTAATATTAATAGAGAAGAAATAAAAAACATAAATACAAAATACAACTCTGTCTTGGAAATTGTTTTATTCAAAATTATTATTATTGTAGAATATAATTTTTCATCAAAAATGAAAAATGTTTAGTTACCAACAAATGTTTTCACTTAAATATTTTTTTTAAATTTATTTCTGCATGCTTTTATACTTTTTGGTTTATATTTTTATTTTTTTTAAGTTTAAGATATAACATTTTTCACATCTTATTTTTTTTTTTTTTTTTTTTTGGTTTTTCATTTATGTAAATAAAAGTGTATAAATACACATGCACTTATAAGTTAATATTAAATCAAAAATAAAAACGAAAAAAAAAAATCCATAATATATCAAATATTATTTCCTTTTCTTCCTTGTTGCTTCCTTCTTGTTCCTGCTGTGGGGATATCCATATTAGACGCAGATGAATTTCTATCAACATTTTGGACCGAATCTAGTGTTGAATTAATTCCATGCGAACGTAAATGTGGAAAATACTATCCAACTTATGCAACAATGATGCGTCATCTACGCTTAGATTGTGGCACAGAAAAACCATTTCAATGTTCTGTTTGTAAAAAAACATTTAAACGAAAATATCATCTTAAACGTCATTATACGATACATTGCATTAATTATGATGATCTTTTGGAAGAGGAACGTAAAAGTGCATCATCTGTAAAAAATAATTGCCTAAAAAATGTAAATACATTTAAATACGAAGAAAAACCATATAAATACGAAGAACAACAATATAAATATGAACAACAACAATATAAATACGAAGAACCATATTATGTTGATTAAACAAAAATCCAAAGAATTTTTTCAGAGTTTTTATTCAAACAGTTTATAAGAAACAACAAAAAAAATGCCATAGATTTTAATATTAATACAAAAAAAAAAAAACTAACAAACATTTGTATACTGGAAATAAATATATAAGCAATGACCCAATCGTGAAATTCGAAAGAATTGTAATTACTCTTATTTTTTAATCTGTGACATAGTATTTAAATGCGAGCTTCAATTTAAGCGCAATTGGCAACAATATACATATTGAGTTATCAGTACAAAAGCTTTTGTGTCAAAATAAGATATTTACGGAAACATTCAACCAAAAAAATCGGATAATCGAAAATAAAATAAAAAAAAAATAAAATAAAATAAAATAAAATAAAATAAAATAAAAAAAAAAATAAAATAAACTAAAATAAAAAAAAATAAAATAAAATGAGAATAATTGGTAATGTCAACAAGGCAAATGTTCTCCAGATACTGACTCAGAAGTTGGACTTTTTTTTATAAAATAAAAAAAAAATAGATCTTGAACATCGAAAGTTTTTCTCTAAGTGATAGAAGTTTCAATTCGTTCATATTCCACGATTGGGTCAATCAAAGTACTATTTTTTTGTTTGAAAAATATCAATAGTGTGCCAAACAAATAAACAAAATAAATTATTAAAAACAAAAAAAAAAAAAAACATAAAAAGTACCTTAAAGAGGCGAACACTTATTGAGTTATTTTTCATTTTTTTTGTTTGCATTGTTAATATTCACCTATAATATTTATTAAAAATTCAAATTACTTAATTAAGTTTATTTATATATAAAAAAAATACAAAATACTAATTTTTAAAATCTTAATATTTATAAAAATGTATTAAAACAAAATTATATAAAAAAAAGAACAAAAATGAAATTAAAAAAAGTTTAAAAAAGTCAGCAAAACACAACACAAATGTCTTTTGAATATTTGTAAATATAGATTTTTGTTTAAAGGTTGAAACACATTTATTTATTTTTTTAACTAAGTTAATATATATTTTTTTTTAATATTTATAATTTTTTGATTTTTATTTTGTATGTATTTTATGACATACTTTTTTTTTGTTCTTTTTTATTTTTCTTTCAGATGTGAAACATCGCATTAGTGAATCTGCATCCGAAGATGATGACGTTATAATTGTCCCGGAAAATAGAAATCGATCGTATACTCTCCTGGAAACTGAAAATATGATGAATTTTCTTAAACAGGAACCAGGAAATGACATCAAAACAGAACCCCAACATGGTATTTCCGATACGAATAATAGTGCATTGGTGGCTTTAAGGCAATTGGCTGATATTTCGTCTATAGATTCATTTGCAAGGGTACTACCAACACTTCCAAAAGGTTTAGTTTCAGCAGATACAAACACAGAACGAAGACGAAGTGGTGGTTATGGAGTTGGAAGTAGTGGTATTGGCAGCTTCAAGCCAATAACTTTGGGAACAATTGCAACAAGTACTACAACTAATACGGAAAGAATTTTACCCAACAAGCGTAAGACATATTTAGAATCGAATCGTTGTCCTTTGTGCTCACGAAATTATAGATCGCAAGCATTTTTAAATGAACATATGCGTAAAGAACATTCGGTTTTAATTTAGAAGAAAAGAGAAGACTTAATTTTTTTGTTTGTTTGCGTGACTTGAGGAGTTTTTAAATTTTTTTTAATGAATGTATGATTATTTTTTAATGTTAACTCATTACATAATTGCTTATATTTGTAAGACTATAAAATAATAATATTAATTAAAAGTCACGATCATTTTACAATTTTAACATCTAAAAATTAAAAAAAAAAAGTAGATAATTACAATAGCCATTGTGAATTAACAAATTTATACTCGAAAGACAAAGAACCATGGTGAATCTGCAAAGTGATTCTAGTTTAAACTAGAACTGTTATTATAGTGAACTACTACAACATTACAACAATCCTTAAGTTAGAACTTACGTACTTATTTTTTTTTTAACAAAAACAGAACAATCTCTTTAGTTTGATGCTTGATAGTGAACATCAGGTAAAGATGTTTAGGTTCAGCTCTACTTTTCTTCCAATATAAATCTTTATTAAGATAATCGTTTAAAAGTTAAAGTCCATCAAATAAAAAAAAACATACTTTCTAGCTTAAAGCGTTAAAGGAACACAGATTAATTCACAATAGAAAAAAGCATGGTTTTTATCACTAATCTTTTTGCATATAGAGTCAATTATCAAAGACAATTTATTTTATTGTGAATTTCTGTTGTGAATGAACCATCCATTTGGTCATTCTCGTTTGTATATTTCTATTTCAAAATAACCACGTTCATTATTCACAGTAACAGTTATCTTGTTCCATGTAAGCTAAACGCTTGATTGTGAATGATTTGAATAACTCTTAATTAAAGAAATAAATCTTAAAAACTAGAATCACATTGCATTACACACTAGGATAAGATTAAAAAGATTTAGTTATTTTTTCGAGTAAAAAGAAATTGACTGAAAATTGTAGAGATTTCAAAACTTAAACAATATTGTAGGTACTGCATTTTATGAAATTGAGTTAGAATATCAAAATGTATGATTATCTTTGTATTATGATGATAAAAAAATATGATTATTTAATGAATGATTTCCTTTACTTAATATGAATTACATATAATTAAAAAAAAAACTGCATAACTAAAATAGTGAATTAATTCATGCCATTTATATTGAAATTCTTAATCGGCTACATTTCGAATTTATCGAAAAATTACAACTTTAGCTTTCACTAAATAGTTTTGACATAAAAAAAAACAATATTAATATTGCCACTTACGTCTTCCGAATTTAAAAACTAAACGATTTAACTTTGCCTAAAATACAAGCCAGATTTATATGTACCTTCTGTGGAATAAACCAAGTGAAGAATTTTAAATGCAACTACATAATAATATATTTATTTTACCATAACGAACATGGTACCCTAAAATCTATAAGCGAATAATTACCGTGTCATATATTATTCAAGGTCAAATCTAGAAAATATGGTTTTCAAATTGTAAAAGTATCAAAAAGAATTAGAGACAAAACATAAATTGTCGAAAATCAGGTTTTACGTACCAGGGGCGTATACAGGTTTGCTTCTTGGGGGGGGTCATGCCAATTTTTTTTTTGTTTTTCAAAAGTTTTGATAGCAGGCATAAA
This sequence comes from Episyrphus balteatus, assembly GCF_945859705.1. NCBI lineage: Eukaryota > Metazoa > Arthropoda > Insecta > Diptera > Syrphidae > Episyrphus > Episyrphus balteatus. Next base: position 135,678,597 of record NC_079134.1, read on the forward strand.
CCTGAAAATGGGCTTTTTGAATTATTAAACATTAAAATTTGTGCGTCTTGCATTTCGAATCGAAAAGTTCCGAATGTAGTTCTAAAAGTAACCAAACAAAAACGTTATGAGATTCGTTTAAGTTTAGCGTTAAGCCTTAAAGCCTAGAACGCTGCTGATGTGAAACGAAATTTTTCGTCGGTCTCCACGAGGACAACGAAATGCTTGCGAAAACTGGACCGAAAAATACTCAAAAATTGCAAAACATAAATGAAAAAAAAGCAAACACGCATCGCAGAAAGACATGCAATGACAAAATGAACAACAAAAACAAACAAAAAACTCAAAATGTCATTTTTCCACACACAATGAATGTCCCCGGCAATTGTTTGTGTGCGAAAAAGAAGTTTAGACTTTCAATTTCGTTGTGCCGAACAGCGTACTACAGAACGAAAAGTTGAACGAAATTTTCGGGTTACCATTTCGTTGTTTCATTTTTGTATGGGATTTTTCGTTTCTTATCAGCAGCGTACTAGGCTTTAATTTTGACCAATTGGGGCTATCCTCTCCTAAAAATAAAATGTACTGTACGAGTACTTCGATTGAATAATTTGCCTTAAAACAACTGTTCATTGTTTTCCGCTAGCCCCTGAAAGTTAAAATAAAAATCGTTTTTACTTAATAACAGTTTTTAACTTTTGAATTAAAAGTCTTCCTAACCTCAGGCAAACGCATCGCAAAGTTTTGTAAAAAAAAATTGCATTTGAAAATATATTTTTTTTTTAATTTTGTTTTAAAATTGTATGGGAATTTAAAATACCTCTATTAAAATAGTAAAGACAAAAAGAATAATTTTGGCGATATTTTGGGATTCGTCCGTTTTCAGGTATTAATCAGCGGTTTACAATATAAAAAACATTCAGTTGTATTTATTAGATTAAGCCCTGCTTTTTCAATTGTCAGATAGACTATCAGAAGAATAAATGTCACTATAAAAAAAAACTTTTATTCCTAGGAATAAGCTCTAACTTAGGTTTATCTAACTATTCAAAAAATTAGCCCTAAGTGATATTTAATAATAATATTTACATTGCTTCCATAATTGGCTGGCCATTGATGATTAACAAATCCATAGTTGTTTCAAAAAATGCAACAGATCTAGCAAATTTAGTATGTACAAAATACTGTTATATTCTGTAAGCAAACAAAATTCACCAAATTTTATCAGACATATGTATTGAACTGGAACATTGCAAAAAACTAAAAAGATTTGAGAAATGATATCCTTCTTTAACATTTTGCCGATGACGAATTTTATCAACAGAATTGACCTCCACACAGCAAGGCCACAGAAAGCTTCCCTATTTAAAACATATTTTATTCACTTCATCATATAAAAAAATAGAAGATATGGCTGCTTCTTTTATTTGCTGGTAAGCAGTGTCTTGCCCTTAAGATATTATTTTTGTGTACCTACCAGATTCAATTTCTTTTAAAAAGCTTTGAATATAATACTTATCCGGATTTTGTTTCCATACAAAACTCTACTAGACCAGGGTCGATAATTTTTGAAACCAAAAAAAATCATAGTAGAATGAAACCCATTGGAAAAGTAGGTGAATATGATGAAAATTAAAGGAAAAATAAATTACGGGCGAGCCGAGTTCGGGAAGTGGGTGGGTTGAGTTTTTAGTGGTAAAAAATGGTATATCTCGATTTCCGGCAAAACTACAAGTCCTATAGAAAAAAGTTGTATAGCAAAGTTGTAGGTAATAAAAAGATCTACAACTTTTGTATCAACAATTTTTTCACATAACCTCAAAATTTATGTGAAAAATTAAAAAAAACGAGTTTTTGGTTTTTTATTTTTATCTTTTTCAAAAACAAAAATTTTTCTACGAAATTTGGTGAAAACTTACCTTATTATGTCCCAGATACACTGTAATTTATTTGATTTCAAATATTAATTTGTTCACCTTATTTTGACCTAATACCAAAAAAACACCCTAATTTTCAATCGAAAATTCACGTGTCAAAATATTAGCTTTTTTTTGTTAAAATCTCTACTTTTCAATAGTGTAAACAAAAATGTACATTAGTATACCATAGTACATGTTCTCGGTAAAAGCAAAAAGCTTGAATTCGAAAATTTTTTTATCATTATTTAAAATTTTAGACTATTTATTAAGATTTACACTTAAATTACTCAAAAACCGTAACATTAATCAATGTTACATGAAATCTTACGTTTTTTGAGTAATTAAGGTGTAAATTTGAATAAAAAGGCCAAAATTGTAAACAATGATAAAAAAAATTTTCCAATTCAAGCTTTTTTCATTTTTTGCATTTTACGAGAACATGTTCTATAGTATACTAATGTAAATTTTTTTCTTACACCATCAGAAAATAGACATTTTAACAAACGAAATACCCACCGATTTTTTGAAAGAAGCTAATATTTTGACACGTGAGTTTTCGATTGAAAATTAGGGTGTTTTTTTGGTATTAGGTCAAAATAAGGTGAACAAATTAATATTTGAAATCAAATAAATTACAGTGTATCTGGGACATAATAAGGTAAGTTTTCACCAAATTTCGTAGAAAAATTTTTGTTTTTGAAAAAGAAAAAAATAAAAAACCATAAACTCGGTTTTTTTAATTTTTCACATAAATTTTGAGGTTATGTGAAAAAATTGTTGGTACAAAAGTTGTAGATCTTTTTATTACCTACAACTTTGCCATACAACTTTTTTCTATAGGACTTGTAGTTTTGCTGGAAATCGAGATATACCATTTTTTACCACTAAAAACTCAACCCACCCACTTCCCGAACTCGGCTCGCCCGTAATTTATTTTTCCTTTAATTTTCATCATATTCACCTACTTTTCCAATGGGTTTCATTCTACTATGATTTTTTTGTACTTTTTAATGTTTTTGAAAGCATCGGCACTGGTCTATACAGCACAGCTCAACTAATATTATCGAACGATTCAAAATAATCCTAATCCAGCATAGCGTTCGCTAAAAATATGACCACATCCCCAAAATAATATGGTAAAATAGTTTGTTTGAATACCAAAAATTTTTTTTACTTTTAATTTTCGTTCATGTTCTAAAACTTCAACATTTTGAAAATAATCTTACTCAAGAGATTTCAGTATCACATAACAAACTCTTTTTTAAGTTCTGAGTTCTTGGGGGGGGTCATGACGCCGTGACCCCCCCCTTGTATACGCCGTTGTTACGTACAACTAATAAACCGTCAATGTTATTAAAAATATTTTGATGCAAAATTTTTACATCATCTAATTTCCAAAAATGAAATACCTATGTATTTTTGAGTCTTATTAAAAACCTAAGAACTCAAAATAAAAAAGCTCATTTTTCTTAACCACGAGATAATTTTCTACTTTGCAGAAAAATAGAAAATTCCGCAAAAGGTTTTAAATGAACACCCCAGCAGAAAATAATTGCGTAAACAAGGGAAACAAGCAGCTGTTTGTTAAACGCCAAATTGAACTTATAAAATTTGTTTAATTAAAAAAATTAAATCAAGCTAATTTTGCAAATACTATGCAACAATAAATAAAAATGTAATTTGCTCAAATAAAATAATATTTTCTTTTCAATATTAACATATTTTATTTGTGGTTATCTGAATAGACATAAGAAAAATTCTATGATTTGTGGAATATTTTTCCCATACAAAGGAGAATGGGCATTTTGGACGTTGAGCGGCCATCAATAAAATTGGTATCAAATGAAAGAATTATAGCCCAGGAAAAACTTTTAATATGGACGTTTCGCTGTATTGCGTTAAGAATGCAAGATAATGCAGTATTAGTATTGTTAATGCATTGTTCAATGTATGAAGGAAAAACTGATTTATATTTTTATATGGAATATAAAATATGATGCTCTGTCATTTTCCCTGAGCATGAAGACATTAATCTTGAAAATCCGACCAATAGAACTCATAATATAAGATTTTTAAGACAACCATTTCAGGTTCGAAAGTTTTCAAACAATTCAAAGTAACAAAAAATTGGACAACAAAACTCTAAAAATAGGCTTGAATTTGTTGTTTTAAAATGCTTATAGTTTGGGTTCTAGTGGTTGGATATTCAAGATAAAGGTCTTCAAACTCAGGGAAAATGACAGAAAATAATATTTTGCACTTAAAATACACAATTGAGTTTTAACATTGAGACATATATAAAGTGTTAAATGCAAAAATGCATTTTATCCGTTATTGAAATACGTCACAGGGATAAAACTTCTGCACAGTATATGTAAACCTTAATTACATCAAAAAATAACAAATTCATTCCTGGCCGCGTAACGTCCACGTTTCATACAAACTTGCCCATTCTCCTTTTGACAGCTCATTTCTACCGATAGAAAATTCTACGGTTTCTATGGGTTTTCCGCGTTTACGTGAATACCCCTAATACTTTTAAAATAAAAAAAAAACTATTTTTTGAAACATTTTCTAGATTTCTGATTTTTTATAAAGTAATAGACGAGTTGAACTAAAAATTGTGTACAACTAGTAATCCTAATTCAATTTTTTTTAATTTGAAATTTGTTTTATACATTTATTTTTACGCTCTTTAAAATTAATGAGACAAAAATATAAAAATGTTTGTTTCATAAAAGCTTTGAAAAAAAAACTTTATAAATATTCTTAGCAACTTTTAACATAAGAGCAAGTATTAATGCGACCTAGTCGTGCATTTTAATGTTATATGAGCTATCAGGTAACTTATATGAGCTATCAGGTAAACGATGTTCGCTTACGCTTTTGGGTAAATTTCATTTTATAATGTAGATATTATTTGAAATTCTTTAAAAAAAAACATCAGTATGTTTTTTCTGGATTGGGTTTGATACCCCGATTTTCATAGTCCTGTTTTTTTAATTCCTGCCATTAAAATCCCGTTTTTTTTAATACTGTTTTTTAAAATCCTGATTTTTTAAAATCCCGGTTTTTAAATTCCGTTTTCTACCATCCCGTTTTTATAACCCCGCTTTTGGAATCAACACAAGGTGTTTTATTTTAAAAATCGCCGCGATTATGTTAAGCTTTTATTTTCGTTATTCATTCAAAATGACAAACTGATATTAATCAATAATTGAGTTTAATTATCCTTAAACTAAAAATGAGTGAACAAATTTTTTCTTTAATTACACTTTTTTGATATATAATTAAGTTTTATATTTCTTTTTTTTTTTATATGTATCTTAAAAACCTCGTTCGTTGGCAATAAGAATTCATAGACAAAATGGCGATTAGCTTGCATAATAAAATTTCTTAGTATATTTACTTTTCATCTCAAGCAAAAAATAATTCATTCGTATTTTATTATGCAGTAAATACAACAAAATACACATAAGCATACACAATTTATAATAAGAAAAAACTTTTGAAAAAAAATTGTTAAACAATAAAAAAAACATACATTTATCTATAAGATTTATATTTAGCTTTTAGCATTTACAGGAACAATAAAAAATACATATATAAATAAAATAAAATAAAAAACATTTTAAAAATTTTTGTACAACAAAAATTCAATAATTGTGCTTTTACAATGAGAACAAAACATAAATTCCAATTGTGAATTTTTAAAAATTCGATCAAAAATTAAAATGTGATCTCTGTTATACACGCAAATATTGAAATTAAAAAAAATAAATATAAAATAAATATACTTATAAATTGTTAAATATTATCTAAAACAAAAATTTAAACATCAGAACTGCACTATTATAAATTGCTTTAACACATTTATCACTTAAGTTTTGCCATTTAAATAATTCAAAATTATTTTCTAATACATTTTTAGATTATACGTTTAAAATGAAGATCTTGAGAGACATTTTTTTTTTTCAAAAAATCTTTAAACTTCTATAACAAATCACAATAAATATAAAAACAAAATAAAAACTATAAAAAAATGTGTTTTTCTTTTTCTATTTCACTACAATTTATCTTTCTTACTTTCTTATAGCAATCTTTCTTCTTTTTTTGTAAATAAATAGAATCTAATAATTTCTGGTATTATTTAAAGTTTCTTTTAGTTTTCTTAATTTTTTTTTTTCTAATAAAACTTACAAAAATTATTTTTATTTTTAAATTTTAAGTAATTTAATTTTTATTTTATTTATACAAATATTTGTTTTTTTCTTTTTTCAATATTTTGCAGATTATGAAATGAAGAAACTTCAACTTCGTTATCCCTGCATTACATGTGGAAAAAGTTATTTACGTAAGGCACATCTTAAACGGCACATACGCAACGAATGCATTGATGTACCACCAAAATTTTGTTGCGAAATCTGTCCATCGAAATATCGACGTAACGAAGATCTCAAGCGACACATGTCAAAAGTTCATCATATATTTTTGAGAAAACGTGATGATGCTGATAATGAAATCTATCCGTCATTATATTACATTCCATATAGTTAATTTAACAAATAAAATTATTAATTTTTTTATTTTTATTGTAATTCTTAAGGATAGATCAAACGAAAAAAAAATATTGTTTAGGTTTTTCACTTTTTCGCTAACATTCCAAAATCAAAAAAACAAAATCGAAAAAAAATCATTAATTTTACTAGGTGTTAATTTTTTCTATATCAAACACATCACATTAATTATGTTTTATTAATTAACTCACGTACAAATATTAAATTCAAATATTAATTTTTTTCGTTAAGTATCTTTTTTTTTCAAATTTTATTCTAACAACTATACACCATTATTGCCTTCTTAACTAAGTTCAAACACACAAAATATATATTTTTAGATACAAAATGTAAAATGGTTGAAAGATATTTAAAAAGAAAATTTTGTTTTTATGGATGAAGTATATAATACAAATTATATTTATTTACAACTTAAAAAAAACTGCATTTGTTTCTATTTAACGGAATTGAAGAAACATAATTCGTCGATGTAGGTATTTAGATTTTGAAGGAAGGAATGAAATGTGTACATAAAATATACTGAAAGAAAAGGTTAGTCTTAACTTATTATCTAATTTACCCTTATTGAGCACTTATTTTTTTCAGATTACTGCAGTAGAAATATCAAATTAATACAAGAGGATAAAGCATAATCTAAATTTTGGTCTTCGTTAATTCTGTTGCGGTGAGTGTTTTTTCTATTTTATTATTTTATTTTGTTGAAAGTATGTTTTTAAATTAGTTCAGTAAACTTTCATAGTTAACGATTGAATAACCCCAATTTTCTTCGATCACAATAATTGTCAGTAAAAGAGACAAGTTTATAGAAAGTTACTGCAATATTTGCCCAGTTACATATTTCCAAAATATTGCTTTTCATTGATTTCAATTTATCAAAAATTTAAAAATTTCGAATATTTTGAATATGTTAGCCCGTGGTATTCAAGACTTTAAAAGGCTTATTTGGTTATTTACTTCAAGAAATCCCTCTTCAAAGAGTAAAAATTGAAGAGATTTGATGAAATCTACATTATGATGATCCTAATTCTTCTACACCCAATTTTTTAAATGTGGCATTTTTTGCAATAGGGTGTTGCATTGTTGTTCAAAAATATTTTTTATCCTGATTTTCGGAAAAACAAAGACACCCAATTTTTTAAGCTCAAATGAACTGTCACAATGCATTTTACTTTACTTAAAAAATATTGGTTGGATTTGAATCTTCTTAATCCTTGAATGAATCCCTTATTTTTCAATTAATCAAATGTAGAAAAGAAAATGTTCTTTGGTGTCTTTTGTTAAAAAAATCCTTAATTAACAGAAAGTGTTTGGATAAATTCTTTATTTTAATTTTTTCAAAAATTATTCAATTTTAATCAACTTAAGCTTTTTTTTTACCAAAATTAACTCTGAAGTAAATATCTGAAATATTAAACAACAGTGAATCGAAACTATTCATAAAACTAATTGACATTATTTAGAAGTCTAATCATTTTGTGAACAAATTATCAAAAACATAATAAAACGTTCCTACGTGATTACGAACAATAGCACACTTCTAAAGTAAAGAAAAACATACACCCTTGAAACAATAGGTACAGCTACCATTTGGATAAAAAATGCAAAATGTTTTGCCATTGAATTCCAAATAAATGGTAACAGGTTAAAGTGGAAAAAAAATTCCTAGAAGAAACTTAAACTGTGATAAAAATGAACCCAAAAAAACTGTGTAAAAAAATAGTTTTTACTATGGGAAAAAATTCTCTGTAATGTTTTATTGAAATCTGTGTCCCCAGGTACACAATAACAATAGTAGTTTTTCAAAAAAATTTCCAACAAAATTGAAGTTAAATGTATATCGTTGAGTTTTTGTTGCTGACCCAAAATTGTCACATCAATATAAATTAAGTTTTGATATTTTGTACTTTTTTTACATTACATGCTTTTGTGTTTCGACATAGTTCAGGCTTTACATTTTGAATTAGAAGAAATTAAGTTTGAAAAAATTGTCTTCCGTAATATTTAAAAAATGTTTTTCAAAAAATTCTCACCTGCCAACTTACGAATAAGTTAAGTAAACACAATTATTATTAGTTAATCTAGTAAAATTTTTATAATTTGCAATGTAAAACTTCCATTACTATGTTCAATTTTGTAATACCTATCTAATACACAAAAAGTATCAATTTGCACTGCCTGTTTACAATGCAAACAAATCCCATATCTGGATATTGGAAATTAACAATAATTTTGAAAAAACCGACAACTGCAGGATAACGAAAAACACAACCGATCAATCTGGTGGTAATAAGTATTCTCTTTTATTCAAATTAAATCTACTCTACTCTATAACTATATCTTATCTCTATTTTACAAATACATTTACATCTACTTAAATTATCTTATCACTAGTTTTCTTAGGATTCTAAACTAAAAATAAGTGTACAAATAGATAACGACGCAAGATACGATACATCCCTTTATTACAGCCATATTGCTCACAGATGTGTGTCATAAAACACAATCTCTGAGTAATTACGGTTATGTTTGCAAGGGATCAAAGTGACCTAGCGTCGCTATTTATTTGTTCTTCCAAATTATCTAAAGATAATTGAACATACTCCCGCCATTGGCATCATTGAAAATGTGGCAATTTAATGGTGTTAGGGTTATGCTGATCTTCAGAAACGTCGTCGTTGGAAATTGGTAGAATTATTGTGGTAGGATTCGCTTTTATGACGATGCTGTATGCCGCAAGTGGTGCTTCTGCAGGATATATCAACTGGATACAACGATTTGAGATTGTTCACCAGTATCTTCAAGAGTTGTTTCATCCTATTTTAATTTTACTTCAAGGAGGCACCGTGATGTCTTCATATGCCGTTTTTGCGAGAGTCCTTGACTTCATATGCTAAAAACGGTGTCACCATTTTCTTCTTTCAGAACTCAATCCGATTGCTAGGATATGCAAGTGCTAACATCTGGTTGCCAATGGTACATCGATCGGGATTTGAATAGTCGATAAATAAGACCCTTGTCAATATTTATATCCAACATTCTTCATCGTCGTTTATTTACCATTTAAACTCGTCATTATATCGATCAAGGGTGATTAAGTCTTTTAAGCAAGTGTGGTATTACTGGAAAATTGGGAGCAAACCAAGGTCATCATCTCTTGAACATTCGTCTTTACTGGATTCGAATTTTATCAGTATGTAAATCCTAGATGATTCTATCAAATACTCCACTGCACTCACTGGTGATATCACATCAGCATACAATTTCACTGAATCAACCATTTAACTCTTGTAGTTATACCAATTCCATAGTCCATAGTAGTTGTTTTTTGGTCCGTCCAATGCTTCCTTCGGTTCGACGGTAAATTTAGGTGTAATTCTAAGATAATGTTATTATATTTCTTCTTACTATAAAACTTAATAAATAATGCCAGTTTACAATTTTTACAATATTTAAATTCAAGCAATTTTTAGGTAAAGTCTATAAATTCTTCAATTATTCAAGATATTACAATGAATTAGACCGATTTTTTTTTACATTTTGAACCTGTTTGGAACATGAACTTAGGAAACCAAAATACTTATAAATTTTTATAAAAACACGAAATACCTACATGAATTTATTGTTCTTAACATGTACTATATCAATGAAATCATAAACAAGATATTTTTCTTAAACATTATAATATGTTATACAAATTTAAATGTTTTGTTTGACATATTTTAATTTCTTTTTCAAATAACTATACAACTTTTTATAATTAATTGGATATTATATTGTTCAGTTAATTTATTTATTTTATTATTATTTATTTATTTATAAATGCGAGATATATTTTTCAGTTATAGATATACTAATTGTTTTGTAACCTTCCTAGGAAAAGGACGAGCAATGTACTTGAATTTGTCGAAGTCCCATTGCTTGTCCTTGCGTCTAGTGTGGGATAGAGGCCAATTTAGCCAAAGATATTCTTTGATTCCCTGCCACTTTCCCAGGGCATAGGTATAAATAATTTTTTGAAATGAATTAGTTTCATTTAAATAAAACGACAAAGTGTCATTAATTTTATTAAAATTAAAGATTCCTTTTAAATCTTTTGGAATCAGACTTAACCATCTTGATTTGTGATGGTTCATATTTAAATAATTGCCTTGAGGATGCAAGGTAACTATGAACTTTCCTGTTTCAAGTTCAATGCTTCTACACTGCGCTTGGGATCCTGAAAAGTGGAAATGTATATTAATACATGATTTAAAATAAACAATGAACATTCTCTGGAAGCCTGAAATTAAAATAAGTATTTTGAAAGTTAGAAAAACACCTTTAATAAAATTATTAAAATTATTTTGAGGACATACTCGTATTCCTACTTTATTGTTCGATTTATTAGTACAATATTTTCCACGTATAGTAAGCCATTTTATAATTTTAAGATAAAGGAAAGATTTCTTATTTAAAATCACAACAAGCAAATAACGATTATCGTACAACAATAATTTCCATTCCATAATGATTTCCTTGGACATACCAAAATATTGTTTAGAAATCTTGACAGAATACGTAGGAAGATCTTCATTTATTTTCGAATAAAAAAGGTTAGTGTAAGAAAGACTTTTTAAGCAGTATTTCAAAACACCAACTCTTGTAAAATTGGAGATTTCAATGTTTATTTTATGTTTTAAATTTATTTTAAATAAAAATTGAAGGTTTTGATCAATATTATCAAAAAAATACTCTTTAAAAACATCATATTTTGTTTTCAGCATTTTACTGTGTTTATTTTTAAATAATCCCTTGCGTACATTTACTTTTGAAATTGGAACACTTACGATTTTCTTCACTTTTTGTTCCTCGGAATCCTTGAATTCCTTGATCGTACAATTACTCAGGGAATTAATAAATGTTCCTATTAATTTTAGAGTTTGATTTTCCAATGGAACATTAACTATAAAATCTTGTTCATCAGAACTTAAGCAACTAGAACCTATTTCTACTGCTGATGGGTAAGCAATCCCATCAAGTTCGTTTTCATTATATATCAGATTTAATTCTGAAATTTGTAGATCTTGAGTCTCACTTGGATTACCAAAGATCATACTTTGTTTTGTTTTAGAACAAATCAATAGGGAATCTACCCTTTCGACCTTTTCAATTTCTTCCTTATCGGAATCTTCATAGTTCGAAATCGGTAGAACTTTAATTTCGATTGGATCACTAAGGATCCTGTTTACTTCATTACTGAAAATTGGCGTTTCATTCACCAAAGGACCATCAAGGGTCACATCATGTTCCTCCGCTTTGGAAGATACAAGTTTTGTATTAGTTTGAAGATTCACGTCATGTTGTTCTTCGTAAGAACATGCTTCGCTCGAAAATAAGTGCTCTGCTTCAAATGACGAATCACTAAGGATAATCTCAGTTTCCGTACTAGGAACCTTTTTTTCTGCATGAAGCAAAGTATTGTGATTGCCATTGCAAATATCACAAGAACCTTCGCCACAACTTTTGCTTAAATGTTTGCCTTTCAAACATTTAAAACAAAGTTTATTTGCGATTAACTTCTTCAACTTTTTCTTGTAGCTCAATTTAATAAATTTGGCACATTGATGAGTGAAATGAATGGAATCACATCCCATATCGCAATTATCGATTGAAGGTAAAGATGCCTTTAAAATAGGCTTTTTTTCTTGATGGGCTTTTAAAACTTGAGATAAGCTATCTTCCAAAGGAACCTTTTTCCTTTGAACTTCTGCAATATTTGAGAGCTTGGTTTGGCGGGTTTCGAAAACAAAACGCTTTTCTTCTGTAGCTTTTTCAGGATTTCTCAAGTCAAAATCATTTTCTACTGACTCTTGAGAAGAACACTCTACAAGGGGTTTCCACAACATACATTCTTCTCGAACATTCGAGAGTTGCGTTTTGGAACCAAACGTAAAGTTTGTATTTTCACAATCTTCATTTGAAGCTGTGTCTGAAGTTTCTATAGAAGGGCAATTTAATGCAAAATTCCCGCTTCTTTTACCAAAGGTACAGTTTCTCAGTAATGGCCCTTGAGGTGCAATTTCCTCTAAAGGAACTAGTTTCCTTTTTTCTTCTCGCATATATGAGAGATATGTATCTGAAATACTTAGGATGTTTCTAAAAGAAGAATAATCCCCAACTGAATTAGTAAGAATTCTTTCGGATTTTTTAATTAAAAATTTGAGGTGTTCTGTTGTCTCACCCTCCGATCCAGTTTCTGACACATATTCATCAGATAACTGTTCGGCGCAATCTCTTGCCCTAAGAAGAGAACTTAAGCCTTCAGTGCCTGTTAGGAAGTCCTCCAAAACTTCCTCAAAGTTTTTAATGGCTCGTTTGAACCTACTAATCACTTTGCTCGACACCTTACTTATTTTTGAAGCCTCATTTAATTTACTCCAAAGGTTCTTACCCGATTGTATATTGTTTCTTACCTTTGCAGCGCAGTTCGTCCTAAGGTATTGCATGTTACCACTGGCTCGTAAGTCTGAGTCGGTTTCCTCAAACAGCCAATCCCAGTGGTCCAGTTGTAGTTTCCATTCAGTTAATTGCTTCCTTCTCTCCTCAAGGCTGGCCTCAAGCATTTCCCTTTTTAAGCTTAAAATATGTTGCCCGATAATATATTGGATTTTTACAAGAGACATATTTTTAATTTATACGCGGAACACTTGGAGAAGAAAGAAACAAAACACAAACTTATAAGGACTTGTTCCTTATTAAACTTCGACTACACGCACTTTAGAACATTTTTTTTTTATTAATATTGTGTGCTCGATACAACACTAGGGGTCACCATGAAAAAACCGACAACTGCAGGATAACGAAAAACACAACCGATCAATCTGGTGGTAATAAGTATTCTCTTTTATTCAAATTAAATCTACTCTACTCTATAACTATATCTTATCTCTATTTTACAAATACATTTACATCTACTTAAATTATCTTATCACTAGTTTTCTTAGGATTCTAAACTAAAAATAAGTGTACAAATAGATAACGACGCAAGATACGATACATCCCTTTATTACAGCCATATTGCTCACAGATGTGTGTCATAAAACACAATCTCTGAGTAATTACGGTTATGTTTGCAAGGGATCAAAGTGACCTAGCGTCGCTATTTATTTGTTCTTCCAAATTATCTAAAGATAATTGAACAAATTTTTTGCTATATCAATACTGATGTGCTGAATTATATACTAATTATCAGCACTTGACCTACTCCTGCATCAGAAACCATTTGTAGCTTAATTCGATTCCCATTCATTGTCCCAATTAATTGGTCATAATTTAATTTGAAATTTTTGAAAACATTAAGGAAGGTACATAATACCCAAGTGCCTAGTACAATTTGTTTTTTTTTTTGCTGATAGGACCAAGTAGTTAACAATGGACTAGGTTTTCAGTTTATTGAAAAAAAAAAACATGAAGTTTACAGAAAAATAAATTAAACAGAAATAATTGCTGTTATTTCTAAATACAAAATCAATCAGTTCCTGCCTTCACATTCTTGTAGATGAAAACACAAAAAAAAAAAATTAATGTATTTTCTTTTTGTGATAAACACGTTTTTAAATAGAAATGTGAGAAGTCTAATGTCGTATGAAAGGAATGAATGAAAGGAATGAATGAAAAAGATAAACAAAAAAATATCAAGTTCAAGGGCAATTCTGTAATCGTTTCATTGTGTGCGTTATTCAGTATTAGTTTACTCTTGTTCTATAGAAATGGTTTGCATAACAAGGGTTTTTACGTAAACGAGAGTACAGCAAGAAAAAAAAAAGTTTAAAGTTACTTACATTTAATATTTTTTTTTTTTTGCTAAACAAATTAATTCATGAATTTCATATTTACCTGTTTCATTTTTAAAAAATTCCAAAAAGAGTCAAAAACTAAACCTTAAAAATAATTACATAAAATTAAGACAAATAGGTATCTTTCAAAAACTCCATACATTTCAATTAAATAATACTGAAATTAGTGTTATAAAATACAAACTACCAAAAATGTAATAAAACAAGTAGGTCAATTACTATCTCACATCTAACTGCTTTTTATGACCCATTTAAAAGAACGAACACTAAAACATTCAATTAAAATTTTGGACATTTTCATTAACCTCAAATGTGAAATCTAAGGAAGGCAAACTAGTCTCAACATAACGCATAAGATTCCTATCTGCGACAGGTTTTTAAAAAATCTTTTTTTTTTAGTGCATTTTCCATTACAAAAAAAAAAAAAAATTTATTGCATATAAAAAATATTTGCATTAAAAAAGAATATTTATTGCAACTGAAAAAAATTTTAGACTGAATATAAAATTTTTATTGCAAATAAAAATATTTTGATTTAAAAAATATTTTATTGCAAATAAAAAGTTTTCTGCATTGAAAAAAAAATTCGATGTAAAATCTGTGCGTTAAATATTTTTTTTTAAATATTCGTTGAATTTGTTATAACTTTAGCTATGAGTTAAAAAAAATTTTTTTCGCCTATTTTTAATTTTGAAATCGATTATTTCAAAAACTATTGGTTATAACACATTGATTTCAAAATAAGAATCAAATGTACAATTTTGCCTTTCGGAAATGGTATAATTTATTACTGTATGTGTTGCCGTTGTTTTTTAATAACTTTTTTTTTATTTTGATAATTTTTTTTTTAGAAAACTGCCCCTCCCACCTAAACGGGGGGAGGAAAACCCCCCTTCCAAAGAAAAAAATGTTTGTAATGAACTCCTCTACAAAAACCCGTTATCAAATCCTGGCGCCCAGGTTATCCTACTACGTGCCAAAACAACATTTTTGTTCTATACCTAAAAGTTCGAACTTCTGTATCTGGGTTGAAATCGTAAAATTTTTTTTTCTAAGCCAATTTTAAATTGATTTTGAAAAAAAAATACCTCGTTTGATTTGGAAATAAATTTTATTTTAGAATATATTTTTAAAACAGCATGTTGTTGTAAAAATATATACTTTAATTTGATGTCGAAGTTGGGTAAATGACGAAAAAAATTGAATTTTTGAACTTTGACAGCTTATAAATTCTAGGTGGTTTAATCGAGTTACATGTTTTATACATTGTTGAAAAGGTATATATATCTCCTATCAGAAACTGTAAGAAAATTTTTGTTTTTTGCCCCTAACTTCAGATTTTGGGGGTGTTAGGGACTTTTTAAATACCGTTTCGTAATCAGTGCGACTAGCTCTACAAAACGTGATAGGTCTCCGCCCGCGTATATTTTAAAACCTCATTTTTGTAACACCGTGTGATTATACCTACTTTCTGATAAAAGAAATGGTATAGATAAGCTTATTAATAAATTGCAGATTACCTCCTTTTGAGCAAATCATCAAAAAGTAGATAATATCGTATAGGTATGTATCTAATCTATTCGCAAATTTAACTGAATATCACGACTTAGTTTGTGAGTCATCAAAATTTTTTTTTTTCAATATTCTCACATAGTTCATTTATTACCAGAGCAGAGTTTAACTTTCTGCAGAATTTTTCACAAATTTTTGACTTCCGTATGACTTGGTTCGGTTAGACTGATATTTCCACAAACGAATTGTACCTAATTGCTATTGAATAAACTTAATAATTTGTTTAGTTAAGTTACCAATCTTTTATAAAATAAGCTAAAAGGGTTGTACAAATTCGTCCTACCTCTTTTTTCTTTAAATACAATTGCCTATAAGTATTTTATATATTTATCAAATCCACATCAATGCCATAAACCAATTTTGCAGGTGAGAGAAATTTGCACCTTCCAAATATATTATTTCAACTAAGATCGCATGCATGCCTTTTGTTAAAACTGTACCAAGAAAAACCAAAAACAGGACCAAATACCTAACATAACTTCTAACAAACAAAAACCATTTACAACTTTTATTTTCGTCTGTTTCTATAAATAAAAAAAATTCAAGAAGTTTACAAAAGCAAACATCACTTTCATTTTTCAAATTTATCTTGTTTTCAGTGCTTATGCCTTTCCCTTACTCATATGCACACTGCACACACACTCAAGCCTAGCTGAAGAAATACCAAAACCTACATATAAATAAATATCTTTATCCCGCTGTATCTTAAAGTAAAATAAAGTTTTCCCAGAAACCTAGATATATTTTTTTTTTTTGCCTGTGTTTTTAACTATGTCAGTGTGAAAACCCATTTATCATTCTAATCGTTCAAGCCTACACCCCTGCCTGAGACTATGGGACTTACAAGTAAACTCAAGCCTGTATATGTATTTTTATATTGTTTATTTCCTATCTATAAGCTATTTTTTCAATTTTCTCTTTCGTTCCTTATCCTTGATAATAAAACTAAACAATCAAATATCTAGAAAAACACGCACAGTATGTTTCCATTTTTTTTTTTTTTTATTTTTTTCTAAAGTGCAATTTAAGACCATAAAGCCGAAGTCCGTTTCATTTTTTTTTTCTTGTAAGCTGGGGAAAACTAAGAAATGAAAAACTACCTGAACTTCTTGTACACTTGAGATGAATCAGAAAATTTTTAAGATATGCTTTATTGTGGTGCATTAGTGTACTGTAAACATTTATGTGAGTGTGTTTGTGTGTTAGATTCCTTGCACATAAGAAAATCAACAAAAGATGTTCAAAATGTTTTGTTTCCTTCAATTTCAACTCGAGGGTTTTTCCCATTATAGGTATCAAAAGATTTTATATTTTCAGAATGTTCACATAAATAAACTTTCTTTGAAATAGAAAAAAAAATCGTTGAAGTTATTTTCGATCATGTACGTGTGTATTTCCGAATTCCAAAAAATAAAGGAAAAAGGGCTGGAATAATTGCGATTCCTTGATTGACACACTGATCTTTTTAAAAACAATCTGTTGACTATGTCGATATATTCTATACAAAAATGCAACAACTATCAATCTTTAATCAACACCCGCTTTTCCTTAAACAACAAAAAAAAAGACAATAAACGATTGATGCCATCCTACAACAGGATCATTTCGTTCCAAAATTAGTTTTATTATTTATGTATTTAAGCTGCATTGACGACCTTGCCCTTGTGCCACATTTTTTCGTTAACGAAAATGATAATGAGAAACTATATTTTGGTTATATCATGCAGTGATTTACCCTATGAACTCTAAAAAAAATATGGATACATAATATACATACAATATGGAAAGTTTTATGTAATTCAACGGAAAAAAATTTGCATTAAAAAAATGTTTTATTTAAACTGAAAAAAATATTTGCAATAAAAAAAAAACAGCTAAAATATTTGCATTAAAAAAAAGTTATTGCAACTTATAAATATTTGCATTGAAAATAAAATTTTTATTGTAAATAAAATATTAAAAAATAAATTGTATTGTAAATACAAAATTTTCTGCATTGAAAAAAAAAATCAATTCAAAATTCACAAAATGTGTGCATTAAATATTTTTTTTTAATGTTCGTCGAATTTCTTACAATTTTGACTATTTGCTATGTCAACTATAACATTGAACCAAATGTATGGTCAAGATTGTAAGAAATACTAAGATTATTAAAAAAGAATTTATTTAATGTACCTACGCATTTGCATTGTTTTTTTTTTTTCAATGCAGATAATTTTTTATTAGCAATAAAATTTTTTTTTTTAATGCAAAATATTTTTACTTGTAATACAAAATATTTTTACTTCTAATATAATACAAATTTTATTTTCAAAGCAAACTTGCAATAACATTTATTTATATGCAAAATATTTTTAGTAGCAATAGCTAAATCTTTTGTTTTAATGCAAAATATTTTTAGTTGCAATAAATATTTTTTTTTAATGCAAATATTTTTCAGTTGTAATAAATTTTTTTTTTAATACAAATTTTTATTTGGTTGCAATAAATATTTTTCTTTTAATTTTAAATGCATTTTTTTTTTCAATTAAAATTTTTTAACAGACCAGTCCTTGGCTGTAAATGGAAATTGTACTTTGCAGTACTGCTGTTAATAAACTTTTATGAACTGTAGGTTAGTTTTACTTTGTAAAAATATCAATATCTCAAGATTATTAAATTTTTCAATTTTTAATTTTTAAAATAATTTAATATTTTGAAGATATAAAACTAAAATATGAATTTAAAAAAAAAAGTTGTAATAAAATTAAGTCGAAAAAAATATTACAAATTAAATTTTTTTCTCTTAAAATGTCAGCTTTAAATATCAATAAATCTTCGGATGTGTTAGTGCATCCAATACAATTTTCGTAAGCTACTTTGTGTGTTTTTTTTTTAAGTTTGTTTAATGCTATGCAAAAAACACTTAATGTTGCTGTTTCAAAAATTTTGTAAAAAATAAAATCGCAAATTCATATAAGTCATTCAAGTTTTTTATGGAAGCTTGTTTTCTTTTTAGTTTTTTCATGAATCCTTGTTACCTCAACTTTAATCTTATTTACAAATAAATATAGCCAATTTTCTATCATAGAAGCAAAATGTTCCCCAATTTGTAATTTTGGCCTTATTTCCGATCATCAATTTTTCCAGTTAAAATAATTATAATTATAAAATTCAATAAAATAAGCCTTGAGAAACTTACAAATACAGTAAAAGGGGAATTATTAGCTAAAATATACGACTTTTTGTATACTAGGTAATTCAACTTGTTGCTACCCCTGCAATTTTATTTTTTGCCTGTATTGTTTTTACCTGCCATTTAAGTTCCAACCTACCCTATGAATAAATGTATAAAAATAATCTACAAATAATAAAAAAAAAATCTTTTATGACCCGCATAAATCTGCCTGTCCCCGTTACACACATACACTGCATGAACTAGGTACAGGATGTTGGTTTTCTATTTTTATATTCTCATTTGGGATTATGATCTTTCAATAGATGCACTTACACAAACTAACAAATCAACAATACATTTAAAAAAAAAATGTAATTGCCTCTGTATATGTGTAGAAAGGGATTTCATGCACTTTATACCATAAATATAGCATGGATGCAAGCAGATGTTGTCTAGGATTAAAGGAAAACAAATGCATAGGCATTTCACAATTTTAAAAAGTATAATTCTCAAGTTAATACAACAACAAAGAAAATAGAACCTTTCGAAGCTAGTTTTTTTTTTTTTTGGGTAAATTTTCGTGGGTTATCGATGAGAACTTAGTATTGTTTGTGTGGGCTTCGGTGATATGGTGCAGTGATTCAATGTAGCGCGGATAGTTTTCATTAAAGTTTTAGAAAAGCTTAAACTTAATTTTAAACTTATTGTTTATTTCAAATATATTTGTGGTGTCTTAAGAAAAATTTAAAATTATATTTATATTTTATGGAATTGTGAAACAAGTTGTGAAGTTTAAAGCTAAATAAAGTTTATGCTTGTGTATTTTTTTAAATTTAAACAAAGTAAAATTTTAATTAGATTAACCTTTCAACTTGTTAAAATTTTTCTTTCATAAACTTTGAACAATTTTCTTTGCAAAATAGCAGTGGAAGTGCAAAATACCCAACTTTTTTTTTTATTTCAAATCAATTGATTAAAGTTTTTAAAAGCTGCAGAAATAATAAATTTTTTGTTAATATTCCCTTAGTGAAATTACAAAAAAAAAAATAAGTGTAACAAAAAGTATTAAAGTCATTTACGAAATTAAAATTATTCAAAAAGTTTTATTTTAATTTATAATAATTTATTATAAAATTTAATTTGAACTTTTAAATGATTAATAGGAGGGTTTAAAATTTTTAATTGTATTCTTTGTTTGTTTTTTTTCTAGAAACTCAGCTTGGTAACCATATTTTGAAGAAAAAATTGTGCAATATTTTGTGAGCAAATAAATTTTGAAAACAACGATTAATCGTGATACGCAAATTTTGCGTCTTTTTTCGCTAATAGTTGCAGAAATAATATTTTCTTTTATTTTCTGGATATTTTCTACAAAATGATAAATAAGTCAAGTTTTCCAACAGCTTTGGAAGTGCGCATTTACAGGAAACATTTCAGATATATTTTGACTTCCCTCAATTTTTCCACAATTGTAGTTCAAATCATAACCTCGCAGTTTTTGGTAATCCAACCAATAAACTCAAAGGATAAACTAACTAACTCTATTTGCTTTATAGAAATATATTTCTAAAAAAAAGTACGATACTAGCTTTTCCGAATTAGCATCTATACTAATCCTAAGTTTTTTCAAATCTAATAGATTTAAAAGATTATCTTACGAATGAACAACATTAAATTGCACACATTTTCATGAAACTATTGCAAACATGTGCAACATATTTTAGGAAACAGCTACACTGCCTTAAATGTAAATTAATTATTCAAGTGTAGTTTCCAATAGGACCATCAAAAAATAAAAACATCTCCGCGCTGCCTTCATTATCCGTCAAAAGGGTTTTTTTTTCCCAAAAATTTTGAAGTTCAATTCTGATTTTCTCTCGGTTGCCAAAGTTTAACTTTTCATTAAACCTCTTTTATCGGAAAAGAGTTTGTTGAAGCCTAAAACGTTTGACAAAATATTTGTATTTTTTTTTTAAGATATTTTTGGAAGCTTTGTGAATCCCAGAAAATGCATTTACTTTTGCTTGTTCTTCCTCAAAATCTTTGGGTTTTGGTACCTCTATGCTAACGACTCCTGATAGTATAAACTTATCCGAAGTACCTTGATTAGTTTTCGGATTCCGTGATGGCAATTGCTAAGACTTTTACTTCTACTAGCTCTTTTACTAAAAATAACCTGCAGTATTTTAACTTTTTATGTTTTAAGTTTAGCCCCGCCTTAGATTGTAAAGAATATGTGTTTTTGGGATAAGTCAAAGCAACCAATCAAACTACTGTTTGTTTTTAGAAATCAAGGATATAATATACATATATAGGTTTTTAAAAGTAGATTTAAAGCTACTTTGGAAAATGAGCTGTTAAGCTAGGATAACACCGGTCAACGAATAAAGTAACCCATTTCGTTGACCGTATACTCCTAGCTTTAGAATATATAAAATTTATTATTTATTTTTACTTTTTATTTGTTTTTGTTTATTTTCCTACAAAATTCATTTCATTCATTACTTTTTATTTTTCACTAATATTTTTTTGTTTTGTTTTATTTTCAGATCATTTTTATTTTGAAGCTTAGAAACCATCCACATAGCTAGTTTTTTTTTTATTTTAATTTGTTTTTCATACTTTTGTTGGCATTATTTAACCTATTTTATTTTTAGGTCCCGCTCCTAATCATCATCATCATTGCTTATTTGACCGACCAGTCATCGCTTTTTTTGTTAGCAACAAAATGCTGAAAACAAACAGATCTTTTATGCATATCAGCCAAACTTTTGGGTTTTCAATAAAAATGTTTCAGGTAACCCACCAAAAGAAACAAACAAAAACAAAATTCATATTGGTAAAAGGGCTTCTCACATTTGCTAACAAAATAAAAAAATAAAAACACAAAAAAAAATAACAAAAAAAAAACAACAACAAAACTGGAAAATGCTCCAAAAAACAAACGCTCGCTCGCATCATCATAAAAACGCCCAATCACCATCATCAGCGCGAAGTTTAAAATACCTACACTTAATCGCTTCATCATCTGCAATTCATATTGGTTATGTTTCAATACAAATGTCTATAAATTAGGTGTGTTCGATTTTGCATTGCAAAGTACTTAAAAATACTTTTGACTCCATTCAGCAACCAAAAGAAGGTGTTGAATGTATTCACAAGTATACTTTGCAAGACCTAATTGAATATATCTTTTGTAAATACAAATTGATTTTTAGTCTTCTAATTGGTCACCTTTAACTGTCAAAAGTGACAGTTGACCAATGAGAAATTGGAAATCATCTAGTTTAAAAAAAAATATTGAAATTTGTATTGAATGCAGCCATTCTCACAGAACAAAACAGAAAAATCAAGTAAAACAAATAAAACAATTTTACTAAAATTTGAGTTTAATTTTATTTTATTTATTTATTTTGTTCATATTTTTATTAATTTATACACATTAAATAAATATTTTAAATATTTCATTTATTTTTTTATTTAATTCATGTATGTCCATAGTTTTAATTTTATTTGCATGTTTTCGAGTATTTTTTAAAAATTTTTTTCTTCATTTTTACATATTTTTTTTTTTTTTTAATTCGTAACATTAAATGCTCATTTCATTCACAAACATCACAAAATTATTATTTTCATTGTTTAATTTTTTGATTAAATTTTAATTTTGTTATTTTTCTTTTAATTTTTTTTAAACAATAAAGATCTTAGCAAAAAAGTCATCAATCAAATAAAAGATCAAAAAAACTCCATAATGGAACATCATCGAAATGTGAATAATCGTCACTCAATAAATGGCATGGAAGCAATGTCAGCTGCTAACCAAATCAATGGAAATAAAAAACGTTTTTCCGTGTCCGATGTCTCTGACATGTTATATGAATTCTATCGAGCAAACTCAGCTGCCAAAGCACCAAAGACTGAAAATACTGATAAATCATTTCGTCAGAAATCACCATCCTCAGCTGATGCAGCTGCTGGTGGAAAATCTGGCAGCATGCAATCGGGAATGCCCAATGAGCCTCAAACATCAAATACATCAACGGCTTCAAAAAACTCGAATGGTGATGAAATGACAAACACCAACAATAAAATCGGAACTACCAAGAGTTCCATTTCCGTCAGGAAGAACACTTCGTCATTTCATCCAAGAGTCAAATACTCAAGTGTGGTAAATAAGTCAAGTGCAGCAGCTGCAGCTGCGGCCGCAGCTGCTCTAGCCAATATGGAGAATACTCCTGCAGCTATACCGACATCGGTGGTTGTGCCACCGCCAGATATCAAGCCTATTCTTCCAATTCCAGCTTCGGTAATCAAAGCGCCAATAGTTGGTGGTGCTACTGCTGCTCCAGCTGCTGCAGCAATAGCTGCTGCTCTACTCCGCGATGGTTATCATAATTTTCAGCAGCAATTGAGGAATCAAGATATCTTCAAACAGCAATCGAATTTGGTGCCTTTGGCTCATAATAACCAATCTGGTGGAAGTGTCCAGCCGATTAGTGGACAAAGCAAATCACTAACCTTTGATAGCTTTGATCGCAAAGAGAATCGGTTCTCGGAAAACGATAACGACAGTAATTCGGAATTCGATGAAGATGACGACGATGATGATGACGATGATGGTCGTTATTCTGGCTTCGATGATATCCATCTGATCGAAGGATCGAAATCTTCCTTTAACAATCATCCCAATGCAACAATGCCATGTCTGTCCACCGACTACATGTCTGATGAATCTCAAAAACTAATGATGGCCGCTCAGGCGCAAGCCCTAAGACATTTAGAATACTCATTGAGCGACTATGGTGGCACGAATCCGAATGAGGAGGCAAATTATCAGTGTCGCCATTGTGGCAAGAAATACCGCTGGAAGTCAACTCTGCGTCGTCATGAAAATGTCGAATGTGGTGGCAAGGAACCAGCTCACCAGTGTCCCTATTGTGCCTACAAGTCCAAACAACGTGGTAATTTAGGTGTTCATGTGCGTAAGCATCATTCGAATTTGCCACAATTGGCAAGTAAAAGACGTTCAAAATACTCCCAGCAGCGTGAGGTAAAAATTGAGAAAACTGAAAAAGCTTTTTAAAAAAAGCTTTTATGAGCGTAACTGTGAAGCTTACATAAAGCTTCGTTTGTAACAAAAAGCTTGTATTGAGATAACACAGCTATTAAAAAAAAAGAGATTTATTTTATAATTTAGATCTTAAGAACTGCTACAATTGAAATAGCAAAGATTACAAAAACTTAAGGACTTTTATTTTATATACCTATGTATGTAATGTATTCGTAAGATTTTATATATATTTTTTGTTTTGTTTAATTAATTTACCGACTGAAGGATTTTCTTGGAATTTATATACACACTTTTATATTATTTTATTATTTTTATAACCTACCCATGAAAAAAAAAATCCAAATGTGCTGAATATTGTGTATTGTTCAAACCAAATCTTCTAAATGCTCGCCATAATTTTTGTATTAATTAATTTTTTTTTTGTATTAAATTTAAATTTAAGTAAATGTAAATCATGTTTCGTGGTAAATTAAAAAAAAAAAAAAACAATTGAATAAATAAATTTGATTTAAGCAACTAATTGGTGATAAAATCAAAACAAAAAAAAAATGTTTAGAAAATTATTCCAAAATATTATTTATTCCTTAAAAACAAAAAAGTATTCCCTTATACCTTAACTTAAAAAAAAAAATCCATTTTACCCTGATCTCTCTTTATTATAATGCTTCAGCTGACTGATTTTTTAAAAGAACACTTACAATTTATTATACTCTTGTCCAAACTTTTATTTTTAAATCTAAAACTTAATTTTAGTTTTATTTTTTTATTTGATTCTTAAAAAAAAAAAATATCTATTAATGTCTTAAGACTGAGTTATAATGTTAGATATTATAATTTTTAAGTCATAATTTCTCAAGATGAATTTATATATCAAGAACTGAAAGGTTGGGATTTTTCTACACAAAAAATAATGTCTTTTTATGTATTAAGACAATATTTTCATAAAAATATCTCGTAAGAATAGGGTTAATTGTAACATAGTCATTATTATGAGCCATACTTTTATATAATTATCAGATTTTTATCATGAACCTCATATCAGCATCACAAAATTCATAGTATTTGGAATTCAAGATTCTGCTATGGATTTTGTGATAATAGTTAAGTTGACGGTTATTAATATATATTTTATTGATCCTTGTCAAAAAATGTAAATCATTTTATCTTAGGGGTTTGGTTGAAAGAAATTAAATTTAAAGGTAAATTTATATATTGAGTTAAAGATATTATTGAGGGTATTTAAAATAAATAATGCGCCGCTTCGCACAATGTTTCTTAAGTTTGTCATGTTAAGAAAATTTTGATGGGATCTTTTTGATATTAAATTTTTTATTTTAATTTAAATTTATTTAAAACTACGAATTTTACATACATAGTACAGATTTCAAGCATTTACACTTTAACCACTGAATTGACCTTTTTCAGTTACCTAGTAGGTATTATTTTTATCTAATTCAACTTTCTTTGATAAAGAAAAAATTTACAAACAAAATTGGTAATCACAGGATATGTTTGGGCTTGTGATCAATATTTGAACTTAAAAACATAAAACATAAAACTATGTACATTTGATGTTTGAGATTATTTGTTCTTTTTTATATTATTTAGTTATTTTACAAAAATGTCTTTTTTTTGTTATAGATAAAATCAAGAAAATTTAAATATGATTTTTATCTCAAATTCTTCTAACGTTCGGTCAATTGAAAATTGAATATCAGCTCAACAGAAATTATTTTGCAAAACTCTTAATTCTCCATTATCATAAAATAATTTTTTTTTATTTCTTATTTTTACTTCTCGAATTTTCGGCTATTGATTTGATTCACAATCACTTCCTTTCTTTCGATCTGAACCTTTTCATTTACGAAAAAAGTCTTCCATTTGTTATGATTTATTTTTGAAAACATTGTTAAGAAAATGAAATTCGTTTGGTATATGGCCGTGCCGACAGTTTTTTTTTTGTTCGAAACACCCTTTGGAGAGAAACTTTACATATACCAACTTAGTTTAAAGTCAATAGAAACATCCGAAAATATTCTTCTGTTAGAATTAAAATTATTACCATTATGATGTTTTATTCTAAAAATTCTAAAATAAAATGTTGAGTCTAACGCAAAAATAAAATTAAAGTCCCAATTACTATAATAATTACGCTTTGTGACAAAAAATGGTAACATGTGACGAAACTAGATTTTTTTGCAATGGATGAAGGTCCAGAAAACGGTTTTTTGGTGTTGAATTCATATTTTGTTACGAAATTTTTACATGCCGTTTTGTAATATGTAAATATAATAAAATTTATTTGTCAAATTAAAAAACTAACAAAAAATTTACCCTTTCCTTAGATAGACTATTTAGCATCTTTTGAGTATTGTTTCCAAATACGAGTTGCTATCTATGTACCTACGTATATTTTTAATTGTTGCTGATTCTTTCATCAAAATCGTAATTAAGGAACAAACAAAAATAGAAATTTAAAATTGATTCATAATCTGTTTCCTGGAACTAAATTATAAAACTCGATTCGTATCGTTTTAAAACGTTTAGCCCTTTCAGTACATTCGTTTGCTTCAAATTTAAATCGAAATGTTAAAAATAATGGTTGATAACTGAATTAGAGAGATATGAAAATGAAGATACGATTCATTTCCAATTTCATAATAGATCTGAGTGACGCAGGAATATCGATCAAAAGCTAAGGACCCGTAGGAAAAGTCATTGATTGACTCCATGTCAATATTTTTCAATCGCTCTAGATAAAAATTTGGGTTAAAAACTGGAATAAGTTTTTGACTTATGTGTGTGGGCTTTATTTTTAAAATTTTCGTTTGTAAAACAAACAATATTTTGTTGCCAAAGAAAGTGTATTTCCGATGAAAACAACTCTTTAAGCTTTTGATTGTACAATACCAGTTTATGCATGCATTGAAATATTTATTTAAAAAAATTACGATGCTCACGTAAAATTATTCTAGCAATAAATTATCCCAAAATTTGCTTTTTTAATGTGTGCTTTAAAAAAAAAACTTCAGCTGTAGGTATTTTCGTTACCTACACTTCGAAGTCTCGTCAGAAAAAAATCTAACACTAAGTACAAAAATAAAAACTTATTTGGAATAACTTTTTCCTTCCAGTTAAAAGACGAGTTCCTTTGGGCTCCAGTATCCACTACCAGTGGCGTAGATAGGGGGGGGATCAGGGGGATATATCCCCCCCCATTGGGATCGATATAAACAGTCATGAATAAATAAGTTGAAGAAGTGCACTTTGAAAAAAAAAACGCTATGGATTTCGAGTTCTTGATTAGCTTAAAGGTTATAAATATGGTTTACCAACTTTCGTTGCCATTAAGTCGGTGTTTCAAAGAGTGAATTTAGACTTGGTCCAAGCAATGGAGCTCGCTAAAGATTTAAGGGATCAACTAAAAATTAAACGGGCAGACTCATTTTCGAAAGTTTTTTGTATATGGGAAAAATTAGCTGAAATCCTTGACATATGCGTTAAACATAAGAGAATAGTGAAGCGACAAAAGAATCGTTCGAACCCTTCGGTTCAAAGTACAGTAAAGAATATTTTCGTGTTACTGTTTTCAATCTTTTTCTCGATTTCTATGTAATGGGCCTTGGAGAAAAATGTACAAACCATGAAAACACACTAGAAGGGTTTTCGGTTCCTTCTAAGGATTCTTCGTCTGAAATAGACAAAGCAGCTAAAAAATTTAATGAAACTGTTGAGTTTTACCAAAAACTAGACCACATAAAATTGAACAAAAACAATAAGATTTCCTTATAGTTTTCATCCAAGAAGGAAATATTATTTAAACAATCGGGATTTCCTAACTGTTTTACCGACTTCCAAAAAGGAGGAGTTATTCAATTCGTCTGTACTTTTTTTTGTGTTTGTCACCTCATAACTTTGGACCGAGTGAACCAGTTTTGATAATTCTTTTTGTAGGTATTGAAAAGCTGGTGCCTGTTCAGTACTATTAGAAAAACCATAAAACCCAGTTTTGATCCATGGAAGTCGGTTTTGTTTTTTTAATAAAAAAAATACGATCATGTACGGGATCACCTATTCCAACTTACTATAGAAATATTGGTCACAATTTTTGTTCTAGTGCCAAGTTGGAAAAAATATGAAATTTTTACAAAAAAAATTTGAAAGAAAAATACTTCCTCTATGAACTCATTGAAAGCGCTCGAAAGCTGCACCGAAAAAAGTTGTTATGGTATTTATATTTTATTAAAGATATTAGCTACACTGCTGGTTTCTACGTCAACTACCGAAAGAACTTTCTCCAATTTAAAGAGAATAAAAACAATACAAAGAAGCATTATTAAAACATAAACAAAAATTTGCGAACTAGATCTATCCCCCCCCTTAGCAAAAAGCTATCTACGCCACTGTCCACTACAAAGTACTTTTTAGTACTTCTGAATGAATTCAAATACTACTTTTTTTTTAATAAAGTCCATTGGTTAAAAAATTACTATGATGGCCTAAAAGATGTTTTTGTATGAAAAGCTAATAAAAATTGTTTAAACTGTGCTAAAAATAAACTAAGACCTAGTCTTTGAACAAATTTTAAGATAACCCTTATATTAATGTAGGTATGAAATCTTCAAATATTTTAGAAGAAATTATTCAAAATGATTTAAAAAATCGGATAGTTTCTTAGGAAGTAATGAGTCTTGGATTCGTAAACAAATCAAACTGAAAGTTTTGATTGAATATGACTTGACAGTAAAAAGAAAATGTGAATCTCGTAATTTTGTGTTTCCCACCTTCATGTAGGTTATAATACTTTAAATAAAGACTTTATTCGACTACATGACATGTTCTGGCAAGTAAATTGCATTGCAATTTAACATTTACTACTTAAAGATATAAATTGTTGGTACAATCAAGTAAACTGGGGAGCAAGTCCGGTGTCAGCTTGCCAGGAATTTCAACATTTGGTCATTAACAGGCAAGAAATTTACAATTATTGTAAAATTTGCTATTACTCTTGAAAATATAGTAGGAAATCTCTATACCGGCTTGCCGCCAAATACTTGGATTATGTTTAAAAAAAAATACAAGACCAAACGATAAGGATATCTGGATGCCTGCAAAAATGTTTTTACATGCCCCAGATGTTGCCAGAACATTAAGGAACGAAGATTAATTCACTAAAAATTTTAAAGTCAAATAGGTATGAATATCATTCAAAAGCTCCGAATTGATTTAAGGCATTTTATGGTATCAATCAAACAAAAAATAAAATTTTTAAAAAATCAATAAACCACACTTTAATTTTTGAAGTCAAACGATCACCACTTTGAGTAGAAAAAATGTGGGTTTCGGAACAAAAGACAAAAATATTTTTTCACTGATAATAATAATATTGCATGTGAAAGTCATAACGAAAATTCTTATAATAATTTGGAAAATTAACAAATTTTTATTTATTTTGAACTTAACTAAATTTTGATCCAGAAAAATTTCGATGCAAAACTTGAAATAGGTTTTCTGAGTTAAAAAAAATGCTACTCTCTATTTTAATACATTTTTGTCCCAAACTTAATTCTTTTTGCTGAATTCTCAGATTTTTTTAAAACAATAAATCGAAATTCAAGCCTTTTTTTTAAAGATCCCATTAAACTTAGCTTAACCTCAAATGTTATAAGGAACTAATAGAAAAGAAAATATATTTTGTTGCATAACTTTTTTTCAAAATGAATTATATATCATTAATAAATATATATAGTTTATATTTTATATATTTTTTATCACAATTATAAAGAATTTATATTTGTTTTATGTATAATAAAACGTAAAATAAGGTATTAGTATACCTAAAATATTATTATATATGTAGGTATAGAATACGAAACATTAATTCATTTTAGCTATACCCAATGCCTTTTGATATAACCACAATAAATAAATATATAACTATAATATAAATAATTTAAATATAAACATATATAACTGTATCAAATAATAAATAAATATGTTATATATTCAGCTAACAAACATACATACATATAAATAAATATTTAAATACAAGACATACTTAAGTTAAAAAAAATAAAAATCAAAATATTAATTTTTCGTGATTTTTAAGTAAAACTTAAAAATTAAAGGAAGATTTTATTAATTTTAATTATAACCATAAATTAACGATAAGAATTTAAAGTCTTTTTTTTTTACTTCAATATTGCATTTAACCCCAGGACACTTATTTAATAAAATGTTGTATTGAATTTATTTATTTTCTTTTAAAGCATGCAAAGTTAAAAACTGATTTATTTCCATTTGAAAATAAGGAAAAATCATAAAATGAGTGTTCTAGGGTTAACTCTATCTGCCATCTCTACACACCAAGTATAATAATAATGCATTTTTATTAATTTATAATTTCTGTCATTTTTATATGCAAAAAAGCTATCAACTTATCAAAAAAAAAGGTGCTTATAGAGCACTTTTATTGCTCATTTGCCTCAAAAAATATCAAACCGTATATAAAACGTTAAACTATTATAGCATTTAACCAGAAAAAAATTAATGGTAGAAATGGTCCATTATTATTTTTTTTTAAATAAATAAACAACATTACTTATTCTATGTCAAATGGCAAACTTACAAGTCAAACTTCTCCTCTTTGTGTGTGTGTGCAACTATTATTTTTTTAAATACATATACAAACTCAAACTACTATAAAGACTGTTTTACATACTAAAGAAAAAAAATAAGAAAACATTTCTTCCTCAGTAATATATTTCACACAAACATCTTAATTTTATCCTTTTTTTTTAATTTTCTAAAACTAGTAGTAATAAATAATTAAAAAAAAAAAAATATTTTTAATAAAGTATTATGAATGGCCAAATCTACTGTACTATTTATTTATTTTTAGTCTTTTTTTTTTCATAACAAGTAATACATCCGTTGGAAGAACCAGTAAGACTTTTATTTTAAGAAAAACAAAAATTAACAAAGAGGACATATTTTCTTGACTAACAAATACACAAAATACTCGATATATGAGTATTAAAAAAAAACACACACAATTTTTTATAAAAAAAAATTATTGAAAAAAAAAATATATACCAAATCCTTTTTTATATACTACAACTATGTTTAATTATAAGTTAAGTTTTAATAATTAATTTTATTCGAAACTTGTTACTGCGCACATATTTTGGCTTATAAATATTATTTTTTTTTCTTTTGGACAAAAACTAAATTTAAATATTTCAAAAAGAAAAAGACATACAATATTTTGTACACATTTTCTATGAAAAAATGTTAATCTCTTCTAAATTTTATAAATTTTCGGCATACAAAATTATTTAAAAAAAAAAAATCAAAATTGATTGTTTCTAACAGAAATGCTAAGAGATATTATTAGTTTTAGTTATGTATTAAATACTAAGCTTTTTGTATTTAATTATATTTTTAAATAACATATTAACATATCCACAATAATCATACATATTATTTTTGTATTTTAATGTTTTTTTTTTTTATTATGAGAAAAAAAGTATAATATTGGAATATTTTATATCAAATAGATACTTTTTTTTAATATGGAAACATATATTATCAATTAAAATCATATCATAAAACATAAACATTTATATATTTTAATATCAATACATATTGAAAATCAGCAATAAAAATAATGTATCAATATGGACAAAATTAAATGCGTTTTTTTATTTGAATATTTTTTTGTTTTTAAATTGTAAATGAAATAAGCATTCAACTGAAGTCATCCTTAGTAATCCGAAGAAGTGTGAGGTAAATATTGAAAATTCGTTCATAAGTGCTTCCTTTATTAATATTTGTTAAAAAAATTTATTTCTAGTTGGTATCTACTTAAATGTATTTTTTGGGAGAAAAAAAGTTTTCAAATTTGGTTGACTATATTGCTGCTTGTGAGAAATGATGAAATTCCAGAACAAAAAATCGGACCAAGTGAGGAATCGCCATATTTTTTGGGGCAAGTAAAAAGTATCGAACAGGTTGGTTAATACACTTAATTTCATGTTACGTTACTTTTTAATGCATTAAACCGAAATGTAGCTACGAATGTACTCTTTCGATAGGTTTTTAACATTAATTTTAAATTTTGTCATCACTCATATTCTGCTAGTAATTTTTTCAACTTTAGACATTTGACAATTGGTTTGGGACTGGTCAAATAAAATTATTATTCAATCATTATATTTTTTTTTAAGAACAATGTTCAAAACTGAATGTTTATATATCTTTCTATGTATCTTATATGTACCTCAATCTTGAAAATCCAAAAAGAAATGTCAAAGAAATAGCCTCTTATAAACTAATATCGAAGTGGGTCACTGTGGCGTATGCGCAATATTTTTCTCTATAAAAAAAAATAATACAAATATTATTAAGGCTCTCTGTTGCTGAAGCAACCAATTAATCCATGTGAAATAATATCTTTTATAACTGCTAAGAATTCGGAACCAAAAAATATACATCAAATTTGAAATTAATTACTTAAATAATTATTATTCTGTAATAGATAGAATATATTGGGCGTTTTTGCATCAAGAAATAACAAAAAATATTTTTGAAAAATTGTATGGGTTACTTGTTGCGCAAAATTCATATTGGTGAATAGCAATGTGTTTGTTTGCAAATTAACAAATAACTTTCGAAAGTCGAGGTTTGTGTAAAACAATTATTATCGTGTCATAGCGAAGAAGGGCAAAGAGCGTAGAGAAATGCGAAGTTAAATTTTTAATTTAAAACAAAATTGGCGTTGTTATTTACCAAGCAAAGTTTTCCTGAGTTCAGTTCTGAGTTACCAATAAAATACGGCTATTATTATGACTCACACAGTATGTTTATCCAGTCCTTTGTATTCTATTAAAAAAAAAATTGATTTTTTCGACATTTTTTGTGCATAGAAAATAGTAAATATGTACTAGCAATAGAAAATTAATAAGCATAAACTATAAACTTCATACTTTACAATTTTTTAAGTAAAAGCATTTAATATTTTGTATGCATATCACCCAATGTCATAATCGCATCTCAAGATTTTAAATTTAAAAGTCACAAAGTTTTTTGACACATATTTTTTTTTTTATAATTTCAGGAGGACCTTATATCCAAGTGCAATAAGAAGAAATCGGAACTTTTAAAAACTTTTTATTTTTTAATTCACAATTATAAATAATAAAAATATATTTGTTTTATTCACAAAATAAAAAATAAAAACAATAAATATATATCACTTGTATTTTTTGTAAGCTTCATCACATCTAATATTCATTAGTACCTAATAAGTAAGTAAACTTGTGTACATACTCTTTCCCATATAATAATATAAACAGCATAGTTACTAACAAATTAAATTTAGCTTTAGTTGCTTTATCTAACACTCTTAAATTATAAACATTATTCATTAGATATTTTTAAATTGGTTCTTCTCAAAGGTAGCTTTGTTAAGCTTGCTTAAATATTTTCAGCCCATTTCTGCTATCCGTTTCACGTAAAACTATTAAAAAAAAACGTTTGGTGACGATAAAAATTAATATCTTAACTAATTGTTTTGTTCTTTTTAAAATTTCAAAAACAAACAAAAGCATTTTTTTTTTTCATTAAAAAATAGAAGTTTTTCAAAACAATTCGAAGTAAATAATCAAGTTAATCAAAATTCCAAGAGTTTTCTGAAATGATTCAAAATATAAGGTATATGGACCAGGACCTCCATTTTTTTAATGTGTAACCATATGATATGTTCAAATATGTTCATATATGTTCAAATTGAAAAAATGTTCATTTTTTTTGTGTGTTAAAACGACAATTTTTGAATTAATAACATTCAGGAATTTAATTCCGAATTTCATCATTTCTTAACCCTTTCGAACCCAAGCTATGAAAATCAATATAAAAAAATGTTTTGTCGGTATTATCGGGTCAAAAACATCACAACTAAGAAATATGAATAGCAAAAAGTTATTTTCCAAAATAAAAAATAGCAAAACTAATGTGTTTTTCTCATATTACATGTAAGTAACATGCACAGCCTATGACCACCAAAAAAAAGTCGGAGAGCTGAGAAAATAACTGTTTATGAAACTATAATGTATACTACTTCTTCTGAGCAAAAAAAAAACAAAACACTTTCTGCATTAACATTTTTTATATCTTTTTTTTTTAAATTATGACCACAAATAAAAAATTTTTTTTTTGCAAAAAAAAAAAAAATATGTGAATTTCAGTCCCTTTCTGGATAAAAAAAATTAAAGGTATGATATTTGACTAACTTTTTGTAATAATCCAGTAACTAGGCATTATTATCTTTAAATTAAGCCATCGTAACCTTAAAAATTGTTTAATTTAATATTTTTTTACGAATTTAAAAAAAAAGTTACATGAGAGTAACGCTGGGTCCGAAAGGGTTAAAAAAAAAAAAAAGATAATTTTGTACACTTTATATATTCTTAATTCTTAAACCAACCGAAACTTTTACACCAAGTTTTAAAAATTAATAAAATTTAAGTCAGCTGTTATGATACCTTCCTCACACACAACTTAACCCATAAAAAAAAACCCTTTCACCAAATAATAATTTTAAGAGCTTTATGAATCCTTTGTCCCTGCTTTATCTAAAACCTTCATTCCGAATTTTATCAGTGTATCATGTTTTTCACATGGGTTTCGAATATATTTTACTTGTTGAAGAAAAAGAAACAAGCACCCTTATTTTTAATCGGCAATAACTTTTCTTAGAGCAATGCTATTGACTTTATTTTTATGTCATTAGATTCAGCATCAAAAAATACCTTGAAATCATGTGCCATATGATGATATTCGACAAACAGTTTTGTAGCATATTTTTGACCTTCACCCCCTCCCTCTTGTACGCCCTCCCGACCAAAAACAAAAGAAAAGAAAATCATTGTATATATATTCCATTGTATATATATTCTTATAGTACTCTCATGAAGTAGAATTTTCTGTTTTGCGTCACCACCTCAGGGATCGCTAGTTTATTTTATGTTTGAACCTTATGCAGAAAATTGAAGTGCAGATCTACCAAAAGATGTCGCTAAAGTATTTTCATGGATTGATAGTACTATAGAAATATATATACAATGTATATTCTTCCACAAGTTTAAGGATTCAAAACTAGATGTCACTCTAATCTGCTAAGAGTTAAATTAATAAAATTGAAGACAAGAACCTGTTAAAAGAACCTCACTTTAAAATCACATCAAAAAGGAGTATTTGTATATTGGTTTCGTTCTTCGCTAAAATCTCATCTTCAAACCTAAAAAACGAGTGCCACCTGTTGTAATTCGAGAACAAACATTTTCACTTAATCTAATATCGCAACCTGGACATGATGTCTTCGCTCTAGGCTTATCTAATTCTCCAACCTATTGATTTATTAAATTATCAAAGGATTTTCAATTTGAAACAAAATTCAAGGTCATGACCTTTATATATATATTTTTACATATATACAAAAGGTTCAAAACTTACTAATAGCTTCCCTGATATTAAAGTTATTTTTTTTTTGTTGTTCCTAGAAATTTTTTTTTTAATTTTAGGTTCGAAGATAAGCTAAGCGTGTATAGTTTTGTTTTTATAACAGATGCCGTTACTTTGAAAATACAAAAATATCCATGCTAAGAAATTGTTTTCGTAGAAACTAGATTTTGGTTTTGGCAATGACTAAAAAGTATTGATTTATTTTTGATATGAGAAATATCTTATGTAAAATAGGAATAACTTATACTTAGTATTTGTTTCAACCGAAATTGAAAAAGATTTTGTAGATAAATGCATTAAATAAATTTTGTTTGTCGGCAATGAAGAGCTAAATAGTTACAGATTACACCAAATTGAAGTCGGCATTAAACGTCGGGAATAATATTATTGATCTGCAAAAATTTGAATCTAGAGCAAAAAAAAAGCAAAAATAAACATTATCGTTATAGTTAGGTTACTTAAAATAATGTACACGTTACCAACTCAAATGTTTAACTTATTTTAATATAGTTTTTTTTTATATCTGATCTTATTATACGATTTAGCCCTGATTTTTCAATCGTCAGTTAGACTATCAGAAGAATATATGTCAATATAAAAAAAACTTTTATTCCTAGGAATAAGTCCTATCTGAGGTTTATCTGACTATTGAAAAATTGGCCCTTAAAGATTTAAAAAATCAATACTTTTTTTAAAATAACTTTGTTTTTAATTAATTTAATTACAGATTATTACAACATAACCAATGATGACGATGAAGATGAAGAAATATATGAAATTATCGAAATTGAAAAACCAGAGCCTGTAAAGAAAAAAGTTATTAATTTCCATTACGAACCAATGGTTACAAATATTCGTAAAGAAAAACCAATTATTAAAAAAGTTGAAATATTAAAACCATCTCCACCAAGGATTTCGCCAAGAACAAAACCGCCGCTGTCATCAAAAACTATTCCTACTCCTCCTAAGCAAACGTGCACACCAGGTAAAGCTGTTAATGTTAATAGGGCAAGGGAACTGGCCGGTTTTCTTAAAATTACTGCTTTGAAAAATGGTCTTTATAAACAAAGGAGGAATCATTAAGAATTCGTTTAAAAGCTATAATCGCGTCGGAATATAGTAGTATCGTCAATTATTGTAATGTTAAATGATTGTTATTTTTATTCG
Organism: Episyrphus balteatus; assembly: GCF_945859705.1. NCBI lineage: Eukaryota > Metazoa > Arthropoda > Insecta > Diptera > Syrphidae > Episyrphus > Episyrphus balteatus. The sequence continues at coordinate 135,715,397 of NC_079134.1, forward strand.
TAAGTAATTATGTAGAGTTCATTTAGTTAGACCCACTAGAGTTTTACGTTCAAATGTAGTGTTTCAACAAACAAAACATTTTACAGGGTGTCCTAAAAGTAGAGGTCCAAGTTAAAGAGATTGAATGAAAATGTTATTGTTCATCTGAATTATCAACTGTTTGCGTTTTTGTGTTTTTTTTTTTTTTTTAATTTACTTTGAACCAAATTTGCTTCAACCATGCGAATTTAATATTTTTTTCTTCAACTTAAACATATAGGCCGGGCGGGCAATGCAGAAACGCTTTACTCATCGAGCTAAAGAAAATTTCTAATTGGAAGTGAAAGAGGGCTATTAGTATTCCTTATGAAAAAACTTGATTACGAAACTGACAACCTTAGACCCGGATAACCCCTGAATTTGGGCAGAAGATGTTATTATCTTTAATTTGACACCAATATCGCCTTTTAGCTAAGGATGCAAAAAGCTTTTGCCACACTAATCGTGCTAGGATGCGGACGGGAAGACCTGTGGTTTTCGTAGCTACTAATAGCCCTCTTTCACTTTAAATTTGAAATTATCTTTAGCTTGATGAGTAAAGCGTTTTTGCCAGTGGTTCCACAGCCTATAAGTTAATAGTTGTAAGTAAACTTTAATAAAATAATGTTTGATTCTTTCACTGTTTTGCCACAAATTAGTTTACAGCTCGAAGGTTTCATAAAATTCAATTTCTTACTTCCAACAACATTCGTATAGTTAGGTCAAACAGACAATGTCCTGCCTAGTTTTATAGATTGGGTATGTCAATTGTTCTAGTTTTGTTAAAGGTGGGTCAGGCCCATATCATCCTGAATAGAGCACAGTTTGTCAAAATACTCCACCTTGGATTTTATTCTTTGATGGACAATACTGACTTTCTTTACTCTTATATGAGTGATTACTCTTTTTTTAGCTGAGCTATAAAGAGGTGATCATTCATTATACTTAATACCACTTTAATAATAATAATATTGTGTTTAGACAAACCAGTTCATCACGGAACTGTTGCACCAATTTAGAGGACTTAGTTGCCGAATTTACGGACTTAAATAAACACCTTGATGTCACTTAAATACCTATAATAATACTTTAAAAAATCATAACTTTAAAACTATTGAAGCCTTTTCTCTCCCTTGAGTTCGCGCTTATTTTATTAATATTTTATGAACAACAATTTAGGAAAAAAAATTAATTTGTTAAAAATGAAATATCATTAATGTTTAAAAATTTGTAGACACATACAAAATTAATTTAAAAAGAAAATGCCCTTAGTGATTTTGTATTTACCAAAAAAATATGTAATAAAAAATATTATTTGTGTTTGAATTGGAGGATTGAATGAGATTGAATCAAAAGTTCTAATGAAATTTACTCCAAAATGTTTTTGTAAAAGTACGACAGTGAAATGGTTTCATCCCCTTCTAATACCCAAAACTTTGGTTGGCGTCTACCGACATTTATAAAAATCACACCCCTAATACGACACTATGAAGTTTAATTTTTTAGAGGAATATGAATAGGTAGATTCAGACCCCTAAAACCTGGAGTGTATGTCACATTTTTCTTTTTATTTTTTTTTTAATTCCAATTTTTTGTAAATCTTTTCAATATTTTCATTCTGGAAAGGCTGCATTATGAAACCTCAGATTTAATCGAATTACTCTAAACTGCGGCTAACTCCGCAATCATTAAAATCATAATTAATCAAATTAATTTGTTTTTCCAATTTTTAAATATAAAATATTATTATACATTATTTACATAATAATGTAAAAAGTTCGTTTTAATCTGTTGTAGTGTATTTTTATATCAGGAAACATACATAATTGTATCCATTTATGTTTAATTTTAAGTTTTTAATTTTTAAAGATTTCTTGAACAAAATTGTCAAACTTTTTGTTTTATATAAAAATATGTTCAAAATTGTAATTAATGTTCTATAAAATGTCGTTTTGAATCAAAGTAATTAATAATTATTTAATAATAATTTGGTCCATATATTCAGTTTACTAGCTTTTTTCTCTATTAATAATAATAAATGTAAAGCTGTTAAAATTAATTAATAAACAAACTATAAACAAAATCTAAACTTTTATTTTTGACACGTAGGCCTCAAGAAAGAAAAGAAGAAAAACTTTTAATTTTTTTAATAATGTTTTAATAGAGAATATAATAATAGCTGTTAAAATTTATGATGTATTAATATTTTCCAACTCTATAAAACAAAACGAGGATAGCGACGTGATGATTGCAAAAAAATTGGTTAACTGTGGCGTATACGTAATTTTTTTTGTATTTTTGGACATGATACAAGTACTATAAGGTAAGAGTTCGTAAATAAAATCCAGACAGCAATCAGACATGACAATGACGATAGATGAAAGAGAATGTTAAAAGAGTAGATCCCGCAGTTCTTTTTGGTGTTTGGTAAAAAAAGTATATAATTTCACTATTTTTAAATCATGAAAACTGAACTTTTCAAAATTATCAAAAGCTGATTAATAATACACATTTGAGTCAAATACAAAAAAAAAAATTAAAAAAAGTCCCACAGTCATCGCATCAAATGAAAACCATGGATTCCTGAGGTCATTTTAAGTCCAAAAACCCAAGAGGTAATTTTCTCGTTTTCGTCCCGTTGTTTTAGAGCTATAAGCTCTATCTTTATCTTTGCCAAAATATGTACGTCTCATTTGAAAGATTTTTTTTTTTACAACCAATCAAGAATTTATTACAGTTTTAGTTTGTGCCAAAACTTCATTTTGCATCAACCAATTTTCTTCGTTTTTACTTGCGATATAGGTACTATATATCAAGTTATGCGTTCGTACAAAAAAAAAAAGTTGAGATAACATTTTTCCATGACATTACGATGGTAGACAATGCCAAAAAAGTGGGTCCCGGAAGTCCGTCTGTCTGTCTGTCTGTCAGTCTGTCAGTCTGTCAGTCTGTCAGTCTGTCAGTCTGTCAGTCTGTCAGTCTGTCAGTCTGTCAGTCTGTCAGTCTGTCAGTCTGTCAGTCTGTCAGTCTGTGAGTCTGTCAGTCTGTCAGTCTGTCAGTCTGTCAGTCTGTCAGTCTGTCAGTCTGTCAGTCTGTCAGTCTGTCAGCCTGTCAGTCTGTCAGTCTGTCAGTCTGTCTGTATAAGGAGCTACAGCCTAAACGGATGGACCGATTAATGTCAAACTTGGTATGTAGCGTTATTTGGCGACTCTCCAGAGGGGTTTTTGGAATTAATTTTTTTGGACAAAAAATAACGGTACTTGTCATATACCGATTTTAGTAAAATTGAAATATCTCAAAAACGGCTCCAACGATTTTGTTTAAAAAATTCAAATGTTAGTTTTAAGCTAAGGTCTATCTTCCAATGAAAAAAAAATTTTTTGAAAATCATTATTAACGGTACCTGCCATTGAACCGTTTTTTTAAAATCCGATTATTTCGGAAACTGCTTATTCGATTTCAACGAAACTTTTTGTGAAGAAGCACTTATATAATTTAAATATAAACCAAAAATAAAATTTTGAAAAAAATAATTTTTGGATTTTTAAAAAAAATTTGAAAATTTTTTTTTGAAAAATCAAAATTTCGAAAACGGGACATTGAATTTTTTTGAAATTTTGTTTTTAGATGTTGATTAGTGATTTCCACAAAATGGTATACCAATTTTATTTTTAAACTTTTTTTCCAAAAAATTATTTATAAAAAATTTGTTTTTTAAAAAACGGCTCTAACGATTTTGAAAATTTTTTTTCTAAAAATGCATGTTAATATATCAATCAAAACTGCATACTTGTTTTGGAGGGCAATTCAATTTCAGATTTTATTTTATTTTTTTTTTTTAAAACGAATTTTATTTTTTTTCCAAATTTAATATAAAAAGTCTTAAAAATTTAAGCAACTTTAACTCTAAGAGCAAGTACGTGCGACCCCAGTCGTGCAATTTATTTAAGTTGTTTTTTTCACTTTCATATCATTTTATTAAAAAAAAAAAAACAGGTAAATGAGTATTAATTTTTTTTACTTTATTAAAGCCCAGTTTATTTTCTTAACAAAATATTTTTTTTTTCAAAAAAAAGTCTACTGAAAGTAATTAAAAAAAAAGCAAATAAACCGAGTGAATTAAAAAAAAAAAAAACTATAAATTCTTGATTGATTGTAAAAAAATTCAAATCAAATCAAAATTTTGGCAAAGATAAAGCCAGTTAAGGGAAAATAGAGCAAAAATCATTAAAACCGTTATAACTCGAAAACAGGACGAAAAAGAGAAGATTACCTCTTAAGTTATTCGACTTAAAATGACCTAAGGAATCCATGGTTTTCGTTTGAGGCGGTGACTGTGGGACACCCTGTATATGTAAAAAAAAAGAAAAACACTTTTCTCTTTTCAACAAATAATAATACATAGAAATTCTTAATTGATGTTATGAGGCCTACGCGTTTTACTAAATTGCGTTTTACTAAATTGCGTTTTACTAAAAATTGCGTTTTTCTAAAGTCTCGTAAGCCAATTTAGGGAAAAAAGCGCCTAAAACAAGTAGGTATCTATTCTATTGTAATTGTTTGATAGAATTATTTTATATTATTTTCTAGGGTGTGTACTGTGTGATGAATTTTTTTCGATTTGGGGTTTGTGGCTTTAAAAAAAATTTTTTAACTGAGCTGGAAAATGTTCGGTTTCATTTTCTTCATTCACCAACAATTTTCATGATCTCGAATGGAAATATAACTTTCCCACGTCACTTCTTCATCATAAGTCTCTCCATGAGGTAATCACGGATGCAGATGTTGATACGCGTCTTCTTTACAATAGTGTTGAATCGTGTGGGTTGAATATTTTTGGTATCATTCAGCTTATTGTGAGTTTGACGTGGACATTTTTACACCCAAAACATGTTTATCTGGAATTTAAAAAGCTACTGTGACTGTGAGTTTCACTCGGAGGGCATATCGATAAACTGGTTTCTTGTTCTTCACTAAATTGAAATAGATAAAAGAGCTGCTGATTATCTCGCACATTGCCTGAAAATAGTTCAAAATACGAGGAGTTTTCGGGAATTGAACAAATAATGTTCGCCAGGAAGTCACTATAGGAGAAAAGTGAATAGTGAAATTCCATTTTTCCGGGTGGAATCTTGTTCACGTGAAATTTAGTTGAAACAATCGAATGTGATGGAAACAGTCGAGCAGCATCCAATTTAAATTGCAACAAACGTATTGCGGCCTAAGTCCTTGCATTTTAAAAATGTTTTTTTTTTATAGTGGTCTACTAAAATTCAAGTAGTAATTATTCATTGTCGCCGGCTACAAAGGGGTTAAGTCACAAAATTGCACTTTTCGGTTTTTGATAAAATAAGAATAATGTCGTTTTCTTTCACTCTATTAAGGAGTACTCTAAATTTGTACTCCTTTTTCTGGAGTGATAGAACATAATGAGAGTAAATTTTTTTTTTGTAATTGTGTGTGTGACAAGTCAAAAATGGATAATTTCCTTGAAAAAAAATAGTGATAACAGGCCCAGGGAAAAAATGTAATGAATTGAAAAAAAAAATTAATATTAATAAAATATGAAGCATAACAAGCGCTCGTTGATAAGTCTGCTTCTACACGCAGAAATTATCTTCGAATTTCCTTTTGATTTTCGTTTCGGTGGGTCTCGCGCTTCTACACGTAGTATTTTTTTGAAGACGCAAATTTGACAGCTATTTTCTATGGTTTTATTTTGTTCTTGTTTTCGTTTGACAACTTCTACAGGAAGATGTAGACGCACAAGATACACATCAGAACAAGGGAGAGAGAAAGATCGATTTCTCCTGTGCTCTTATGTGCATCTTGTGCGTTTACGTCTGCGTGTAGAAGAAGTCTGTATTTTAATTCCAAAAAAACAACACCAAAATATACAAAACGAAAAAATCTTCCTTCCCTTTTTTTTAACTCTATTTCTCCTTTGCTCTTATGGGCGTCTCGCGCTTTGCGTCTTCGTGTAGAAGCGGACTTAGTTTTAATTTTGGTATATTTTTCATTATACTTCTATTCGTTTTTTTTCTGCCTAATTGACAACCACCCATAGTTTGATTATTGTAAAATAAAAATATCCCATCAACGCAGACAAAAATGGGATTTTTTTTATATGGGACAGGATTTTTTTTTATTGATGAAGAACACTGGCTGAACAATTTTTTTTATTCGGTTTTCAATTTCATTTTGGAAAAAGTGAAGAATTAACAAACAAAATGGAAGAAATATTTCTGGCGGAATATAATACAATAGAAAATATATTCATAATGGCTGTTTTTGTTAATAACAAAAGAGTTTGAAAGAAAAACTTTTCGCATTTTCCACTTTTCAAACAAAATTTTAAAATGTCAAACTTCAAATTCATAAGTGTGTGTGTAAATCGGTGTAAATCTGACTAAAAATGTGGAGTAAATCCGGGGTACTCCGTAGTACTAAAATTACTCCGGAGTAATTTTTTTTACAATTTTGTGGCGTCAAAGAACACAAAACCTTCAAAGGTGCAAAAATAAGTACTAAAAGGGTACTCTCATTGGAGTGAAAGAAAACGACATAAGCTTTATTCTCTTCTTATTGGTATCTCTTTCATGGTAACATTCATTTGAGCAACACTTTCCTATCAAAGGGCACGGTAGTGCCCAGCCAAGTTCTCTAGCAACTTTGGCACTACACCCTTATTTACAGGAAACAACTCAGGCCATTTTCGCCCCCCCTCTAACTTCCACACCAAAGATGCTAGAAATTTCAAACTCGCTACATTTGTTGAGCTGGTCAAAACCAAACACCTCACAAAATTTCAGCCTCCTGAAATGAGTAGTTTCTGAGATATAGGGCTTCAAAAATCGCAAAAACCGTAACTGGCTCACTGACTCACTGACAGATCATCAAAATTATGCAGAACTTCCCGATATTGTAGAAACTTGAAATTTTACACGGTGATAGGACTTGTGGTGTATACAAAGGAAAAAATCGAAAATTTGAGATTTTCAATTCAGTGGGCGTTGCATCCGCCCATTTCCGCTGAATTTTCATCAAATATTATAGAGCACTTCTGACTACCGTAGAATCTTGAAATTTAGTAGAATGGAAGAGCTAGTAGTTTATACAAAGGAAAAAATTTAAAATTTGAGAATTTCAGCCAGGGGGCGTGGCAACCGATCATTTTCACTTTTTCATTTTTTCAAATATAGAGATTTTCAATTCTACAGCCATACCTTGCAAAAAGTAGTGAAATCACAACAAAAAACATTACTGTTAAAAAAAGAGCCAAGTTCACCTATGTTGAAATTATGCTGGCACAAAAAGTACTGAGACGTAAAAGTGAACCAAGTTCTAAAGTTTGGGTTCAAATTCGTATCAATAAAATTTTGATTGTTTACTTGACAATTTTTTATATAACTTTAAAAATCTATAATTTAAAGAAAAATTGTCAAGAGAACAATCAAAATTTTATTGATACGAATTTGAACCCAAACTTTAGAACTTGGTTCACTTTTACATCTCAGTACTTTTTGTGCCAGCATAATTTCAACATAGGAGAACTTGGCTCTTTTTTTTTACAGTAATGTTTTTGTTGTGATAAAAATAAACGGATCAATGCTCAAAACTCATTGACTTACAATGCATTGCTTAAACTTTAATCGCATTTTGTGGGAAACTATAATTTTTTACTTAACCCCTTTGTACCCGGCGGCAAAAAATTATATAGTTCCAAAGGTTTGTTAGGTGATCTACTTCTTTGAAATCTCCTGCTGCAAGTCGAAAAGATGTTATAGTATTGCTTGTCAATTATTTAAGTAAAACAATATAGACACCCTTAAGATTGGTCACTCCAAAAGCATAAAAAATTCTCGAAGCCTTTATGATAAAAATTGGTTTATCAATATTTCAATGTTTGGAGATTTTTTTTGTGAACAAGCGACACAAGTCATAATGCTCATATTAATAAGAACAAAAAAATACCTTTTATATTAGTTTCTTTTTATTACAAATAAATGGAATTTACATTGTTTTTTTTTTCTCACTATTTCTTTTTTATCTGATTTCAAGTTCTGAGATTACTATAATATGATACTGATCTACTCTACGCATACAAATGTTCCAATCATAATTAATAATTATAACCACAATCCCAAGCTAAGAGCAAAGTTTTGTACTTTGTTTGATTAGAAGAGTTTGTTGTATAATATTGATTGCTTGCAAGTATAATATTTCTGAGTGTTTTTTGTTTTAGTTATGAATCTACATCTACGATTTTAGCATAAAATAAAACAGAGAAATTACAATTAAAAAAGAATTCTAAAAAAGAAAGATGGAAAACAGGAAAAAGGGAGTGACTCAAGTTAGTACAAAAGTCAACTAAAATAAATCTGCAGATACATGTTTTTTGGATTATTTCGAAGTTGTTGAAGTGTGAGCAAGAGGCTTCTTCGGAATGAGCAGCTGGATAATCGACGACGACGACGACGACCACATCAGTAAGAGCATCCGATGGCTACACTAAGGAAATCCTCAAAGCCAATTGTTATTTGTCCCTGTTGTTGTGTATCACGGACTCTAAAGGCTTCGGTGAATCGCTGAATCTGTACACAGAGCACAATAAATTGATCCACAGAGATTTCTTTTTGTGCTCCTGGATCGCTTTTTTTCATTAGAAAAGTAATGAATTCTTCCGAGAAACGGAATCCCATTTGGGTAAAGGCTAAAAAACTATGTTATTAATATAAAAGGGGAAAGTAACAACTTTGTCATTACCTTGAGATAATTCTTCTCTTTCTATGTGACCAGATTGATCACGATCGTAGGTCTTGAAAACCTGCAGCCATTGATTAATGTAATTGTAAAGCTTCTCAAATTCGTAGATATCAATTGTTCCACTTGCATCTTTGTCAAACATACCTAAATTATGTCAATCAACAAAATTTGTATTTTATTTATAAAAGAAATGCAAACAAATTAAATGCGTCATCTGTTTCGCTACTTACTGATCATCAATTTACATGCGTTGTCAGAGAAATTCTGACCTTTGCCATTGACCAAAGCGGCTTTGAGTTCTTCGGCATTGATTTTGCCGGAACGATCTCGATCGACCATGGCAAACCAACGTTGAGCCTCCGGTTGCATGCCGACGTTTTGTGGTGGGAAGGCTCCAGGTGGTGCTGAATAGCCTCCGGGTTGGCCATAGCCTTGTGGTGGTTGTTGAGGATTGTAGCCACCGCCATAGCCTCCCTGATAACCACCCTGTTTTTTCATTCAAATAAACATAGTATATATTTATTTATGCTTGTGAAGAAAGAAAATAATATTATTACGTACTTGATAAGCCATTTAATGAGAGAAATAAATTAAATTTTTCGGAGAAACTATAAATTGCAATTTAACTTTTTCTTTTTTTTTTTTTTGTATTTCTTTTTATATGGATCTGGGAAGATAAAAATGGGTGTTTTTTGACAGTGACAAGAAGAACTTGTGACAGTTGGAAAAAAATGACAGGGATGACAAGAAATTTTTTTCTATTGTGAATGGATGAGAGAATAAGAAGTGGGAGAAAATTTGAATTGCACATTTCAAAATAAAAATACAAAATAAATTATTTTGATCAAAAAAAAAAAACAAAACCGACTTCCTTGAATCAAAACTGGGTTTTATGATTTTTCTCATAGTTCCTATAGCCAGAACTGAACGAAATTGAAATGGGACACTGCAGGCAGCAGCTTTTCAATACAAAAAGAATTATCAAAATTGGTTCACTCAGTTAAAAGTTATGAGGTAAAGCCCAGTACGCAGATCGCGCTAAACTAAATTTTATCTCGACAATTTTTATCTCTACACGCGTTCGCTAAAAGCCAAGATAAATTTAAATTTAAAAATAACGGCTGAATCACAGTTTCATTTACTTATACCAGCTTACATTCAATATTACATTACATATTTTTTTTACCTGCAGAATACCTTTTTTACGCTCTCATTTTGTTTTATTCCTCTTCTTTTATATATTCCAAAGTTTTTTTTGCCTCTTATTCCTTAGAGCAACAACAACAACCACAAAAATTTCAAAATTTATCTGTGAAAAAATGCGCTGAGCATTATTTCGCGAGCTAAATTGAGTGGAGACTTTTTGCAAAAGTAGTAGATGAGAATTCGAATTTAGCGCGTGAACTGCGTACTACCTGGCTAAAAATCCTCGCTAAAATTTATCTTTGGAGGAAATTTGTATGAAAGATAAATTTTAGCGCGATCTGCGTACTAGGCTTAACAAAAAGATGATGATTCAAATTGAGAAGAAGAACGTTTAACTTCATTCAACTTAAAACATTGGCCCAATTTATCCACTCTCTATTAAATTTTAAGTTACCATTTAGGAACAGCGAAATTTTCCAGACATAAATGAAATGAATTTTTGTAGGGGAAATTTGAATACGTGGTTTAAGCAACTTTTATCTTCTGAATTCGGTGTTAAATGTGCAGTTTAGCATTGGTTCAAGGTCCATTTATGTTAAAATAGCTTGAAAGTCGTGCTTGAACCAAACTTGATCCAGAGCGAATCCGCTGAAATTGGAGAGTTACGGCCATATTATTCACTCTGGATTTAGTTTGGATTAAAGTTTATTTTAAATCCAATCTATTAAATCTGAATTTCATAAATCCAAGAATTTAATTTTTTGTTCATTTCACTCAAAAAAAAAAAAAATATTGAATAAATTTTGTATAATTTCCATTTATCTTTATTTTTCCTTCACAAAATACTTGACAAAACAACTGATCACTGTGAAAATGAATTTTACAGATTTATAAAAGTTAAACAGACCTCCAGAGATCAGTTTAAATATGTTTGGTTTTAAGATTGGATTTAAGTAGTGGATATTATGGAATTTTATTTATTTTTGACATTTGACATTGTTTACATCCAATTGTATTTTTTAAACTAGTGAATAATATGGCCGCTAAATTCCTGAACCGAGGCTCTGAGCCACTTCTGAACAACTGGCCCTTATTGGGCCTAAATGCCTTCCGATCTGTTTAAAAATTCTAATATTTTATTGTTTTCATTTTTTCTCAAGTGTGGACGACAGAGCGTAATTTTTTTTTATAGTCAAGGTGCCAATAACATGGGGAGTTCGCTTCTATAATGCTTTACAGAAGCATCAATTGCATCTGTAAAGCTTTATAGAACCAAAATTATTTGTCGGGTAGGGCAGTTTACCCTAAGTAATTTCTATCAATAGTTTTTTTCTTCTTTCAAATAAAATTAATTTGTTTTTGTTTTTGATTTGATTCTGAGTTGTATTTGCTTCGTCTTCACTTTCCAAGTATTTTATTAAAGAGTCCACAAAGCAGAATAATGCTTCGAACATTATTTGTCCGCGCAAAATTAAGTGGAGACTTTTTCTTTACAGTGGTTCCAAATATTTAAATTTTGCGCGTGAACTGGGTACGGCTTGGAAAAATATTCAAGACAAGAAAATTTGTATGAGAAATAATATTTTTCCCGATCTGCATACTAGGCTTTAACTACAATGACCAAAAAAGTGTAAAAGTGGTAAATTTACAAAAGTAAAATTTTTTTTTCTTTCTAGCGCTATTTGTTTTTGGACAAAAACAACAAAAATAGTTTTGTAAACCAAATAATAAGCTTTCTGAATCATTATTTTCAATTTTTCGGTCAAAAAAACTGGCAGAAAATGAGTTTAAAAATTTTCACTTTTTGACTTTACAAAAAGTGGCCGTTGTAGTTATACCTTAAAGCCTGGTACGCTGCTCGCGCTAAATTTTAGCTCCCATACAAATTATCGAAATTTTTTAGCCGAGATAAAATGGATCCCATACAAGTTATCGATAACTTGTATGGGAATTTTAGCGCGAGCAGCGTACCAGGCTTAAGGTCTTAACTACATTGACCTAAAAAGTGAAAAAGTACAAAAGTGAACATTTTCAAATTGATTTTGTGATAATTTCCCAATATGAAAAAATTAAAAAAAATGATGCAGAAAGCTTGTATACTCTTTTTTACAAACAAATTGCGCTACCAAAAAAAAAAAAATATTTTCACTTTAGTACTTTTGCAAAAAGTGGCCAATGTTGTGAAGCTACCTGGCCAACATCAAACGAATAAAAATTTGAAACCGAGGCTGAACCATAAATGTAACTCTTTCTCCTTTTGTGTTTACGCCTTAAAATTTTCTATTATCTATTGTGAATTCGCCACACCAAATAAAAAGAAACGTCACAAATGTCATCATCATTTTGTTTCCTTCCTTCATTCTCCATCCGCCATCCCACCAAAATAAAAAAAACCAGACAACATACAACAAAAAAAAAAAAGCCGCAACACAAAAAAAACGGAAAAAATAAAATGAGTTTCGTAAATCAACAAATATTTGCAAATTACCAAGAATATATTGATAATGAACAAGAATTGCGAGAAGTATTTAAAAATCCATAACAATTTAACAACAATTAAATAAAATTCAAATTTTACAGAAAATCCGCACAGTTGTTCGTCAAATTGAACAACAGGCCAAAGAAGCCACCATTCGACTTCAAATAATACATTCCGACATTGAAAAAAGTAAAGTTTCTTTAAAATTGCTTATGACAATTCAATATTCAATTAATTCAATTCCAGTTGGAGAAGCATGTTTATTGGCGCGAAAACTATTTGAAAATTGTGCCATTGGCTACAAATCTTTGGCCGAATTGATTCCTCCAGCTCAATATCATAGGTTTGTATGATTCCTAGCTTGCCTTCTAATTCCCCAAACTAGTGATGAGAACTATTAAATAAAAACTATCAAACTATCGATAGTTGTAAAATATTCATTCATTCGATAGTTTGAAATCATTCATTCATTTAGTAACTATTTTCATTCGAATAGATTTTTCATTCGATAGTTTTTTTTCTATTCGATAGTTTATTCGATAGTTTTTATTCGAAAGTTTTATTCGATAGTTTTTATTCGATAGTTTTATTCGATAGTTTTTATTCGAATGGATAAATGAAGAATGAACTATTCGATAGTTCAAATCATTCAGTAACTAACTATCGATAGTTCAAATCATTCGATAGTTTTTTTCGGTTCGATAGTTTATTCGATAGTTTTTATCCGATAGTTTATTCGATAGTTTTTATTCGATAGTTTTATTCGATAGTTTTTATTCGAATGGATAAATGAAGAATTAACTATTCGATAGTTCAAATCATTCAGTTACTAACTATCGATAGTTCAAATCGTTCGATATTTCCCATCACTACCCCAAACTTTCTTCTCCAGATACTCCGATCATTGGACATTCATTACACAACGAATTGTGTTCCTAATTGCCTTGACCGTTTATCTAGAAGTTGGAACTTTGGTCACTCGTGAGACTGTTGCTGAAATCCTTGGCTGTAAGTTTTTTCTCTACTCCATTTCAATAATATCTCTCATTTAAATTGATTCATTTTGCACAGTAAAAACCGTCCAGTCTGAAGGTTTTCATTTGGAAATCGAAGACTATTTGATGGGCATTTTGTTGATGGCTTCCGAGTTATCACGATTTGCCACAAATTCAGTCACTTTGGGTGACTACGAGAGGCCTTTGCAGATTTCCAGATTCATTGCTGATTTGAATTCTGGTTTTCGTTTGTTGAATTTGAAGAATGATGGATTGAGAAAACGATTTGATGCTCTGAAGTATGATGTGAAGAAAATTGAGGAAGTCGTTTATGATATTAGCATACGGGGACTTCGTAATTCGCAGCCAGAAAAAGTTGGTGATGGAGAGTAACTCACAGAAATTGTATTCTTTTTTGTATCCTTTAAAACTTTATAACAAAATAATCGGCAATTTTGAAATTAATAAGATAATAAAATTTTAAGAAAACGAAGTATTGTTGTTTTATATTTATTATGTTCTGATCTGATGTCTTGGAAAAATCTCAGGAACATCTGGGACCGGATGGTCTCGAAAAAAGTTTTGGTTAACAGATATGAGTTCATAGTGAACAGGCCTATGCATTTAGGTACAAAAATCACAAATCAATTTTTTTAAGACTTTCGGAAAAAATCCAAGGTTCCCTTTCTGAAAAAATGCATTTTGAAAAAATTTCCTCCAAATCCAATGAGTGAGACATCAAATGAAAGGGCTATTTAAGCTCTACAAATACCTGAAAATCAAAAGTTTCTCGGAGGCCTGATAGCTGAGTTATTTGCAATCCAAGTTCTTTTTTTTTTCAATTTTCGGAAGGAGATTTCTTCGCTTTAAAGTCTCGAAAAAAGTTTTGGTTTACAGATATGAGTACATAGTGAACAGGCCTATGCATTTAGGTACAAATATCACAAATCAATTTTTTTAAGATTTTCGGAAAAAATCCAAGGGAACCCCTTTCCGAAAAAATGCATTTTAAAAAAATTTCCTACAAATCCATTCAGTGAGACATCAAATGAAAGGGCTATTTAAGCTCTATCAATAACTGAAAATCAAAAGTTTCTCGGAGGCCTGATAGCGGAGTTATTTGCAATCCAAGTTCTTTTTTTTTTTTTCAATTTTCGGAAGGAGATTTCTTCGCTTTAAAGTCTCGAAAAAAGTTTTGGTTCACAGATATGAGTTCATAGTGAACAGGCCTATGCATTTAGGTACAAAAATCACAAATCGATTTTTTTAAGATTTTCGGAAAAAATCCAAGGTTAACCCCTTTCCGAAAAAATGCATTTTGAAAAAATTTCCTCCAAATCCATTCAGTGAGACATCAAATAAAAGGGCTATTTAAGCTCTATCAATAACTGAAAATCAAAAGTTTCTCGGAGGCCTGATAGCGGAGTTATTTGCAATTCAAGTTCGTTTTTTTTTTTCAATTTTCGGAAGGAGATTTCTTCGCTTTAAAGTCTCGAAAAAAGTTTTGGTTTACAGATATGAGTTCATAGTGAACAGGCCTATGCATTTAGGTACAAAAATCACAAATCAATTTTTTTAAGATTTTCGGAAAAAATCCAAGGTTAACTCCTTTCCGAAAAAATGCATTTGAAAAAATTTCCTCCAAATCCATTGAGTGAGACATCAAATGAAAGGGCTATTTAAGCTCTACAAATACCTGAAAATCAAAAGTTTCTCGGAGGCCTGATAGCTGAGTTATTTGCAATCCAAGTTCGTTTTTTTTTTTCAATTTTCGGAAGGAGATTTCTTCGCTTTAAAATCTCGAAAAAAGTTTTGGTTTACAGATATGAGTTCATAGTGAACAGGCCTATGCATTTAGGTACAAAAATCACAAATCAATTTTTTTAAGATTTTCGGAAAAAATCCAAGGTTAACCCCTTTCCGAAAAAATGCATTTGAAAAAATTTCCTCCAAATCCATTGAGTGAGACATCAAATGAAAGGGCTATTTAAGCTCTACAAATACCTGAAAATCAAAAGTTTCTCGGAGGCCTGATAGCTGAGTTATTTGCAATCCAAGTTCGTTTTTTTTTTTCAATTTTCGGAAGGAGATTTCTTCGCTTAAAAGTCTCAAAAAAATGTTTTGGTTTACAGATATGAGTTCATAGTGAACAGGTCTATGCATTTAGGTACAAAAATCACACATCAATTTTTTTAAGATTTTCGGAAAAAATGCATTTTGAAAAAATTTCCTCCAAATCCATTGAGTGAGACATCAAATAAAAGGGCAATTTAAGCTCTATCAATAACTGAAAATAAAAAGTTTATCGGAGGCCTGATAGCTGAGTTATTTGCAATCCAAGTTGGTTTTTTTTCAATTTTCGGAAGGAGATTTCTTCGCTTTAAAGTCTCGAAAAAAGTTTTGGTTTGCAGATATGAGTTCATAGTGAACAGGCCTATGCATTTAGGTACAAATATCACAAATCAATTTTTTTAAGATTTTCGGAAAAAACCCAAGGTTAACCCCTTTCCGAAAAAATGCATTTAAAAAAAATTTCCTCCAAATCCGTTGAGTGAGACATCAAATAAAAGGGCTATTTAAGCTCTATCAATAACTGAAAATCAAAAGTTTCTCGGAGGACTGATAGCTGAGTTATTTGCAATCCAAGTTCGTTTTTTTTTTTCAATTTTCGGAGGGATATTTCTTCGCTTTAAAGTCTCAAAAAAAGTTTTGGTTTACAGATATGAGTTCATAGTGAACAGGCCTATGCATTTAGGTACAAAAATCACAAATCAATTTTTTTAAGATTTTCGGAAAAAATCCAAGGTTAACCCCTTTCCGAAAAAATGCATTTGAAAAAATTTCCTCCAAATCCATTGAGTGAGACATCAAATGAAAGGGCTATTTAAGCTCTACAAATACCTGAAAATCAAAAGTTTCTCGGAGGCCTGATAGCTGAGTTATTTGCAATCCAAGTTGGTTTTTTTTCAATTTTCGGAAGGAGATTTCTTCGCTTAAAAGTCTCAAAAAAATGTTTTGGTTTACAGATATGAGTTCATAGTGAACAGGTCTATGCATTTAGGTACAAAGCTCTATCAATAACTGAAAATAAAAAGTTTATCGGAGGCCTGATAGCTGAGTTATTTGCAATCTAAGTTCGTTTTTTTTTTTCAATTTTCGGAAGGAGATTTCTTCGCTTTAAAGTCTCGAAAAAAGTTTTGGTTTGCAGATATGAATTCATAGTGAACAGGCCTATGCATTTAGGTACAAATATCACAAATCAATTTTTTTAAGATTTTCGGAAAAAATCCAAGGTTAACCCCTTTCCGAAAAAATGCATTTGAAAAAATTTCCTCCAAATCCATTGAGTGAGACATCAAATGAAAGGGCTATTTAAGCTCTACAAATACCTGAAAATCAAAAGTTTCTCGGAGGCCTGATTGCTGAGTTATTTGCAATCCAAGTTGGTTTTTTTTCAATTTTCGGAATTAGATTTCTTCGCTTAAAAGTCTCAAAAAAATGTTTTGGTTTACAGATATGAGTTCATAGTGAACAGGTCTATGCATTTAGGTACAAAAATCACACATCAATTTTTTTAAGATTTTCGGAAAAAATCCAAGGTTAACCCCTTTCTGAAAAAATGCATTTTGAAAAAATTTCCTCCAAATCCATTGAGTGAGACATCAAATAAAAGGGCAATTTAAGCTCTATCAATAACTGAAAATAAAAAGTTTATCGGAGGCCTGATAGCTGAGTTATTTGCAATCTAAGTTCGTTTTTTTTTTCAATTTTCGGAAGGAGATTTCTTCGCTTTAAAGTCTCGAAAAAAGTTTTGGTTTGCAGATATGAGTTCATAGTGAACAGGCCTATGCATTTAGGTACAAATATCACAAATCAATTTTTTTAAGATTTTCGGAAAAAATCCAAGGTTAACCCCTTTCCGAAAAAATGCATTTTGAAAAAAAAATTTCCTCCAAATCCATTCAGTGAGACATCAAATCAAAGGGCTATTTAAGCTCTACAAATACCTGAAAATCAAAAGTTTCTCGGAGGCCTGATAGCTGAGTTATTTGCAATCTAAGTTCGTTTTTTTTTTTCAATTTTCGGAAGGAGATTTCTTCGCTTTAAAGTTTCGAAAAAAATTTTGGTTTGCAGATATGAGTTCATAGTGAACAGGCCTATGCATTTAGGTACAAATATCACAAATCAATTTTTTTAAGATTTTCGGAAAAAATCCAAGGTTAACCCCTTTCCGAAAAAATGCATTTTGAAAAAAAAATTTCCTCCAAATCCATTCAGTGAGACATCAAATCAAAGGGCTATTTAAGCTCTACAAATACCTGAAAATCAAAAGTTTCTCGGAGGCCTGATAGCTGAGTTATTTGCAATCTAAGTTCGTTTTTTTTTTTCAATTTTCGGAAGGAGATTTCTTCGCTTTAAAGTTTCGAAAAAAATTTTGGTTTGCAGATATGAGTTCATAGTGAACAGGCCTATGCATTTAGGTACAAATATCACAAATCAATTTTTTTAAGATTTTCGGAAAAAATCCAAGGTTAACCCCTTTCCGAAAAAATGCATTTTGAAAAAATTTCCTCCAAATCCATTGAGTGAGAAGTAAATGAAAGGGCTATTTAAGCTCTACAAATACCTGAAAATCAAAAGTTTCTCGGAGGCCTGATAGCTGAGTTATTTGCAATCCAAGTTGGTTTTTTTTTCAATTTTCGGAAGGAGATTTCTTCGCTTTAAAGTCTCGAAAAAAGTTTTGGTTTACAGATATGAGTTCATAGTGAACAGGCCTATGCATTTAGGTACAAAACTCACAAATCAATTTTTTAAAGATTTTCGGAAAAAAATCCAAGGTTCCCTTTCTGAAAAAATGCATTTTGAAAAAATTTCCTCCAAATCCATTGAGTGAGACATCAAATGAAAGGGCTATTTAAGATCTACAAATACCTGAAAATCAAAAGTTTCTCGGAGGCCTGATTGCTGAGTTATTTGCAATCCAAGTTGTTTTTTTTTCAATTTTCGGAAGGAGATTTCTTCGCTTTAAAGTCTCGAAAAAAGTTTTGGTTTACAGATATGAGTTCATAGTGAACAGGCCTATGCATTTAGGTACAAAAATCACAAATCAATTTTTTTAAGATTTTCGGAAAAAATTCAAGGTTAACCCCTTTCCGAAAAATGGCATTTTAAAAAAATATCCTCCAAATCCATTGAGTGAGACATCAAATGAAAGGGCTATTTAAGATCTACAAATACCTGAAAATCAAAAGTTTCTCGGAGGCCTGATTGCTGAGTTATTTGCAATCCAAGTTGTTTTTTTTTCAATTTTCGGAAGGAGATTTCTTCGCTTTAAAGTCTCAAAAAAATGTTTTGGTTTACAGATATGAGTTCATAGTGAACAGGTCTATGCATTTAGGTACAAAGCTCTATCAATAACTGAAAATAAAAAGTTTATCGGAGGCCTGATAGCTGAGTTATTTGCAATCCAAGTTGGTTTTTTTTCAATTTTCGGAAGGAGATTTCTTCGCTTAAAAGTCTCAAAAAAATGTTTTGGTTTACAGATATGAGTTCATAGTGAACAGGTCTATGCATTTAGGTACAAAGCTCTATCAATAACTGAAAATAAAAAGTTTATCGGAGGCCTGATAGCTGAGTTATTTGCAATCTAAGTTCGTTTTTTTTTTTCAATTTTCGGAAGGAGATTTCTTCGCTTTAAAGTCTCGAAAAAAGTTTTGGTTTGCAGATATGAGTTCATAGTGAACAGGCCTATGCATTTAGGTACAAATATCACAAATCAATTTTTTTAAGATTTTCGGAAAAAATCCAAGGTTAACCCCTTTCCGAAAAAATGCATTTGAAAAAATTTCCTCCAAATCCATTGAGTGAGACATCAAATGAAAGGGCTATTTAAGCTCTACAAATACCTGAAAATCAAAAGTTTCTCGGAGGCCTGATTGCTGAGTTATTTGCAATCCAAGTTGGTTTTTTTTCAATTTTCGGAATTAGATTTCTTCGCTTAAAAGTCTCAAAAAAATGTTTTGGTTTACAGATATGAGTTCATAGTGAACAGGTCTATGCATTTAGGTACAAAAATCACACATCAATTTTTTTAAGATTTTCGCAAAAAATCCAAGGTTAACCCCTTTCTGAAAAAATGCATTTTGAAAAAATTTCCTCCAAATCCATTGAGTGAGACATCAAATAAAAGGGCAATTTAAGCTCTATCAATAACTGAAAATAAAAAGTTTATCGGAGGCCTGATAGCTGAGTTATTTGCAATCTAAGTTCGTTTTTTTTTTCAATTTTCGGAAGGAGATTTCTTCGCTTTAAAGTCTCGAAAAAAGTTTTGGTTTGCAGATATGAGTTCATAGTGAACAGGCCTATGCATTTAGGTACAAAAATCACACATCAATTTTTTTAAGATTTTCGGAAAAAATTCAAGGTTAACCCCTTTCCGAAAAATGGCATTTTAAAAAAATATCCTCCAAATCCATTGAGTGAGACATCAAATGAAAGGGCTATTTAAGATCTACAAATACCTGAAAATCAAAAGTTTCTCGGAGGCCTGATAGCTGAGTTATTTGCAATCCAAGTTGGTTTTTTTTTCAATTTTCGGAAGGAGATTTCTTCGCTTAAAAGTCTCAAAAAAATGTTTTGGTTTACAGATATGAGTTCATAGTGAACAGGTCTATGCATTTAGGTACAAAGCTCTATCAATAACTGAAAATAAAAAGTTTATCGGAGGCCTGATAGCTGAGTTATTTGCAATCTAAGTTCGTTTTTTTTTTTCAATTTTCGGAAGGAGATTTCTTCGCTTTAAAGTCTCGAAAAAAGTTTTGGTTTGCAGATATGAGTTCATAGTGAACAGGCCTATGCATTTAGGTACAAATATCACAAATCAATTTTTTTAAGATTTTCGGAAAAAATCCAAGGTTAACCCCTTTCCGAAAAAATGCATTTGAAAAAATTTCCTCCAAATCCATTGAGTGAGACATCAAATGAAAGGGCTATTTAAGCTCTACAAATACCTGAAAATCAAAAGTTTCTCGGAGGCCTGATTGCTGAGTTATTTGCAATCCAAGTTGGTTTTTTTTCAATTTTCGGAATTAGATTTCTTCGCTTAAAAGTCTCAAAAAAATGTTTTGGTTTACAGATATGAGTTCATAGTGAACAGGTCTATGCATTTAGGTACAAAAATCACACATCAATTTTTTTAAGATTTTCGCAAAAAATCCAAGGTTAACCCCTTTCTGAAAAAATGCATTTTGAAAAAATTTCCTCCAAATCCATTGAGTGAGACATCAAATAAAAGGGCAATTTAAGCTCTATCAATAACTGAAAATAAAAAGTTTATCGGAGGCCTGATAGCTGAGTTATTTGCAATCTAAGTTCGTTTTTTTTTTCAATTTTCGGAAGGAGATTTCTTCGCTTTAAAGTCTCGAAAAAAGTTTTGGTTTGCAGATATGAGTTCATAGTGAACAGGCCTATGCATTTAGGTACAAAAATCACACATCAATTTTTTTAAGATTTTCGGAAAAAATTCAAGGTTAACCCCTTTCCGAAAAATGGCATTTTAAAAAAATATCCTCCAAATCCATTGAGTGAGACATCAAATGAAAGGGCTATTTAAGATCTACAAATACCTGAAAATCAAAAGTTTCTCGGAGGCCTGATAGCTGAGTTATTTGCAATCCAAGTTGGTTTTTTTTTCAATTTTCGGAAGGAGATTTCTTCGCTTAAAAGTCTCAAAAAAATGTTTTGGTTTACAGATATGAGTTCATAGTGAACAGGTCTATGCATTTAGGTACAAAGCTCTATCAATAACTGAAAATAAAAAGTTTATCGGAGGCCTGATAGCTGAGTTATTTGCAATCTAAGTTCGTTTTTTTTTTTCAATTTTCGGAAGGAGATTTCTTCGCTTTAAAGTCTCGAAAAAAGTTTTGGTTTGCAGATATGAGTTCATAGTGAACAGGCCTATGCATTTAGGTACAAATATCACAAATCAATTTTTTTAAGATTTTCGGAAAAAATCCAAGGTTAACCCCTTTCCGAAAAAATGCATTTGAAAAAATTTCCTCCAAATCCATTGAGTGAGACATCAAATGAAAGGGCTATTTAAGCTCTACAAATACCTGAAAATCAAAAGTTTCTCGGAGGCCTGATTGCTGAGTTATTTGCAATCCAAGTTGGTTTTTTTTCAATTTTCGGAATTAGATTTCTTCGCTTAAAAGTCTCAAAAAAATGTTTTGGTTTACAGATATGAGTTCATAGTGAACAGGTCTATGCATTTAGGTACAAAAATCACACATCAATTTTTTTAAGATTTTCGGAAAAAATCCAAGGTTAACCCCTTTCTGAAAAAATGCATTTTGAAAAAATTTCCTCCAAATCCATTGAGTGAGACATCAAATAAAAGGGCAATTTAAGCTCTATCAATAACTGAAAATAAAAAGTTTATCGGAGGCCTGATAGCTGAGTTATTTGCAATCTAAGTTCGTTTTTTTTTTCAATTTTCGGAAGGAGATTTCTTCGCTTTAAAGTCTCGAAAAAAGTTTTGGTTTGCAGATATGAGTTCATAGTGAACAGGCCTATGCATTTAGGTACAAAAATCACACATCAATTTTTTTAAGATTTTCGGAAAAAATTCAAGGTTAACCCCTTTCCGAAAAATGGCATTTTAAAAAAATATCCTCCAAATCCATTGAGTGAGACATCAAATGAAAGGGCTATTTAAGATCTACAAATACCTGAAAATCAAAAGTTTCTCGGAGGCCTGATAGCTGAGTTATTTGCAATCCAAGTTGGTTTTTTTTCAATTTTCGGAAGGAGATTTCTTCGCTTAAAAGTCTCAAAAAAATGTTTTGGTTTACAGATATGAGTTCATAGTGAACAGGTCTATGCATTTAGGTACAAAGCTCTATCAATAACTGAAAATAAAAAGTTTATCGGAGGCCTGATAGCTGAGTTATTTGCAATCTAAGTTCGTTTTTTTTTTTTCAATTTTCGGAAGGAGATTTCTTCGCTTTAAAGTCTCGAAAAAAGTTTTGGTTTGCAGATATGAGTTCATAGTGAACAGGCCTATGCATTTAGGTACAAATATCACAAATCAATTTTTTTAAGATTTTCGGAAAAAATCCAAGGTTAACCCCTTTCCGAAAAAATGCATTTGAAAAAATTTCCTCCAAATCCATTGAGTGAGACATCAAATGAAAGGGCTATTTAAGCTCTACAAATACCTGAAAATCAAAAGTTTCTCGGAGGCCTGATTGCTGAGTTATTTGCAATCCAAGTTGTTTTTTTTTCAATTTTCGGAATTAGATTTCTTCGCTTAAAAGTCTCAAAAAAATGTTTTGGTTTACAGATATGAGTTCATAGTGAACAGGTCTATGCATTTAGGTACAAAAATCACACATCAATTTTTTTAAGATTTTCGGAAAAAATCCAAGGTTAACCCCTTTCTGAAAAAATGCATTTTGAAAAAATTTCCTCCAAATCCATTGAGTGAGACATCAAATAAAAGGGCAATTTAAGCTCTATCAATAACTGAAAATAAAAAGTTTATCGGAGGCCTGATAGCTGAGTTATTTGCAATCTAAGTTCGTTTTTTTTTTTCAATTTTCGGAAGGAGATTTCTTCGCTTTAAAGTCTCGAAAAAAGTTTTGGTTTGCAGATATGAGTTCATAGTGAACAGGCCTATGCATTTAGGTACAAATATCACAAATCAATTTTTTTAAGATTTTCGGAAAAAATCCAAGGTTAACCCCTTTCCGAAAAAATGCATTTTGAAAAAAAAATTTCCTCCAAATCCATTCAGTGAGACATCAAATCAAAGGGCTATTTAAGCTCTACAAATACCTGAAAATCAAAAGTTTCTCGGAGGCCTGATAGCTGAGTTATTTGCAATCTAAGTTCGTTTTTTTTTTTTAATTTTCGGAAGGAGATTTCTTCGCTTTAAAGTTTCGAAAAAAGTTTTGGTTTGCAGATATGAGTTCATAGTGAACAGGCCTATGCATTTAGGTACAAATATCACAAATCAATTTTTTTAAGATTTTCGGAAAAAATCCAAGGTTAACCCCTTTCTGAAAAAATGCATTTTGAAAAAATTTCCTCCAAATCCATTTAGTGAGACATCAAATAAAAGGGCTATTTAAGCTCTACAAATACCTGAAAATCAAAAGTTTCTCGGAGGCCTGATAGCTGAGTTATTTGCAATCTAAGTTCGTTTTTTTTTTCAATTTTCGGAAGGAGATTTCTTCGCTTTAAAGTTTCGAAAAAAGTTTTGGTTTGCAGATATGAGTTCATAGTGAACAGGCCTATGCATTTAGGTACAAAAATCACAAATCAATTTTTTTAAGATTTTCGGAAAAAATCCAAGGTTAACCCCTTTCCGAAAAAATGCATTTTAAAAAAATTTCCTCCAAATCCATTGAGTGAGAAGTAAATGAAAGGGCTATTTAAGCTCTACAAATACCTGAAAATCAAAAGTTTCTCGGAGGCCTGATAGCTGAGTTATTTGCAATCCAAGTTGGTTTTTTTTCAATTTTCGGAAGGAGATTTCTTCGCTTTAAAGTCTCGAAAAAAGTTTTGGTTTACAGATATGAGTTCATAGTGAACAGGCCTATGCATTTAGGTACAAAACTCACAAATCAATTTTTTAAAGATTTTCGGAAAAAAATCCAAGGTTCCCTTTCTGAAAAAATGCATTTTGAAAAAATTTCCTCCAAATCCATTGAGTGAGACATCAAATGAAAGGGCTATTTAAGCTCTACAAATACCTGAAAATCAAAAGTTTCTCGGAGGCCTGATTGCTGAGTTATTTGCAATCCAAGTTCGTTTTTTTTTTTCAATTTTCGGAAGGAGATTTCTTCGCTTTAAAGTCTCAAAAAAAAGTTTTGGTTAACAGATATGAGTTCATAGTGAACAGGCCTATGCATTTAGGTACAAAAATCACAAATCAATTTTTTTAAGACTTTCGGAAAAAATCCAAGGTTAACTCCTTTCCGAAAAAATGCATTTTGAAAAAATTTCCTCCAAATCCATTCAGTGAGACATCAAATGAAAGGGCTATTTAAGCTCTACAAATACCTGAAAATCAAAAGTTTCTCGGAGGCCTGATAGCTGAGTTATTTGCAATCCAAGTTCTTTTTTTTTCAATTTTCGGAAGGAGATTTCTTCGCTTTAAAGTCTCGAAAAAAGTTTTGGTTTGCAGATATGAGTTCATAGTGAACAGGCCTATGCATTTAGGTACAAATATCACAAATCAATTTTTTTAAGACTTTCGGAAAAAATCCAAGGTTAACTCCTTTCCGAAAAAATGCATTTTGAAAAAAATTCCTCCAAATCCATTGAGTGAGACATCAAATGAAAGGGCTATTTAAGCTCTACAAATACCTGAAAATCAAAAGTTTCTCGGAGGCCTGATTGCTGAGTTATTTGCAATCCAAGTTCGTTTTTTTTTTTTCAATTTTCGGAAGGAGATTTCTTCGCTTTAAAGTCTCAAAAAAAAGTTTTGGTTAACAGATATGAGTTCATAGTGAACAGGCCTATGCATTTAGGTACAAAAATCACAAATCAATTTTTTTAAGACTTTCGGAAAAAATCCAAGGTTAACTCCTTTCCGAAAAAATGCATTTTGAAAAAATTTCCTCCAAATCCATTCAGTGAGACATCAAATGAAAGGGCTATTTAAGCTCTACAAATACCTGAAAATCAAAAGTTTCTCGGAGGCCTGATTGCTGAGTTATTTGCAATCCAAGTTCGTTTTTTTTTTCAATTTTCGGAAGGAGATTTCTTCGCTTTAAAGTCTCAAAAAAAAGTTTTGGTTAACAGATATGAGTTCATAGTGAACAGGCCTATGCATTTAGGTACAAAAATCACAAATCAATTTTTTTAAGACTTTCGGAAAAAATCCAAGGTTCCCTTTCTGAAAAAATGCATTTTGAAAAAATTTCCTCCAAATCCATTGAGTGAGACATCAAATGAAAGGACTATTTAAGCTCTACCAATAACTGAAAATCAAAAGTTTCTCGGAGGCCTGATAGCTGAGTTATTTGCAATCCAAGTTCTTTTTTTTCAATTTTCGGAAGGAGATTTCTTCGCTTTAAAATCTCCAAAAAAGTTTTGGTTTACAGATATGAGTTCATAGTGAACAGGCCTATGCATTTAGGTACAAAAATCACAAATCAATTTTTTTAAGACTTTCGGAAAAAATCCAAGGTTCCCTTTCTGAAAAAATGCATTTTGAAAAAATTTCCTCCAAATCCATTGAGTGAGACATCAAATGAAAGGGCTATTTAAGCTCTACAAATACCTGAAAATCAAAAGTTTCTCGGAGGCCTGATAGCTGAGTTATTTGCAATCCAAGTTGGTTTTTTTTCAATTTTCGGAAGGAGATTTCTTCGCTTAAAAGTCTCAAAAAAATGTTTTGGTTTACAGATATGAGTTCATAGTGAACAGGTCTATGCATTTAGGTACAAAAATCACACATCAATTTTTTTAAGATTTTCGGAAAAAATCCAAGGTTAACCCCTTTCCGAAAAAATGCATTTAAAAAAAATTTCCTCCAAATCCATTGAGTGAGACATCAAATAAAAGGGCAATTTAAGCTCTATCAATAACTGAAAATCAAAAGTTTCTCGGAGGCCTGATAGCTGAGTTATTTGCAATCCAAGTTGGTTTTTTTTCAATTTTCGGAAGGAGATTTCTTCGCTTTAAAGTCTCGAAAAAAGTTTTGGTTTGCAGATATGAGTTCATAGTGAACAGGCCTATGCATTTAGGTACAAATATCACAAATCAATTTTTTTAAGATTTTCGGAAAAAATCCATGGTTAACCCCTTTCCGAAAAAATGCATTTAAAAAAAATTTCCTCCAAATCCATTGAGTGAGACATCAAATGAAAGGGCTATTTAAGCTCTACAAATACCTGAAAAAAAAGTTTCTCGGAGGCCTGATAGCTGAGTTATTTGCAATCCAAGTTCGTTTTTTTTTTCAATTTTCGGAAGGAGATTTCTTCGCTTTAAAGTCTCGAAAAAAGTTTTGGTTTACAGATATGAGTTCATAGTGAACAGGCCTATGCATTTAGGTACAAAAATCACAAATCAATTTTTTTAAGATTTTCGGAAAAAATCCAAGGTTAACCCCTTTCCGAAAAATGGCATTTTAAGAAAATATCCTCCAAATCCATTGAGTGAGACATCAAATGAGAGGGCTATTTAAGCTCTATCAATAACTGAAAATCAAAAGTTTCTCGGAGGCCTGATTGCTGAGTTATTTGCAATCCAAGTTGTTTTTTTTTTAAATTTTCGGAAGGAGATTTCTTCGCTTTAAAGTCTCGAAAAAAGTTTTGGTTTACAGATATGAGTTCATAGTGAACAGGCCTATGCATTTTGGTACAAAAATCACAAATCAATTTTTTTAAGATTTTCGGAAAAAATCCAAGGTTAACCCCTTTCTGAAAAATGGCATTTTAAAAGAATATCCTCCAAATCCATTGAGTGAGACATCAAATGAAAGGGCTATTTAAGCTCTACAAATACCTGAAAAAAAAGTTTCTCGGAGGCCTGATAGCTGAGTTATTTGCAATCCAAGTTCGTTTTTTTTTCAATTTTCGGAAGGAGATTTCTTCGCTTTAAGGTCTCGAAAAAAGTTTTGGTTTACAGATATGAGCTCATAGTGAACAGGCCTATGCATTTAGGTACAAAAATCAAAAATCAATTTTTTAAGATTTTCGGAAAAAATCCAAGGTTAACCCCTTTCCGAAAAAATGCATTTTAAAAAAATTTCCTCCAAATCCATCAAATGAAAGGGCTTTTTATGCTCTACAAAAACCTGAAAACCAAAAGTTTCTCGGAGGCCTGATTGCTGAGTTATTTGCAATCCAAGTTGGTTTTTTTTTTCAATTTTCGGAAGGAGATTTCTTCGCTTTAAAGTCTCGAAAAAAGTTTTGGTATACAGATATAAGTTCATAGTGAACAGGTCTATGCATTTAGGAACAAAAATCACAAATCAATTTTTTTAAGATTTTCGGAAAAAATCCAAAGTTAACCCCTTTCTGAAAAAATGCATTTTGAAAAAATTTCCTCCAAATCCATTGAGTGAGACATCAAATAAAAGGGCAATTTAAGCTCTATCAATAACTGAAAATAAAAAGTTTATCGGAGGCCTGATTGCTGAGTTATTTGCAATCTATGTTGGTTTTTTTTTTCAATTTTCGGAAGGAGATTTCTTCGCTTTAAAGTCTCGAAAAAAGTTTTGGTATACAGATATAAGTTCATAGTGAACAGGTCTATGCATTTAGGTACAAAAATCACCAATCAATTTTTTTAAGATTTTCGGAAAAAATCCAAGGTTAACCCCTTTCCGAAAAAATGCATTTTAAAAAAATTTCCTCCAAATCCATTGAGTGAGAAGTAAATGAAAGGGCTATTTAAGCTCTACAAATACCTGAAAATCAAAAGTTTCTCGGAGGCCTGATAGCTGAGTTATTTGCAATCCAAGTTGGTTTTTTTTCAATTTTCGGAAGGAGATTTCTTCGCTTTAAAGTCTCGAAAAAAGTTTTGGTTTACAGATATGAGTTCATAGTGAACAGGCCTATGCATTTAGGTACAAAACTCACAAATCAATTTTTTAAAGATTTTCGGAAAAAAATCCAAGGTTCCCTTTCTGAAAAAATGCATTTTGAAAAAATTTCCTCCAAATCCATTGAGTGAGACATCAAATGAAAGGGCTATTTAAGCTCTACAAATACCTGAAAATCAAAAGTTTCTCGGAGGCCTGATAGCTGAGTTATTTGCAATCCAAGTTGGTTTTTTTTCAATTTTCGGAAGGAGATTTCTTCGCTTAAAAGTCTCAAAAAAATGTTTTGGTTTACAGATATGAGTTCATAGTGAACAGGTCTATGCATTTAGGTACAAAAATCACAAATCAATTTTTTTAAGATTTTCGGAAAAAATCCAAGGTTAACCCCTTTCCGAAAAAATGCATTTTGAAAAAATTTCCTCCAAATCCATTGAGTGAGACATCAAATGAAAGGGCTATTTAAACTCTACAAATACCTGAAAATCAAAAGTTTCTCGGAGGCCTGATAGCTGAGTTATTTGCAATCCAAGTTCTTTTTTTTCAATTTTCGGAAGGAGATTTCTTCGCTTTAAAGTCTCGAAAAAAGTTTTGGTTTACAGATACAAGTTCATAGTGAACAGGCCTATGCATTTAGGAACAAAAATCACAAATAAATTTTCTTAAGATTTTCGGAAAAAATCCAAGGTTAACCCCTTTCCGAAAAAATGCATTTTGAAAAAATTTCCTCCAAATCCATTGAGTGAGACATCAAATGAAAGGGCTATTTAAGCTCTACAAATACCTGAAAATCAAAAGTTTCTCGGAGGCCTGATAGCTGAGTTATTTGCAATCCAAGTTCGTTTTTTTTTTTTCAATTTTCGGAAGGAGATTTCTTCGCTTTAAAGCCTCAAAAAAGTTTTGGTTTACAGATATGAGTTCATAGTGAACAGGCCTATGCATTTAGGTACAAAAATCACAAATCAATTTTTTTTAAGATTTTCGGAAAAAATCCAAGGTTAACCCCTTTCCGAAAAATGGCATTTTAAAAAAATATCCTCCAAATCCATTGAGTGAGACATCAAATGAAAGGGCTATTTAAGATCTACAAATACCTGAAAATCAAAAGTTTCTCGGAGGCCTGATTGCTGAGTTATTTGCAATCCAAGTTGTTTTTTTTTTCAATTTTCGGAAGGAGATTTCTTCGCTTTAAAGTCTCGAAAAAAGTTTTGGTTTACAGATATGAGTTCATAGTGAACAGGCCTATGCATTTAGGTACAAAAGTCACAAATCAATTTTTTTAAGATTTTCGGAAAAAATCCAAGGTTAACCCCTTTCCGAAAAATGGCATTTTAAAAAAATATCCTCCAAATCCATTGAGTGAGACATCAAATGAAAGGGATATTTAAGATCTACAAATACCTGAAAATCAAAAGTTTCTCGGAGGCCTGATAGCTGAGTTATTTGCAATCCAAGTTGGTTTTTTTTTTCAATTTTCGGAAGGAGATTTCTTCGCTTAAAAGTCTCAAAAAAATGTTTTGGTTTACAGATATGAGTTCATAGTGAACAGGTCTATGCATTTAGGTACAAAAATCACACATCAATTTTTTTAAGATTTTCGGAAAAAATCCAAGGTTAACCCCTTTCTGAAAAATGGCATTTTAAAAAAATATCCTCCAAATCCATTGAGTGAGACATCAAATGAAAGGGCTATTTAAGATCTACAAATACCTGAAAATCAAAAGTTTCTCGGAGGCCTGATTGCTGAGTTATTTGCAATCCAAGTTGTTTTTTTTTCAATTTTCGGAAGGAGATTTCTTCGCTTTAAAGTCTCGAAAAAAGTTTTGGTTTACAGATATGAGTTCATAGTGAACAGGCCTATGCATTTAGGTACAAAAGTCACAAATCAATTTTTTTAAGATTTTCGGAAAAAATCCAAGGTTAACCCCTTTCTGAAAAATGGCATTTTAAAAGAATATCCTCCAAATCCATTGAGTGAGACATCAAATGAAAGGGCTATTTAAGCTCTACAAATACCTGAAAAAAAAGTTTCTCGGAGGCCTGATAGCTGAGTTATTTGCAATCTAAGTTCGTTTTTTTTTTTCAATTTTCGGAAGGAGATTTCTTCGCTTTAAGGTCTCGAAAAAAGTTTTGGTTTACAGATATGAGCTCATAGTGAACAGGCCTATGCATTTAGGTACAAAAATCACAAATCAATTTTTTTAAGATTTTCGGAAAAAATCCAAGGTTAACCCCTTTCTGAAAAATGGCATTTTAAAAGATTATCCTCCAAATCCATTGAGTGAGACATCAAATGAAAGGGCAATTTAAGCTCTACAAATACCTGAAAAAAAAGTTTCTCGGAGGCCTGATAGCTAAGTTATTTGCAATCCAAGTTCGTTTTTTTTTTTTTCAATTTTCGGAAGGAGATTTCTTCGCTTTAAAGTCTCGAAAAAAGTTTTGGTTTACAGATATGAGCTCATAGTGAACAGGCCTATGCATTTTGGTACAAAAATCACAAATCAATTTTTTTAAGATTTTCGAAAAAAATCCAAGGTTAACCCCTTTCTGAAAAATGGCATTTTAAAAAAATATCCTCAAAATCCATTGAGTGAGACATCAAATGAAAGGGCTATTTAAGCTCTACAAATACCTGAAAAAAAAGTTTCTCGGAGGCCTGATACCTGAGTTATTTGCAATCCAAGTTCGTTTTTTTTTCAATTTTCGGAAGGAGATTTCTTCGCTTTAAGGTCTCGAAAAAAGTTTTGGTTTACAGATATGAGCTCATAGTGAACAGGCCTATGCATTTAGGTACAAAAATCACAAATCAATTTTTTTAAGATTTTCGGAAAAAATCCAAGGTTAACCCCTTTCTGAAAAATGGCATTTTAAAAAAATATCCTCCAAATCCATTGAGTGAGACATCAAATGAAAGGGCTATTTAAGCTCTACAAATACCTGAAAAAAAAGTTTCTCGGAGGCCTGATAGCTGAGTTATTTGCAATCCAAGTTCGTTTTTTTTTCAATTTTCGGAAGGAGATTTCTTCGCTTTAAGGTCTCGAAAAAAGTTTTGGTTTACAGATATGAGCTCATAGTGAACAGGCCTATGCATTTAGGTACAAAAATCAAAAATCAATTTTTTAAGATTTTCGGAAAAAATCCAAGGTTAACCCCTTTCCGAAAAAATGCATTTTAAAAAAATTTCCTCCAAATCCATCAAATGAAAGGGCTTTTTATGCTCTACAAAAACCTGAAAACCAAAAGTTTCTCGGAGGCCTGATTGCTGAGTTATTTGCAATCCAAGTTGGTTTTTTTTTTCAATTTTCGGAAGGAGATTTCTTCGCTTTAAAGTCTCGAAAAAAGTTTTGGTATACAGATATAAGTTCATAGTGAACAGGTCTATGCATTTAGGTACAAAAATCACCAATCAATTTTTTTAAGATTTTCGGAAAAAATCCAAGGTTAACCCCTTTCCGAAAAAATGCATTTTAAAAAAATTTCCTCCAAATCCATTGAGTGAGAAGTAAATGAAAGGGCTATTTAAGCTCTACAAATACCTGAAAATCAAAAGTTTCTCGGAGGCCTGATAGCTGAGTTATTTGCAATCCAAGTTGGTTTTTTTTCAATTTTCGGAAGGAGATTTCTTCGCTTTAAAGTCTCGAAAAAAGTTTTGGTTTACAGATATGAGTTCATAGTGAACAGGCCTATGCATTTAGGTACAAAACTCACAAATCAATTTTTTAAAGATTTTCGGAAAAAAATCCAAGGTTAACCCCTTTCCGAAAAAATGCATTTTGAAAAAATTTCCTCCAAATCCATTGAGTGAGACATCAAATGAAAGGGCTATTTAAACTCTACAAATACCTGAAAATCAAAAGTTTCTCGGAGGCCTGATAGCTGAGTTATTTGCAATCCAAGTTCGTTTTTTTTTTTTCAATTTTCGGAAGGAGATTTCTTCGCTTTAAAGTCTCGAAAAAAGTTTTGGTTTGCAGATATGAGTTCATAGTGAACAGGCCTATGCATTTAGGTACAAAAATCACAAATCAATTTTTTTAAGATTTTCGGAAAAAATCCAAGGTTAACCCCTTTCCGAAAAAATGCATTTTGAAAAAATTTCCTCCAAATCCATTGAGTGAGACATCAAATGAAAGGGCTATTTAAACTCTACAAATACCTGAAAATCAAAAGTTTCTCGGAGGCCTGATAGCTGAGTTATTTGCAATCCAAGTTCTTTTTTTTCAATTTTCGGAAGGAGATTTCTTCGCTTTAAAGTCTCGAAAAAAGTTTTGGTTTACAGATACAAGTTCATAGTGAACAGGCCTATGCATTTAGGAACAAAAATCACAAATAAATTTTCTTAAGATTTTCGGAAAAAATCCAAGGTTAACCCCTTTCCGAAAAAATGCATTTTAAAAAAATTTCCTCCAAATCCATTGAGTGAGACATCAAATGAAAGGGCTATTTAAGCAATCCAAGTTGTTTTTTTTTCAATTTTCGGAAGGAGATTTCTTCGCTTTAAAGTCTCGAAAAAAGTTTTGGTTTACAGATATGAGTTCATAGTGAACAGGCCTATGCATTTAGGTACAAAAGTCACAAATCAATTTTTTTAAGATTTTCGGAAAAAATCCAAGGTTAACCCCTTTCCGAAAAATGGCATTTTAAAAAAATATCCTCCAAATCCATTGAGTGAGACATCAAATGAAAGGGATATTTAAGATCTACAAATACCTGAAAATCAAAAGTTTCTCGGAGGCCTGATAGCTGAGTTATTTGCAATCCAAGTTGGTTTTTTTTTTCAATTTTCGGAAGGAGATTTCTTCGCTTAAAAGTCTCAAAAAAATGTTTTGGTTTACAGATATGAGTTCATAGTGAACAGGTCTATGCATTTAGGTACAAAAATCACACATCAATTTTTTTAAGATTTTCGGAAAAAATCCAAGGTTAACCCCTTTCTGAAAAATGGCATTTTAAAAAAATATCCTCCAAATCCATTGAGTGAGACATCAAATGAAAGGGCTATTTAAGATCTACAAATACCTGAAAATCAAAAGTTTCTCGGAGGCCTGATTGCTGAGTTATTTGCAATCCAAGTTGTTTTTTTTTCAATTTTCGGAAGGAGATTTCTTCGCTTTAAAGTCTCGAAAAAAGTTTTGGGTTACAGATATGAGTTCATAGTGAACAGGCCTATGCATTTAGGTACAAAAGTCACAAATCAATTTTTTTAAGATTTTCGGAAAAAATCCAAGGTTAACCCCTTTCCGAAAAATGGCATTTTAAAAAAATATCCTCCAAATCCATTGAGTGAGACATCAAATGAAAGGGATATTTAAGATCTACAAATACCTGAAAATCAAAAGTTTCTCGGAGGCCTGATAGCTGAGTTATTTGCAATCCAAGTTGGTTTTTTTTTTCAATTTTCGGAAGGAGATTTCTTCGCTTAAAAGTCTCAAAAAAATGTTTTGGTTTACAGATATGAGTTCATAGTGAACAGGTCTATGCATTTAGGTACAAAAATCACACATCAATTTTTTTAATATTTTCGGAAAAAATCCAAGGTTAACCCCTTTCCGAAAAAATGCATTTTGAAAAAATTTCCTCCAAATCCATTCAGTGAGACATCAAATAAAAGGGCTATTTAAGCTCTATCAATAACTGAAAATCAAAAGTTTCTCGGAGGCCTGATAGCTGAGTTATTTGCAATCTAAGTTCGTTTTTTTTTTCAATTTTCGGAAGGAGATTTCTTCGCTTTAAAGTCTCGAAAAAAGTTTTGGTTTGCAGATATGAGTTCATAGTGAACAGGCCTATGCATTTAGGTACAAATATCACAAATCAATTTTTTTAAGACTTTCGGAAAAAATCCAAGGTTAACCCCTTTCCGAAAAAATGCATTTTGAAAAAATTTCCTCCAAATCCATTGAGTGAGACATCAAATGAAAGGGCTATTTAAGCAATCCAAGTTGTTTTTTTTTCAATTTTCGGAAGGAGATTTCTTCGCTTTAAAGTTTCGAAAAAAGTTTTGGTTTGCAGATATGAGTTCATAGTGAACAGGCCTATGCATTTAGGTACAAAAATCACAAATCAATTTTTTTAAGATTTTCGGAAAAAATCCAAGGTTAACCCCTTTCCGAAAAAATGCATTTTGAAAAAATTTCCTCCAAATCCATTGAGTGAGACATCAAATGAAAGGGCTATTTAAGCAATCCAAGTTGTTTTTTTTTCAATTTTCGGAAGGAGATTTCTTCGCTTTAAAGTCTCGAAAAAAGTTTTGGTTTGCAGATATGAGTTCATAGTGAACAGGCCTATGCATTTAGGTACAAATATCACAAATCAATTTTTTTAAGACTTTCGGAAAAAATCCAAGGTTTAACCCCTTTCCGAAAAAATGCATTTTGAAAAAATTTCCTCCAAATCCATTCAGTGAGACATCAAATAAAAGGGCTATTTAAGCTCTACAAATACCTGAAAATCAAAAGTTTCTCGGAGGCCTGATAGCTGAGTTATTTGCAATCTAAGTTCGTTTTTTTTTTCAATTTTCGGAAGGAGATTTCTTCGCTTTAAAGTTTCGAAAAAAGTTTTGGTTTGCAGATATGAGTTCATAGTGAACAGGCCTATGCATTTAGGTACAAAAATCACAAATCAATTTTTTTAAGATTTTCGGAAAAAATCCAAGGTTAACCCCTTTCCGAAAAAATGCATTTTGAAAAAATTTCCTCCAAATCCATTGTAGCCCAGGGAAATTAGTAATTTAAATCGCATTTTTCGCGGGACAAAATTTTTTTCATGGAATGTGTTCGGGTGGTTGCCCTTATCATAAAAGTCAATTTGTTGGGAAAATTGGAGGTTGGGAACAGCCGCCATCTTGGAAAAGAGATTGGTATCGTTTTTATTGAATAGCTCCATTGTTATTCATTTTAACAAAAACTGACAAAGGTAAGACTTATCAACAATAAAATTATCTAAAAAATGATATACAAAACAATTCCGTGAGTTGATTAAATAAAATTTTACAGTTGGTCAAAGTGCGGGTTTATATCGCAAGGTTGGGACAAAATGACATCTGTTCATATATCTGACGAACTTTTGATTTGTTTGGATAATTCTTCAAGAATGAATTATAGTACTTATAATTACCTATAAAATGAGCCCACAATCGTTATTGTAACCATCGTATTGTAGAAGTAATCCAACTCCGAAACTCTCCATGTACTAGTCAAAAGTGAGAAAAAAGCTAGTTTTTTGCTAGTAGGCCGAGAAAATTTTGGGAGTAGAGGTTTAACCAAAATACAAGTACGCAGTTATGCAGCCATACGCGTGTTAATGTCGATTTCAAAGGTCTGACAACTCTAATTTTGTGCTTTATACGGTTTTTGGGGGGTTAAATAACGTAAGTTTTCCAATTAACGTGAATGGGCTTAATTTATCCTATTTGAAATTATAAATATACAAGCTGATGCTCTTTGGTTTTTCCTAAATCTAGACACCCCAATCTTGAGGATGTGACCAATAGAACTCAAGATATAAGCCGTTTATACGATTATGTTTAGAGGCTTTTTTGTTTCGATTTTTGTTTGTTTATTTGAATTGAAAAGCCTGATATGGTTAGTTAAAAAAGCTTATATCGTGAGTTAAATTAACCCCATAGCAAAGATTGGGGTGTCTAGATTTAGGAAAAACAAAAGAGCATCAGCTTGTATATTTATAATTTCAAATAGTATAAATTTAGCCCATTCACGTTAATTGGAAAACTTACGTTATTTAACCCCCCAAAAACCGTATAAAGCACAAAATTAGAGTTGTCAGACCTTTGAAATCGACATTAACACGCGTATGGCTGCAAAACTGCGTACTTGTATTTTGGTTAAACCTCTACTCCCAAAATTTTCTCGGCCTACTAGCAAAAAACTAGCTTTTTTCTCACTTTTGACTAGTACATGGAGAGTTTCGGAGTTGGATTACTTCTACAATACGATGGTTACAATAACGATTGTGGGCTCATTTTATAGGTAATTATAAGTACTATAATTCATTCTTGAAGAATTATCCAAACAAATCAAAAGTTCGTCAGATATATGAACAAATGTCATTTTGTCCCAACCTTGCGATATAAACCCGCACTTTGACCAACTGTAAAATTTTATTTAATCAACTCACGGAATTGTTTTGTATATCATTTTTTAGATAATTTTATTGTTGATAAGTCTTACCTTTGTCAGTTTTTGTTAAAATGAATAACAATGGAGCTATTCAATAAAAACGATACCAATCTCTTTTCCAAGATGGCGGCTGTTCCCAACCTCCAATTTTCCCAACAAATTGACTTTTATGATAAAGACAACCACCCGAACACATTCCATGAAAAAAATTTTGTCCCGCGAAAAATGCGATTTCATGCCCATATTTTGACTAATTTCCCTGAGCTATTGAGTGAGACATCAAATGAAAGGGCTATTTAAGCAATCCAAGTTGTTTTTTTTTCAATTTTCGGAAGGAGATTTCTTCGCTTTAAAGTCTCGAAAAAAGTTTTGGTTTGCAGATATGAGTTCATAGTGAACAGGCCTATGCATTTAGGTACAAATATCACAAATCAATTTTTTTAAGACTTTCGGAAAAAATCCAAGGTTTAACCCCTTTCCGAAAAAATGCATTTTGAAAAAATTTCCTCCAAATCCATTCAGTGAGACATCAAATAAAAGGGCTATTTAAGCTCTACAAATACCTGAAAATCAAAAGTTTCTCGGAGGCCTGATAGCTGAGTTATTTGCAATCTAAGTTCGTTTTTTTTTTCAATTTTCGGAAGGAGATTTCTTCGCTTTAAAGTTTCGAAAAAAGTTTTGGTTTGCAGATATGAGTTCATAGTGAACAGGCCTATGCATTTAGGTACAAAAATCACAAATCAATTTTTTTAAGATTTTCGGAAAAAATCCAAGGTTAACCCCTTTCCGAAAAAATGCATTTTAAAAAAATTTCCTCCAAATCCATTGAGTGAGACATCAAATGAAAGGGCTATTTAAACTCTACAAATACCTGAAAATCAAAAGTTTCTCGGAGGCCTGATTGCTGAGTTATTTGCAATCCAAGTTCGTTTTTTTTTTTTCAATTTTCGGAAGGAGATTTCTTCGCTTTAAAGTCTCGAAAAAAGTTTTGGTTTGCAGATATGAGTTCATAGTGAACAGGCCTATGCATTTAGGTACAAATATCACAAATCAA
Source organism: Episyrphus balteatus (assembly GCF_945859705.1). Lineage (NCBI taxonomy): Eukaryota > Metazoa > Arthropoda > Insecta > Diptera > Syrphidae > Episyrphus > Episyrphus balteatus. The sequence continues at coordinate 135,752,544 of NC_079134.1, forward strand.
TTTTTTTAAGACTTTCGGAAAAAATCCAAGGTTAACCCCTTTCCGAAAAAATGCATTTTGAAAAAATTTCCTCCAAATCCATTCAGTGAGACATCAAATGAAAGGGCTATTTAAGCTCTACCAATAACTGAAAATCAAAAGTTTCTCGGAGGCCTGATAGCTGAGTTATTTGCAATCCAAGTTCTTTTTTTTCAATTTTCGGAAGAAGATTTCTTCGCTTTAAAGTCTCGAAAAAAGTTTTGGTTTACAGATATGAGTTCATAGTGAACAGGCCTATGCATTTAGGTACAAAACTCACAAATCAATTTTTTAAAGATTTTCGGAAAAAATCCAAATTTAACCCCTTTCCGAAAAAATGCATTTTGAAAAAGTTTCCTCCAAATCCATTGAGTGAGACATCAAATGAAAGGGCTGTTTAAACTCTACAAATACCTGAAAATCAAAAGTTTCTCGGAGGCCTGATAGCTGAGTTATTTGCAATCCAAGTTCTTTTTTTTCAATTTTCGGAAGGAGATTTCTTCGCTTTAAAGTCTCGAAAAAAGTTTTGGTTAACAGATATGAGTTCATAGTGAACAGGCCTATGCATTTAGGTACAAAAATCACAAATCAATTTTTTTTAAGACTTTCGGAAAAAATCCAAGGTTCCCTTTCTGAAAAAATGCATTTTGAAAAAATTTCCTCCAAATCCATTGAGTGAGACATCAAATGAAAGGGCTATTTAAGCTCTACAAATACCTGAAAATCAAAAGTTTCTCGGAGGCCTGATAGCTGAGTTATTTGCAATCCAAGTTCGTTTTTTTTTTCAATTTTCGGAAGGAGATTTCTTCGCTTTAAAGTCTCGAAAAAAGTTTTGGTTTGCAGATATGAGTTCATAGTTAACAGGCCTATGCATTTAGGTACAAATATCACAAATCAATTTTTTTAAGACTTTCGGAAAAAATCCAAGGTTAACCCCTTTCCGAAAAAATGCATTTTGAAAAAATTTCCTCCAAATCCATTCAGTGAGACATCAAATGAAAGGGCTATTTAAGCTCTATCAATAACTGAAAATCAAAAGTTTCTCGGAGGCCTGATAGCTGAGTTATTTGCAATCTAAGTTCGTTTTTTTTTACAATTTTCGGAAGGAGATTTCTTCGCTTTAAAGTCTCGAAAAAAGTTTTGGTTTGCAGATATGAGTTCATAGTGAACAGGCCTATGCATTTAGGTACAAATATCACAAATCAATTTTTTTAAGATTTTCGGAAAAAATCCAAGGTTAACCCCTTTCCGAAAAAATGCATTTTAAAAAAATTTCCTCCAAATCCATTGAGTGAGACATCAAATGAAAGGGCTATTTAAGCTCTACAAATACCTGAAAATCAAAAGTTTCTCGGAGGCCTGATAGCTGAGTTATTTGCAATCCAAGTTCGTTTTTTTTTTTTCAATTTTCGGAAGGAGATTTCTTCGCTTTAAAGCCTCGAAAAAAGTTTTGGTTTACAGATATGAGTTCATAGTGAACAGGCCTATGCATTTAGGTACAAAAATCACAAATCAATTTTTTTAAGATTTTCGGAAAAAATCCAAGGTTAACCCCTTTCCGAAAAATGGCATTTTAAAAAAATATCCTCCAAATCCATTGAGTGAGACATCAAATGAAAGGGCTATTTAAGATCTACAAATACCTGAAAATCAAAAGTTTCTCGGAGGCCTGATTGCTGAGTTATTTGCAATCCAAGTTGTTTTTTTTTCAATTTTCGGAAGGAGATTTCTTCGCTTTAAAGTCTCGAAAAAAGTTTTGGTTTACAGATATGAGTTCATAGTGAACAGGCCTATGCATTTAGGTACAAAAGTCACAAATCAATTTTTTTAAGATTTTCGGAAAAAATCCAAGGTTAACCCCTTTCCGAACAATGGCATTTTAAAAAAATATCCTCCAAATCCATTGAGTGAGACATCAAATGAAAGGGATATTTAAGATCTACAAATACCTGAAAATCAAAAGTTTCTCGGAGGCCTGATAGCTGAGTTATTTGCAATCCAAGTTGGTTTTTTTTTTCAATTTTCGGAAGGAGATTTCTTCGCTTAAAAGTCTCAAAAAAATGTTTTGGTTTACAGATATGAGTTCATAGTGAACAGGTCTATGCATTTAGGTACAAAAATCACACATCAATTTTTTTAAGATTTTCGGAAAAAATCCAAGGTTAACCCCTTTCTGAAAAATGGCATTTTAAAAAAATATCCTCCAAATCCATTGAGTGAGACATCAAATGAAAGGGCTATTTAAGATCTACAAATACCTGAAAATCAAAAGTTTCTCGGAGGCCTGATTGCTGAGTTATTTGCAATCCAAGTTGTTTTTTTTTCAATTTTCGGAAGGAGATTTCTTCGCTTTAAAGTCTCGAAAAAAGTTTTGGTTTACAGATATGAGTTCATAGTGAACAGGCCTATGCATTTAGGTACAAAAGTCACAAATCAATTTTTTTAAGATTTTCGGAAAAAATCCAAGGTTAACCCCTTTCCGAAAAATGGCATTTTAAAAAAATATCCTCCAAATCCATTGAGTGAGACATCAAATGAAAGGGATATTTAAGATCTACAAATACCTGAAAATCAAAAGTTTCTCGGAGGCCTGATAGCTGAGTTATTTGCAATCCAAGTTGGTTTTTTTTTTCAATTTTCGGAAGGAGATTTCTTCGCTTAAAAGTCTCAAAAAAATGTTTTGGTTTACAGATATGAGTTCATAGTGAACAGGTCTATGCATTTAGGTACAAAAATCACACATCAATTTTTTTAATATTTTCGGAAAAAATCCAAGGTTAACCCCTTTCCGAAAAAATGCATTTTGAAAAAATTTCCTCCAAATCCATTCAGTGAGACATCAAATGAAAGGGCTATTTAAGCTCTACCAATAACTGAAAATCAAAAGTTTCTCGGAGGCCTGATAGCTGAGTTATTTGCAATCCAAGTTCTTTTTTTTCAATTTTCGGAAGAAGATTTCTTCGCTTTAAAGTCTCGAAAAAAGTTTTGGTTTACAGATATGAGTTCATAGTGAACAGGCCTATGCATTTAGGTACAAAACTCACAAATCAATTTTTTAAAGATTTTCGGAAAAAAATCCAAGGTTCCCTTTCTGAAAAAATGCATTTTGAAAAAATTTCCTCCAAATCCATTGAGTGAGACATCAAATGAAAGGGCTATTTAAGATCTACAAATACCTGAAAATCAAAAGTTTCTCGGAGGCCTGATTGCTGAGTTATTTGCAATCCAAGTTGTTTTTTTTTCAATTTTCGGAAGGAGATTTCTTCGCTTTAAAGTCTCGAAAAAAGTTTTGGTTTGCAGATATGAGTTCATAGTGAACAGGCCTATGCATTTAGGTACAAATATCACAAATCAATTTTTTTAAGACTTTCGGAAAAAATCCAAGGTTAACCCCTTTCCGAAAAAATGCATTTTGAAAAAATTTCCTCCAAATCCATTGAGTGAGACATCAAATGAAAGGGCTATTTAAGCAATCCAAGTTGTTTTTTTTTCAATTTTCGGAAGGAGATTTCTTCGCTTTAAAGTTTCGAAAAAAGTTTTGGTTTGCAGATATGAGTTCATAGTGAACAGGCCTATGCATTTAAGTACAAAAATCACAAATCAATTTTTTTAAGATTTTCGGAAAAAATCCAAGGTTAACCCCTTTCCGAAAAAATGCATTTTGAAAAAATTTCCTCCAAATCCATTGAGTGAGACATCAAATGAAAGGGCTATTTAAGCAATCCAAGTTGTTTTTTTTTCAATTTTCGGAAGGAGATTTCTTCGCTTTAAAGTCTCGAAAAAAGTTTTGGTTTGCAGATATGAGTTCATAGTGAACAGGCCTATGCATTTAGGTACAAATATCACAAATCAATTTTTTTAAGACTTTCGGAAAAAATCCAAGGTTTAACCCCTTTCCGAAAAAATGCATTTTGAAAAAATTTCCTCCAAATCCATTCAGTGAGACATCAAATAAAAGGGCTATTTAAGCTCTACAAATACCTGAAAATCAAAAGTTTCTCGGAGGCCTGATAGCTGAGTTATTTGCAATCTAAGTTCGTTTTTTTTTTCAATTTTCGGAAGGAGATTTCTTCGCTTTAAAGTTTCGAAAAAAGTTTTGGTTTGCAGATATGAGTTCATAGTGAACAGGCCTATGCATTTAGGTACAAAAATCACAAATCAATTTTTTTAAGATTTTCGGAAAAAATCCAAGGTTAACCCCTTTCCGAAAAAATGCATTTTGAAAAAATTTCCTCCAAATCCATTGAGTGAGACATCAAATGAAAGGGCTATTTAAGCAATCCAAGTTGTTTTTTTTTCAATTTTCGGAAGGAGATTTCTTCGCTTTAAAGTCTCGAAAAAAGTTTTGGTTTGCAGATATGAGTTCATAGTGAACAGGCCTATGCATTTAGGTACAAATATCACAAATCAATTTTTTTAAGACTTTCGGAAAAAATCCAAGGTTTAACCCCTTTCCGAAAAAATGCATTTTGAAAAAATTTCCTCCAAATCCATTCAGTGAGACATCAAATAAAAGGGCTATTTAAGCTCTACAAATACCTGAAAATCAAAAGTTTCTCGGAGGCCTGATAGCTGAGTTATTTGCAATCTAAGTTCGTTTTTTTTTTTTCAATTTTCGGAAGGAGATTTCTTCGCTTTAAAGTTTCGAAAAAAGTTTTGGTTTGCAGATATGAGTTCATAGTGAACAGGCCTATGCATTTAGGTACAAAAATCACAAATCAATTTTTTTAAGATTTTCGGAAAAAATCCAAGGTTAACCCCTTTCCGAAAAAATGCATTTTAAAAAAATTTCCTCCAAATCCATTGAGTGAGACATCAAATGAAAGGGCTATTTAAACTCTACAAATACCTGAAAATCAAAAGTTTCTCGGAGGCCTGATTGCTGAGTTATTTGCAATCCAAGTTCGTTTTTTTTTTTTTCAATTTTCGGAAGGAGATTTCTTCGCTTTAAAGTCTCGAAAAAAGTTTTGGTTTGCAGATATGAGTTCATAGTGAACAGGCCTATGCATTTAGGTACAAATATCACAAATCAATTTTTTTAAGACTTTCGGAAAAAATCCAAGGTTAACCCCTTTCCGAAAAAATGCATTTTGAAAAAATTTCCTCCAAATCCATTCAGTGAGACATCAAATGAAAGGGCTATTTAAGCTCTACCAATAACTGAAAATCAAAAGTTTCTCGGAGGCCTGATAGCTGAGTTATTTGCAATCCAAGTTCTTTTTTTTCAATTTTCGGAAGGAGATTTCTTCGCTTTAAAGTCTCGAAAAAAGTTTTGGTTTACAGATATGAGTTCATAGTGAACAGGCCTATGCATTTAGGTACAAAACTCACAAATCAATTTTTTAAAGATTTTCGGAAAAAATCCAAATTTAACCCCTTTCCGAAAAAATGCATTTTGAAAAAGTTTCCTCCAAATCCATTGAGTGAGACATCAAATGAAAGGGCTGTTTAAACTCTACAAATACCTGAAAATCAAAAGTTTCTCGGAGGCCTGATAGCTGAGTTATTTGCAATCCAAGTTCTTTTTTTTTCAATTTTCGGAAGGAGATTTCTTCGCTTTAAAGTCTCGAAAAAAGTTTTGGTTAACAGATATGAGTTCATAGTGAACAGGCCTATGCATTTAGGTACAAAAATCACAAATCAATTTTTTTAAGACTTTCGGAAAAAATCCAAGGTTCCCTTTCTGAAAAAATGCATTTTGAAAAAATTTCCTCCAAATCCATTGAGTGAGACATCAAATGAAAGGGCTATTTAAGCTCTACAAATACCTGAAAATCAAAAGTTTCTCGGAGGCCTGATAGCTGAGTTATTTGCAATCCAAGTTCGTTTTTTTTTTCAATTTTCGGAAGGAGATTTCTTCGCTTTAAAGTCTCGAAAAAAGTTTTGGTTTGCAGATATGAGTTCATAGTTAACAGGCCTATGCATTTAGGTACAAATATCACAAATCAATTTTTTTAAGACTTTCGGAAAAAATCCAAGGTTAACCCCTTTCCGAAAAAATGCATTTTGAAAAAATTTCCTTCAAATCCATTGAGTGAGACATCAAATAAAAGGGCTATTTAAGCTCTATCAATAACTGAAAATCGAAAGTTTCTCGGAGGCCTGATAGCTGAGTTATTTGCAATCCAAGTTCGTTTTTTTTTTTCAATTTTCGGAAGGAGATTTCTTCGCTTTAAAGTCTTGAAAAAAAGTTTTGGTTTGCAGATATGAGTTCTTAGTGAACAGGTCTATGCATTTAGGTACAAATATCACAAATCCATTTTTTTAAGATTTTCGGAAAAAATTAAAGGTTCCCTTTCTGAAAAAATGCATTTTGAAAAAATTTCCTCCAAATCCATTGAGTGAGACATCAAATGAAAGGGCTATTTAAGCTCTACAAATACCTGAAAATCAAAAGTTTCTCGGAGGCCTGATTGCTGAGTTATTTGCAATCCAAGTTGTTTTTTTTTTTTCAATTTTCGGAAGGAGATTTCTTCGCTTTAAAGTCTCGAAAAAAGTTTTGGTTTACAGATATGAGTTCATAGTTAACAGGCCTATGCGTTTAGGAAAAAAAATCACAAATCAATTTTTTTAAGATTTTCGGAAAAAATCCAAGGTTAACCCCTTTCCGAAAAAATGCATTTTTAAAAAATTTCCTCAAAGTCCATTGAGTGTGACATCAAATAAAAGGGCTATTTAAGCTCTACAAATACCTGAAAATCAAAAGTTTCTCGGAGGCCTGATAGCTGAGTTATTTGCTATCAAAGTTCGTTTTTTTTTCAATTTTTGGGAAGGAGATTTCTTCGCTTTAAAGTCTCGAAAAAAGTTTTGGTTTACAGATATGAGTTCATAGTGAACAGGCCTATGCATTAGGGAACAAAAATCACAAATCAATTTTTTTAAGATTTTCGGAAAAAATCCAAGGTTAACCCCTTTCCGAAAAAAATGCATTTTAAAAAATTTCCTCCAAATGAATCAAATGAGACCTCAAATACAAGTCCCCTTTGAGTTCTATTAATAAATGAAACCTAAACCTTTCTCGATGACAAAATTATAAGGTGAAAAGACCATATATTGTTGGCACCTCACAATTGCATCAATTAAATGTGTAATTAATATCTATCAATGTAACTTTTTTTTTAAATGATTGCATTATTTCTATCTCCATTTTTGAATCAGTAATTTCCATGTCACGAAATAGATTACTAGTATTGCTGATTGATTTACTATAACATTCAATAATGTTGGTTTTGAGATTGATGGTTGTCGGTATTATTCTCCAAATATTTCTTGTGGAAGCTAAATCTCTTTTAGCAGACACAATTAAATATGCAGTATCCAATACTTTTAATAAAACCGCTAATTTGGTTCAAGTGGTAATTGAAACCGATTCCGAAAACAACCTCGTAGCATATCTGGAAATTATGGACAAAATTCTAGCCTACGATTATTGGTTGTTTCGATGGCAAATTGATGTTAACAACAAGAATATTCAGTTCGTCAGTGACTATAATTTATTGTTCATTGACTCGTATGAAGCTTTTCGGTAAGTATTACAAGTTTTTAGATTTAAAAGTCTTACAACAATATTTGTTTTTTTTAGCCGACTTCTTCAATCGATTGGTAACTATAACATAGACTCACAAGTATTCTATTTTATAGTTCTAAGAACTCCAGAAAACTACGTGGACGACATACAGAAAATATTCTCAGATTTTCTATTCCTTATGATAGCCAATGTCAATGTTATTATTGAAACGGTTTTCGAAGAAGTTCTTTTCTACTCCTTTAATCCGTATCAAAAACTTGCATGCCAATCAACGAATCCTCTCCTCACACATCGGTTTTCCGCTAATAAATCAATAAAATCTTCAATACCATTTTTTCCACCGAAAGCCGACAATTTGCATGGATGTCCTCTTCGAATTGGTACCGCTAATGAACTTGTTGTTGCACTGGCAAACAACAAAGTACCAGAAAATCGAAGCAGTCCTGATATATCTTTTCTTGAACTTACAATTCTCAAGGAATTTGTTTCCAGAACGAATTTCACAGTCGCTAATATTGATCCGTATTTTTTTGAACCCGAAGAGATAGTAGGTGATGTATTTAATGTACTGATCTTCAATAGAAATATGTATCTGTTTATTATTTCTTTCAGCTCAAAAGTGGAAAAATTGATATGATCATTAGTTGTTTCGCAAATGGACCTAAGCGAAATAAAGTTCTATCGAAAACTCAATTCTACTTTTTATCGAGAATTGTAATTGTTCTTTCTAAACGTTTTAATGCATTTCGGACGTATGTTTGGATTCAAGAACCGTTCAATTCTACAACATGGATTTGTGTTGTTGCTTCACTAACTTTTATCACTGGATGTTGTCTGATTTTGGCAAGAATTAGAAGAGTTTTTCAGAAGAATCCATACTATAATGAAGGACTCGAAATATTATCTGTATCAATAGGTGCACCAATTGTACACTTGCCAAGCAAAATTTCCCTTCGATTTGTTTTTATAGTCTTGAGTTTTGTTGCACTTATCTTACGGTCAGCCTATCAGGCAAAATTATATGATGCCTTCCGAGGACAAACCATTATCAATACGCCGAAGAGTGTTCGGGAGCTTTTTACTGAGAATTACACAATTTATACTAATGGGGAACTAAAAAATGCCATCAATGATTTAAATGAGGAGCAGGAATATCTTAATTATCGTGAACTAAATTATGCCACTAAGTACTACAGTAGTTTTGAAATGGATACAAAAATTGCTTTAGTAGCTCCATTCACTTATGTTTACACATTTTACACTGCTAAAGAACTCAACAACTTGATTTTGGAAAATGTTTTGGACGAACAAATTTGTGTATTTTTTCATAAACATTCTTTCATTTTACCAAAAATGAATGAAATTATTGAGAGATTGGAAGAAAGTGGAATATTACATTATTTGAGAAGAAATTTCGAAAATTTAAACAATGCTGGATTTTCAAAATACAAAATAGAATATGAGTTGGAAAGATTGAGTTTTGAAAGGCTTGCGTTTGCATTTCATCTAAGTGGTGTCCTTTGTGTTTGGTTTTTATTGCAGAAATACTGTGGAATAAATTTTAGAATTTTTTTTTTATTTCAAGTCAATACAAACGTTTTTAAAATTTATTTGGCAATTTTTCTTTAAATTCTATTTATGAAGATATTTTTTCGAGACTTTGAACCGAAGAAATCTACTTCCGAAAATTGGAAAACAGAGAACTTCGATTGCAAATAACTAAGCAATCAGACCACAAAGAAATTTTTGGTTTTCACGTATTTATAGTGCTTAAAAAACCCTTTCATTTGATGTCTCACTCAATGGATTTGGAGGAATTTTTTTTAAAATGCATTTTTTCGGAAAGGGGACTTTGATTTGGACTTTGAACCCAAGAAATCTACTTCCGAAAATTGGAAAACAGAGAACTTCGATTGCAAATAACTAAGCAATCAGACCACAAAGAAATTTTTGGTTTTCACGTATTTATAGTGCTTAAAAAACCCTTTCATTTGATGTCTCACTCAATGGATTTGGAGGAATTTTTTTTAAAATGCATTTTTTTTAACCTTGGATTTTTTCCCAAAATCCTAAAAAAATTGATTTGTGATTTTTGCACCTAAATGCATAGGCCTGTTCACTATGAACTCATATCTGTAAACCAAAACATTATTCGAGACTTTAAAGCGAAGAAATCTCCTTCCGAAAATTGAAAAAAAACGAACTTGTATTGCAAATAACTCAGCAATCAGGCCTCCGAGAAACTTTTGATTTTCAGTTATTGATAGAGCTTAAATAGCCCTTTCATTTGATGTCTCACTCAATGGATTTGGAGGAAATTTTTTAAAAATGCATTTTTTCGGAAAGGGGTTAACCTTGGATTTTTTCCGAAAACCTTAAAAAAATTGATTTGTGATTTTTTGTTACTAAATGCATAGGCCTGTTCACTATGAACTCATATCTGTAAACCAAAACATTTTCGAGACTTTAAAGCGAAGAAATCTCCTTCCGAAAATTGAAAAAAAACGAACTTGGATTGCAAATAACTCAGCAATCAGGCCTCCGAGAAACTTTTGATTTTCAGGTATTTGTAGAGCTTAAATAGCCCTTTCATTTGATGTCTCACTCAATGGATTTGGAGGAATTTTTTTTAAAATGCATTTTTTCGGAAAGGGGTTAACCTTGGATTTTTTCCCAAAATCCTAAAAAATTGATTTGTGATTTTTTGTTAATAAATGCATAGGCCTGTTCACTATGAACTCATATCTGTAAACCAAAACATTTTTCGAGACTTTAAAGCGAAGAAAACTCCTTCCGAAAATTGGAAAAAAAAAACGAACTTGGATTGCAAATAACTCAGCAATCAGGCCTCCGAGAAACTTTTGATTTTCAGGTATTTGTAGAGCTTAAATAGCCCTTTCATTTGATGTCTCACTCAATGGATTTGGAGGAAATTTTTTGAAAATGCATTTTTTCGGAAAGGGGTTAACCTTGGATTTTTTCCGAAAATCTTGAAAAAATTGATTTGTGATTTTTGTACCTAAATGCATAGGCCTGTTCACTATGAACTCATATCTGTAAACCAAAACATTTTTCGAGACTTATAAGCGAAGAAAACTCCTTCCGAAAATTGAAAAAAAAAACGAACTTGGATTGCAAATAACTCAGCAATCAGGCCTCCGAGAAACTTTTGATTTTCAGGTATTTGTAGAGCTTAAATAGCCCTTTCATTTGATGTCTCACTCAATGGATTTGGAGGAAATTTTTTTAAAATGCATTTTTTCGGAAAGGGATTTTTTCCGAAAATCCTAAAAAAATTGATTTGTGATTTTTTGTTACTAAATGCGTAGGCCTGTTCACTATGAACTCATATCTGTTAAACAAATAATTTTCGAGACTTTAAAGCGAAGAAATCTCCTTCCCAAAAATTGAAAAAAAAACGAACTTTGATAGCAAATAACTCAGCAATCAGGCCTCCGAGAAACTTTTGATTTTCAGGTATTTGTAGAGCTTAAATAGCCCTTTCATTTGATGTCTCACTCAATGGATTTGGAGGAAATTTTTTTAAAATGCATTTTTTCGGAAAGGGGTTAACCTTGGATTTTTTCCGAAAATCCTAAAAAAATTGATTTGTGATTTTTGTACCTAAATGCCTGTTCACTATGAACTCATATCTGTAATTAAAAATTTTTTTCGAGACTTTAAAGTGAAGAAATTTCCTAAAACTTAAAAAAAGAACTTGGATTGCAAATAACTCAGTAATCAGACCTCAAAGGAATTTTTGGTTTTCAGGTACATACATACATAGATAGATCTTAAAGAGGCCATTCACTTGATGACTGATTCGATGAATTTAGACGAAATTTTTTAAAATAGATTTTTTTTTCGGGAATTGGTAACCCTGAGATTTTTTTGAAAATAAAAAAAAAAAAAAAATACATAAAAACGTTCAAAATACAAGAAAATCGTTATCTTTTTTCTTACCATGGTATTTCAACTTTACCAATTCCGTTTATTAAAAACTAAAATTACTTCTCCAACTCCGACATGAATAAAACAATAATTAATTTTATTTGTTATTTTAAAAAAGACCATTATCTCAGTTTATTTATTATTTTCTGTTTTTTCTTGCAAACAAAAGAAATAGTTCGTTTGATACATGCGATAACTATTTCATTTTATTTTTTATTTGTGTTTCTGTCTTTCATTAATCTTTATACAATTTAATAGCTTTTATTTTGTTTTTTTCTTTAAATTAAATTTTTAGCTCAACATTTTTTTTTTATTATTTTTTTTTTTATGTTTGTACTGGCTACTATAAAAATACAGATATTTATATATTCAATATCTAAATATATATTGTTTATAGTACATTTTTAAATTGTATTAATTATTATTGTTAGTTATATTAATTATTAATATTATTTAATATATATATCGCATCTAAATATCTACTCAAATATACAATTTTTGTTTTGTTATAGATTTAATTTTTTTTAATAAATACTAAATACTAGTTAATAATAAGTTTTATTTTTATTTTATGTAAAATTATTATTAATCTTATTTTATTCTCCTGTTCGGTTGTTAGACATTATATTTTTTATGATTTATTGTATATTCGACAGTGGTGTTTTTTATTTGTTTCATTTGTGTCTTTTTTTTTTCTATTTGGGGAAGAAACCACGTTATTTAAAAATTATAAATAAAACAACTCTATTTTTTTTTTTAACTTTTTGTTTTTATTTTTTAGGAATTTTTTATTATTGTTTACTCTTATTTGTTGTGTTTTTGTTTTTCTTGCTTGAAAGGAATTCAATACCTTAATATATATATAATAAATTTATTTATTTACATGGTGTTATAATTTATTATAAATTTTGTGTAAAGTTTCTACAAGTCTTTGATGATTTATAAATAATTTGTTTTATTTTTTTTTTTTAATTTTTGAGAAAATTTATCAAATAAATGGTTTTTGTGTATTTGAATTATTGGAAGACTGTAGTGTCTTCTTATTTATATTTAAAAAACTGTTTATTTTGATTTAGTTTTTATATTGTTTTTTAAATTTAACATTAGTATTTATTGCTATAATTTATTGAAATGTCCTGCATTTCACTTTTCTCTTCTTTTTTTTTTTAAGAGAAAACAAAATTACACGCACAACTGCCAGGATGGATACAAACTTATTTATTTCTTTTATTTTTAACCTCAAATGCAGGCTTTTAATTTCAGAGAACTTAGCAACAAAAATATCCCTAAAAATGTCAGACAAAAAACTTATGTATTTATAATATTTAAATTAGAAAACAAAATCTTTTATAGTACAATGATATTTTAAATATTGTATAATATAATTATTTTTTATAATTTATAAATGAAATATAAGAAAAAAAAAATATTTAACATGTATTAGATACAAACAATTCACAATGACTTCTTACATAATTAATTTTTTTTTTTTTTAATTAGGGGTATAAATTATTAAATATTTTATTATATACAAATTCTTAACAACAAAATATGTAAATAAAAAAATCATTCGCCACATTTTAAACCAATACAACAAGTTTGTTTTTATTCAAGACGAAAACCACTTATTTTTATCTGAATTGGTTTGTTTTCTTGCTAATTAAAGTAATCAAGCAATTGTATTTGATGTTTTCTTAGGGCAGTATTAATTTATTGTTTTAAAAAATTCATTTTGTTTTGTCTTTATAGGCAGTGTAATTTTTTGTTGTTGAATTTTTTGTTTGTTTTACAATAATTATTAATTTTTATTTTTTTTTTCGTGTTGTATAATATATCACAATTAAGTCTTTTTCTTTATACAAAAATGAAATCCTACGAATTTTATGTATAAAGTAGTTTTTAATGCTTATGAAGAAGAGCGTTTTTTTTTTTTGCAATTTAATATTCTTGTTTTTTTTTTTCAAACAAAATTTTGAATATTTTTTTTTTTTTTGCTTTTAAATATAGACAAATTTATTAACTTGCATAGGAACGTCGGACTGGAACAGGAGGAGGTATTTTTGATTTTCGTATTGGCGATGATTGTTTACATGTTGGAATTCTACTTATTGGTGGCGTGGATGGTGATGATGATGAAGACGTTGGTGATGATTTTTCTGATTTGTTTTCCTAGAAAGAAAAAAAAAAATATAGAAAAGTAAAATTAGAAAAATTCATATTAAAAATCGGAAAATAAAATGATATTTAAGATTTTTTAAGAATCAATGCAATTACCTATAATAATTATGAAAACTATTAAATAGTATTTTTTTTTTATTTAATTTTGGTTGGTTATTATGGATCACTAGACCGTTTTTAACACGATTTTTTGATAATAATGATTTTCACATTAAAATTATTGAGATTGGACATTGTTTTCGCATTGGGTACATGCGACTTGAAGCTCAATTGGTGAATTTTAATGATTGTTTTTGGCAGCATTTTCTAGTTAAAAATGTTGGATTTATGATTGAATAAATTAAATAAATTTTTTAATTTAAAATGTCTGGGACATGAATTTATTAATATTTTCTTGCTTCTATGTTAAAATTAGTTCTAATGTTAAAACTGTTTTTGAAAACCAAATTAAGGAAAATTATGATATAATTTTTTTTATAAGGAATTCAGAAATAATTAAAAATTTGTTTTTATATTGACTAAAAATCGTTTTAATTTTTAAATGATTTGGATCAGAAAACGATTTCTTGTGTTGAAATTAATTTTTGAAAAAAAAAACTTTGAAAATCGTTAAAGTTTTTTTTTGCCATTTTTAAATCATAAACAACATTTTCAAAAAATAAATATTTGGAATATTTTTTTTTAATCCAAAAATGTGTTTATTTTTATAATTTTCATTATACAAATTTTCGTTGAAATCGTATTAGTCGTTTAAGAAAAATTCAGATATGTATAAGAAAAACGGTTCTATGGCAGATACCGTCAATATAACTGTTCCAAATATTGAGTATTTTCTTTGCTGGAGTTGGGCACCACAATTTTCATCCTAAAAAAAATTTCAATTTCCCCTTTATAGCCCAGTCATTTTAGTCATTTCTAAGCCCAATCTGCGGAAAAATTCCTACTGGGCTGAATTTTGGTATACAGATTAATGACGGCTTTGTTATGAAGATGTGAAAAATCGACATTGATATCGTGTCCGCGTTAAGAGTTATAGGGGTCAAAAGGCCACAAAAACTGGTTTTTCACGATTTTTAGCAAAACGGTAAGTCTTATCAAAAAATTTTCAATTCAAGAATTGTAGACCAGATTATTATATATAAAAAGTGTCATGACACTTTTTTTCCTAAGACCCACCGTTTCTTAGGTATAACGATTCAAAAAGTTGAAGTTTAGTTGTAATCGTCATAATCCTATTCCTGAAAAAAAAACTCCTAACTGAAAAGTTCCTGAAATTTCATTATTTTTTTAGCTTGAGTTTCGTTCCTCAACTGTTAAGAATATGGGGAAACCAAAAAAAATGGAAATTTTCGCCATTTTTCCGATTGGGGCCCTTCTCCCGAAACCATTTCCCTGGGAATTTTTGTTTAGAATATGTCTGAAAATATACAGGGTGTGCAATAGAGAATGGACAACCCTAAAACGGCTTATAGCTACACTTATGATTGTTCTAAAAACAGATAGAAAAAAGTTCTATCGCAACCAGTTCATAAAATATGGACTTTTTTTCGTTCAGTGTATTTTAAATTTTATCATCTTATGTTTTCGTTCACTACAACCACGAATGAATGAATTTTATTTATTTCTTTTTTTTATAATTTTCTACAATAATTGGATGAGTACATAAACACTTTAAAAATTTCATAGCTATTGCACATTTTCGTAAAAAAAATTTTGAAATCTGTTTTTTGATGCAAAATGTAAAAAAAGTATTTAATGAAAAATTTTAAACACCTGTGGTATAAAATAAATCTATAGAAACCTAGGTGGCCATCTTTCTTAAAAATATTCTCCTTATACCAGAATATTTTTAAGAAAGTTGGCCACCTAGGTTTCTATAGATTTATTTTATACCACAGGTGTTTAAAATTTTTCATTAAATACTTTTTTTACATTTTGCATCAAAAAACAGATTTCAAAATTTTTTTTACGAAAATGTGCAATAGCTATGAAATTTTTAAAGTGTTTATGTACTCATCCAATTATTGTAGAAAATTATAAAAAAAAGAAATAAATAAAATTCATTCATTCGTGGTTGTAGTGAACGAAAACATAAGATGATAAAATTTAAAATACACTGAACGAAAAAAAGTCCATATTTTATGAACTGGTTGCGATAGAACTTTTTTCTATCTGTTTTTAGAACAATCATAAGTGTAGCTATAAGCCGTTTTAGGGTTGTCCATTCTCTATTGCACACCCTGTATATTTTCAGACATATTCTAAACAAAAATTCCCAGGGAAATGGTTTCGGGAGAAGGGCCCCAATCGGAAAAATGGCGAAAATTTCCATTTTTTTTGGTTTCCCCATATTCTTAACAGTTGAGGAACGAAACTCAAGCTAAAAAAATAATGAAATTTCAGGAACTTTTCAGTTAGGAGTTTTTTTTTAGGAATAGGATTATGACGATTACAACTAAACTTCAACTTTTTGAATCGTTATACCTAAGAAACGGTGGGTCTTAGGAAAAAAAGTGTCATGACACTTTTTATATATAATAATCTGGTCTACAATTCTTGCATTGAATATTTTTTGATAAGACTTACCGTTTTGCTGAAAATCGTGAAAAACCAGTTTTTGTGACTTTTTGACCCCTATAACTCTTAATGCGGACACGATATCAATGTCGATTTTTCACATCTTCATAACAAAGCCGTCATTAAGCTGTATACCAAAATTCAGCCCAGTAGGAATTTTTCCGCAGATAAAACCTAAAATTACTGGACTATTAGGGAATCTTCCAAATCTGTTAACTACCAAGTTTGAAGAAAATCACTCCAATAATTTAGAATGTAGTTCGAGATAGAAATTTTTATTTCGTTTTCGGTTTTTGTTGACGAATTTTAAATTTGTTTTGGGAAGAAGACAGAAGACAAATCGTTAAAAAAATGTATCTCAGTCAATTCTTAACCAATTTTCATAAAAAATACATAATATTCAGATCTAGCAATTGAATTATATTTTAAAGCCAAAACTGGAAAAAGAAAAAAAAAATGTACCCATGATGAACTGGTGAAATCGGAAACTATTTTGAAGAGCTCGACAGAAAAAAAATTCCACGGTTTTAATAAACTTTTTAAAAATTTTACAAATTAATGTATTACGTTTAAAAGAGATTATATTATTAAGGAAAAATACAAAACTGTTAAATCTCGTCCCTCTTTCATTCCTCGAAAATGAAAATTTTCAAGTGATTTCATTATTTTTAGCAAAAGAAAAAAATTATTTCTTTTTGCTTTTTTCTAAACAAAAATGTTCCACATACGCCACAGTGACCGTTTTTATTTAAACTTTTAAAATGTATAAAAGATTTGATACCGATGTTGTTTTTTATTTTTATTTAGTATTTCTTCCCTGGTGCATGGAAAAATAGTAATATAGTGGCAAAACACACAGGAATTTCAATTTAGTATTTCATTAAAATCGACAATGAAAAAGATGAAGCTTCAACATTTACAAATTATTTCCTCTTTCAACTCTGTGAGACACCTGACGAAATTTCTCGGAACGTGGGGATTTTATCTTTTAAATTAACATTTTTAGTACTGAAATAATCAATTTTAAAATTAAAATGAAAAAAAAAAAAAATTCAACTTGATATTTAGAACTTTTCATGTCAAAAATTCGACTATGCATAGTAGGGTGATTTTTTTTTAAGGAAAAATTGTTTTTACTGGCTGATTTTTGGTACACTGATTGGTATTGAGTTAGCTTACAATCTACGAAAACTCCATCCGCTAAGTCCGTTTCATGTGATCAAAAATCACAATAGTTTTTATTTTAAAATCTATGTTTTAAATTGGTTTGATGCTTCTTGTTTTAGATAACAAACTTGTAGCTTAGCTTATTTTAAATATAATTGCTATTCAAAGGTTTCTTGTATCACATATCTTAACTTATTATCTCGAGAAATATCAACAATAAAGATTCACTTCTAAGAACTTTTTTGTAGGAATTAAATGCCCTACAACTTTGTGATATAAAGTTTTGTTATAGAATCACCCAATTCTGAAATAACACCGAAAAAAGACCGAAAAAAACAAAAAAATTGTGATAAAAATGGCTTTCATGCCCTGTCTCACTGGTGGAAAATACTATAACAATTCTGAATAATATGCTTTTTGATTCATTGAGATAGCATAAAAATCAGCTGAGCTGTATGAATTCAAAAGAAAGTTTCAAAAACTTACGTGTATTTTGTATGGGAAATCTTAAAACTCAAATGGCGAGTGTTAAATTTTAACCCTCTGTAGGCACACCTTTTTTTTGTGACGTGATAGGAACACGGGTGCGAATTTATTTTATACTTTTTCATATTTCATGTCCCTAGAACTTTTTTCAGTCACAATATTTTATAGAGAATCAAGTATGAAATTGATGTAGAATATTCCGAGGAATTCGAATATTGTATTCACAATTCCAAAAAAAAAATATTTTTACCCTTATAAAGGGACTTTTTTGTGACCACTTTTTCGAAAAATCGTAATTTTTTTATTTTTGTCCTTCCAAATTGGACTCGTGTACCGATAGAGGGTTAATTTTAAGGGCTCACATTTTTAGGGAATTTTGTTTGGCATTTTTGCCTTAAAAAAAGCACCCTAATTCATAGTGTATAAAACAGAGGAAAAAAGTACCTATCTGCTTTTCTATGTTTTATTGTGGAATTATCAGCTAGTTGAAGTATTATGAAGTTTTCATTCTTATTTAAGGACAAAAAATACTAATAAATCTAACCTTTTTTGTTGGAGATTCTAGCGAAGGTAATCGCTTCCAGCCATTACTCCTTCGCCACGACGGACCACTTTTAAGACCAGCTGTTACAGTTGTCGTCGTTGTTTTAGTTGTCACAGCCACTAAAGAAGCCGCTGGCGTCGCCGTTGACGACGTCAGCGTTGGTAAATTAGTTGGTGTCGTTGCTTCACTCTTTGACGTTTTCACCTCATCATTTTGAATATTCCTTAATATACATTGTGGCTCCTCATAACTACAACTGCTAACTAATTCTGGCAACTCGGCTATACACCTCGTATGTTCATCCGATTCACTCGATGAACAACTGGTGACTTGTGCTTGTCCAGCTTCACTTGGTGTTGGACTTGGACCTCTAGTTCGACAATTCTCCGATGTAGTATCGTCTTCATCGTCAGTTTCCGCATCTAGATAGGAATACAAACTGCGTGTACTCCCCGATGGGATATTGACCAATTTATAAAAGTCCTTAGTGAAATCTACACAAGCGACTTCTTCGTCTTCAGAAAAGACGATCTAAAAATATCATGCAATAAAAATTAATTCGATATCAATTCTCGTCAAGTTAAAAACAATAATTACTCACTGTTTGTTGTAGTAGTTTCGCTATTCCTTCTGATTGTGATGCCATCATAGTGGAATTGAGAAAATCACTCGTATTCCATATCCAATCACGTTCATGCTCTCGTTCATGTTCAATCACTTCATCCTCCAGTGTTATTACACCCAATTCTTCTTGTGACATACTCCAATCTTCCATTTCTGTCGAACAAGGTTCGGCGGGCAGAAGCCATTGCTCTGGTTCCTCGGGCAAGTCTTCCAAATGTCCATTCGATGGTTGCGGTTGGCCACTGCTCATTGTGCAATATCCTTCATCTTTACCCTTTGCTGGACTACCGGATAGGACAGCATTTTGTGCCTCTAATTCATAGACACGACTTTTAAGCACAGAAACCTCTTGACGCAAGCTATCCTCCAGCACAATGGCATCAACGACTTTTCGCATCACATCATCTAGACAATGTTCGTATTGACGGATTCGCAGTGTGAGGGCTTTATTTTCTTGTTGCATATTATGAAGGAGTGTTTCTTGGCGTGCAAATCTTGCCTGTAAACAAATAGAAATTGTAACATTGTAAGTAATGAAAGAAAGTAGTTATGAAATTGTTAAGTGGTAGTGGAAGAGTGAGTTTAGAAGTCTTCTCGAATAAATATAAAACCTCACAAAAGGTAGGTAATTCTTTCATCAAATACATTAAAGATTGGAAGACATATCAGAGAAAATAAATGACAAAATACATAAAGTTACAAAGTTCGAAAAAGTTAAAATTTGAAAAAGTTCTAGTGAGTAATCTAAGAAAAGGAAGTGCATCCACAAGCCTATTGATAGATAAACTTCTTGGCGAATCTACGAGAGAATATTTGAGACAGCCGCAGTTTCAATTAGCTGAGATGACAAATACAATTATTGTATAGCATTGACTCTTGCTGTTTGAGGTCTTAAAATCATGTTACTGTAGGCATTGCCAGGAGACAAGCAAGGTATAATTATCTACAGGAAGCAACAGCTTTGGTCAGCTGTTTTTCGTCCCACCAGAGACCGTAACTATATCCGATTTAATGACACTGATTTTTACACTATTTCCAGATTCCTAGAAATCTGTACACTCTTAAATCCGCTTAAGTGCTCTTGTTCATTGTAATTGGGAGTGAGGGATTGGAAATCCTTCCTTTCTTGACTACTATTCCAGTCAAAGCGTCGGAAAAAAGGGCCTAACCCTGCGCACAGAGGCACTGTCAGTTTTAATTTCATGGATCGATAGGGGTATATTTAAAAGGCTTAAACCCAATTTCTCATAACCCAATTTCTCATAATCATTCTTTTTAGCGGAGTTATTTACAAAAAATGCATTTTTTGACATATTTTACTTCTAAGCTAATATCTTTGCTCCAGTTTGTCGTAGACCAAAAAATAAACATACATTCTCTTCCTTATAATATTTTCTATCGTTTAAATGTAATTTCATTGTATTAAAATGAATAACAACAAAATGGCAGCCAGTTTAAGTCAAATTCTAGTTGTTAAAAAACACATTTTCGTCTTTATTATTTATTGATCAACATTTTTCTAGCCTATTTTGTAGAATGCATTTTATGGAAAAAATCAACTCCTTATTACCGAGCAATTGATTAACGCAGGTAAAACCGGTGCGAAAACACCCAAAAATATGGTTTTTTGATGATAACTTGGTTCGTTACAACATTATCTATCGATTTGGTGCACAATCTTATTGTTTAAACAAATAAAAAATAAATAATATTAAGTCGAAATCGTTTTTTTGTTTATAGCTCAGGGCAATTAGTCAAAATATGGGCATGAAATCGCATTTTTCGCGGGACAAAATTTTTTTCATGGAATGTGTTCGGGTGGTTGTCCTTATCATAAAAGTCAATTTGTTGGGAAAATTGGAGGTTGGGAACAGCCGCCATCTTGGAAAAGAGATTGGTAGCGTTTTTATTGAATAGCTCCATTGTTATTCATTTTAACAGAAAATGACAAAGGTAGGACTTATTAACAATAAAATTATCTAAACAATGATATACAAAACAATTCCGTGAGTTGATTAAATAAAATTTTATAGTTGGTCAAAGTGCGGGTTTGTTTCGCAAGGTTGGGACAAAATGACATTTTTTCATATATCTGACGAACTTTTGATTTGTTTGGATAATTCTTCAAGAATGAATTATATTACTTATAATTACCTATAAAATGAGCCCACAATCGTTATTGTAACCATCGTATTGTAGAAGTAATCTAACTCCGAAACTCTCCATGTACTAGTCAAAAGTGAGAAAAAAGCTAGTTTTTTGCTAGTAGGCCGAGAAAATTTTAGGAGTAGAGGTATAACCAAAATATAAGTACGCAGTTTTGCTGCCATACTCGTGTTAATGTCGATTTCAAAGGTCTGACAACTCTAATTTTGGGCTTTATACGGTTTTTGGGGGGTTAAATAACGTAAGTTTTCCAGTTAACGTGAATGGGCTAAATTTATACTATTTGAAATTATAAATATACAAGCTGATGCTCTATTATTTTTCCTAAATCTGGACACCTTAATCTCGGCTATGGGGTTAATAGAACTCACGATGTAAGGTTTTTTAACTAACCATATCAGGCTTTTCAATTCAAATAAACAAACAAAAATCGAAACAAAAAAGCCTCTAAAACATAATCGTATAAACGGCTTATATCTTGAGTTCTATTGGTCACATCCTCAAGATTGGGGTGTCTAGATTTAGGAAAAACCAAAGAGCATCAGCTTGTATATTTATAATTTCAAATAGGATAAATTAAGCCCATTCACGTTAATTGGAAAACTTACGTTATTTAACCCCCCAAAAACCGTATAAAGCACAAAATTAGAGTTGTCAGACCTTTGAAATCGACATTAACACGCGTATGGCTGCAAAACTGCGTACTTGTATTTTGGTTAAACCTCTACTCCCAAAATTTTCTCGGCCTACTAGCAAAAAACTAGCTTTTTTCTCACTTTTGACTAGTACATGGAGAGTTTCGGAGTTAGATTACTTCTACAATACGATGGTTACAATAACGATTGTGGGCTCATTTTATAGGTAATTATAAGTACTATAATTCATTCTTGAAGAATTATCCAAACAAATCAAAAGTTCGTCAGATATATGAAAAAATGTCATTTTGTCCCAACCTTGCGAAACAAACCCGCACTTTGACCAACTATAAAATTTTATTTAATCAACTCACGGAATTGTTTTGTATATCATTGTTTAGATAATTTTATTGTTAATAAGTCCTACCTTTGTCATTTTCTGTTAAAATGAATAACAATGGAGCTATTCAATAAAAACGCTACCAATCTCTTTTCCAAGATGGCGGCTGTTCCCAACCTCCAATTTTCCCAACAAATTGACTTTTATGATAAGGACAACCACCCGAACACATTCCATGAAAAAAATTTTGTCCCGCGAAAAATGCGATTTAAATTACTAATTTCCCTGGGCTATTAGCAAACTCTTGCCTTATTATTTTACAAACGGCACAAGCATTGGCTAACAACATAAAAAACTATTGTAGTCCTTCAAATTATCTACAATTTAAAAAAATATTAGCTCTCTTTTAGTTATATACCATGCCAATTGAGCCAGAATGCGGACGGGAAAGTCTACGAATTTCAAGGATACTTAAAGTCTTCTTCAAATTTGAAGGGTTTTTTTTTTTAGCTCGATGAGTACAGCGTTACAACAGTGGTCGTCCATTTTATTTGTCTGTAACCGAACCTAAACTCAGAGAAAAAATAGTTAATATAGTGATACATATAAAAATAGTTAAAAAATGGTTATTTGTGTCTATTTTAATAGCCAATCGAAGTACTCATATTCTCTAAATTAACTATTTAAAAGTTATATGTGACTATTTAAATAGTCAATAATTTAAAATAGTTATCCCCGTGTTAACTATTAAAATAGCAATTTTTTTCAGTGTGGCTTTAGAACTATATTCCAATCGAGGATAAAATTTTGATTCCAAAATTTTTTGGAAGGTTTGTCTACTTTTGGCATAACGAAGACGAACTACTTCTTCCACTACTCCCACTGAAATCTGATGGGATTGTTAAAAGTTTCAACAGAGCTCTCAAAGTCGTGCGATCGACACGATTCCCTATAAATTTATAGAAGCGCCCTATATAGTTGAGAAATCGCGTTTCTGACCACAATGGAACTACCGAGTTCAAGTTTAGGTGCCTCACTTCAAACTCATGAAGTAACACCAAATGGAAGCAGAAGACCTTGTGAATCTGTTCAATCTTCATTTAAAAAAGGGATTATCACCGAAAGTGACACAAAGTTGGAATGCCCCTTACGCTTACACCCTTTTAACAAATATCAATGATTTATGGTATATGAAATTTAGAAATGAGTCAGAAGCATCAGTTAGAGATTATAGATTATGAATTCATAACCGCATCATTGCCTTTGCATCACAATTTTTTTGTATGACATCCAAGCACTTACGTTACCTTCCAAAACATCATCTTTTTGATTATTAAACAAGTTTCAAAAACCTTCATAAAGTAATGCTGGCTGTTTTTATCAAAATACTCCATTCAATAAACAGATTACTAACTAATTCTTCGATTAAGAATGAACATAAAAATAACTTAAACAAGTTCTTGTAAAATAATCCGGAATTGATTGCATAATAAAATTCAAAGGTTACCCACGTTACTGCAGCTAGTTATTACAAACATTAGATGTTATGTTTTAAAAAGCTCCCAAATAACTATACTGATACACCCATTGTCAAATAATTCAACAACCATAACACAAAACCTTAAACAATTTTATGTTTCTTTAATTAATAGATCCTGACACAAGGTTATCCAAAGAAATAAAAAAACAAAAACAAAACACATATCATGTCATAATTCTATTTCAACTAGCCAGTCAGCGAGTAATTAGAGTAATAAAAACAACACACCTACTTTGCCGCCTTCAAATCCAATTTGAAAATCTCACCTCACCTCGATGTATAGAGGTACCTCTCTCTCTCGTCTAAAACCAAAGGACCACATAACCAAAATGCTATACAACATTGCCTCATAGTCATTGTACGAACTACCATGTATTGATTTGGAGCAAACCTATTGAATTACCATGGTAACAACGAGACTAGACGAGACCGACCGACACAAAATGAACGTCAAAACCGAAAAATATATAGCCAAAACCAAACAGCCGCCCAATATAATGACCGCATCATGTTGACTGCACCTTCGCCACCCATTGCCTGTTCTCTTCCATTTCCAGATCATAGAGTGAATTCTAATGAAATATGCTATTCATGAGCTACGGAAACCACAGCTAAACCGAGGTCGGCACGGGGCATATATTTAAAAAAAAAAATAAAAAATCTTTTTACGGAATGACCATTGACCGAATACCACCACATAACTGACAAAAGTTATTAATGGGATTTATAGCTGCAGAAGTGGACCAAGCGGGTTTACTAGTAGATACACCATAGCAAACCGACACTTGATTTTTTAGCTTTTCCATAATAATTTCCAGTATCAACCTAGCGCGCAATCATGAACACAGTCTGAGCCTAAGATTAGTTTAACCACCGAAACTAAGTCGGATTTGATATTAATCGCTCACCCATGATCCACAGCGAGGTTTGACATATTTGACAGGCAAGTCAAGTGCTGTCGGTCATTCAGAATGGGTGTTTTTTTTTGAAAAATTGTTTCAAATAAACGTGCACAAAAGGTGTGAGTAATGGGGTGTCACAAAGGTGTGTGATGGTTAATGGAAAATTAAGTTACTAAACCTTAAAGGAACGATAGGTACAAAATTTGGGTGAAAATTGTATCTAGAAAAACGGTGGTTTTACGCCAATTTTAAATGTCAAACCTTCTTTTGAGTAATTGCTATTGGATAGATCCCAAAATATTTCCAATTTTTTTTTTCTATTATAAAAGCATATCTAACCTTTAAAAAATTTAGTCAATATTTATATCCAATTTTAAAACTAACAATTACTTTGTATATAGAAAAATTCCCCATTAAAGTTTTCGTTTTAGATGAGAAAAAAATAAAAACAAAACAAACGTCCTTGGTCTTATTTCTCATTTCTCAGAGTGCAATGAGGTTTTTTTTTCTCCCTATTTAGTATTTTCACATCAATGTCTAACATTATTTCTGACGTACACACAACAGCCTCAGGCTGTTCGAAAATAGAAAATTCTTGTTTGCATAAGATTTAGGTTTCGTTACAATTTTTTTTCTGTTTTTTTTTTGTATCTATATTTATGCAAAAATAACATTTCATGCCGCCTCCTGTCACAGTTGTTGGAGTATTATTATAGTGCGAGTAGAGAAAGATTTGATGTCTATGTGTAGGTCGTATGTTTTTGCAACTTTTAGTCAGTTATATTGAAGCATCAAGCTAAAGAAATATAAAATTGTTACAAAGATAATTTTTCAATCGGCAGATGCAATTTTCATTAAAAAAATATTCGAACACAACGGCACATCGACAATATTAATATTATTAGACCAGTGCCAATCCGGTTTTCAGAGGGCAAGAGTTGAAAAAATTATTAGAAAAATGGTATATGAAAGGGGAAAAATAAATTGCCCTCAAACAAATTGGGGGAAAGGGGGTGGGTGGGCGAAAAAGTGGGGTGGGTGTCAAAAATCGTGGTTTTTTACGATTTCTGTCAAAAGTAGACCTCTTAGCGATAAAATTTAAATGCAGAAGCTGTAGATAATAAAAGTTTCTACAACTTTTACTCAAACTATTTTTTGTATTGACTCAAAAATATTGAAAAAATGCTAAAATACGATTTTTTTATTTTTTATTTTTATCTTTTACAAAAATGGTTGGAAAGTTAATTTTTGGATTTTTGACGAATTTAATTTGAAAAAATAGCCTATTTTATAAACCTATTAAAACCTATTTTTTAAGATTATGTGGACACACAAATAGTGTTTTGGACGTTCAAAATTCCATATCTCAAAAACTTTGCACGTTAAAACTATTCTAATGCTAGATTCAAATTAAGAAGGTCAAAGGCCATTAGAAAAATATAATTTGGTTTCTATGGAAAATTATTTCTCGCATTTAGGGAAAAATCGATCTTAAAAATAGTGTTTTTTTTTTTTTTTTTTTTAACTTTTCTCAATATTTTCTAAAACAAAAGTATAGTTTTTCCACATAATCTTAAAAAATAGGTTTTAATCTAAATAATTGCATTCCAAACTTTTCACAAATCAAATATTTTTCGGTAACTTTTTTGATTGAAAAATAGGCTATTTTTTCAAATTAAATTCGTCAAAAATCCAAAAATTAACTTTTTGCTCAAAAAATTTTAAAATAGATAGAAAACACAAAAAAGTAATTTTTAACCATGTTTTGTTAAAATCCAACCATTTTTGTAAAAGATAAAAATAAAAAATAAAAAAATCGTATTTTAGCATTTTTTCAATATTTTTGAGTCAATACAAAAAAATATTTTGAGTAAAAGTTGTAGACACTTTTATTATCTACAGCTTCTGCATTTAAATTTTATCGCTAGGAGGTCTACTTTTGACAGAAATCGTAAAAAACCATGATTTTTGACACCCACCCCACTTTTTATTTTCCACTTAACTCTAAGGGTTCGGTTGTTTAAAGTATTTGAAATATCAAAAAATACACTATTTGCTGAACTGCAACTCTGAAAGTAGGTTTTATCCTAGAGAAAAGTGAATTGACTGAATTAATGTAGCAGTTTTTGGAGATTGTACAGAGGAAAAATATTGGATTTATTTATTTATTTTTAGAACCGAATCCTTCGGTACCTTTGTACCTATTTTAGAAATCATATTTTTTCCAAAATCGCCTTTAAAGATTTAAAAGCCAAAAGTCATTTTTTGTACAAGTTATTTGTTTACGAATTCTTTTTTTTTTTTTTCGAAAGTCGTTTTCAATGGTATCTGACATAGATTCCGTTTTTTTTTATAATTCTCAATCTCTCTAAAACGACTATTTAAATACCACATGCCTTATTTGTGGGAAAAAGTGAGAGGCTTTAAACAAGTTATATAAGATTGAAAAATGATGGAAAGAATTGTACCAAAATAGTTGATTAAAATAAAATCTAAAATAAAATTTTAAAGAAATACATTTTTGGATTTTTGAAAAATTTCTGATATATTTTTTTCGAAAAATAAAATTTTCGAAAACGAGTCATTGGATTTTTTTTTTAAATTGGGGTGAAAGTGCTGATATATATTTAATATAATATGGCGTTCCAACTTTATTTTATTAAGAAAAAAAAAAAAAAATCGCACCTATAGGAATGAAACCTTAAGTCTACTCATCGAATTTTTAGCTTTTGTAGGGTTTAAGAAGTTGCCACTGAAGGTTTCCACTCAGTGCATGGCCACCTCGTCCTCGCTTGGAATTGCTTATTAGTCTCTCACTACGTGGCTGTACCTTTTCATGTTTCGGTTTGTCCGTAGTACATCCCATTTAAAAATCAGAACTTCAAAACTATAAGGTTCATCGATTTCAAACAACTTCCTATTTTCTTAACGCTTCGAACTGCGTTCACCATATTAACGGTATTTTGTTATTTTGCCCATTTTTGGTCTTGTGTTTAAGGACATCGAATGGAGTGAGTTGTTCTAAATAATTAACTAAAGTGATCTACAAAAAAGTTCCAGGTTAGTATATCGGAACTTCGGAATCAAGCTCTTAAGGGACAAACATCAATTGGGTATCAGGCAGTGAAACTGTATAAACTGAAAGCCTTTTTAGTAAACCTTAATAGATAATTTGTTGCAAAATTTCCCATTGAAGAACTTTTTTACGAATCTATAAGTTAGCCTCAAAATACTTATAAATTGCAACTATAAACCAAAAAAAATAAAATAAATAAAGATATTTATTTCAAAAAATTGAAAAAAAAACTGCATGCAACAATGCATAAATGATCAAAGACGAGTTTTTTTGTTTCTTTTGGTTTGTGTATCTCTCTTGTCAGCTGGGAGCGATGGTTTATTTACACAGTTTTTATCCAAACATCATGTATGAGAATGTAGAATGCCTGTCTATGTCTATTCACGCAAACGAAAACAAGCTAGCAAGTCAATAGAAAATTTTCAAAGTGTATCGAGGTAAAAGAGTAAGGAAGAAGAAGAAGAAGGTTGAAGCACGACAACAACCCAAAACGAAACGAAGTTTGATGCCGATGACTTTGATGACAAGAGACATCTCCCTAAGCTATAAGCATTTCACTCCAAGACCCCAGAGGCGTTATGTTTCATTGAGCAATTATTAAACTTTCGATAATTTTCTTTCATTCACATTCAAAAGTCCTCATCCGTTTCAGAGTGGAACGAAAACATAAATATGTACATTGTACACACATAAATGTAGCACCTGCTTTACCTTGCTGCACCTTTTCTTAACGGTTACGCATATTGAGTGCACAAGACTGAAGGCATACATCTATATAGTACTCATATCTATTTTTAAAGATTTTCTAAATAAAGCCTCTCTAAGACGACATGACATGACACATGAATTAACATTTTAGAAGACCCGAGCAAATATTTGATGAAATCTATGTTGGAGACAGGGATGGTTATTGTATACTTTTGTAGTTGTCGGCTTGTCAACATATTTACAATATTCTGTTGAAATAATAATCAAATATCTCGAGGCATGGAACGATGGTGGATGGAGAAATGATTTTCATTTAGGTTAAGGAAAGAGGGCAATGCCATGTTGTCCTCTCAATCTTCATTTCAAGTTGTTAATGACATGAATATACTTTACCTGCTGAGCTTCTGGAGATTTTGAAATTTTTAAAGATTTAAAAGAAAGTTTTTTTAAGAAATTATTTGAATTTGTTTAATAGACCGAGAGCCCAGAGCAGATTTTGGGAGTTTTTGGATAACCGAAAATGGGTCATATGTATGTGTAGGTAATAGCGTCCTGATGAAGAATTCGAAAGTCTGGCAGGTTTATTTCACGGCATTCTATGGTTTATGGGGAGTTGAAAAATGCATTTTTTCCGATTTTTGTGTCGAGTATATAACCACTTTAATTCATATAGAGCCGATAGGGGGCGATACCTTGATTGCAAAAAGTTCGGTCCCAGACGTTTTATTCGCGGCATTACCATTGCCAGACGTCCTTGAAGATTCGCGAAATAGCGATTTTCATACAAAAGTCGGAAAATTATTTTTTGCAAGATGTATAACCGTCTGGTGGTACCTTTTAAAAAATCACCACTACCCCCTGATAGAAAATAAATTAGTGCCAGACGTTTTAACCACGGCACTACCCCCGCCAGACGTCCTTGAAGAGTCGCGAAATGGCGATTTTCTAACAAAAGTCAGAATATTATTTTTTGCAAGATATATAACCGTCTGGTGGTACCTTTTAAAAAATCACCACTACCCCCTGATAGCAAATAAATTAGTGCCAGACGTTTTAACCACGGCACTACCCCCGCCAGACGTCCTTGAAGATTCGCGAAATGGCGATTTTCTACCAAAAGTCAGAATATTATTTTTTGCAAGATATATAACCGTCTGGTGGTACCTTTTAAAAAATCACCACTACCCCTTGATAGAAAATAAATTAGTGCCAGACGTTTTAACCACGGCATTACCCCCGCCAGACGTTCTTGAAGATTCGCGAAATGGCGATTTTCTAACAAAAGTCAGAATATTATTTTTTGCAAGATATATAACCGTCTGGTGGTACCTTTTAAAAAATCACCACTACCCCCTGATAGCAAATAAATTAGTGCCAGACGTTTTAACCACGGCACTACCCCCGCCAGACGTCCTTGAAGATTCGCGAAATGGCGATTTTCTACCAAAAGTCAGAATATTATTTTTTGCAAGATATATAACCGTCTGGTGGTACCTTTTAAGAAATCACCACTACCCCCTGATAGAAAATAAATTAGTGCCAGACGTTTTAAATACGGCATTACCCCCGCCAGACGTCCTTGAAGAGTCCCGAAACAGCGATTTTCATACAAAAGTCGCTATTTCGGAACTCTTTAAGTACGTCTGGCGGGGGTAATGCCGTGGTTAAAACGTCTGGCACTAATTTATTTTCTATTAAGGGGTAGTGGTGATTTTTTAAAAGGTACCACCAGACGGTTATACATCTTGCAAAAAATAATATTCCGACTTTTGTATGAAAACCGCTATTTCGCGACTCTTCAAGGACGTCTGGCAAGGGTAATGCCGCGAATAAAACGTCTGGGACCGAACTTTTTGCAATCAAGGTATCGCCCCCTATCGGCTCTATATGAATTAAAGTGGTTATATACTCGACACAAAAATCGGAAAAAATACATTTTTCAACTCCCCATAAACCATAGAATGCCGTGAAATAAACCTGCCAGACTTTCGAATTCTTCATCAGGACGCTATTACCTACATATACATATGACCCATTTTCGGTTATCCAAAAACTCCCAAAATCTGCTCTGGGCTCTTAGACTATAAGGAAAACACAATTTTAAGTGTGTTGTTTTTAAGTTTGTTGAATACTTTATTTTGTTTTGGTAGAGAACTCAAATATTCTTCTTCCGGTATTAAAATAAATACGAACTCTTCAAAATGTCTCCTAAAGAATTAAGCATTTCTTGAAAAAGCTGATGGAGCTAAAATTCACCATTTGGAATTTCGAGGGTAAAAACTGCTTTGGCATAACAACTTTATAACGGTTTTATTTAATAGTAGGTTTTAAAAAATAAAATCCAATACAATTTACTTTTTGATTTAAAAGAGAACATTTAAAATAGATTTTGTTTCTTGAAATGCGTATTCAACATTGAGATCAAAAACACAAACTACAATTTTTTTTAACTGTCATCTGTAATTTGAAATTTTAAAGAATTTCACGTCAACAACATTTTTAAATTGAACAGAGTTAACCTATAGTTTATGTGCGACTATTAACTCTATTGAAAAGTAACAATCCAATGGAACTTTAATCACCACCCAATTAGGTCGGGACATTCCATTCAAATTGAAATAGATGAAAAGCAATTTTAAGTTAGCACTCTTGCCACTAATCTACCAACAGTCACCAGACAGTAGTTTTTCCATTTGAATTTTCACACAAAAGCTAAACTTTGGCTAGACTATATGAGTCTTTTCAACACAAAAAAAAAACCTAATAAAATGTCAATTACGTTGTGAAGCATATATTCAAATGATACAAACAGAAGTAAGACAAAATGAAAAAAAAAACCTAAAAGCACGCAAATGAGCCACTGGTGGACCATATCATTATCCTTTCCCCAAGCGAAATAATAATAAATAGATAATAGCAGCACTAGACTCCAGAGCCAGCTCAAAATATACATTGCTTAACTCGTTGGCACCTTTTGTGTCAGCTGTCCACAGCAGCTACAGCAGCAGTACCATTAACAGTTTATATCCTTTGCTTTCATTGAATTTATATATACGACGAGTCAGTCGTATGCGCCATATGATTATGTATTTATTTTTACATTTCAACAATTTATGCTGTTCTATCGCATAAATCTAATTTTTATTGCACATTTGCCATTTGCATAACCAAACCATATATAATATGTATCAACACAAAAGAAAAAACAAAATGAAAAGCTAAAATAGAGGGTATAAGAGTACAACCTGTGCGTTGCAACTTAGCCACTGATTTCAACAACAACCGTTTTTCAGTTTAGTTGTTTTCTTAATATTGTTGTTTTTATTATTTTGATGACGTTGGCTGAATTGGATTACAGTCTGTATGAAAAGAA
This sequence comes from Episyrphus balteatus, assembly GCF_945859705.1. NCBI lineage: Eukaryota > Metazoa > Arthropoda > Insecta > Diptera > Syrphidae > Episyrphus > Episyrphus balteatus. The sequence goes on from NC_079134.1 coordinate 135,784,357, forward strand.
TAGCGCTTTTAATTTTATTTTTATTTTTATGTCTGTAATAGTTTTTAACTATAAAAAATTCAAACTAACATAATATATGAGGAAAACTGTAGGATATATTAAAGTACACTCGGGTGTATGAGTAACTTTTTTTTTACAAATGTCAATATGAGAAATGTTTTTAGAGTCTGGTTAAGAAATTTATAGTGCCACATTAAAAGAAAATATATTCTAATCCTTACATCGAAGGTCGAAGGCAATGACAGCCATCATAATGGCCTTTGGCTTAACTGATTCATATACACATTATTTAAATAAAATAAGTTTTTATTGCAAATAAAAATATTATGCATATACAAAATTTTATGGGAAATAAACACATATTTTGACTTTTCGGCCTTTCATATTATTTAAGTTTATGCAATGCAAACAGTCAAAATTGTAAGAAAGTCGACGAATATGAGAAACAAAATATTTAATTCACACATTGTGCATGGATTATTTTACTGAAGAAAACTTTTTATTTGCAATAAATTTAAAGTAGTTTAAATCAAAAAAAAACATAATTTCGATCAATGACCTTTTAATCAATTTTATTTAATTCAGTTTTTAGAGTTTAATATATTAGAAATTAGAAAATTATATTATTTTAGTTCAAAATGCAAAAATACAAAATAATATGACTTAGCTTTGACTCAACTTCACTTTACGGCTTTTCGAATAAGAGATGAGATTGTATAGTGAAATATGGTTTATTTGGACATCGGACTAACGGACGCATAGGAACTTCACTTGTTGGCTTTACTTTGTTCCTACATATATTTTATATATTGCAATTAATTGGTATTTTTCAGAGACCAGAAATAAACAGTCAACCTTTATTTTCAATCGGTTTCTCTCTGAGAGTTACCACATTACTTTAAATAGTTTCGGTTAAGGTTTGAGATTTATTTTAAAAAATCAAAAATAAAGGTTATCGGTTGAGATTTATTTTTTATTTTTTTAAATATCTCTCAATGGTTGAGATTTTTACAAAAAAATAAATGGAAAAGGTCAAACTTTACCCGTTTTCGCTGAAAATAAATCAAAAATGGTCAATTCAAAGGAAAATGTCGAATATGTCAAGAATGTCTTTATATTGCAAAAATACATATGAAAAGGATGTTTTTTCTAGGTTTATGTATTAAATAATGTATGAACTAAATAGACTCTCAAAGTTCTTTAGACCAGAGATTATATCTCTTTTCGTTTTAAGTAAAATCTAAAGACGAAAATGTGTTTTCCACTGTGATTTGAGTCGCTGGAACGACAAGCACAACCAATGCAATTTCGAATATTTTAGGAGACCAATGTTCTAATATCTAAGTCAAAGCGTTCAGCTTCCAGAAGCTTTTTCGCCCGCCCAACTTCAAACGGCTATATCTTGGAATTTTGAAAAAAAAAAAAATGAAAAAAAAATTTGTTGATGCCAAAATGTAGCGGGGACTCTAACCTATATTTGGGTACAACTCCCATCCCTGTAGGTACACGCTTTTTCAAACCGGGAGAACTTTAATGGCAAAAAAAAGTTAAGCCCGATTCTGAAAAAATAGGCATGATGTATGGGTTTAACATGGAAGATGATTTTTTTTAAATCTGACAATGTGCAAAGCGTAGGTCCAGCACACAAGCTATCATTTAGCATCACTCCCAAAAATTGCTCTCCAACGGTTTAGCTTCCAGGAGCGTTCAAAGATTCGGGGATTTTTCGAAAAAAAATTTTACCCCAAAAAATCCAAAAACCCGATTATACCACTATCGGGTAGCTGAGAATATAAGCTTTCATATGGCACCACTCCCATTTCTCTAGGATGATACATTTGTAGATGAGATTTATTTTTTGCTCTCAGCGATAAATCTCACTGGTTGACCGAAACATAAAAAAATACAAAATATAGGTTTCTCTCAGAACTTGACCGAAATTTTTCTTTTTTAAAAATAAAGGTTATTTTATGACCTTTATTGAAAATGGCGATAAATAAGAGTTATTAAGGAAAGTTTCAAAAGGTTGAGCTTTATTTCTGATCTCTGGTATTTTTACATTCTTACAAGTTAGTTCCTACTTTTGAAAAAAAAAAGAAAATATTTTTTGAATCTTTACACTAGCACACAAATAATGGTACAATTGACTAGACCCCATTATGGTTATGAATTTTGCTGTAAGGTTTTGAAACCACGGACAACTCATACTCATGCACCATTTTAATTTCTCTTGTTCAATGGTCAACCAAAATTCTCACAGGAACTGAACCGATATGAACTAAAGAACAAATTGTTTATTAAATTTTTACAATACAGGGTGTCCCACAGTCACCGCCCCAAATGAAAACCATGGATTCCTGACGTCATTTCAAGTCCAAAAACTTAAGTGGCAATTTTTTCGTTTTCGTCCCGTTTTCGAGTTATGACGGTTTTAATGATTTATGCTCTCTTTTCCTTTAACTGGCTTTATCTTTGCCGAAGTACGTCTGATTCGAAATTTTTTTTACAACCAATCAAGAATTTATTACAGTTTAAGTTTTTCTCAAAACTTTTTTTCTGCGGACAACCGTTTCTTTGCAATTTTGCATCAAACACAATTTTCTTTGATTTTTAAGTTGTTTTTTACACTTTCATATCATTTAAGTAACAAAAAAAATACGTTAATGAGTATTAATTTTTAGCGCTTATTAAAGCCCAGTTTATTTTCTTAGAAAAAATAAGTTTTTTTTCATAAAAAAGACTACTGAAAGTAATTAAAAAAAATAAACAAACTGAGTGAATTTAACTTTTGTACATATTATTATACCTCCTGAGACAAACAAATAAATTATCAAGAAATCGAATGACATTTTTTTTTTTTTTTTGTAAGTTGTTCGTAATTTCAAAGCAAGCTTTTGTTTTGTTTGCATGTATTTCTTATGAAATGAACTATAGTATTGAATTAAAATAATCCTTTTTTTAATTAAATTTAGTCAGCAGCCATTAAAAACTTCGATTTTTTCATACATTCAAAAAAGTTACTTATACGCCACAGTGGCCAACATTTTTTTTTTCTTCAAATGAAAGATGATATAAAGAACAGGATCGAAAGAACGAATTTGTAGAGCGTACACGCAAAGAAAATAGAGAAGATAGAGTTAAAAAATGCTAATTTAGGTTAATTTAGATTTAGATTAATGGAAAAATAATAAATAAATAATAAATTTATTTAGTTTTGGTTTCAAAACCAAAAGAACACGACTCAGTCCAAATATTTAAAGCACTTTTCTTGATTCTTGATTTTCTTGATAGATTCTCATTAGAACTTTATGGTATGAGTGAGGATTTTTGATATTCTTGAAACAAAATGCTCATTGAAAGCAATTCAAATTCATTATTAATTCAATTCAATTAACCCAATAATAAATTTTCCATCTTTTTAATCCATTATACAATCAAGTGTTTGACCACAATTATTCGTTTGGAACAATCCTTTGCAATTATTCGTATGTTAAATTACTTAAAAGTTTTTTTTTATTACACTCCTTAAAGTAAAAATTTTGAGAAAGTTCACTGGGGTGTATACGTAATATTTCTAATATGAGTTAAAATAAAATATGGCAACAAATACGAGAATTATTTTGTGCAATGTATTAAATTTTTATCAATAAATATATTCAAAATATTTACTTGTTTATAACAAGGCTTCTTCCAAAGCGTACATATGTATTATCCCGGTTAATAAGCTCAGTACGCTAAAACACAAAGCGGCTACCAACTTGACATCCCTACTGTCAAGCGTTAAACCTAACTGGACCATCATGATCCTTATATTTTTTATACTATGTATAATTGTGTTTATTTATGTCCTAAATCAAAAAAATGTTAAAAATAGATTTATATGCATTGTTTCCACTAGCTTGAGCACTGCTGTTGTGTTTGTTCAATTTTTTGTTTTTATTTTAAAAATTTGTATTTTATGCATTTTGCGCACTCTAAAATGAAATCGCATGTTTATTAGTGTTATTCATTTTTATCGTTTAGCTGCATATATATTGGCTTTGGAATTTTGTATATTTCTTTAAATGGAAAAAAATACTCGCATACACACACACAGATATCTACTTGAAAAATAAAACCCCAGAGTCCGTTTTTTCAAATCAGCTAAATTGGCTGGTTGTTATGGTTTTTTTTCACATAACCATTTTCTATAACGATAACAAAACAAACAAACAAAAAAAAAAAAAACATTAAATCTGCACTCGAAAAGGTGTTTGAACAATGAGGAGTGAATAATCGAAATCGTTCAATGTGTGTATAGCCCAGAATGCAGTAACTTCTCCCGAGGGAACGAACAATGATATCATGAAATTGTAGTTTTATTTTATATTTTCGTAATGGGAATTTATATATTTCATAAATGCTTTTGATGGGATTTTGTGTTTGGCTTGTTATTATCGGTCGCCAACGAGGCTTTTATCTACCTGAAATGGGATGCAAAATTGGCAACGAAATTGAATAATTTTTTTTTTTTATTATTTTTATTTGGACACAAAATTTGTAAAATATGGATTAACTATAACATTGCGGAAGTACAGTTGATGTATAGCATACGTAAATACTTGTTTATGAGTTTTTTTTTTGTATAAGTAGATTGAAGGATTTCAGCTAAGCCATATATTTTTGTTTTACTTAAATGATCAAAAAAAAAAAAAATAATTGCTCTAGCGTTGTCTTAAAAAAAATTGAACGAAAAACAGATTCAATTTTGAAAAATGCATTAATGCTTTGATTTATGTTTTTATTTCGACTTTTCAAAGGTTTTTATTGATCAACGAAATTTAAATTGGGGAATAATGAAATATCAATTTTCTATTTTTACATTTTTCGGATGGGTAATGCAAATCTTTCAAATTGATGGAATTAAGAATACTTATGGAGCTTTTTTAATCGAAAAAATTATTCGACTTGTACGAATGGTTTGGCTTGTAAATCGAATCAAAGGTGATATTGTTTGGTCAGAAATTCTTTTTTTATTGTTTATCTATAGACAGCCCTATTTTTTATAAACTCATTATAGACAGTGCATAGCATTATGTACCTTTTATAATGTGTCTTTAAACAGAAAATTGTTATTTATAAAATTTATGCAACGTTGCATAGAGGTTGTATAAGCTAACCCGTTTTTTGGTTGTTTAGAGCCTGAATAAGAATATATTTTGCTTAAATGTCATTTGAACATCACATAATTTTCAAAAAAAAGAAAACACAGCAATGATTTGTATATTTTTTTTTCATTGAAGAATTATTTTTTGGATTACATTTGTAATTAAGTGAACAATTTGAAATCAACTAAAACAAAAAATAAGAAATTCGAATTCGGAAGTTGAAGATAAAATTCCTCAAGTTAGGTATGTTTAACTTCGAGTGAAAAAAAATGGCCCCTAATTAATAAATTAAAAAATTAAAGCCCAACATAATGTATATGAGTATTTGAAACTCCAAATTTTGCACACTTTTTCGACATTAAATTAAGTAGAAGAAAAAAAATCCGAAAATCTGCACACAAAACTCAAATAATAATAAATAATTTAATATTTCTTAAAAGTAATTCAAAAACGCGTTGGTTTTGGGTTTTTGAAATATACTCAGAAGATAGGTGGACATGTTTTTTGCTCCAAACATTTAGTTTTAATTTTTTTTTTATTACATAAACTCCTAGAGCTCCAAGATTTAAGTGATTAAGCAATTGAATTTTGTTTTTTTCATTTTTCGTTTGTGTATTGTTTGAAAAATTCACACTAATTTTTTTTTAATTTATTAAAAACTATATAAAATATAAAAATTTGGAACCTCAAACATTAGAACCCGATAAAAGTTCAAAAATCCTTAAAAAAATCTTAAAAGTCCAAAAATTTGTAAAAATGTTCAAAACTAACAACAAATTGCTCAAATTCAATATGACCTAACAGCTTCTGTTTGTTTTGTTGCAAAACTTTTTTTTTTTTAACTCTTCAAAACAAACTTGCAAAGATCCGGCAAAAAAATTGGAAATGTTGAAAAAAAAAATATAAACGTAATGGTTTCCGAGTTTGACAAACTAGAAATTGGATAAATGCGTCCACTACGCAAGACGGGTGGAAAAAAAATGAAATCGGATTCTGTACCTACTTGCTTTCTAGGAACAATTTACATTTTTTAAAGTAGCATATGCTAGTACAGATTCGCTAATTTGACACTTTTTTTAAAATTAATCACATGATACAGTTTTGTTCTTGACCAAATGCTTATAATACAGTAAAATAAGGAGAAAAAAGGGGTAAATCTCGGAATGAATGTTAGTAGAAATTTTTTTTGCTCAATATCTTCCTTTTGCCATTCTATAACATATCTCAAAAGTCTAGAAAAATCTCATGTCCGCTTGTCGCGATTTCAAGGTCAAATCGCGAAATGGAGATTTTCAAAATTAGCAAAAATAGGCTATGGTATTATATACACATATGATACATGATTTCAAGGTATTTTTTAATACTGATTCCAAAAAATCTAAAATCAAGACAATCTGACGTCTCTGGAAAAAGTTATACCTATTTTTCATCTGTCAACTCATATTATTATAACAGTTGCAAACTTACTGCCGAAAAACCCTTAAAAGTTATGGTAGATAAACCAAATTTTGAATGAAAATTTAAGAATCCATCATTATTAAAAATCAAAACAATCCATTACAAAAAATATATATACCTACGAGATAATGGCATTTTTTGATGGAGGGGCAAATTTTAGGATATGCACTAAAGAAGATTCTTGTTCATCTTAGGAGTAAGTGGTAATAGGCTATTTTTTTCATTTTAATCTTTGTTTGGATATTCTTTAACTACCCTCAAAAATCTAAAAAAATTTCATGTCCGCAAGTCCTAATTTTCTTGGTTTGAAGATAAGGTGCAGATTTGAAAAAATTGAAAAACTACTCTTCAGATATTTGTGTCAGATCAACATGAATAAGGTACATTACTTTTCGGGGATGGTCATATTGATTTGTTTGTGGGTTTTGTTGGAATCAGCGTTAAAAAATACCTTGAAATGATATGGGTTATGTTGGTATACATATAAGAATCTAAAGTTTTCTTATTTTTTTTTTTTTAATCTGCACCTAACTTAGTTTAACCTGGAAAATTAGAACTTGCGGACATGAGATTTTTTTAGATTTTTGACATAAGTTATAGAATATCCAAACAAAGATAGAAATAAAAAAATTAGCCTATTAGCACTAATTCCAAGATGGTACCAGGATGTTTTTTAGTGCACATCCCAAAATTTCCCCTTTTCTCAAAAAATACCATTTTGTCATAGATATAAATGTTTTTTTGCATTGCATTATTTTGATTGTTAATGATAATGGATATGAAAACCCTCATGCAAAATATGATTCCGCTACCATTACTTTTAAGGGTTTTTCGGTAATAAGTTAGCAACTGTTATAATAATATGGGTTGAAAGATGAAAAACAGGTATAACTTTTTTCAGAGACGTCAGATTGCCTTGATTTTAGATTTTTTGGAATCAGCATTAAAAAATACCTTGAAATCATGTATCATATGTGTATATAATACCATAGCCTATTTTTGCTAATTTTGAAAATCTCCATTTCGCGATTTGACCTTGAAATCGCGACAAGCGGACATGAGATTTTTCTAGACTTTTGAGTTATGTTATAGAATGGCAAAAGGAAGATATTGAGCAAAAAAAAATTCTACTAACATTCATTCCGAGGTTAAACCCTTATTTGACTGGATTATTAATTAAAAACAGAAAATTGATTTGATCTAAGGTTATTCCGAGATAGCCAACCGCCCACACTTAGTTCAAAAATTAGGTATGACATAAACCTTTGTCATGACTTTTAAATATTTATCTTCAGTAAAACATTTCAGAGTGGTAATTTGAAAAAAAGTTTTTTTGTCATAATTTTAGAACTAAGGGTGGGATTACAAAAAAAATGGTGGGCTATACTGAGAAGTGACAAAAAATGTTTAATCCTCTTTTGAAAAGTCACTATACTCAATGGTTTATGGTGTAAAAACCGTCGTCTTCTAGAATATTTGAAGTTGAAATTACATGCATTTTAAACCTGACTAGATTTTATTTAGTACCTACCTAATATACATACATATACATATAACACTGGTTTACAAAATAATTTTTTTTTTGTTTCTGAAACCCAAATATACTTTTCTGAAGGTGCTGAACTCGAATCCGAAGTCAGAAAAAATTAATCAGCTCCCGTTTTTGAAATATGTCGTTGTTTTTTTTTTTTTACTATTTCGGACCCTATTTTTTTTATATAAGGAATATTGTTTGAACATATTTAGTAACGGTTCCTATTAGAACTATTTACCATCTATAAATTTTTTTGATATCTTTTTTATTTCCCGAGATATCTTAAAATGTAGTAAGTAGGTTTGGCTTCATATATTATAAAGGAGATAATGACGGTATAACTCAACTCAAGGCAGTATAAAAGATATCGAAAAGATTTAAACCGGTCTTGAAAGAAGGAAATCAGTTACTATATAAACCGTTACTAAATATGTTCAGACAATTTTCCTTATATAAAAGAATAAGGTCCGAAATAGTAAAAAAAAAAAAAAACTTTTTTGTATTTTCTAACGGTAATATTTCAAAAACAGGACCTGATAAATTATTTCTGACATCGGATTCGAGTTTAGCACACCGAAAACCTTCAGAAAAGTATATTTTGGTTACGACAAGTCACGTTGTCGTTAAATTTCATGAAAAAGTACTAGTTTTCGAGTTTTTTCAACTTAAATAGCCATTTTTCACTTTAGCGGGCGGGGCAGTAGGCGGAAATTACTGGTGTTGATTTATCTTCTTATTTCCTAATATTCCTGAAAATTTCATCAAAAACTAGATTTTACGGAGTTTTTTTTCACTTTCCCATACAAGGTTCCCCACTTTGCAACGGTATATACCTACTGAAATTTTATCAGAATTTATGTACAAACCAGTGTTCGAACATCGGTCATGAAGTTTTGGAGCAAATTTAAAAAAGAAGTGGAGCAAATGCAAAATTTACGGAACAAAACAAAAATCTTTAATTTTCATGAAATTTTTTTCAATAAAAACTAATAAAATCTTAAATCAAATTCAATTTGATTCATAAAAAAGAATTATTTTGAGATAAATAACCAATTTAATTGTTTTATAAGCCTCATTAATGTAAGTGGTGGTTCATAAATGTGTTTGCAATTCCAAAATAAACACAATTTCAATTCCAATTCGATTAATTCGGTTAATTCGGTTAATAAATTAAGTAAACAATTTTTCTGTGTGGAAAAAGTGGAGTTTATCGCGAAAAATCGGAGCGTTGGAGTAGATTGTTTTTTTTCCCTCAAAAGTGGAGCAAATTTGCTCCGATCGGAGTAAGGTTTGAACCCTGGTACAAACATTTCAGTAATAGTCATTAAGCAATTTTGTTAAATAAGAACCCCTTCCTCAGTGAAAATTTACTTTAAAGAGGTTCTATATGTACCTACTTCAAATAGTAAAAATAGAGTGTTCCCATTTAAAATGAAAACAATTATTTTTTAATGCATAAATTCACGTCACACTATTTACATACTTCTTCCTGTTTGATTCTCACCTATTTCTTTATACTCCAACTTCAGTCATATCTAACTACATAAGAACACTCTGCTTTCTTTATAATATTTTTGCTCATGGCTTAAATGACATTCGTTTTGTTTATTCTTCGCTCTGTACGCTAAAGAGCACTTTTGAAAATGCACCTCCTCCTCCTTCAAACTAAATATTTATGAGAAAAACTTCAATAACCGCGAATGACATAGTATAAACGCCCCAACACCTCCCATTCTATTATAAACACTTGGAAAAAAAAATAATATAAGCAAACACTTCTCTCTAGAACACAGCCTAGGGCTTCACAGAGGCTCTATCTTTCTCTCTGTGTCTCCATCTCTAGACAAGAGACACGCTTATGGAGTTTCGCTGATGAAATCCATTATTACACTGTCAGTTTGTAATGTTCTGCCATATATCACATCTCTCACGTGGTAGCTGGAGTAGCAGCAGCAGTAGGAACAACCAGATCCCCAACAGCTCCCGGGGGTCAGATTGAATTAAGGACATGTATGTTTATGGGGGCTCTTCCAACTTCGACGACTATTTACCAGTTTCCACTTCACTTCATTTCATGCCATCTTCGGATCCTTCCCCCACCCACCAATCTACATCATCATCATCATCATCATGGTCGACGTAGCCAAACTGCCAACCATTCCCCAGTCATTAATCCACGTTTATGGATCCTTTGGTCTTCGTTTTTTACCCACACTTCCAACTTCTTTGGGTTCAAACAGCTATTGAATGTTTTTTTGAACAACGACACAGACTTCTTGCATCTCATATATTTTTGCCATAAGGGGTAAAAAGTAGTTAACCCAGAGATTATACATCCGCGTCATGCAGGAGACATTCCGCATGATTCCTGGCAAATTGCAAGGCTCATATGATGCTCGGTGGATAGAGAGTAGATATAATCGTGGTTGGTGTTACCAACAACCATCCAATTAAATTGAAAACAAAAAGTAAACAGGATCCAAAAAAAAAAAAAAAAGAGAATCCAAGCACTCGCGAAATAGCTAACAATAAAAGGAACATGTTGGCAAAAGTAGTATGTAGATGCGGTAAAATCGTACTCGTATATATTTCCAACAAATTCATGTTCATAGTAAATGTTTACCTGAAGCGCTTTATTGTCCCTACACGCCTGCACTGTTTTGCGGTCCTTCGACTTCATTGCTCGATTCATGCTGAAATTAAATGAAAAAAAAAAAAACAAGTTCGAAATTAAATTAATGATTGTATAATTTGAAATTTGCAATTTAAAGTGGTAGGTGGATGGTTTTTTTTATGTTTTGACAACAACCATCACATACTTTGAGGTGTCATTGGTTTTACTTATTTATAGTTTATACAAATGTCAAAATAACATGGACATGATATTGAAATTGAATAATGTTGTATAGGAGGTTTATTTTAATAAAATGTGAAATGAAACAACGTGTAAACAAGGGACATTTGAAATAATTTTGATGGAGACATTAAGTGGTTTAGGCATTGCAATTTGCAACTATATGTAATTATTAAAGTGTTATAATGCTTAAGTTTATTGATTGTATTGTTTATTTGGGGATTTAATAGTCATCAAGTTAAAGAAAAATTCGTTTTTGTAGCGTTATCTGTTATCTGCTGGCCACAACTCAAGACTAACCATATTAATATATTGTAACTTCAGATAGTGCTTCAAAAAAACCAAAAGCATAGGTAACGTTTGAAGTAAGTTATCGCAGCTTATAATTAAATGAACGAAAATAGGTTTTTCCAAAATGAAAATGCGCAAGTTGTCTATCAAGCAATCAAATCGCGCGATTGATGAGAAAAATGCATAATCTTAAAAAAAAAAATCATGTGTGCAATTCACACGCGGTTGAAGTGAAACCTTAAAAATCATTTAAAAAAATCGAAAAAATATAACTTTTTTTTTATTCCATCATTTTTTTTATATGACAACCTACAATAAATTTTATACCATCTGAAAGCTTATTGTTTCAGCTCAAAATATTTATATCGACCATGTCTATACAACAATAACAAAAAGAGCTAGAATTTTGCTAACCCAATTAGTTTTCATAAAAAAAGCAAAACAATTAATCTCTTTTCTCTTCTAACGCCATTAAATCCATTTTTTAAAAGACAACCTATAATAAATTTTATATCATTATTATTTCACCTTTTATATGACGCTTCAATCATATTTCTACCATGCCTACAAAAAAAGTAAGAATTTTTTAAAGCCAACCATGTCGAAATTTCAAACAGGTCTGGCTGGTCATCGGCAACAAATCTTCACAGGTGTTTTAAACTATTTTTCAAGTATTTCAATTAAAGATTATATAACTTGTAGAGCACGTACCGTTATGTGTGATATATTAAATGAAAGGTAATTTTATCAGCATGCGTATTAAAGTTAAATAAATTTCTTATGTGCTCTAGATCGAAAGATATAATGTGTTTAGAAAAAGAACATCTTTTCACCGTTATCTCAGAATTTTGAATATGAAATTAATTGAAATTTTGCACAATTATAATTTATTTAATTACCTATCTACTGTATAAATTTCATTTATCTATCTATTAAAACAATAAAGTAATGATCAATGGATTTTTCGTGTCGCTTTTTCGTTTCATCTTGTTTCAAATCACTACGATACTAAAGAAGTTTTCACTTCAAAAAAATTATGGGAGGTACCTACACTTTCTAAGTGAGATATAAAAAAAAAACAACTTTCAGAATTTCACAAAAACAATGTGTACCACTTTAAAAAAAATCCGTCCACCCGTTTAGGCTGTGGAAATGTGTACAAATTGAAGCACAGACGGACGGAATTATGAGACCCAATTTTTCGGACTTCTCCATCATCGTAATGTTTGTTCTGATTAAAACCTCAACATTTTTTTTTTTTGACACGAAACCAATAATTGCCTTGTAGAGAAAGTAAAAACCCTAAAATTACCGCTGAACTATATTATTTGATTTAATCAGGGACTTGCACCAAACGAGTAAAAACTTAGAAGGATCAACTTTCGGAATACAAAGATTTTGAACATTTCAGCAAACAACTTGTAAATGATCAATATTGCTAAGAAGCATAAAAACGATTTGACTATTTTATTTCCGTAACATAACTTAATTAAAAAAAAGAAGAGAAAGGAAATTTTAATTATTTTAGCCCTGATTTTTCAATCATCAGTTATACTATCAAACGAATAAAGTCCATATAAAAATATAGATATTCCTAGGAATAAGCTCTAACTGAGATTTATCTGACTATTGAAAAATTGCCCCTTAGGGTCATTATTTAGTGATCTGATATAAAAAAGTAGGTACATTAATTTTTTTTTGTAATAGTTCATGAATTTTTCCTCTAGAGAGCGTCATATTCGATTTTATGTGTAAAAATAGTTAAAACTTGGGGAAACCTACACTATCTCCAAAAAAAAAATCTCAATCGGATAAAATCTCCAGAAAATGTTTGACCCCATGGACAAAATCTCCATGGGGAAAGGCATCCAATGGACAAAATCTCAAATAAATAATTTTTTCTCCCATTTTCTCCAAATCCCCAAAAATCTCCAACTAGCAAAAACAAAAACGTAATAGAATGATAAAAAAAATCGCGCTCGATTTGATTGCTTGATACACAACTTGCGCATCTGAAATTTTGGGATTTTCGCTCGGAGATTTTTTTTTTTTTTGATTTTTTCCTGGAGATTTTGTCTATACCCAGGTTTGTCTTGGGGATTTTGGCTTTTGGGATTTTCTCTTTGGGATTATGGGTTTTGGTCATTCATCACCAACCTTAAAACTTGTTTTAAATTTAAACATCTTTTTGAACGGTTTCAACCTCCAAACGAAGTATATCAGTTATGATTTATTGTAAAACAAGGATTTTTAGTTCGCTTGTTTTTTTTTTTATCGTTGGAGTTGTTTTTTTTATAAAGAAAATTTTCAAACAATTTGGTATGCTTTTTTTAAAGAAATTATTTTTCGGCACATGAAATCCGAAATTCAACAAAAAAGTAGTTAAAAAAATTGAAAGTTTTTTTCTAAATCCAAACATATTTTTTTCTAAATCCAAACATATTTTTTTAAAAATTTTTAACAGTACAGCTTTTCGAATACTTCTGCATAAGAATTTTTGCTGAAATCGGTTGAGTCATTTCAGAAAAAGTTTTCAAAGCGCGCAGTTTTTTACTTGCGATAAGCATAGGTATTATGTAGGTATGTTGTTGGTACTATGAGATAAGTTTAGAATTCGTTAAAAAAAATCGAACTGATTATAAGAATAAGGCATGATTATACGATTAAAGAGAATGCTAAAAAAGTTGGTCTCGCAATTCTATCTGTCAGAATTTAGAGACACATTTTTTTTGCATTCTCTATCATAGTAATATCATGTCTGATTTTACCTAGAGTAAGAGTTTGTCTCCAACTCAACGAATCCAAAACTTGCCGTATAGAACTTAAATCGCAAGTAAAAATGAATGTTCTTATCTCTAATTGAAGTAATTTGACTATTGACTATTAGTCCTCAAAGAAATAATCATTGCATTTTTATTTACAAAGAATTTAAATGCGAATTTTTAGAGATTAGAAATTAAGTGATTAAAGTGATTTATTATTTCAGAATAGATTTATAAAAATATTTCAACAAACCATGCAATAACATGAACTTCTCTTTAAGGTCAAACTAAGCCATTGAGCTTCACCAGTTTTACATCTACATTCTGTCAATCAATTCCAACTTCATCATCAGCTATTGGCAACTTACATTATTATCGTATCGTTAACCTTTATCCCACAAATGAACACTAAACTCCAGCGCGTTTAATTAAGCCAACTTGTGTTTGTACGAGTTCGCATATTCAGCCTCACCTTTATACCTAATAATGTGACCTATGAGTTCAAACGATGAACTCGAAAATTAGCTGCGAAAACCCATCGAGTCGTGAAATATTTTTTTCTGTTTTTGTAATTCTCTTCTCTGACCTATCCAACTTTCAATTACCCTTTTTGGAGAATGAATTTCCTCGCCAATATAACAGTATAGTATGAGAACAGTAAATGGAAAATCTCAGGGAAAAATTCATTCGGTATTCAAAAAAGTAATTGTAATGCACTACAATTCAGTCGAATAATTGAGACTGGGCTGTGTGTGTGTGTTTTACTTATGGCCAAACTGCATCATCACCACAAAACAGCTGGTGCACTGACGATGGTGCTGGATGGTGCTGCTGTTCGTACAATGCAATGCAGTTCTAGCAAAGCCAAGTTAAAACCATAATGCCATCATCCGACCAACTTGTAATCCAGATCGTAAATGGATTCCACACCGTTCTTTCGGATGGTGTTTCGGCTCCTGCTGGTGCCGAAGCTGCTGCTGTACCACCTCTATACCACATCACTTCACTGGTATAACACCATCCGCACCCGCATTGTGCAGAGTGTGTCTGTGCAGTTGTAAAAGTTAATGCAGAAAAGTAAATCGATGTGGTATATCGTCGACTGAATTGGCAGTATTTTTAAAAGAACTTCAGCAGACTACTAGGTCGTAAGTACTTGCTTGTAAGATCTAAGGTCTTAAATATTAAACAAGCTCTTAGACCGGGTTAGTATAACCCAGGAATCTCGATTGAATAACAAGTAAAAAAGTGTTATAAACCAGCTATGACTGTTATACTATTTTATACCAAGAAAATTTAAGCAAACAAGGTGCTTAAAATTTTTTTACGAATCCACAACTTATCCTTAAGGATTCTTAATCAAAAATGAAAAAAAGATCATACGAAAAAGGCCGGAAAATTTACCATGAACAAGCAGAACTTTTCTAGTCACGACCTAGGAAGAAGCGAATATAAGAAGAACCACCAGTTCTTGGCCCAAAATCGACATCAACACCAAAATTTGCCCTCCCACTTCTTTGAGTTTGTGTATTTTATTTGCCATTCTGCCATTCAGTGTGCTGCTTCACCCTCAAGCTGGAAATTTTTAAGTGGCTCATTGAATACTTCGAAGGGAACAACTCCAACATGACGCGATGGTTGGGTTCTGGCTGTTTAAGGCACCTTTTTTTTGTGGGTCGGTTAGGGCATATGGTATAAAAGCTGCCTTGAAAGAAAACAACCACGACCAACGACGTAGACTATAGAACGAAACTCTTGGTGAATAAGTTTGAAAATGGATTTAGCCCCAAAGAAGTTCTGGCATGCCAACCCAATTGCACACCTACCTACATTCATATATAAACATTTATCGGGTCGGGTCTAGGGTTTGGGCAATTAGGGATGGAAAAATGGCGAGAACCGGAGGATTTAACAATTATGGCAATTACACTACACCATGTGATTGATGTGAAGGGGTTTTTTTGCCTTCGTGTTGTTCGTGTGCCTTATTTGGTGTGGTGTTTTTTTTTTTAGATACTACGATGAAAACGGACAACAAAAATAATGTTTCGATTGAGGAAGATGTAGATTTTGTAAAACGGCGAATTCTAAAATTACTTTGGCAAGTTGCCTTGAATCATAGAGACGCTTTTACCCGACCCCACGACCGACGATGAGGTGTTTTGGTGCGGAAGTTTGTGAACTTATATAGCTTAAAATGCAAATGTATCTTTCCAAAATGCAAGTCCAAAAGGAAGTTGTTTTTCGTATATAATTATGACTTTTGTGTATTTGTCTATAAAATTCAAAATAAATGTCATTATCATTAATCAGTGTTGGATGGGTCTTGTAATTATGTTAAGCTTTTGTACCTAACAGCTTTGTATTGAGACAAATGGTAAAAGTACTGTAATCTGTTTTACAGATGACAAGATAAAAGACCCAATACTGTCTGGGAAATATTTGAATATTTGCATTTTTAATTGACTTTTGTGTAAAAAAAAAGGGTATTTGAATTTTATTTAGTGTCGAACTTTATTCAGTGAAACAACACTTCGCACATACATCGCCAAATTCGATTACAGGATGATTTTTTTTCGAAGTTCTGAGCTTGATTACCGTTTCATAAACCTTCAACGAACAATGGTTGTTGAGGTTTTTTTTTGAAGTTTATGAAAATATGGCTTTTTCGATTTTTTTAGTCACACACACAACTCCAAAGGTTTGTAGAGCTACTTTCAAATTTCTTTCGTCTTTAGACAAATCAGCAATTTTTTGCTCTAGTCTCACAAATTCTCAAACGAACTATCATGAAATTTGGCAAAAAGTTAGCTTTTGGGATAAGAACCAAGGATAAAAAAGTCTATAAAAAAAGTTGGATGGAAGGGTGTTTTTTCGCGGACAAGCGGACAAGGTCAAAAATATAGTGAAAAAAATTGTTTTTTGAATATCATCATATGACACATGTTTTTAAGGTATTTTTTGGATGCTGAATCTAATGACATAAAATAAAATAAATATTTTCGAAACCCATGTGAAAAAACAAGATACAATACGATGAAATTCGGGATGAAGGTTTTAGATAAAGCAGGAACAAAAGATTCATAAAGTTTCTAAAAATATTTTTGATGAAAAGGGTGTTTTTTTTTTTTGATGGGTTGAGTTGTGTGTGAGAAAGGTATCGTAACAGCTGACACATAAATTTTATTAATTTTTTAAACTTGGTGAAAAAGTTTCGTTTCTTATAAGAGTTAAAAATTTTAAAAGTCTACAAAAATATCTTCAGTGAAAGGGTGTTTTTTTTTTTTTAAGAAATGATGAAATTGTGAATTAATACCATAAAAACTACGACAAAATGTTACAAAAACGAAAATCGGTACATACTTATGTTTCATTTAGAACAGAAACCATGAATCTAAGCAGTCTATACAAACATTCTAGGTAAAAGGGTGGTTTTTTTTGTGAAATAAGAAAAATCCGCGATATGTCCGATAAAATCAATGGTATAAAAGTTAGCCTTACGAAATTTATTAAAAAATTTGTTTTTCCCATGGGAATTACGAATTAAATAAATCTATACATTTTTTTCATGTGAAAGGGTGTTTTTTTTAGGTATAGGAAAAATTTTTTTTTATTTGAAAATTGTGTAATACTAGTGGTACCTTATTAGAATTCAGCAATTATATCTATTACTTTTGAGATAAGAAACAAGTATCTAAAGTGTCTATAAGAATATCATGGTTAAAAGGGTGTTTTTTTTTTTGGTGAAAACAAAAATGACGGGTCACCCTAATGAAATTTGGTAAAAACGTTAAATTTGGTATAGAAAGCAAG
Organism: Episyrphus balteatus; assembly: GCF_945859705.1. Classification (NCBI taxonomy): domain Eukaryota; kingdom Metazoa; phylum Arthropoda; class Insecta; order Diptera; family Syrphidae; genus Episyrphus; species Episyrphus balteatus. The sequence continues at coordinate 135,802,216 of NC_079134.1, forward strand.
AATAAATTTAGGTGAAAGGGTGTTTTTTTTTCGAAGAGTCAGTAAAATCTGTAATTGGTCCCAAAAAGCCAGTGCACGCATTCAATGAGTTATTTCTTATTAAAATTTCAAAAGTAATCCTTTTCTTTTTATTTATTTTGTATTCCATAATTGTTATATTTCAAATCAGGAAGAAATTTAAAGAGTGATTTTTACCTTGCAGAACAGTTGTTTCGGAATGTTTGCATCGCACATTTCTTTTTTCCTTATATTATTCTATAATAGGGGTCTAATTTAGTCTCAAGTGTTTCAAGGCTAAAATTTGCATTTGATATTGGTTCAAATAATAGGTACTACAAAACAAAACATTTTTTCTATACTCACTTTTCTAGCTGCTCCCTGAGATCCCTCTCGAAAGTCGGTGACCCGCATTGACTCTGTAAAGAAAAACAAAAACAAAAATCAAATAAAATAACGAACTCCAATTAAAAGACAAAACAAAGAATGTGAATTGCGTGCATTTAATGGCATCTTAATAGGCTTTGGATGCATGTTCTATCATTTAGCATTGATCCCCAAGAATCATTGTAAGAACAAAGAGACAAACAAAGTATCTAGCGACATCAATTCCCTATTCTTCCAGACCCAAATGGATTCAGCAAGCTACCGCAGTAAGTGAGACTAATTCAATGGGGTTTTTGTTTGTGAGAAGTAAAGGTTACAATAGTTGGGATGGGAAAAGACACTGATGGTAAGATTCTAGCTGCTGTTCATAATGTGCACGTATTTTTTACTCAAGCAAAATTGGAATGTTCGTACCACACTAAAGTGGTTTTGTAATCGAATTCGCCCTTATCCTTCTTTTATTTCTTTTTCCTCTTTTTTTTTTTTTTTGTTTTGTTTTTAGAAAAGACGAAAGTAGGAGAATTTAGGGCGGATGCGCCCCTATAATATGTTTTACCAAACGCTCAATGACACTATGAACAGTTTTTTTTTTTTTTCTGACTCTTCTGTAGATACCGTTTGAAGTAATAAATGATACAATTTGGTGTACAGCACATCAGCTATAAATCACATGTCATCAGACGAATAAAATGTTTTTCTTTTTTTGCTTTGTTTTTCGAACGGAGTAAAAGGTATAAAGGTACAATAATAGCTTGGTTGCAAAAAGGGGGACGAAAATAAGAAGATTTCTTCAAAGCTATTGTTTGATGCAATGAATGGGTGGGAAGGGTTTCTAAAGAAGAAAGCAAGATGGTAAGTATAAAACTGAATTGTATACTTTGAGTTAGCTGCTGAGAGAAGTAACATATGACGCGATATGGAAGGAAATTTACAATAGAGATTGGAGCTTCTCGCGAAAGGTGGAATAATATAATATGGTTGACACCATCATATGATTTAGGGCAAATTATTATACTCGACTCGACATATACACGCGAAAAGTCAAAAGAAATTTTTGAAAAACTCTTTATACTTAAATGAAAATGTTAGTAAGAGTAAGAAAGGTAGGTATTATGAAGTCGAACAAAAAGAATTTGAAAAGAAAGGAAAGGTGTGTTAATCAGTCAGAAATCGTATTCAACATCATATTTTTGAAATTCAAAAAGAAACATTTTACTAGAGATTAACCCATTAAAGTATAATAAGTTTGCCCCCAATTGATACTTTAATAAGATTGAAGTTTAAAGAGCTAATAGAATTGTACAGTTCTGGGAGATAGCTTTATTTCCTGTACAGAAATGTACTGAATAGTCTCCTTTTGATATCCATTTAATGTCCCCAATTATTCGCATAAATGGTGTTTGAAAGTAAAAAGGGAAAAAAGGGTAAGGATAAACTTAAACAGAACTATTGGATCAAGGACCTTTTATAACAATGTACTTATAAGGTCTAAAAGAAGCTTTACCGAATTATATTATTCAATATCAAAACCAAAAATCAAATACAAAAGCTTCTATGAATTCATTAACCAAGCTTATCTGAAAATCAAGCTATCTTCGGTAAAGTTTCTTTAACAGAATTAAAACAACTTATTGCAAGTTGTTAAGTTAAGTTGGTAAACTTAAACTTTGAAAAACTGTAATCTAGAGAGATCATTGGAGAACTATCTTTGGAACCCCAAACATAATTGTTTCGGGTTCAGGAGCGCAGCTGAAAAAGTATAAGGATTTTGAATCGACTTCAAATGTGCTCAAGTAAATGAAGATAAATGAAAGTGAAGATAAATAAAGCTAATAGATTGTCGGCCCAGAAAGCAAAAGAAAGAAAAAAAGAACATTTTGTACCTCGTAAAGTCAAGGCGATGCAGAATTGCAGAGATCCTTTAGTATGAATCGGATGCAAAATTTCGATAGACGAGTGAAAAGATCAAAAACAGGATTCGCTATCTACCCTAAAGCCTGTTAAAATAATGATTTAGATGTAAAGCTAAAGCTCTGGAGAGACCATTTCAACCAGTTGCTAAAAACTGATGAAGTCCAAAAGGAGCAGTTCAAAAGAAGTCAAAGTATCGTGACCGTAAGTCTTAAACCCATGAAATGGAAGGGTACTTAAACTTCTGTGAAGAAGATACAACGATTAAGTTTACGAGCTTTTCAATGCCATGTCAATGGCATTCAACTAGTTAACTAGTAGTTAAAGGTAATCTTTAACTACTTGAGGTTAAAATATTGTCGACCATCTAGCTGGAAGTCGAAGAATCTTCGGATAACAACTGTGGCTGGAGTATCAGTTTAGTAATTGGGTATCTAATTGTTTAAATGACCGTCACAATACTGTCAATAACTGTAAAAATGATCGACGTTTTTTCCACAAGAATAATCGTGTGGAGCTCTTGTCCTTTCATCAGCGGCTATGGTTGCACCCTCACTTGTAATTTTTCACAGCTCTTGAATAAGACTATAACAGCAGAGGTAAAAACATCCACAATTCTGTCTAGTTGTCAAACTGTCTGTTGAAAATTTTGAAGAGGAAGTTTAGAAATTTAATTTTTAAGACCAAGAATAACGGTACACTAAACTTCATTTCTTTGTTATTTTTGACCTTCTCTCAAATGGTTTTAACGAAAGTTTTTATATCTACTATGTAATGTAAAGTTTAAGTAATGAAAATCTCTGAAGCTACAAGTTAAACATCTTTTTTTAAAACTTGCCCTTCACTTAAATTGTTTTCTTAATTTTAAATGAAACAGAAAAAAAAAACTTTTAAAAACATCAACAGGATCAAGCTAACACAGATTTTTCATTTCAATAGACAAACAAAAAAACTTGAAACAATAATGAAAATTTTCTTCATGTTTTTCCTAAGCAAAAACAAAAAAAATCTCATAAATCTTAAAATGATTAAAGTGTCCTCATCCTGCTTGATATCCATTCTTTTTTTTTTTTGCGCAAAAAATGTATTTACACAACTATTTCCAATTATTAGATTTACCCGAACAGAAAGCAAACACTTATCTCCTTATTTCCTCTTCAGCAAAAAAGAATTCAACTTAATCAAAGTCTTCTCGCATCCGCAATTTGGAATGAGGGTTTTAGACAGAGAGAACTCAAGAGACGATATAGTAGACTATTGCAAGCAGACTATAGTAGCAATGGAAAATAAAAGAAAAATAGAAAATACAGGAAGAAAAAAAAAATCCTGCAGACAGTTAGAAAAATAACAATTTCATCCCTGTAGATTGTATGTTATTTTTTTTTTGCGGTTGTGTGTCTTTGATGCTGCTCCTGCTACCCATATCCTTGTGCTCTGCTGGCAAAATTGAATAAAATGGCCAAACTCATCATCCACCACAATTTATACAGAACTCAACTTGACTATCAGAAATAGAGATGGAGAGGAGAAAAATGGAAAATGAGTCGCCTTCAAGTGGAAACGATGTAAGGATATAGTTTTTTTCCAAATGCTGCAAGCAATAACCACTTGAGAATAATGCATCATTCAAGGATCTATCTTTTACACACGCCACTCCCCACTTCAACACATTTATACTAACCATCAAGGGTAAAGTAGCAAAAGTAATGGGGTGTTATGTATTTTGTTTTCATTCTTATTATTTTTTTTTTTTTGTATAACAATTTTTATTCCACCCTGGCGACATCCTGTCATTTTTCAAATGTCAAACTGGCACAACAATTTAACACGCGTCATTCAACATCATCGGGATGACGATATGACGTATATATGTACACCTCTTACCTAACCACACCAGAGTTAGTAGCATTGAGCCGGAAGGAGAAATTAATGAATAATAATTCCACGTTAATTCCAAGGAGCAAAATGTTCCACAATAGCCTTAGAGTGATTTGTTGTGTGGTGTTTTTACATATTTTCTTGTTCATTGTGTTGTCGCATGTTTAGCCATGCGATTTAATTATTGTCCTTGTGAGAAACAACAACGACACAAGGTCTATGCGATTAATGAGACTTTTAAATGAACATTTAAGGCTCACGCAAACGATGTCCTGTGTTTAATATTTTTCAAGCTGAGTTATTTATATTACTAACTTGTTAGGGCCATGTTATCTTTTTCATTAACACTCACCAGTCCGGGATTAAATTTTGTTTGTGTTTAATAGGGAAGTTTATACTTGAGAAGTTAGTTGTTGAAAAGTCTTATGCATACTTATTTAACATGTTCTTTATTTTAATTGAATTGTTTTTAAAAAATTCAAGGTTTCTAACATATTTAAATTGAAATTACCTTAAACATCTCGTCCGATAGTGACAAACGAAGAAAGGGTTTTCGAATTAAGATTTTTTAAATACCATAAAAATGTTTCTACAAAAACCTAAATTTGATTTGTATAACCAAATTATTTACGGAAATTATGTTTTGAGACCCTTCCTTATTATTCCAGTCCTGTTAAATATGGTTGCAGAGGTATGGACTTTGGCGAAAGCAGATGAAAACTCATTGGATTGTTTTGAGAATCTTTTGGGCGATTTTTGGTCCCGTCTAAATTGATGGTGATTGGAGAAGAATATACAAAAACGAACTGTACTGGTTGTACAAGGACGCTAACCTATCTTGAGATGGCTAGGTCATGAGGAGTTCATAGACAACGATGCTCCGGCCCGGAAAGTTTTCGACTCAACTTAGAGGGACGACCGGCGATGGTAGAGCATGCAATTGGAAGAGGACCTCAATCCTCAATAAACTTGGCGTGCAGCTGGCTGAGCATGAAATTAATTCTAGCGTAGCTTAAGGCACTGGTTTCTTACTTACCAAAGAAGGTAAGTAAGAAAACAAAACTGCAAAAGCCCGAGTAAAAATGGAATCCCGACGCACCACCGCTGCACCACGTCCGCACCATTATCAGAAATTTCTATTGCGCGGCACTACCGCTGCACCACGTCCGCACCATGATCAAAAATTTCTAAACCGCCGCACCACCGCTGCACCAAGTCCGCACCATTTTAAACATTTCTAAACCGCCGCACCACCGCAACACCACGTCCGCACCATTTCATTTTGAAAAAAAAAGAAAAACTATGAAAAAAATTCGCTGCACCACCGCCGCACCACGACTGCACCAAGTCCGCACCATTTTATTTTGAATGAAAAATTCGGTGCACCACCGCCACACCACGTTTGCACCATGATCACAAATTCAATTCTCGTACTTATACAAATGTTTAAGTCATCTTCAAAGTTATTTTGACTTAATCAACAAATTGCCATTCGTACAAACATGACTTGGTGGTAGAGTGGTTAAGGCGTTGGACTTTTGATTGAAAGTGCTCTGGATAATCGGGTTCGAATCTCCTTCTCATTGGTAGTTTTTTTTTTATTTTTCAATAATCCAAAATTATGTAGGTATCATGGTGCTCCAAATTTTTCAGTCAAAATGAAATGGTGCGGCGGTGGTGCGCCGATATTTTCCGCAAGCTGTGCAGCTGTGGTGCAATTTCTATTTTTACTCGGGAGAACATTTGCAAAACCTTGGTGCTTAAAATAAAATTTAAATTTATTGCTGATCTCTCAAAATAAACAAGAGTTCCTTAACGAGTAAGAACAGTAAGGCATAAATGTATGTAACTGAAACCCTTTGTTTCCAATTTAAATAGCCAAATCGAAAATGAGCACCAATCCTTTTAAAATCATTCAAATAAAACAAAATTTAATCAAATAAAACACTCCTCTTCAATAAATAAACGAGCAACAAACAAAACATACAAAAAAAAAATCCTTTTGACTAACAGCGCTCTCAAATGAGAACGCATATACGCATATACCATAACGCATATATATTCCACTTCAATGTCCAACTCACAAATATTCAATCACTCACACTTCTCTTTCTCTCTCTTTCTATCTCACTCTAATCCAACACTCGTAATCAACTTTGAAATTCGAATAGTTAAACGATTTGAACATCAGAGCTAACCCTTTGATGTTTCGAAAACTCAATGAATCCTTAAATTCAATTCATTTAAAAGACGACAATAATATAACATTAAAACCAGGACGAGGACGAGAATATACTAAAAAACGAGACTAAGTGTGTGTGTTCACAAAAAAAAAAAAAAAAAAAATAAATATAAACAAAAATAATTAACAAAGAAAAAAAAAAAACACCCTCACTTTACTAAGAAATCCCCGTTCACAACATAAACACAGAATTCATATTCAAAAATATATACGAGGACGACAAAAAATGTTTGCATTAAAATATACAAGGAGAGTGACGATGACGCACCGAGGACGCTTGTTTTTCAAAGCGAAAATGAAAATCCATTATACACTCGTATTTCAAAAAGCATTTGTGCATTAATAAATTAGCCATCCTGCTTGCAATGTGCGTTTATATAGTGTGGGCAGGGGCATTCAAAATCAGCAAATCCAAAAAAAAAGGATACGAGGGATGTAAAAAGGATATGTACGCGGATTTTTGAGCGATTAACCCTCGATATGACTGACGGCTGCTGCAGCAGCATAAGACTTTTGCATGAATGAATGAAGAAATCTTTTTCATAAGGATTATGAAGATGATTATTATTATTATTATTATTTGTTGCTATGTTATTTAATTATTTATTCATTCAGCGTAACGACTGAACGGACACAATACACATAACAGCGAGGGTAAATAAAATTGGAATACACATGGGAATTATATTTAGAATTTTTTTTTGGGATTGAAATCCTTTTCTAAGTCGTCGTCGTGTCGGCATCGTGTGTATTGTTGTCTGAAGGAACATCTGTAAAAAGCTTTAAAAAGAACCCTCGTAATCCGACTCCTGTTGGGTGCGTTTTAGGTTTGTTCCATTTGACCAAATATATTATTATTCACATCAAATTGAATAGAATCCTTTAAATTAAGTGCGGCTATGTGGATGGCAGGAACGAATGTAAAATGACAATAGATTTTTGTTTAGTTAAGTCTATTGGATTTTTAGACTAGAACAAGAATATTTTATTATTTTTGGTTTTACCATGAAAGAAATTAATTTTTTTTTTAGCACATTTCTATAGAGCGTTGATTTGCAGCATTACTCATTGAATAGATTCTCAATTATTTTCACTCTGCATTTTCATGGTATGTATCACAGGTCCATCAGAGAGCTGCAGTAAAAAATTAATACTTTTGGATGATATGCTGTGATGGAATTCAAAATTTTTACAGATGATGTATTTTCTAACTCCATCAAAATACTTCCCATTGATTAAAGGTCGATATCGGAAGAATTTTCGGAACTAATTTTTAATTTAATTTTTCTTTCAATTATTTTAAACTTTTTTAGCAAAAAAGCGAAATAGTTCTTTGGAAATAGAATTTAATTTCTTTTTGGGGTATACTTTGGTTTGTCTCCTGAATTAATTCTCAAAAATGTCTAAGAAAATCATGTCCGCGTCATATGTATATTAGGTATGGAGAAATTTTTTTGCTGATTTTTTTGTACGGGCACAGTGATGAAATGGTGCCAAACTATGAATAGAACAATAATATTAAGTTTGGTCATAATCAGACATTATCTTCTGCTTCCAAGTTCTATATCAACTTTGGTCCTACTCCCTAAGGAAACAACTCAGGCCTCCTTCGAACCCTTCTAGCTTCTTTCAATAATGTCAAACATTTCAAATTCGTTTATTAACCTAGTCAGAATCAAGCTCCTCAAAAAATTTTCAGCTACGTAGGATTAGGAGTTTCTGAGAAGTAGGCCTTCAAAAATTGCAAAAACAGTGACTGATTCACTCTCTAACTAACAGATCATAAAAATTATGAAAAACTTCTCGTTATCATAGAAACTGCTTATTGTGATGGATGTTGAAGTACATACAAAGGAAAACAATCGAAAAATTGAGATTTTTAATATAGGGGGCGTGGCAAATGCCCATTTTGGTTGAATTAATATCAACTATTAAAGATTATACTTCTGAATACCCTAGAAAATTGGTAGAATTGTAGTTAATGCAAATGGAACATTATTCAAACTTAAAATTTTTTCCTTAGGAGGGGTGGTATCCACTAACAAATAATAGGAGAAAGATAAATATAATGTTTCTTAAATTAATTTATCAAGTCTTAGAAAAAAGTAGTTTTGTTTTTTTTTTTAAATTTCTCAAAAACGACAAAACATTTTTGCATCCGTTTCTGTTTTTGTTTAAAAACAAATAAGACCATTATAACTTATTAGAATTTAATCACATAAAATTTTGAAAAAAAATTAATTTTTTTTTTAAATTTTTGATTTTGAAAATTAATTTTTCAAAAACTGAAAATTTAAAATATTTTCAGTAAAATTGAGGCTTAGGGTTTATGAGCAATTAACTGGTATTTTCGACAGTTAAATTTTTCTTTGGAAAAACAATATCTTATAAAATCTAAACAATCATACGAAGGAAAAATAAAATGCACGACTGGGTCGCAAGAACTTGCTCTTAGAGTTAAAGTTGCTTAAATGTTTAAGACTTTTTATATAGAAATTTGGAAAATGTAGGTACCTAATTATATAGGTACAAAACAAAAAAAAATCAAATTCGTTTTTTAAAAAAATAAAATAAAATCTAAAATCAAATTGCCTTTCAAAACAAGTATGCAGTTTTGATTGATATATGTGCCCTTAATTATTATGAAAGTGGACTAAGTCACTCCTAAAAATGGCATCAAATCTAGCCTAAAAATAATTATTATTTAAGGGGTAAAGTTTATTTGAAAGCGAAATTGCAGTAAATAAACTTCTTTATTGCTCCTCTAGTGATTTCATAAAAAAAATATAATTAAATCGTTATAAGAAAATTATTATGTAAGTTTTTCTTTAAACAATGCAAAAAGTGACTTAGTCCACTTTCATAATCATGGGCATATATAAAGATGCATTTTTAGAAAAAAAAATGTTCAAAATCGTTTGAGCCGTTTTTTAAAAAAAACTAATTTTGTATTAATAATTTTTTGGAAAAAAGTTTTAAGATAAAATTGGTATGCCATTTTGTAGAAATCACTAATCAACTTCTTAAACCAAAATTTCAAAAAAATTCAATGTCCCGTTTTCGAAAATTTGATTTTTCAAAAAAAATTTTCAAAATTTTTTTAAAAATCCAAAAATTATTTTTTTCGAAATTTTGGCTAATATTAAGAGTATATAAATGCTTATTTACAAAAAGTTTCGTTGAAATCGAATAAGCGGTTTCAGAGATAATCGGATTAAAAAAAAAAAAAAAAAACGGTTCTATGGCAGGTACCGTTAATAACACCGGCACACAAAATAAATAAATTGCACGACTGGGGTCGCACGTACTTGCTCTTATGCTTAAAGTAACTATAATGTTAAAGCTTTTCATTCAAGAAATTTAAAATTTGAGATTTTGAAGAAATTTCATAAGTAGTATAAAAAAATTAAATCTGTTTTTATAATTAATTAAACTCCGTTTTAAATTATCTTAAAAAAATAAAAAATATGCCATTTTATTTCTTGTATAAAAAGGTATTTTTAGAAAAACATTTTCGAAAATTGTAGGAGCCGTTTTTTAAAAAAAATAATTTTTTATATATAAAAATTTTTTAACATTTTTCAAAAAAAAAGTTGGTATGCCATTTTGAAGAAATAATTAATTTACACATAAAAACTAAATTTCAAAATTTTTCATTGATTCGTTTTCAAAAAATTGATTTTTCAAAAAAAAATTTTGAAATATTTTTAAAAAAACCAAAAATGCGTTTTTTGAAAATTTTCTAAAATTTTAATATCATCTTTACTTACACACTTTTGTATAAAAATTTTCATTTAAATCGGGTTAATGTTGTACGAGATATTCAGAAACGAAAAAAACCGTTCTATGACAGGTACCGTTAATAACGGTACAAAAAATATTTTTTTTATTTAAAAAGTTGGCTACACAAAAATTTAAATCAAAATCGTTAGAGCCGTTTTTGAAAAAAATTAACTTTTCTATTTCCGTTATATGGCAGGTACCGTTAGTTTTGGTCATAAAAAAAAAATTTCAATTTCCCCTCTAGGGAATCACCAAAAACTGCTAACCACCAAGTTTGAAGAAAATCACTTCACTCGTTTAGGCTGCAGCTCCAGATAGAGACAGACACACAGACAGACAGAATTGCCGGACCCACTTTTTTGGCATTCTCCATCATCGTAATGAATTTCAAGCCCGTTTGGCCCGGTCACCCTACAGTTTTGAGCTGTGACTGCATTTTGTTTGGATTTTTATGACTTTTTTGGAGTTTTTTGAATTTTTTCTCAAAATTGAAGGGTGTTCGGGCAAAACGGACTTGAAATTCGAATTCAGCGGGCCCAAAAACATATAGAAAGATAGGTCTGGTTCCTGGTACATGGAACTTTTTTTTTTGTGTGCCGGGGATGAAAGCGACATTTCGCGACAGTGTGAGCACACCAAAAAAAAAGTTGTATGTACCAGGAACAAGACCCATCTTTCTATATGTTTTTGGACCCTCTGAATCCGAATTTCAAGTCCGTTTTGCCCGGTCACAATCCAGTTTTGAGAAAAATGTAAAAAAGTCCCCAAAAAATGGCAAAAAACTTCCTTTTTTTGAGTTTTTTGCATTTTACTCAAAACTGGACATTTATCTTCGACAGTAAAAAAATTGAATGAATTAGGAAAAAAATTCGTTCACATCAACCAATTTCAAATTTTGACATTGATTTTGAAACTTTTTACCAAAACGTTTTTTTCTTCTTCTTTCTTGAGTAAATTTTGTTCTTCACTCTTTCTTTTGTTGATTTGAATATTATTATTATTATTTAAAAGGGCCAGAAATCAAATATGCTTTGATTTTCAAAAATATCAAATTAAAAAAAAAATTATTAAAAAAAAAAAAAAAAAAACTCATCAAAATAGAAAAACTACGAAGCGGTTATTTTAATATTGTTTTAATTGTAACAATAATTTTTTACGTTTTTTTTTTCCATTTTCATACAAAGTTTCTTTGTAGTCAAACATCATTCTCTTGCATAATTTTTATTTTAAATTCCAGTCGAAGTCCCAATTAATTTTGAAATTCAATACAATTATTATCAAAATAAAAGATACTCGTAAATATGTATAAAAAAGTAATATTTACACACATGTTAGTTTTCAACACATTTCCAAAAACTTAACAAAAACAAAACTCCAATGAATATTATTATTATTACATTTTGAAGTCCAAACAATTAAACACAATTCATTGAACTTGTTAACCACCATTGTAATCCTATTTAAGTACCTTCTCCCATATCAAAAAGTGTGTTTTTGTGTGTGTGGTTTTCATTTCCCATAATATAAATAAATATTGGAATTTTAACTTTTAATTGAAAACCACAAAACGATACAATTAACATTAAAGCGACTTATATAAAATCCCATCGTATTTAATCTGTTTTTATACTTCAGTCCTATCATCCTTAAAAATATATCTACCCGAGCGGATATTTGAAAATTTATTTTACAACAAAGTCATATAATAACCAATTAAATTAAATTATTTTTTAATTAATAAAAAAAAAAGTTGGTATAAACTTCAGGATGGAAAATAAAAATACAAAAACAACCAACAAGCACCTGTGACATCCATAAAATTAAATTTCCCAATATAAAACCGCATAAAATTATATAAATTTACCATAATTTCTCAGTCGTTTCCTTTTTTTTGTTGGCATCAATCCAAAAAAAAAAAATACGTCATAAACTCATCCTATTTTTTGAGAGGTGAAAAAACGAAAAATATTAAATTGTCGCCTTAAATGCATCGAAGACAAAAGTTAAATTTAACACTTATCGCCTTAGGTGTGTTGCCACTCTGAAAAGGGGTGCCGTGAAATAACGCCGAGCGAAATAACGCCGAATTCCAAAATTCGGCGTTATTTCACTTTACAAAAGAGAAATAACGCCGAATTTCAACATTCGGCCTTATTGCACTTAGTCAAAGTGAAATAACGCCGAGTCCCAACTGAGAAATAAGGCCGAATGTTAGAAAAGTGAGCATAAAAGCAAACGCAAGTTAAAGGGTATGTTCCCCTTTTTCTTATTTTCAAAGGCATATACGGCCCAAATTTATTAGGGCACAATGGCTCCAATACCAATTTGGGACTTATGTCCATCCCATCGAGGTATAGGTTCCAAAAAGTTTTGGCTCTTATGTGCGTCTTAATTATTCATTTTCCTAGATTAGTTTCAAGATGTGATAAAAACGTGGCGCAGGGACATAAGGCCCAAGGACATAACGCGCACTTTTTATTTATGGGAGTTATGTTCCACTTGAGTGGTCCGACATTTATATTTAAGAATTAAATCCCACTTGAGTGGGACATAAAAAAATTATCTCGCGAATAGGGCGGTCAAATTAATCACAATACAAAGATAAGAAACAAATAAATCCCACCTGTTTTAATTATGGTGGAAGGCAAAGCGGAAAAAAATTTGCTTACATGAGAATCTATTTAATTTTCAGAACCCAAACGCGAAGCGGAAAAAAATTTTGCCCACTGGAGAATCAATTTTGAGGTGTGAAAATAAAAATTCGCGCGAATTTTTATTTTCACACCTCAAAATTGATTCTCCCGTGGGCAAAATTTTTTTCCGCTTCGCGTTTGGGTTCTGAAAATTAAATAGATTCTCATGTAAGCAAATTTTTTTCCGCTTCGCGTTTGCTAAATTATAACACAAACATATCTTTGTTGTTTGGTATACACATAAATACAATAATAATACCCAGGACTTAGGCGTATAAACAGTGAAGTATGTTTAGAGGCTGGGGAGATGCTGTCCTGCTTTGGATACACTATTGGATAGGCGTATGTGCCAATAGGGTGGGACATAAGTGCAAAATCGAATTTTGTAACTATCCCAAATCCAGTTGGGAGATAATTTTAAAATTTGTGAATTGTTCGTTAGTGGGACATAACGCCCATCTTTTATTTGTGGGGGTTATGTCCAACCTGATTTTGACATAAGGCCCACAATTAATTTGGAACTTATGTCTTACTCAATTCGGACTTAAGTCCCACAAATAAAAAGTCCATGGTCCTTATGTCCCTTTGCCAAGAATATGGCATATCAATACCAAACTGACTACACGTGGTTACATTGAAATTTTTCCACTTAGCAGGATTTGCCCCACTAAAAAAGTGAAATAATGCCGAATCGGCGTAATTTCACTTTGTCATTGTGAAATAAAGCCGAATGTTGAAATTCGGCGTTATTTCGCTCTTGTAAAGTGAAATAACGCCGAATATTGGAATTCGGCGTTATTTCGCTCGGCGTTATTTCACGGCACCCTGAAAAGGAGGACGACACCATATAAGCGGCATGGAAGAAATCCTTTTGAAGTTGTATTTTATTTTTTTCAAGATCAATGTCGTTTTACCCCTTGGGCTTAAGCATTTCTTCCACATATACAACAACACGAAACCGCACAAATAAAATAATCACCATTCACCACCATCACCACCACCACAACTCACACCTTTTATAAGTGAAGACGAGCAAACCAAAATAACAATAAAAAGAAGGGACACCCAACCTTCAGTTATTTTTGGGGGGGGGCCCAGGCCATACCGATGATGGCACAATATACCCACTGACACAAGTGTATTATTGTGTGCCGGTTAAAAAGCGTAACTCTAACGACGACGAAAAAAAGAAAAAAAAAAAAAACTTTAGTCTGATTGTGAGATGAAAAAGTGAAAGCTCAACACGGAGCACCACGATGTGCCATAAAAAACCGCCGCCGGAAAACTGAATCACAAAAACAACCCTTGGCGGTTAAAGAGCTAAAAATACCACAGAAGTTCTGTTCTTCTTCCCTAGTTTTTTTCCTGTTCCCACACATCCCACTTTTTCCAAGTTGCCTTGCCTCTGTCAATTCCATCCACATTCACCACTACCGTTTTGTGGAAACCATGTTTTATTATGCGATGCCAGGAAGTTGTGCCGTGTGTTCGTTTCTGTTCTATAGAGAGTCCTGTAGATATGTTCCACTAACTGTAGTGCAATCATCCAACACGTGGTGGTGCTTTCAAAAATAGAGTAGAGGTATATATTGGAACGGGTAGTTATTTTGCCTATGGAGAGTTTGTTAACGTAGGCGGACTACAGGCGTTTTTCGACAACACGAAGCAGGACTAGAAAAGAGATAAGGGTAGTTTTATGGGGTAGTTATGTTTATCGTTACCAGGTTTGTACTCCTTGCTGAAGAATTCTTTACAGTTCGCTGTATTTTGAAAAAAAAAAAAACAAAAAAATGCAAAAAGGAGTAGAAAAACCCACAGGAAAATAGAAAAATAATAATAATCAACCCTCTTTTCTTGGTGGTGGAAGGTGGTGGTGGGTGTAAAAAACTCGGATGTCATGCTAAATCATAATGAACGACGTCGAGAACGACGACAAGGACATCATGGGTGGGCATTCGAGGGCCCTTTGCGTTTCGTGAAATTATTTAAAAAAAAAGAGAATAGAAAAAAAAGTCGTATTTTTTGAGGGTCATTTCGCATTTGGTTTAGTATTGTATTGTTGGAAGAGATGTTCGTTTTTTTTTTCAAGGGTTTAACATTATAGCAGGATGTTTGGTATTTATATAGAAATGACGGTTCTGGTTAAATTTGCATGATTTTATGCAATTTAACATAAAGTCAGAACATACCATAGGTAGAAAGTAATATGAATGTGAATATTTGTGAGCTCTGCTGAGACATGTGTGAAATATTTTGATGACGATGATGATTGTTGGTTTGAGAAAGTTTAAACAAGGATACTTACATGGTTTTTGAAGTTTTTTCTTGTTTTTTTTTTTTTTTTTATTTGTTTTACAGGTTTGTTTGGTGTTGAGAGTCCTTCAAATGGGAATTACTTTAATCTTCAAAAATGTTTCAATGTTGCAACTTTGAAGAAATATTAATAACGGTTGAAAGATTTTTGAACAATTTCTTTTCATCAAAAGAGTTTGATGGGGTTTTCTTTTAATAAAGGTAAGGATAAAAATTTGACTATTTGTTTTACATCAAGTGTCTGAAAAATAATGTCTTTTAAAAGATAATCTGATTGTTTTCACGTGTCAAAGCGACGCACGTTGCATACGTTAGTTGATTTTATTCAAGCCAGTGAACACAGAAATGATGCTTAAAAATCTCGCAACATTTGATACTTAACTCGATAACAAACCTGAATTCAAGAAGATTATGCATGTGGTTATCATCACCATTCAAAATTTAATTTTTTTAAGGAGACAATAACAACATGAGTTTTTGAGTTAACTATTGTTAAGATCAAATTTAGTCAAAAGTATTCATTTTTGGTGACAAATCCAATTTATTATATAACTTTATTGATTAGTATAAATGTATGTTCAATGTTCAGTCACTAGGATGTATTATGTTGATCAACATGAAGAAGAAAACTCTGTTTCGATGTTTATGAATTTTTGCGTATAATTTATAATCAAGGAAAAGGATAAAAAAGTATTCTGAACACACGGAAACACGTTTTGCTTGGTTCCGCACGATATTTATGTAGGTATGTATAATAATAGAATTTAAGCGTGGCACTCGATAAGGGAAAGTCGACGTATCGCGGCATGGTATAAAAAGACAAGGTATGATCATTAGAGCCGCCATCTTACAAAATGGTGTAATAATGTTTTGACGTTTGGCATTTGGCAAAGTCAAAAGCAACAACAATTTCCAAGACAAATTTGTTTACAGCAACAATTTCAATGGGCTGTGCTGTCAAAACCTTAAGTAGCCATCTTTTTTTCTTTCATTTGACAGTTCTCGATACTGAGTTTTTTCTAATGATCATACCTTCTCTTTTTATACCATGGTATCGCGGGATCTTTTACTTTAACAGCTGTCCTTAAGAAAAATATTTTTTTTTCGAAAACAGGTTTTACAGATAATATCCTTTATTTCAGTATTTAAGCTGATGACGTTTGAGAGAAAAATGCGAGCTTAAATTTTATGCGATCAGCGTAAGATTTTTCCAATCTCGACGATATTAATTTATTTAATTGAATCTTTCTTTCTTCAATGTAGGTAGGTATATGTCAGCCAGTGTATTTTTTTCACAAGCCAACATAACATGTAAGTAATATTGATCTTAATTGTTGAGAAATAAGCCAAATTAATTGTAATTTTATCAAATAGAGGAATGTTATAAAGGAAACAAAAGAGCTGAGCAGCAAACTTGATTATTAATCCAACTCCCACCACAGTCGCACATAGGAGTATTTCGATCAAAAACCTGGACAAAATTATTTTTTGAAGTAAGACAATTTATTATAGCTAGAAATTCTTATTTATGCAATGAAAGGCGGTTTTATGGAAATAAGTAAGAAAGATAAGAAAAACTAAAAATAAATAGTATGAAATTTCATACACCCAAAATGTGAAAAATTATAATATCTAAAATAATAGAACTTCTAGAAAGGAATCATTGTGATTTTTAGGCTAAGTGAATCCAAATGCATTAATTTCAATAACAAAATTTCTGGAAAATGTTAACAACCAGGAAGAAAAATACGTAGGGCGTATGAGTGATTTTTACAAAAAGTGAAAATTTCATTCGCAAATTATTTTATCAATCGCAAAAATTCTCACCCAAATTTTTGATATTAAATTAAAAGAATGGTCAAAATTATCATAAATCTATGTATCGAAGCAGAATAGTAGGGTAACAAATAGTAGGGTAACAAATAGTAGGGTAACAAAGCAATTAAACTTTAAGAAAAAGCAATAAAAATATCTATATGTGGCAGACTCCTTTCCCACTGTCATTTAATTGAACAAAAAATATTTAATATTTCCATAACTACTCTTTAATTATTATTCCATACCTGCAATTGTATTTTTCATTTGAAAATTTTATGTTTAGAAGCACACTCGCTCACAATCAATCTCCTAACAATACTCACCAAATCACCATATATTACAACAAAACAAATCCAGAAAATAAACAGCTGACTTTAACAGCTGACACACACTTTACCACAAAAAAAAGAAGTGCATCATATGAGCCCATGTATATTTACCATCCGCTTTGTAAAAAATTTAATTCAAAATTTTGATTTTTAGAAAATCGACTTTTGCAAAGCTTTTCGACTAGAATGCTCCTATGTGAGTCGCTTAAAATGTTGTTTTATATTTTATGTTGTTTTAAAATCTATATTTTAAAAAGATTTTGCTGAAGAAACGACGCCGACGTTGGTCAGACTAAAATTTTAAACCACTTTTTGTGTGGAAACAAAAGTGTAAAACTTATTTTACGCATACACTTCTTTTTCATACCCTGCGATAAATGTTTATAATAATTGAAAGAATTTTAGGTAATGAAGGCAAGCCATTAGTAAACTTAAAGAAAGTCATTGAACCGAGTTTTCTTACTTACTGAGTTCAATGATAATTATAAAAAAAACCTTTTTAAAATGTCTTTATTTAAAAGTCAATTTTTTTTCTATGCATTGCTACTTACATAACACGCATTTACCTTGCATAAAAAAAATACTTTTTTCAGAGACTTTTTTATATACAAAAAATTACTGATTTTATGAATTTGTATGCAGTTGAAAGTCATACATCGTTTTTAGTTTTTCTCCAAATAATTAGGAAGCGGTAATATGGCCTTGTGGTTTTTAGCGAAAATCGACAAATTTTTTTTATTATAAACCTATCTCATAAGCGTCTCAATAAATTTTATTCAAAATTCTTTCACATATATTTTTATCAACCATCCAAATTCAGTGAACTCAATTTTCTACAAAAAACAAAATTGAAGAAAAAACCTAAGAAAACATTTTGTTTTACTTCTCAATTTTGTCTCATTTTTCTTCCAATAACTAAACCAAAGGCTTACATTTAAATTTCTAAGCTTATATATTTATATCGAAAACAAGCTACATTTTATTTATTAATGAGTATTTGTATTTCAGTAGGTGTATAAAAAAAAGTTACGCATACGCCACAGTGACCCACTTTGAATTTGCTTGTTCAATTTGCAGCAGATAGATTTCCAATGAAAAGTAAACAGAAAACTTAAAAGTTGTGTTTGAGAAAAATAAGTTATTCAAAAACAAGTTTTAAATACACATTCATTTCGGGATTTTGCGAACTTAAATTTTGAGCAATCAGCGTACAAGGCTTTCAAAGGTTGTAAATAACAAAATGTTAAATAATTTAAGAAAAATTTTAAACACCTAAACGAACAACTACATAAGCTTCAATTTTTTTTGAAATAAAATGGAAATTGTTAGTTTATTTTAGTAAAAACCAAATTTAATTGAATTTTGCTTTTTAATATTTATCTAACTTTTACGTTAAATTTTTTTTTTAACTAACTGAATCTTGTGATCTTTTTTTTTAAATGAGCGTGTGACTGTGAGTTTTTATTTTTTGCAAGCCGACATAACATCAATGTAATATTGATCTCAAATGTTAAGAAACAACTCAAAAAATGTTAAAAAGGAAACAAAAGAGCTGAGCAGCAAACTTGATACTAAGTCACACACCACTGTTCCTAAAAATGTTGTGTTATATTTTAATATATTTATTTAAGCCTTAAATACCGGCTTATCGCAATATATGAAGTGGGTCTGACTTAAATTTTTCACCACGTTTAGAGTGGATAAACGAAAATCGACAACGAAAAAACTAATATCAAAGCAAAGTTAAAAAATCATATTTAAATTAAATCAAAAAAAAACTAAAGAAAAGTATTTTCAATGCTGTTTTTAGTGAAAGCTATAAATCATTTTTAATTAAAAAAAAAAAAAAATTGGATAGCGGAAATATATACCACCCCAAACAATTTTATTCAATACTTATGGACAGATTTTTCTATCAACATTAAGAATTCATTGTTCTCAAATTTTCACAAAAAAGTTACAAATGTAAAGAATATTTTTTTTCTTTCTTAATTTTGTTTCTTCTTTTTTTAACTTACGGCTCAAATTTGTATTGCCTGTATTAAATTAACGTACCTTTAACCAAAAGATCTAGTACTTCTTGCGAATCAGTCGTGCATTTTATATAAATGTCTACCTTAAATACCTAATTTATTATAAGTAGAAAAAAGTTACGCATACACCTCAGTGGCCCATATGTGATATAATTTTATAAAGCAAATTTATTTTATTATATTATGATTGCGATCAAATATCACACCGAGGATTGGTTTAAAATACAGTTTTCACCACTTTAATTTTTTTATTTTCAGTAGTACTGCATCTTGCCAGGGATTGACAAAGCCTCGAGATTATCATTGTCATGAAAAGCCATTCGGACTCGGTGTACTGTAGTAGTGATCTGTGTTTTGAAATTAAAGCTACAAAAAGACGAAAGATAAAGTGTCTGGAAAATATTGACTGCTGATAAATTGTCAATTGTAAATGGAAAACACAAATCAGATTGCTTTAAATGTAGGCTTTTTTCTTTCATTTTTTTCCAGAAAATATTTTTTCTATCAATTTGCCTGAAAGAAATAATATTCTTCCTTAACAACAGAAACCCTAAAAAGTTGGTTATGTCCTCAAGATCAACTATTGAATGTTTATAATTTCTTTTATCAGTCTTTCTAAAATTAAAAAAAAGCATAAGAAATCCAAAAAAGCATAACTAGAGTTCTTGTACCTTTAAGTTTTATAAAAATATAAAAATGAAACTTTCATACAACTTTATTTGCAGAAAAGTTCTGAACATTAAAAAAAGTATTAACTGTTGTTTTTTTTTATCCCATTGACATTATTAATAAATAACGAGCTTTTCGAACGAAATTCATTATTTACGTATCCCATTTTAAAGCTATATGTATGTATATTCCCTTGATAGCTTTAACAACCATTTACACGCGTGTATTGATTCTAAGAAAGCTAAAAATTTCCCCCCATATATTCAGTCGAGCATTTCAAACCGCCATTGCGCTGACTTGTCGGACAAAACCACCACTCCAACAGATTTAAAACACTCTGGGTATTTCCAATGACTTGTGTGTTGTTAACTCCCCCTGTTGGAGTTATTTTGATCATCCTGCCTGTTGTTTTGTGTGCAAATAAATTTTCCAACCCCCAGAGGTTTATCAAAAAAACAAAAAAAAAAAAATACAACAAAAAAGAACAAACACACAAAATTTCAAAACATTTCTTATGAATCAAACAACATGAAAACTGATTTAAGGACGAGCGCACACAAATTGTTGCGCTCCTTCTTTTCCAATTTTCATTCGATTTTCTGTGTTGTTTCATTTTTTTTTGTTGCCACATGGTGGTTGTCCTTGACAGCGCCAAGTCTGTTCAGCAGAGGCCTTAACTTAAGCCAAAAAAAAGCTACCCTAACTTGCCAAAGTAACTCTACCAAAGGACGTTTTGTAAACAATTCATCATTATCGCATATGCACGCGTGTTGCCTTGAGGACGAAGTAAATTCGTCTCTGTATACAAAAAACATAAAAAAAAACGAGACCGTGTGCAGAGGATTAGTCAGTTAGTTTTGGGAACCCATTCAATGATTAGGATATGTGATTCGAAGAGAGGGTGCTAAAAAGAACACACGTCCTGACATTGCAAATGGTGGTTATGCAAATTAGTACCTCAGAACCGGTAGCACATAAGAAAAATAATAATAATAATAGTCAAAGGGGATATATAAAGGAAAAACAAAGTAAACTGCAATTGATGGGGTTCAAAGGACACCCAATTTACCTCACCCACACTCATAGCAAGGACTCAAACAGAACACAACAAGAAGAGAAAAAAAAATATGTTGTCGCTTGCTAATTTGAGATTTCCAAATGAAATCCCGCGATTAGCACGAATCTACGCGTTTCCCTGCTGTGCGGCACCTTAATAATGCAAATTGATTCGTTCTCAAGTGCTCCTGGTGCTGATGGTTATAGAACGAATAATAACAACAACAACTGTGCATCTGACAAGGCTTTTGGGTAGGGATCAAGGTTGCCATTGGTTAACTTTGTAATATGACACTTATTTTTAAGATATTTAAAGAGATTTATATGACTTATATAAAAGTTGTGCTTTGCATCTCTTAAGGGTGCGTTAAATCTTTTTCACCCCTTTTTTACAATAAATCAAAAACGGATTGGAAAATAAATTGGCGTGGAGAATCCTTTTTTATAGCTTCAACCGTTCAAGGGAAAACGGATAAGGATTTTTCAACAAGTTTTCTTTTCCGGGACTATAGGAAAAATAACTACAGGGAGATTTTCTAAAATCAATTTTCAATTTATGTTTTATGACTAGAAACCTTAAATATCAATTTGTTTACTCTCAAAAGTTAAAGCTTCTTTGCATAATTATGGGTTTTTATATAATTTTATTTATACAAGTTTGCAGACAAGTTTCAAAAATAAGGTTAAGGTTAAGGTTAAAAAAATGTGAAAAGTATAATTTTAAAATTTACTAAGGAGAAAACAAAACTGCAACCAACAAAAGTTATCAATGCTCGAGAAAACTCTTTGAGTTTATTGATAGTCTTAAATTTAATTTTTTTCTTAAACACTTGCTAAAACTTTTTTTTTGGGTTCTCGTCCTTCAATGAATTGGAAGAATTTTACTTACTAATATTGTATGAAACGTGTTTTAATAAAGGTATTTGTTTTTTTTTTTTAATTATAGGAATTTTGTAGTGACCTCGTCAAATAGTATTGTTATGAAAAGCTTTAAAGTAGGCTCCAGGTATAAAAATCTTTTATTGTCCTGAAGCCTACTTTAAAGTTTTTCATATGTTGTTTTTTTAAAGGTTGGTTCGATTTCACAAATATCTTTTGAACAAACAGGGCGCCCACTGTTAGCAAAGCGAAATGGAAGATAGAACACAAAAAAAAGCTTTGAAATTCAAGGGTTTCCTATATTCGGCCCCCTTTTATTGATAAAAGCGTAAAAAATGGAAAAAAAAAATAAATACATTTTTGAATTATTTCATGTTATTACCTACTAAGGCTATTGATTATGTCTTTTAGAAAGGAACTAAGAAGTTCACGGGTTTTTATTGCAGGAATCGTTCAATGGGTCATAAAAGAACATATAACCGCGGAGTGCTATTAAATGAGAGGGTGCAAATTGAAGATAGGGGTGCAAAAGCCCCCTTTTTTGGTTTTTTTCAATATATGTATCTCGTAAACGAAGCAAAATTTTGAGATATTTCCTTTGACACTTTTTGTAGAAAATTAAATTTCCTATAAAAATAATGTTTTTTAAAAATTGATAAAAAAAAATTTCCTTGCCAAAACAGTCAAAACAATCATAAAAAAAATATCAAAAAATTCGATTTTTTGAGTTTTTTTTTTTTACATTTTTGGATGTGTCTCTTTTTTGGGCTGAGATATACATTAACATTGCTCTAATAAAAGAAAGGAGATTAAATTTCCTTCGAAATGCTGTGCTTATTATTTTCTTTCATTAAAAGCTAACCGAAGTATGGCCATTTGAACCTATATTTTTTTTTCGCATTGTCAGTTTAACTCAAGTAAAAAAGAAACATTTGAGGGGAAAGTACGATAACTTAGCTACTAAGAATTGATATCGATTTTTTATAGAAAGGTTAAATGCAATAATTTTTTACTATAAGAGTGGGTGTCTATCTCCCCGCGGTTAGGCGGGAAGGGCAATTTTCTAAAAAAATATATACTTAAAGTAAAAAAAAAATTATTAAAAAACAACGGCAAAACTTTCAGTTATGAATGATACTTTTTTCGAAAGCTTGAATTACACTGGTCAACAAGGTTTTTGCCACAACAACCAAAATATACTTTTCTAGTAGTTTTTGATGTGCTGAACTCGAATCGAGTCAAAAAGTTGTTATTGGCCTCCGTTTTTGAAATATTACCGTTATAAAATGTCAAAAAACGTCATTTTGGCTGTTTTCGAGGCTATGTTTTTATGTGGGGTAGTTCATTATGGATTAATTTGTAACGGTGCCTATAAGAACTGGTTTTATTCTTTCAAAAAATTTTTAAATCTTTCCGATATCTCTTTTACTGCCCGAGATATTTAAAATTTAAGTAGCGGTCTTTGAATCAGAAACAACACAGGCCAACAAAATTAATCTTTTTTTGCCACAAGAATCAAAATATACTTTTCTGAAGGTTTTTGGGTTACTGAACTCGAATCCACAATCAGAAAAATTCTATTAGCCTTCGTTCTTGAAATATTACCGTTAGAAAATGCAAAAAACGTTTTTTTTTATAACAGTAATATTTCAAGAACGGAGGCTAATAGAATTTTTCTGATTGCGTATTCGAGTTCAGTAACCCAAAAACCTTCAGAAAAGTATATTTTTTGGCTTACTAACTGAAACTTAAGATATCTCGAGCAATAAAAGAGATATCGGAAAAAATTTAAACAGTTTTGGAAAGAAGAATATCTCTTCTTATAATAACTGATGACGATTTTTAGCATTTTATAACGGTAATATATTTCAAAAACGGAGGCCAATAAAATTTTTTTGACTTCAGATTCTGATTCAGCACCCCAAAAAAATACTAGAAAAGTGTATTTTGGTTCTGGTGGCAAAAAAAAGATAAAATTTTGTTGACCAGTGTAATAACTTCACACACCTTTTTAAATTTTAAGTCAAAATTCAAAACTCGAAAATTATAAAATAAGTTTGCGACAAATTTTTAATGGCTACTTTAAATTATGTAAATGGAGAGTATATAAATTAACCTAAGAGCTTTAAATTAAAAATACCCATGTTGGCAGTTAACTTGTTTCTTGCAAATACCACAGAATTGTATCCACGACAGACTTTTTAAATGTTTTCAGTAGTTGGTGTAATTTATTCACCTACCAAGGTTCTTACTCCCAGATTTCAAATATGCCTACCCATGACTATGACGGACATTTAAAAAAGGGACCACCGAGGGCTCAGTTTTATCTTCGATTCCCTTTTAAAAATGTATCAATGATCTTTTGCTTAAATTTTTTTTATCGATCAAAAAAACAGGACAATAGAACCCTAGATTAACAACCCTGTTTTTTGAGTTCAGCACATGTTCAATTTGTCGATTTTTGTAATATCCTTACAATTATTTTAATATTCGAATACAAAAATACATAAGTTTAATAAATTTTACTTTGTTTTGACGAGGGTAGTATGGGAAATAAAATGATACGTTTCCCTGAATCTTTGATAATGAAATTTCGACATGCAGCTTTAGCAAGAATTCAATAGAATCTTAAATAGTTTTATTTCACTCCTCAGTTTGAGTTGTTTAGACGAAATAATATAAAATTGTTTTTATCGATTTTATGTTCGTGATTCTTCTCATGTCAATTCATAAATAATGCAAAATTGCATTATTACAAGTTCATGCTCATAATGCATTCTATGTAACCTTGGCAAAGCGTGATGTGGCAACCCTACTTTGCATAAATTCAATTGCAACCGTGTTTCCCTATAATGAAATGGGCACGTGCTCATTTTAGCGGATTCGGTGTGTCGAGTGTCTAGCCAGGGTGTGATCTGCTGCAAAAAATTGCAGTCTCTGCGCACATCAACTCAGCACAGTGCAACTTGCAACGACGTGCCTAGAAATGAATCGCAAAGGATAATAATAACAAATAAATTTTGCATAAGATGAGTGCCGCGAAGCAAGTCAATGAAAGGTGCTTGTGTGCAATGTTCTTTTTTTTTCTCAATTTTTTTTACTCTGTTGCAACAGCTTATGTCTATGTACTTTATAAGCCCCAGGTTCTGATGGAGAAGACTGGAGGGGCTGAAAAGTTTGCATATATCTTCCTCCAAAGAATTTGCAGAGAATTTTTATTCCACAACTTTTCCCTGTGGTATAGGTAATTAAATGTAGGTAGCTTCAACCCCACTGGCAAAGTGTTTCTTTGGCGGAAAGTTGAAAAGAGAAGAAATTTCCAACAAGAGGAAGTGTTTGCTTTATAGAATGAATAGATGCACAGAAGCAGGACGAAAAGAAAAGGGCTTTTCCTTATATGACTGAGAGGTATACAATAATTCAGGATGGAGGCATGATGAATAGCTAATATATACAGAGTGTGTTTTACATTCACACACACATACATTCTGTAGGTATACAAAGCTGTGTTCTCTTTTTCTAGATCCTAAAAATTGGAATGGCAGCTTCCTGTCCAAAGATTAAAAGAAAAAGTCTAAAACAAAAGAAGGATCAGAGTCAACTGATGTAATGGAATACGCTTTTGTTTTTTTTTTTTTTTGCATTTTTTTTTTTGTAAGGAAGAAGACCTATTTCCTATAGAAAAGAGACACACAAAAGCTGTAAAGGTATCCCGAAGAATGAAAAAAGTCAACCTCGACAACAACTCATGGGAGGGAATATCACTTGCGATTATTGAAACAAACCTGGCGAAGAGAAAGGCTTATACAAGTTAATTGTTATGCAAAAGAGGTGACAGTAAAGAAAGTGAGAGTTTTTTTTTTTTTTTGTTTTTTGTTCTGCTTTTGCTATTTTGTAAAGTGCGATACCTTAATGGGAAGTACAAGTTACTAAGTTGAAGATGGCAACGGAAGCAACAACAACATCAGACACACGGGTTATAATCTCAGGAAAAAAAAAATAAGTTGACATTTTTTGTGTCTTCATCATCATCATGGAAGGAAATAAAAAGAAAATTGAAAAAGCCAAGCAATTTTGTGATTAAATCGCATTTAAAAAAGATTTTGCATTTAAGACAACCGAGATTGAAATGAAAAAAAAAAATTTAAGCCGCAAGACGGGGAAGTTTTTTTTTTTTAAAGCCTTAAAGGAAATTAGGTCTTAGTATTTTCATGTAATTTTGATGTTGTTCAATATTGATATGATTTTCAAGAAAGTTCATTCAGAAAAGTCACAAAACTTAAAAACAGGCATTTTATTGTTCCTTGAAGTTTAAGATATAAAAATACAAATTGGACTATTCCCTCTTTTATTTTCAAGTTTTTATATTAAAAATACCAAAGTTTATGGATGAGTTATCAATTTTAAAAATGTAGTCTTCTTATCATTGACCATTTTACCCCTACTTTCAGAGAGTGAAGGTGTCTAGGGAACAAATGTTCAGCTTGAAAGTTTAAATATTTTATGTTCTGGCCAAAACAGATAAATGTCTGTTATAATTCGAAGCATGAAAATCCAGACTTCTGAAATTTTTGTTGGACTCTGGCTTTTTTTCTAGAGAGGTCGTAGAATTTGAAATTTGAGCAGAAAAAATTAGAAAACCAATGAAATCTGACTTAAGCCTGAACTACATCAAAACACAGTCAAAAAAGTACAAAAAGTAAACAAAGCTCATAATATAAAAATCACATGTATATTTACCTGTCATCTATTGGGAAAAAATTAACTAAAAACACTCTTTGAAATTTTGAAATTTCAAATAAAAAACAAATCTGAAAAAGTAAACAAATTATAGTCGACTCCATCTAAGTCGAATTTTCACAGGACACGAAAATTGGGTCGAGTTAGACGTGTTTTCGAGTAATAGGAATCTATTTAATCTTTTTGCTGCAGGCAGTTTCATAAAAAATGGTGAAAAAGTTCAAGTTAGAGGACAATTCGACCTCAAGGAAGTACGACTTAGAGGGAAACGACTGTTTTTGAAATTTAAATTGTTTGTCAAAAGAGCTTTTTTTTCGCAATGACAGTGATCGAAGAGCTACCTTACGGAAAGGAACAAGAAACAACATCTTGTTTACTTTTTTGTACTTTTTTCAATTTGTGTTTTGATGTAGTTCAGGCTTTATCCTCGAATTTTTTTTTTTTTTCAAAAATTCTTTTTTGTTGGTTTCGAAACGTAACTAAGATCGTACTTTAAAAAAAAAAAAAAAAATCAATACTTTGGTAATAAAGTAATAAAACTAATTAAACTTCAAAAAACCATACCTAACATTTACTAATTTTTTTTTTGCGAAAATTGATTAATTCACAAAGCGTGTAAGTCAGGGTTTGTGTTTTGTATATACTCTTGTCCAGTGAGAATCAAAAACCAACAAATTTTCATGAGATTTATTTACAACCACTTTTTTAAAATGTGGTTCTAACTTTTGTTCGTGCATTTTATCTATTTTTTTTTTAAGCCAGAAGTTTATTCATACATATCTTCAATTTTAAAAATCTAGTTAACTAATTGTTTTTGAAAAACTAGTTCTCAAACTAAGAATTAAACAAAACATTTATTTAAAATTATTTTTTCTCTCAATTTTTTTAGTAGTAAAATTCAGAAGAGAAAAAAGTCCTTTGTATTACAATAAAAAATAAAAATAAAATATTAATTCATTTTCTTAGATTTGATATTAATTTTGAAATTTCATTTTAAAGTGTTGAATAAATTTTTTTCCTAAATAGCATGCTAACTTTTTTTCTAATGGTAGAAATTTTGCAAGTCCAAGTTTTAATAAAACTAAATCTCCAACTTTTATTTAAGAATTGCTTTTGTAGTTCTGTTATTGTAGTTTTCCAAAAAGTATAAAAGTTCTTAAGTTGAACTAAGAACAAAAGATAATACAACTTGAATTCATCAAAACAGGGCTTTTCACAGCAAAAAAACAATATGAAAAAAAAATGAAAGATTTCTAAGCTAAGAAATCTACCAAAAAATTGCAGCTCAGTTTTAACATTAATATACATTCATATTGACTCGAATTATTCGTTTAAAGCCTACTTTGGCTACAAAATATTGTCATTGAGATATGCTTTAACATTTTTTTTTTCGTAATGTGAAAAATGTAGGTATGTCAAGTTTTTTTTTGTCATTTTTATTTCATTAAACAATTTTTTGAGATTATTAGAAAATTTGACTTTAAGAGAAAGATTGAAAAATCTTTAATTTTTGTTTAAGGTATTTTCAAACTAACCTTTAAATAAAAAATTATTCAAATGTTTCAACTTTGTTCCGTCGGCTAACATATTTATGTATTATGCCAACCACATTCAACATAAAATTCCAATATCTTTTATTGAATTGTAGATACATACATATATTCTTCGTAATGTGAAAAATGTAGGTATGTCAAGTTTTTTTTTGTCATTTTTATTTCATTAAACAATTTTTTGAGATTATTAGAAAATTTGACTTTAAGAGAAAGATTGAAAAATCTTTAATTTTTGTTTAAGGTATTTTCAAACTAACCTTTAAATAAAAAATTATTCAAATGTTTCAACTTTGTTCCGTCGGCTAACATATTTATGTATTATGCCAACCACATTCAACATAAAATTCCAATATCTTTTATTGAATTGTAGATACATACATATATTCTTCTGCGAACTTATCTTTAATCCAAAAAATAACGCATAATAAAATTTCAAAGATTTCTTTACCTGACAGCCCATTCTTTCACTTCTTCTGCTTACAATAGCCAATAAATTCTTTTCAACCAAAAAAATAAAGAATCCAAACATTGACCCATGAATTGATATTCGATTGCCATTGCATCCACTAAAAAGTTCAACACAAAAAAAAATCAAATCGTATATTATATCGACTTCAACTTCCATTTTTATCAAGAAATACCAGAAAGAGAGGATTATCTTCATTTCTGCGTCTGTGTTATTCGACTTCTTCGACAAATTTTTATGCGAGTTTCAGCAAAATGATAAAAAAAAAAAATAAACCGAAACAAATTTCCATTTCTCTTGGCTATTAAATTATCCAAAGACTCTCAAAGTGTCAATGGCATGATCTATTGTCCACTTGGTTTTTTTTTTCTTCTGGAAGTCGGTATTTCAGTAAGGTTTTTTTTTTTTTTTTCTACTCTTCTTTCAAAGTCTTGCCTCTGTGTCTCTTAATGTCTGTTTGGATGGTTTTTTGATTTCAATAGCAGCAGCCTATCTTCTTTCGTTGTCACTCCCTCTTAGGGTTTCCAATGGGAAGCTACATAATCTTTATATCTTCAAATACACTTACGAACGCATTCTAAATCATTCCAATTCCAACGCAGGCATGTCCTTGTCCGTGAAATGTGAAATGTTTGTATTTTTATTGCCAAAACAGACACAGACCCGAGAATATATACAATCTCTCTAACGAAACAAACGATGATGGTACTTTTCGGTTAGATCATAATCGTAAATTATTGTTTTTTTTTTCCTCCCTACCTTGCCTATACACTTTGAATTCCTGGTCCTTTTTCTTCCTCGATAAGATTTTTAGTTTTTTTTTTATTTCTTAAAAAGAAGGAAAATGTCTGGAAAATGTGTTTCCGTAATAAGAAAGGAAATAATTCTACGCCACATGCACTCTCAAGTTTATTTCCGTTTTCGGGTTTTGACTAACTTTTTTGTTTTATTTTCAGACGCAGAAATGAAAATCCTTTCAAATGAGCTTTTAATGAGTTTTTTTTGTTTTCTCCAAGTTTGGACGCCCTAAAGCATCCACTCCACTCCCATAGTGATGCCAATCAATTTAAACAAGACCAAGCTAACAGAACGAAAATTGTTGATACCCTCATGTCGCTCAAAAAGGATAACAATTCCCTTGGTTAAATCGAATCAGATGGAAAAGGAATACAAATATTTCTGTTTACTTTTGGGTCTGACTGTTTCTGGTGTTGCTACCAGGTAAGCTCTTACGCAAATACTCCTGTCACCCTTCTCACAAATCCCAGTTCGAGAGGGGCCCTTTTTGAAATGACTTAAACGTTGTCATAGTGTTTTTTTTTCTGTTTTTGGGGGGATGGAGAAAAGGACCATAATAATTTAAGAGGGGTGGTTTTAACGATTGTATCATTTCGAAGTTTTTAAGACGATTTTATATCCCCCACTACACCTGGCATTGGAGTTGGGGGGTTTTGTGTTGTTGATGAACAAATGGCGTGCTCATGGTTTGCCATTCCAATAATGATGGCAAAACATTTTGGCTGAATGCGGCGGCGGCTGTGGGACTGGTTCTTAATGGAAAACGGAAATACACTGCATTAATAGCCCTCCACCAAGAGCAGCAGCAGCGGAAAGATATGCGTGTGTCCTGCGGGTTCTGGGTCTGCGTCGAGATATACGATTCATACTTTCAGTAGATGGGGAGGAGGGGATGTATTTTAATCAGTCACCCTAATTTTAATGCCGCAGGTTTTCATCTTCGTCCCTGCTGTTGTCGTATTTTACGGTCAACATTTCCTACCAGGAAGGTAAGGTATAGTGAAAAAGCTTAATTTCGAATGCATACTCGTATAATATCCAGGGTCCATTAGGTAAACTTGTGGGATGGGAAAATGCGTTTCTGAATATAAAGCCCAACACACACACACAACCCGATTTGGTAAATGATGCAGAGTTGAAGGATGATGATGGCTCTGAAACCATGGTAATGAGTTTTGTAATAAAAGTTGCTGATTTTTATTCTTTTTTTTTTCTTGTTTCTGTTGAATGCCTTCTTTCTTTTGTCCAATTCCCGAATATAACAGAATCCTTGTATGAATGTGAAAATTTGCGGAGAAATAAAACAATCTGTTTATGAGCAGTAATTATGGTGCTTGATAATGTGCGAAATGGACATTTGCCAGGCAGTGTTATGTTAAATATAAACGAGTTGCATGGAATAAAGTTTTTTTGGGGTTATTTTGTAACTCCATTTAGAGGAAGCTATAACTAAAGTAGATATGAAGTGAATTATGTGTGTGTTATACGGTACATTTAGTATAATACCAAAAGTGTAATGAGATGTTGTTGTGACTTCAATTTATGATATTGGTTGAGAAGGGAGTTAGCAAGTAAGAGAAAGAGACATATGGTTGAGGAAATTTGTTCATTAGTTTGGGGGATTCAATTAAGTTAACTGGTTGAGGTAATTAATTGAATTTATTTATATGTTTACCTTAAGAAGTTGGTTTTAGCTCTATATGCAGATGGTAGTTTTAGCTCAGTCTGCAAATTATGTGATTTTATATTTTATGTTATTCAGCTGTTGTAGGATTAGTTTCTGGAAGAAAAGCAAATCACTGGCAGGTAAATGGTATTATACACCTATGAAATCCTATTACTCCCAATTCAAATGGGGTAGAATACCTACACGATAAGAGTTTTGGGATACCTAGGTGTTTGAAATTTAAAAAAATTAATAAAAAAAAACACATAAAACACAGAAAGCCTTATTCCTATGGATTCCATAAAAAACATTTCAAAACATTTTTGAGTGACGTGAAAATCCCGGGAGAAGCGAACGTCAAAAGAAGAATACAAAAGTGAGAGAATTTTTTAACATTGGAGTAGTGAATGAATAATGAGGAAATTTTTTAGATTGTTGGTGTTTTTACTCAAAATGGGGAGCAATCAAAAAGTTTTTTTACCGGGGGTATATTATTTCTTCATGTTATCAACAGCGCTTGGCTCTCTGAGGATTTCAATTTCTCACTGTCTTAAATAACTTGTAACATTGATCACTACAAAAACATAAATGTCAAAAAAGGAGCCGAATTCCCCTATGCTGAAAATATGCTGCCACAAAAAGGACTCGGGTATGAAAGTGTACCAATAAGTTCTAATGTTTGGTTTAAATTTGTATCAGTTAAATTTTGATTGTTTTCTTGGAAATTTTTTTTCTAATTAAAATTTTTTAAAGTTTTTTGAAAACATGCCAAATAAACAATCAAAATTTAACTGCTGCAAATTTAAATTTTTTGTGGCAGCACAAGGCCCAGCACCGTGCCAAACAACAAGTTTCTACGATAACGGGAAGTTCTCTATAATTTTGATGATTGGTCAGTTTGACTGACAGTTATGGTTTTTTTTTATGTTTTAAGCCTTATATCTCAGAAACTACTCACCCCAAGTAGCTGAAATTTTGTGCTTGTTTTTAAAAAGTTCAACAAATTGAGCGCATTTAAAATGTCTGGCATAGGGTAGAGTTGCCTAATAGCCGGCCACCTTTTAGAAAAATCGTTATAACTAGTGATTTCGTAGGATTTATTCCAAATTTTTGCTCATATGCTGTTCTTTTAAATGTCTCTCCTAAAATTACTATATATTCTTATTATTCTTGTTATTCAGTTTTCTTAGAAAAAATAACTTTTTGTGAAGTGATCCAAACGGGCATGGTTTTTTTTTTGTAATTTTACTGCCGAAACCTACTATCGTAATTAGTGTTTTGTGTAAGCAATTTCCGTGATAATGCTTTGAAATGTTGTTTTTCTTATTAAATGTATATTATTCTTCAAATAAAATAGGTTTTAAATAGGAAAAAGATGTGAATTTTTTTAATTTTAACGGGGGCCGGAGATAGAACACAAAAAAAAGTTTTGAAATTCAGGAGTTTCCTGTATTCGGCCCCTTTTATTGATAAAAGTTTACAAAATGGGGAAAAATAAATACATTTTTGAATCTTTGAAATAATAACTTATTAACAATCAAAATTATTTCTAAATTCTTAAAACACAAAAATTTAAATAAAAACATTCAATTTATTTAATCTTGACCTAATAAAGTCAGTGGCCGGAAATGGGACATTAGATGACCGAAAATAGGAAACAAAGGCCGAAATTAGGAGAATCGGACTTTTTGATACAAAAACCTTAATAAAATATTTTTGGGAACTATTATTAACTTTTTTTTTTTAGCCATACCGAAAAATAAATAAATAAATAAAGTACAATTTATTTCAAGAATTATTCGAAAATGTTGATATTTGACGTTTCTGTGCTTTATTTTATGAGACAAAATCCTTGCTAGCAACTCTACCCTATTTGGTATAGAAGTTAGAGGGGGATCCAAAATCGCCTGAGTTACCATAAAAGAACAGTAACTGGTAAAACTATTACTCAAAAATAACTGTTTTACGGAAGTTAATAACTTATCTCTTTCCCCACCTATATTTAAATTAATTTGACGGTATTCATCACCGTAAAAATACCGGCATGCAAAGCAGATATTACATTTATTTTGTGTGGATGAAATGCAGTGACGATTCTTGAGATGAACAATTGAACTTGTAGACCAGTGCCAATCCGGTTTTCAGAAGGCAAAAGTTGAACAAATTATTAGCAGCATAAGGGTGGTGGGAAAATTTAGGATAAATGGTATATGAAAGGGGAAAAATAAATTGCCTACAAAAAAATTGGGGGAAAGGGGGTGGGTGGGCGAAAAAGTGGGGTTGGTGTCAAAAATCATGGTTTTTTACGATTTCTGTCAAAATTAGACGTCCTATCGAAAAAAGTCAAATGCAAAAGTTGTAGGTAGTATAAATGTCTATACAACTTTTACTTAAACAATTTTTTTCTATAACCTCAAAAATATTGAAAAAAAAAAACAAAAATACGATTTTTTTATTTTTTATTTTTATCTTTTACAAAAATAGTTGGATTTTAACAAAACTTGGTTAAAAATTACTTTGTTATGTTTTCTATCTACTAAAAATGTTTTTTGAGCAAAAAGTTAATTTTTGGATTTTTGACGAATTTAATTTGAAAAAATTGCCTATTTTTCAATCAAAAAAGTTACCGAAAAAATTTTTGAATTTTGAAAAGTTTGGAATGCAATTATTTAGCTTAAAACCGTTTTTTAAAGATTGTTTGGAAAAACTATACTTTTGTTTTAGAAAATATTGAGAACAATAGAAAAAAAACAAAAAAAACGATTTTTAAGATTGATTTTTCCGTAAATGGCAGTAATATTGGCGAGAAATAATTTTCCATAGAAACCAAATTATACTTTTTTAATTTGAATCAAGCACTAGAATAGCTCTAACGTGAAAAGTTTTTGAGATATTGAATTTTGAAGGTCGCAAATACTATTTTTCTGATTTTTGGCATGGTAATATGTCAAAAACGTGATGTGATAGAATTTTTCTGACTTCAGATTCAAGCTCAGCGCACAAAAAACCATTAGAAAAATATACTTTGATTTCTATAAAAAAAACTTTTTAACTAGTGAAATCGAACAGGGCAGAAAAAATCGAATGCCTTTTTCAAATTAAATTCGTCAAAAATCCAAAAATTAACTTTTTGCTCAAAAAACATTTTTAGTAGATAGAAAACATAACAAAGTAATTTTTAACCAAGTTTTGGTAAAATCCAACTATTTTTGTAAAAGATAAAAATAAAAAATAAAAAAATCGTATTTTTGCATTTTTTTCAATATTTTTGAGGTTATAGAAAAAAATTGTTTGAGTAAAAGTTGTAGACATTTATACTACCTACAACTTTTGCATTTGACTTTTTTCGATAGGACGTCTAATTTTGACAGAAATCGTAAAAAACCATGATTTTTGACACCAACCCCACTTTTTCGCCCACCCACCCCCTTTCCCCCAATTTTTTTGTGGGCAATTTATTTTTCCCCTTTCATATACCATTTATCCTAAATTTTCCCACCACCCATATGCTGCTAATAATTTTTTTATTTTCAAAAATTATTGGCACTGGTCTATTGATTGCAAAATGACTTTCCAATGAAATTGCTCATCATATTCTTATGTTTCTAGATCGCAAATTAAGAATTTTCTTCACTTCATAGTTCTTGCGTAAACAACATTATTAAAATTCAACAAATGCCCAGCTGTTTTAGATCATTTGCGACGGTCTGGTCGTTTTAACACCAGCAGTATTTGCAGCACTTCGATCAACCCCTAACCTTACTGGAACGGCAACATCCACCGAAAGTTAAGACTCAAATTTGTTCATAACTATTATATGAAATTCTTGTTTCAAGGACGAGAATGACAACCAAAACTAAATGGCATTATGGGTCTTAAAATTCCGCTACTTAACAATTTTGCCTTTTTTAAAAATCTTGTTTCTATTGAATATTTTGATATTGACAGCTTTGCAAATTAATCTTTTTTCCACGAAGTAAACTATTTTATGTGATCTTAATAATTTAATAATTACTCTTCTTCTTCATCTTCCTTTTCTCATTTTCACGAAAATGACTTATTATTCAAAATTTAAAACTTTTTTCAAATTCATTTCAAAATTGTTGGAAAATCAATTTTAGAGCCAAAATAATCAAACCTAAATGATAAAGATTTAATTTACAAACAACTTCTTAAAAAATAGTTAACACTCTGGTCATAAAAGTACCTTCTATTAAATTTCAAGTATTTTCTTTTTTTTAAAACTGGTCATAAAAATGATATAAACTTTACGAACTATACAATCTAGAATTTATAGGTCACCCAATTTTTCTTCATATATAGAAATTTGTTCCTAAACCATCAGAGCTATTAGGATTCTTGACTAAAGAAAGAGGGTTTTTTTCCGGTTTCACAACATGTATAATAACTGTCGCATGGTTTAATACAACAAGTACTTCTAAATTTAATTTAGACACCATATTTAGAGATGTTTACATCAACCATATACAAATTCATGTATATTTTATATTACCTATCCACAAAACAAAATTATCTTCTCTCTCTGAAAAAGTTCCCTTCAAAAATTATGGTCACGAACCTTCTATAATTTAATGAAGGTAATAACTCCAATTTGCCCCGAATCCAATTATACCAAAACCTATAAGGACTTTAGCTCCGTCCTCTCCAACAAAAAGGACTTTTCTCTCTTTTTCTCCGGTCCGCGTATATTTTGTATAAAGCTACTTGCTGATGTATATATTTTTGGGGAGCAATGGAAAATATTCTTCAATCTAATAACCCTCTAAAAATGAGTTTTAACCACGTTTTCAAAAGCTTCTATATAGATGACTTTATAGATATAACAGAGATGACTGCCTTTTCCTATATTATGGCTTGCAGAAAGGAATATTGCTGCAACCGCAACGACATAATAGCATAAAAGTGGGTGGTGGCGGTGGCGCCCTCTACTTAAATGGGGAAATGAAAGACCTTCCCTTAACCCAACATTTTTAAGCTCGTACTCTCGTACTCTATGTTGAAATATTACACACATGTGGTTTTCAATTTCCTGTTCGTAACTAGCTTCCTCGTGCTCGTGGTGGTAGTTGGTTGAAAGTTTAGATAGATATTGGAGGGATAAGTGTTTGAAAGAACAGGGAACTCCGTGTTGTTCCACAGATACATTATCTTTCTTGTTTAATGCGTTAAGAGGCCGTGTAAACTATTCATTTGAGTGTAGGACTTATTGTTAAAACTTCGGACTCAACTCGATTCTCGCTCGGGGAGACAAATTAATTCACTTATATGTCAAAAGATTTACGAAAAACATATACGAGAACGACGAGAAGTAAAACTATCTCCCAGATATATACATTAACTTCCTCCATTAAAAAGATTGGACAGACCATGATAGAAAGCCTGAAGGGTTTTGAGGCAAAACATTGGAATTCTTAACCGATTTGTCTATTTTTGTTTTGTTTATGTTGATGATGAAGGGAGCTTAAGTCTTTGAACGTATACAACAACGTTGTCAATGTCCGACGTTAATCTCACAAATTCTAAGCAGGGATTACTCTACAATTTATTCCCTAGGGAATGTGTGAGTGTGTGTTTGTGTGGAGTAAAAGCACTCAGAAAAATTCCATCGAACGAACTTTTGTGTATCAATTACATTTGAAGTGGGTGGCTCAATGGAACACTGCGCTTAACGATCGAAAACGGCCTATAAAAGCCTTTTAGGAATATGGCACGCGAGTATAACACTTCTTCCCCTAAAAAAACTTATCGATGGGTAGTAAAAAAAAATAAAAGAACGTAAAAAAGCCATGTGGCTTCGTAAGATATCCGTCTGTTTTGTGAGGAAAAAAAAAAGGAAGAAAGAGAGTTATCCATCCGAAAAAAAGGATATAATTGTCAGTTAGTCAGTTATAGGATATATATTTTTTAACCGAAAATAAATTCTCCCTCACATAACTTTGCTACTCTCTCCCTCTGGATAGAAGAATGAAAAAAAAAAAAAAATAACTTCAGGAAATTAACAAGACAAAAATAACACACATTTCATTTATGGCATGCTGCTGCCTGTTTTTGTACATATGTGGTATGTGGTTGTTTACGGGCCTATACGTCGTCGTCGTCGTCTGCCACCCCCCAGACCATGGCTTGAAAATATTTCAACAAAGAGTATACATTTCCTCTGCGTAATTGAATTGAATTCCAATGAAGAGGAAGAGCAGGGGGAATCCTGGTATAGTGCGCTAAGCAGGATTTAAGCAGCAAAAGGAGTTCAGAAAATCATGGCGTTTATTTTCTCGAGGATGCGGCATGAGGCTAAACTAAAAAAAAAAACCTAAGTGAGAGTATTTTTGGGGGTGAGTGGTTTTGAGCCATGTTAAAGGGTGGTTTAAATGTTTTTTACGTCCTTGTCGAAGACGACGACAACAAGACGCCCAACATTATACTCACACACTCATAATAGCGAGCGTTGAAGTGAAATTTATTTGAAATAGGACCTTGTTGAGGGTGTGTATGTCGTTGTCGGTAAAGCTGCTTTTGCTGTGATTTTGCAAAAAGGATTCAATAATAGTACCCAAAGGAATAATTGTGGGTATAGATAGCGAATTGAATACCCCCTTTTTTGAGACTAGAATAAGGTCACAGATAAACACTATGAATTAGATATTTTCATCAATGCTACACGATATGGAGAACATGAGGCTTCACCAAACGATGACGATGGATTTGGGATGATATTGTATACAGACACGCATCATTTTCTAACTTGATTGGACATTTCTATTCTTCCGGGCATTTTTGTGTAAATAATGAAGATAAACTTGTGGGTTCAGGTTGAGGGGTTTTAACATTCATATTTGAATGGGAGATTCTTTATGAGTTTTTAATGAAGGTAAAAAGAATCCTTTTTATAAACATTTTTGAAATTTTGTTAGGAACGCACATAATTTGTATGTTAACGAAACATTTGAATGTTGAAAGTCAATGTTGAACTATAGATGGGGACTGCAAAAGAGAAAAGGATGGAAATCATAACCATGGGCCAAATTTCTATCTTCTTAGAAAAATTAAATTGCAATGGCAGGCTTATGAAAAATTGCGTTTTATCCAGAAACTTTGCGGATCAATACCTAAATGAACTATTAGAATTGGAGATTAGAAACGTTATTGATTTTGTAAACGTGAAGAAATGCCTAAAATCGTACTTTAGCTACTTTTAAATTGATTATTTTTGAAGCGAACATTTCTTTAGTATCGAAGTGATTTGAAACACTCATGAAACGAAAAAGCGACAGGAAAAATCAATTGATTATAACTTTTTTGTTTTAATAGATAGATGAATGAAATTTATACTGTAGATAGGTAATAGAATTAACTATAACTGTACAAAATTTCAATCAATTTTATTTTCAAAATCTTGAGATAACGGTGAAAAGATGTTCTTTTTCTAAACACGTTATATCTTTTGATCTAGAGCACATAAAATTCGATTGACCTTTAATAGGCATACTGATAATATTACCTATATTACCTTTCATTTGATATATCACACATAACAGTACGTACTCTGCAAGTTACACAATCTTAAATTGAAAAAATTGAAAAATACCAGCCACCAGTGGAAGTATGTACTACAATCTCAGTTTGAAATTTCGACATATTGGCTGTACAAAATTGTAACTTTTTTCCTAGATGTCGTACAAGTATGATTGAAACATCATATTAAAGCTTAAATAATAAGCTTTCAGATGATATAATAGGTTGTTTTCTAAAAAAAAATTGAACTTTAAGGTGATGGAAGTAAAAAAAGTTAGATATTTTAGATTTTTTTTTTAAGAATAACAATAATTTTTTAACGTTTCACTTCTTCCACGTGTGAATTGCACACATGATTTTTTTTAATCCAGGAAATGTTCAGCTTATATAGGGCATTTTATAAAAATGGAAGAATTTTAAAGTAATTAAATTTAAGGCAGTTTTGACCCCCAAAGGAAGCCACAAAATTTCTTGTATAAAAAAAAATATTTTTTTTTTTTTGAAAATCGTTAGGTATACCTATGTACGTACATATAAAAAATTGACAAAAATTTAAAACAAAATCTCAAAAAAAAACTCAGCGGCCCTTTTTCAAAAAATTTATTTTTTAAAAATTTGAAAATTTTATTAGGTAAACGTAAATTTTTTTTGTTGAAATACATTAGAAAGTTAGAAATTAAGAAAACGTTTCTAAGGCAGGTATACCGGTAGTAATAGTTAAAACAAATTTTTATGTGTATTTTATTTGCCACATCTGTTTTTGAGAAAAACAATATTTTCCATTTTGGTCATCTAGCAAGAACCCTTAATTTTGGATCTTAACAATTTTCAATTTTCCCTTTATGGAATCACAAAAAGTCTTAACGTAACGAAGTTTAATATTAATCTTGAAGTGGGTTTCTGCTGAAATTTCATTTGAAGAAACTTCTAAATAATGTTTTCGTGGTAACCAACGCCCAACACAGAGAGGAAATAAATATTTTTATATTACATTAGAGTCAGCAGCATATATCACATCTTTATCAGCGTTCAAATTAGTCATTAACTGAACTTGAAAAATAAAAAATATAGACAAAATAAACTATCCATATAGTCCCTCGAAATGATGAGAATCAACAAGAACGAGTCCGATTTTTGTTAGTTTAAGTGTTTCTTTCGAATTTTAAGTCAAACTTGATCGATTTTAACCACTTACCTATATTAAATTTTTTGTTATTGAAGTTAAATCCTGATTTTAAAATTTAATAACACTATGATAAAAATCTTTCCATAGAAATCTTTCAATAATATAAAATATATTAGGTAGGTATTTAAATGTTTTTAGGTAGGTATTATTTTTTTTTATGTTTCGCGTGCAAGACTCAAATTATATCATTCTCAAACTATTATGAAGCAATGACTGTTTCGCAAAATAATATCATTATAAGCCATGAAAAAAAAATGTATATATGATAAACTTTTTTTTCTCTATTGTTGAATTCCTACAAAAAAATTACTTCGACCACCCAACAATTTTTCCAATTACACATTTATTTTGAATTTTCGTTTTTTTTTTTTTTTGTTTTCTTCTAAAAGAGCAAACACAATCCGATGAATTTATTGAGACATCAAAATCTCTTAAAACGGACTTCATGTATACAGTGTATAGTAATTTTAAGCTGCACTCAACGAATAAAAATGGAGAAACCCTTTCGTTTTATCGTTCATAGGTTTTCTTATACAGCACTTACCTTCACCCATTAATGGATTCCCACCTTGTGCCTATAGCTAGAGACCAACTAGATAATGCTTTAGCCATGAGCATAAAATTAACAATCAACATTTACACTCTGTGTTAATTGATTATATCTAGTCGAATTATATTGGAAGTTGGGATTAAAATATTTGATAAAAAAAGAATTTAAGTCCAAAACGCATATATTTTAAATATTTAAAAAATGCCTGAAACAAGTCATATTTCCAATATTTTTGAAATCCTCACAAAAAATAAGATCTAATCCATATTTAGGCAATTCAAAAAAAAAATAATAAAAAAAAAATGTTGTACATCTAGGTAATCCAAGTCTAATGTCCCGGAGTGTATGCATAAACAATCAACAAAAAATGCAAAAACATAAACAAAAAAAAAAACCATATATGCATCGCCATCGATTCTAATTAAAACCATAAAATGGATACCCCAAGGTGGCCTTATCCAAATGCACAGATATACACACATTCATCCAAAACCCTAAGGTTTCGAAATGGCAATGGATTTCCTTATCCCCATCAGAGTTTGCTACACCACCTTAGCACTCTTATTTTTTGTTTTAACTGGTTAATTGTTGCTAAAGTAACGAACAAGACTTAAGACGTCTTATCGAATTACTTGTCTGACAAGACTTTAGCTTTATGTCTGGCCAATGCAAATGGGATTATCATTGAAGAAAAAGAAGAAAAATAAAGAAACTTAAACAAAAACATACAAAAAAAGTTCAAGGGATGACACGGAACGGGACATTATTATTTGTGTGTCGTCAATCGATCATTTTGTTTTTTTTTTTTTTAAGTTTTCAGTTTTTATGCACTTTTGATGGATAAGAAAAATTGTATAATCATCCATCTTCCTTGAAAAGAAGATATATAAAATTGTGTAGAAAAAAAAAAAAAAAAACTAAAGCAAAAGCGAAATAATTGAAAAAGTATGTGCAGCAGCTGATAAAAGTTGTGATTCGCGATGATAAGAAAAACATGAAGAGAGAGAATTGAAAACTTTAAGATACAGAGAGTTCCAGACAATTTTAGATAAGCTTTACAAAGCTCCTTAAAAACTCATTCAAACTAAAAATATTCTGCAAAATAAAACATCCAGAGCTCTCATAAACCCTAAACAGACAAAACCCCAAAAAATAAAACTCACAGATCACAGTCGATAAACAAAAAAAAATTCTTAAAACGAATCTCGAAATATGAGTCCATTATTTCAATTTTGGAAATTAATCCTATTTTCGAAATAATTTCGAAATATTATGTTTTCAAGCCTTAACATTTCAGGATTGCACTTTCAGGCTTTTGAATTTTCTCAATATGTGATTTTGGGGATTTTTGCTTCACTAGATTTTTGTGCTTTTTGTGTTTTTGATTTCGAATTTTTCGTGATACCAATCCCTTAAAAAAATGTACAAGCTTTGCAACACCGAATTTCGAATCCAATAAATCCAAAATCTCCAAAATCAAGAATTGTAATGAAAAAATCAAAATTTATTAAATGTATACAAAATCTTTAAACACTAAAATCCAAAATACTAAAATCAAAATTGTGAAAACGCAAAATCAAAATCCCAAATGTCAAAAACCTAAAATC
The DNA here is from genome assembly GCF_945859705.1 of Episyrphus balteatus. Taxonomy (NCBI): domain Eukaryota; kingdom Metazoa; phylum Arthropoda; class Insecta; order Diptera; family Syrphidae; genus Episyrphus; species Episyrphus balteatus. The sequence goes on from NC_079134.1 coordinate 135,844,303, forward strand.
CAACAAAAAAAAAAAACGGATTCCGAAAACAAAAGCTCACATTATGATATAAAATGAAAAAAATTCTGGCAAGTTGTTTTAAAAAATGTTGAGTTTTAGGGATTTTGAATTTTCTGCATTTTGCATCTTGGATAAAAAAAAAATCTATATGAGTGCCATTTTCAAAATCTATATCAAAATCCTACAAATCCAAAATAATGAAAATCCGAAAAAAGTCCTATAGAGCTAAAAAATTGAAAAATTCTAAAGTTGAAGCCATAATCCTTAAGACAGAAAATGAAAAATTGAAAAACATCCAAAACCATACATCCCGTCCGAATATGTTTTCAAAATTTAGTAATTTTAGCAATTATAAGATTATTTTCATTTTGAGTTTTTAGTTCTAGGAGATTTCGGAATTGTTTTCATTTTCAATCTTGAATATTTCAAATCTTTCTTTCAGGTTTTCGAGATAACCTCAAAAAATGTCACGAAAACAAAAACAAAATTTCTCTGATCTGGATGTGCGAATATGTTAATCATACAGTTTTTGGATCGCTGAATCCAGATTTGAAGTCAATTTCGCCCTATCACGTCAGGTTTCTGAGATATCCTCTAAAAAATGTCAAAACCAAGAAAACAAAAGATCTTATCTGGGGTTGCGACTAAGTTTTTCATATACTTTTTGGGTCGCTAAAACCGAATCGGAAGTCTATTTTGCCTTATCACGTCAGGTTTTTGAAATATCCTCAAAAAATTTCTAAACTCAAAAAAAAAGTTCTCATCTGACATTTTTTGAGGATATCTCAAAAACCTGACGTGATACGGCAAAATAGACTTCGGATTCGGTTTTAGCAACCTGTATGAAAAACCTAGACGCAACGCCAGGTAAGAAATTTTGCTTTTTTTGGTTTTGACATTTTTTTGAGGATATCTCAGAAACCTGACGTGATAGGGCGCAATTGACTTCGAATCTGGATTCAGCGATCCAAAAACTATATGAAAAACCTAGTCGCAACCACGGGTCAGAACTTTTATTTGTTTTTGTGTTATTAAAAAATCTAATAAAACACTGATTGCTGAAAAATTGATTTCCAAAATCCCAAAATATTGTAACAATTAGGTAGTGTAGGTACTTAATGCAATATTTTAGGGAGGAAAAAACCCTAAATCAAAAATTAACTGAATTCCTCAACAAATACAAAAAAATAGAAATTTTAATAAATTTCGGAGGGTTAAAATTTCTAATTTTTTTTTTTTAATTTGTTGAGGAATTCAGTTAATTTATTATGAAGGGTTTTTTGGACCTTAAAATTTTGCATTTAGTAGTCTAATTATCAGGTTTCATTTCCAATTTTCCAGATATTGATCTTTAGAACTTTCAAGATTTTTAAAATCACTGATCTTTGGGTTTAGAGTAAGCAAACATTTTCTGAATGTTGGACTTTTTGGATCTTGTATTAAAATTGACACGCATCCAGTAGATCAAATTTTGCGAATTTAATTAAAACCTGAAATCAAAAAAAAAAAAAAAAAACTCAAAATCTACAAAACTTAATAATCTCGTGATGTTTTTTTTTTCTGGAACACCCTATACGGCAAAATAATTACTAAAACGAACTAAAAAAATAAACTAATCTAAAAATTAAAATTGCAATCTCATTTTTTTTAAAGCAATTAAAAACTAAAAACAAAATAAATAAACAAACAAAAAAAAATTACTCACGTTATTAACTTTATCCTGCAACCGAATGAGTGCCTCTTCAAGTTCGATAATCCGCTCTTCCAAGACCTCCTGCGGAGATAAGAAATTGCGTTTCGTTTGTAAATAAAAAAATGATTGCAATGTCACGAATGCCGATTGTAAGTAAAAATGTATTGTGTGTTTTATGTTTTTATGTATTTTATGATATAAAAAATATAATAAAGAAAAGTAAATATAGTTTTTTTTTTTATAAATATAAATTCAAATAATAGATAGATTAACTTAAATTGAGTACTAAAGTGGTAGTGGTGGTTTATGGAAGAGAAAGTTAGTGTGATTTGTGAGGAAATGTTGATATCTACAAAAAAGTATAATAAGGTGCATGGTGCAGTGCATCAATGTCGGGGAGGACAGAATAAAAGCAATGTGATGGATAAATGACTTTTAGATTGAGTTAATGGAAAAAAAGGCTGATTTATGTAGATGGCGAATGTGCGACTGGCGCTGCAGTTAAATTGTAATTAATTTGTAGCGGAGTTTTTTTTTTATGTCACAAAAAAGCTTTCAGGCACAGGTTAATTATTTTAGTTTTAATAATTGATTTCCTGGTTTTACTCACTAAATTTAAACACTCGGTGCAAACACAACGGAAAGCGAGTTAATAACAAATAAAGCTATTATTGAATTGAAATCGAAAAAAAACTGCAAACAAAAATCCTGATATATAATTTATAAGCTGTTAAGAACTAGAAGATAAAATTCATATTAAAATCTACATTATGTATGTAGACATGTAGAGCAACTTGTTAAGACTAAATAAATATAAATAAAATACTGTTGTAAAAGAATTTTCTTATTTCGGTACAATATGAGATTATGATGTAGATCAATCTACAAACAAAAAATCATTTTAAAATTAAGGCCCAATACTTTTTAAAGACAAATTTTCAGGAGCACCATTTTATGTTCGATACTTGAAAAATTATTTTCATATTTTCAAACTTCGATTGCAAAATAATTTTTGATATCTCAAAGATGAAGTTAGTTTTTATTCAAAAAACATTTTTTTGAGCTAATATTTCAGTGCTGAGAGTTGACTGAGATTTAAATGGGAACTTTTTAAACGTGCAAGGTGCAACTTAGAATAACTGAAATAAATTATTAGAGTATTAAATTTGTATTTGTAAAGTTATCAAAAAGGTATATTGAATTCAACGTGTGAAAACTGAAAATATTAAAATAACATTTCCACTATCATAAAGAACATGAAATTAGAACATATCGTATATGTCAGTGCTACGCCAAAGTCACATAATTAAAAACCTTCTTTTTGGAAAAAAAAGTTTTAGTTAAAAAATTCAGTAAAAATGTAAAAGTTAATAGAAAATTTTCAAGGATGGCAAGTACATATGTATTTTAAGCACTAAAAGGAGTGCACGAAAAAAATTTTTTTTAAAACAAAGCTTAGTCAGTAAAAAATATTCGTCAATAACTAGGAGATTGACGGTTGTTTTAAGCTAGAAAACATTGTTTAAATAAAAAAAAAGATTTTTTTGTACACACTTTTGCACACTTTTGCACAATTTTGAAAATATTCTATAGAATTTTTAAGTCTTACCAAAATTTTTACTTAAAAAATAACTTGTAATTTATGGATATTTTGCATGGAAACATTAAAAATTAATTCGGCATGGGTAAAGTATAAGTATAATTATAGAAAGAGACTTAAGACCATGGGAATATTTTTTTCAATTTATTGGTATCCATTTGAGGTCGAAGAGGGATATTCCATAGTGCATATTCGAGTACATCGCTTTTATTTATTGCTCCTTACAGTCAAAAACACAACAATATTATAGCCTATAGCTTAGTAGTTTGGTTTTTAACACCGTTTTTTAAATCAAAGATTTTATCATTTTCGGACATACATTTTCAGCCCAATATTGTCAAAAATTTTAAAAATTAAATCGCTGAAGACCCCGATTTTTCAGTTTTTGATTTTATTCTCAAAGACAGTTGGAAGGAAGTTGGGGCAAGACCGTTTATGGGGGCAAGACCCCGTTTTTGTAACATGTTGTATGAAAAAATTTAATTGGCAGGAACTTGTAATCTAAAATAAATGGTTTCTTGTAAGATCGATTATGCCTGTAAGTACCTATGAGCAAGTTTGGTTGAAATCCCGAAAAGTTATAGTAAGTTTTGTGATTTTTTATCAAATCGTCATGTAACGTGTGAAAATAAATTTGTACTTTTTTAAATGAAATATTTAAAAGTCTTAACTTTTTCTTTTTGAAGTGAAAACATCTTTAGTATCGTAGTGATTTGAAACAAGATGAAACGAAAACGCGACACGACTTCAACTTGTTATAACTTTTTTGTTTTAATAGATAGATGAATGAAATTTGTACTGTAGATAGGTAATTAAATAAATTATAATTGTACAAAATTTCAATTAATTTCATATTCAAAATTCGGAGATACGGGAAAAAGATGTTCTTTTCCAACACACGTTATATCTTTTGATCTAGTGCACATACAAATTTGATTTAACTTTAATACGCATGCTGATAACATAACCTTTTATTTGATATATCACACATAACGTTACGTGCTCTACAAGTTACACAATCTTAAATTGAAAAAATTGAAACATACCTCAAAATACCTGTGGAGATCTGTTGGCGATGACCAGCTACCAGTGTAGGAAGTACCGTAATCTCAGTCTGGAAATTCGACATGGTTGACTTTAAAAAAATCTAACTTATCTTGTAGACATCTTTGAAATAAGATTCATACATCATTATACAAGGTGAAACAATAAGCTTTCACATGGTATAAAATTTTTTATAGGTTGTCAAACAAAATAATTGATTTAATAGCATGAGAACATAAAAATAAATGTTTTTTTTGCTTTTTGGATGAAATTTCGAGTTTAAAAAATTCTAGCTCTTTTTGTAGATATCTCATAGACTTGATCGATATATATATTTTGAGCTAAGACAATAAGCTTTCAGATAGTGTACAAATTTGTACAGGTTGTTAGGGGAAAAAATGGATTTAATAACGTGAGAAGATAAAAATACGTGTTTTTTCGTTTTTTTTTTTATGGAAATTGATCGTGTTCAAAAAATTCTAGCTCTTTTTGTAGATGTCTCATAGACCTGATCGATATATATATTTTGAGCTTTCAGATGATGTAAAATTTATATAGGTTGTCATATAAAAAACATGGATTTGAAGGTGATAGATTAAAATAGGTAGATTTTTTCTATTTTTTTTTTTTTGCAAGACAGATGATTTCTTAAGGTTTCACTTCTACCACGTGTTAATTGCACACATGATTTTTTTTTTGTAATAAAAGTTGGAAACCGACGAAAATATAGTATACGTTTGTGATTATTGCAAAAAGATTCCATATTTTAAGATAAAAACGGTTTTACTGTCAACAGAAGGTTAACTAGTTCCAACATTTGTACATGTTTTTTGCATATCAACCCTTATGAAAATTGCAACATTTAAGACATCGAAGGAGAGCTCGATCTTTAATTTCAAATCAAAAAAACAAAAGTGCATTTCACTTTTCACCACATAGCTCGATACACGATAGTTTTAATATGAAAAATAATTTATACATAATATAATAATGAAGAAAAAGTTAGAAAGAAAAGAAAAAAAAACATAATTTTTAATCAACAGCAAAACTATTGTCAACCAACGGTAGAGTGAAAAAAATTGGCATCGACGTTTAACTTATTAAAATTCATGCATTTACCTATTTTTGAAGGTCGTGATACCTGCATTTTATCAAAAATTAGTTTGTCAAAGGTTTTTATAAAACTGAGTCTTTCAGTGCTAAAATCAACAAAGACTGGCGAATTTGGGTAGTTTTTGGCAACTTTGACAATACCTACACATAAGAAGGTGTGCTAAATTCAGAACTACCATTTTTAAAGCACGGTCTTCTCTTTTAGAAACTTCAAGGTTGCTGATTAACGTTATGCAAAAAATAAACATTAATATTTTATGTCTTAAGATCTACTCCTTACAGTGACTATATCAAAAAGGTTTTTTTACTGTAAATGAACAGAGTTCATAAATGCCGAAATAAGTGTTTTATGTGTGCGTAATTTAAATAGAACGAAATATTTTATCTAGGAGTCAACCTTGAAAATGGTTGTCCTATTTTGATGAGGCCAAAATAGGTTACCCAAAAAAAAAAAGTTTTCGTGAACTATTTTTTATTAGTTTAGAAATTTTTACAAATGTGTTTCTTTTTTGTAATTTCTTTCATGTTTTAATTAAATTAATTTTTGTGCTCTTAGGGAAACAAAATGCAACAAAAAACGCCAACCTATAAATTTTTTTACATGACCACAACCACATGTTTATAGAAAACAAATTTTGAGGTCTTTTAAAGAGAAGTAGGTTACAACAATAACAAAACTATATCAAATATCCTGTCAATAAATATGTAAAGCCTTCTCAAATGCGTACCTACTTACATACTTTTTACTTAAAGAAGCAATAAAAGTCTTGATGAATCAAATCAAGAGCCCCTGACTTAAAGACTTAAGATCAATGATCTTGCATAGTGACTACTACAAGTAGTTGAAACTCAACTCTTTTCAATGGTTGGTATAGTCATCATAATCCCATCAGGAAATCTTATCCCTACTAACTTGTTCTCTTCTCTTATGAATATGAATATACACAAATGTACAGCTCTAAAGCTACTACTCCAAATCCATTGAAACAACTTCAAGCTCACTGCTACTCGTACTCCTAAATCTCAACATCACACACCATAAAAGATCGCGTGGCAACATGAAAATCACCTTCGCAAAACCCCAAGTGCACACATTCATTGAACTTGATCCTCCAGTATGAAAAGTCCGTATATCATCATTATTATCATCTTCACCATCGTCAACCAAACGAAACCAAAGTTTTATAAGAATATGTGCATGATGAGTGCACTCACTGTGTGTGCACCAGTGCACCATGTTGATGATGCCAAAAGGGTGCTCAAGTAACCGCAACATTTTACACGAAATCCAATCTTGGACATTGAGAACAACAGTACTATAATATTCTATTCCTTTTCAAGACATGCGAGAGGTAGGTACCCTGATTCCCCTTCTTGACAAAAAAAAAATAAAGAAGACTCTAAAGAATAAGTCGGATTGTGAATCGGATTTCATTTATGAGAGATTCAGTCTACAACAACAACAACAACAATAAAAAACTGAAACGAAAGACTTGTCCATAGGACTTGGTAAACTTATAGATCATCATCATCATCTGCGTCATCGTTGTCATGAAAATATAAGGCCTGAAACTGCAGACTGAGACTAAAAGACTTGAGGAGGTACCACACCGCAAATCTCCTCCTGGTTGACATGGTCGAGAAGTTTTTTAAACCCCCCATTCCCCCCCTTTATCTCTTTCAAGCTTGAACAATGTTACAATGCAGTCCGTGAAAAGATGTTTATTCGCCTTAGTTGGACTTCCACGACTCTGGTTATAGCTTCTGTATTTGTCTTTTGTCGAACGATCTATATATCCAACCCAAGGGGACAACAACAGTCCCCACTATAATGTGAGTATAGAGTCCCGATTTAATGCTCAGATGCACTAGAGGCATATTATACATGGAAGAAGCTAGTTGTAGTGTTGTAGATTTTAGTTAAGTGAATTGTTTCAAAGCACACACACACACAGATACAAATGGCATAGCAAAGACTAAATGCACTTTTGAACGACATAATGCTGCCTTGAGATACGATGACGATACAACGATATGAACTGAACTAAGAGCTCCAGATAATTGGAAATGATTTTTTAATTCGGCACTCAAAATTGGACGTTATGTCATGAGATAGTAATTCAATTGACTTTTCTCTGTCTCTCTCTCTCTTTGGTCGATGATTTTCAAATGGTCCTTTAAAGCAAGATGTGGAGATACATCAGAGAAGAAGAAGAACCCTTTGGGAACTAAGTATATAAAATAAAGGGTCGTAGTTGTGAAACTTTTAAAAGGGTAAAAGAGGTGTTTTTTTAAAATTTCATTAAGTTTTGAGAATTCCAGAACATCCTGCTTTGCACTAACAATTTATAACAAAAAATCTATCTAAAAGTCTTTAGAATGCATGATTGGAGATAAGAAATGGTTTGTCTCGTTTCTATTCGCTAAGACACATTATACCAGTTTATACCATTTACCACTCAAATATTAATAGCTTTGTAACGCTTTAGTTCAAAACGATTAAGACATCTCCACTTGCCATAACAAAATAAATACATAAACAAATCATAGGAACTCTAATTTATACCAGTTTATACCACTTATTACTAAATGCAATAATATCTGAATACACTTAAGATTTAAATTATATACAAAGTTCCCATGAAAAATGTTAAGATTTTTAAATATATTTTGCATTTTATGCCAATTTATACCACTTTATACCAATTAAAAAGCATAAAGTAAAAACTCCAATTTACTAAATTCCATGTATTATTTATTACTTTATCATTTCAGGAGTAGTACATTTTTTAAATCTGTATTTCATTATTAATATTTTTGCTTTGACTGGTATCTTATTGGTATAAAATACCATACATTTAGTAAAAAATTAATAAGTATAGGAAAATTTGGGATACATTTTCATTTTAGATTATTTCACAATCTTAGCATAATTTTATAATTCGACCAATTTTTTGCTTTGTCGATTGGCTTTTTTTTTTGTTTAATTTTAAACAAAATCTTTGCAGTTAAATATTTATTCGTATAAAAGAGACTCACATATCTGGTAAATAGTACTAAAACTTAAAAACTAGCTAAAAATATAAAATTGCATTAGTTTTTCATGTCAAGAGGTTAGTAATTATGGATTTATTTTTAAAATTACTGTAAAATGGTATAAATTAAATTTAATAAGTATAAATGAAAATATTGAATACGAAGAAGTTGCTTTTCTGTAATTCAGATCAGAAAAATTTCAAACAAATATGATAATTATAATGCGATTTCGTCCTTACACCAAATGCTAATTGGTATAAGATTGCAAAAATTGGTCTAAAACACAAAAGGTATTGTAAATCTTTGAGTATTTTGTTATTCTGCAAAATGATACTTTCTTGTGAAATTGAAGTTAATCGTAACGCAGTTTTCTTGATTGGTAAATGGTATAAAACTATGTATAAAAGTTGTAGTTTCTAGTTAATTCCAAGGCGTAATAAACATATCCTTTCAGTCGTACTGTAATTTGTAAATGGTATAAAATTGTATAGAGAAAAAAAAAAAACAAATGCAAAACATACAATTATTTCGGCATTTTCCTATAATTTGAAATTAAAACAGGTCCAATACATATTTCCGTATGTAGTATGAGAGGAATGGTAATTGGTATAAATTTGTAGAAACTTCAAAATATTTAGATAATTGTGTAGCATTGATGTAACCTGTTTGATATGTTTATAATTTTGGTAGAAATTTATCCACAAATTCTTGTTTATATATTTATTGGTATTCGGCACAAGAATGTACATGATTGGTATAAAACTCAAAATATAAAAAAACGATTATTTTGCTATGTAATACGTTGTAGAACACCTATGTTCACTTTTTAGAAATGTATCAACCAAAAATGTTATACAAAAAAATGCAAATTTATGCAGCAATTTTAGTCGTAAATTCAATGATATAAAATGGTATAAACAAATACTAAAGCTTACTGCTTATTAAAACGAAATATAGTTAAAGCTGAGTAGAAAATAAAACAACGAGTTTTTGGCATTTTCTGCAATGAATGGTATAAACTAGTTAAATTGATATGTAAAATATTAATAATTGTTTTCTGTCTTTGGAAAACTTTGCACAAAATAAACACAACTTGTTGGATAATATATTCAGCATATTAAAACAATATTATATTTTTCTTGATTGGTATAAAAATAAATTTGACTTATTTTTTAAAGTAAAATAAACAAAATTAAGATATAAAATTAAATGAACACATAAATAAATATATTTTTGCATATAAACTGATTGGTATAAACTGGTAAAAGATACCTAACAAATGTAAATTTTTTAGTTCAAACTACGTTATACCACAAAATGCAGTTTAAGAAGAGAAGAAAGAAACATATTATATTTTTGCATTCCCTACTTTTGCTGGTATAAGCTTGTAGAATAGATATACCAAATTACGACTGAATGGTATAAAATAGATTTAGCGTTTGTTTCGCTTACATTCTTAAATTTTTGTGGTTGATGGCATAATATACTCTTAGTTTTTTTTTTAATTTAAAAGTCGCCTATACACCTCCCTAGATCACGTCCTTGCTATTGGTTGTGTATAGTGTAAATGAAAGGATCCTAACTTTCTTGATGGAATTGATAGATTCCGTATAGGATATTTTTTTATTTTCTGATGTTTCTTTTTCCTTTCTTTAATTAACAAAGAGAAGCAAAAAATTTATCGAACGTTGTGCTGTGGTTAGTGGAATTTTAAGTGCTCCTTACTCTGACATGGTCTTTAGTGTCTGGGTAAAGTCGACATTTCCACCTTTCACTTGTGCTTGTATATGTTGTAAAGGAAGAACCCATTGCGCTAGTGGTGCTGTTGCAGCAGCTATAAAATGTATGTTGTGCAAATTATTCAACTTACTAAGTGGAGTAATGAAATTTTTGTTTTAATTACTTCCTTCAAAAAGCAGTCATCAGGTAGATAGTACAAGTAGCATGATGGCATAGTTATGCTTTAGTATCAGAGGAAAATAATTTACAAAGAGCTGAAAGTAACAACTTTTGAGGGAAAGTTTTTTTTTGTGTTGAAGATAAAATTTTGATGGAAAGATGGTAGCAAAAAGGAAAAAATGCACTTCAAGGTTTTTGAATGTTTAATTTAATTTTAAATATTTGCAGCTTGTTACTGAAAATGAAAATGAGGATGAACTTTTCAGAATGCACTTGAGTGTGTCAATATTTGATACTGTCAGTGAGAAAGTTCAAGATTTTTTAAAACACTGGAATGAAGTTGAAGTTTACGTATTGAAAAACGGTTGGAGAACTTTAAAAACTTTAAAAAATCAAAAGAGTTCCTGTTGGCAGACAACTCATACCACTTTTTCTGTCGTTTTCTTCTCCTACCATAATCACTTTTACACCATCTTGTTTCAATTGCTTTTGTAACAATTTTTTTTTCTCTAACCCTTTGTTTCATCAACATCAAGTAATGTTCATTTATGGAAATAAAATAAAACCAAAGAAAGAAAAAAGGTAACAGAATATCAAAAAGACTTGAACAAAAAAAAAGAAATAAAAATCCCACAAGAACAGTTGTTAGCTGTTCATTTAATATGCGAATATTTTTATTTGCCCATCTTCTAACCAACCAACGAACCAAAGAACCACTCGTCATCCGTTGCAGTATTTTTAAAACAGGTAACATTTTCTACCTCTATATTACATAGAAATATAGTAGAACCACCATCATCTCATACTCATCACATCCTTTCCTTCTAACGTCTTTCGAGTTATTCGACGTTGGAACTCAATACAAACGAACGACAATGACAACTACTGCAGAATCATGGAAAAGTTTTTTTTTTTTTTTATTTTTTACATTTTTATAGTTCTGTGTGTTAAGTTGGAGAGAATAATGAACCGACAGGTGCAAAAATCTTTGAAAGAATTGTAAGTAGTCAAGGATGTAAAGATGCAAGTTTAGAAAGCCCAAGAGGTCTTGTCTCAACGTAAACTTATGAAAAATTAAATATTCTAGTTTTATTAATCCTTAAAGAAGGATAAACCTGTTTGATTATTTTTTTTTTCAATTTGGCATTTTTTTTTAAATTAGAATTTTTTGAGACATTTTCAAGTATCCATTCCTTGTATTTTACATTTATAAGAAATCATGAAAACATCTTTTTAAATAGTTTTGAGCTCAAAAGAAAGTGCCATTTAATTTTTTGTAAATTCAGAATTTTTAGAAAAAAAAAAAACTGAAAAAATTAAAAAACAACATTCTTATAATACAAACATTTCAAAACATTTTTCAAAAAAAAAAATAAAACAAAAAAGCGTTCAAAAAATATTATTTTGTCATATTTTGTCATTTTGTCATATTTTGACCGTTATTTTGGTAAAAAAAAATAAATTTCTGAATTATTCAATGCACTTTCTGCATTAAAAAAACTGCACTCAAAATAAAACTTTTATTGCAAATATATTGAATTTTTCAAACCTACGATCTTGACAAGATAACACTGGTCTGCAAGGAAATCCTTCTTTCAATAAAACTTTACTTTTCTAATTTCCGAATCCGAAGTAAGAATTGACCTAGCATTACACGTTTTTTTTAGATATTCCCGTTAAAAAATCTCAAAAACCCATTTTTTTGCTGTTTTCCAAGAAATATTTTGGCATAATGTAATCTTTTTCAAATAAAATTGTTACGGTTTATGAAAGAACTTATTTTTTTCTTTCAAATGCAGTTTCAATCTTCTCAATATCTCTTTTCTTCTCCGAGATATCTTAATTTAAGTAAGTTTAGTAGGTTTGGCATATCTTACCATAAAGAAACTGATCTCTAAATATTAATATATCTTTCTTCCTAGAACAAAAGTAGAAAGACTTTTATAATGGATTTTAGTGTGCTGATTTTGAATCTGAACTCAACAAATTTCGGTCAGCTCTGGTTTTTGAAATATAGTAGTTTTTTTTTGAGATTTTCTAAAAAAAAAAAACTTGATTTTGTGGTACTTCAATGCGAATGTTTCAAAATCCTGACGTGATAGAATTTTTATGACTTTGGATTCTAACTCAGCACAATAAAAACTATAAGAAAAGTATACTTTTGTTTCTAGGAGAAACAAATCTGAAGCTTTAAAAGGCAGTTTATCGAATGGTTTATTACAAATAAGATATTTCTAAATAGAAAAATAGTATATAAAATTACAAAACACGTAAAAATTTTGTTTAATGTATTTTATTATGGTTTTCTTTACATATCTGACTTTTTAAATAAAATGTGCGTTGATGTAAGATTTACTAAAAAAGTGAAGGATTTCGATATTTCTGCTTTTTTTGTCAATCAGTATTTTAAAATATGAGTAAACATTAATGTAAGAGGACATATTTGGTGTCAATCGATAGGTTATATTATGAGGAATAAGTCCTTCAAATTTGAGCTCAATGCGAAAAATAGTTTTAATTTTAAACAAATTCAAACTAATCTAAATGAATGATTTTTTAGAAACTACCCACATTTTTCAAAAATAATTTTTACAAAAATGGTACCTGATAGAATTTTCCTGAAACCAGATTTAGATTCAGGAAAGTCTAATCTTTCATAATATTAAAAAATTATTTGAAGTACATACCTAATTGATAATGTATATAAAATTAAATGGTAACCAAGCTTTATGAATTTTTTTTGAGGGTATTTAAATTATACACAAAAAAATTAAATTTTCGAATAATGAGCTTTTTTAAATAACGATATCTTCCAAACCATTAAGAAAAGTAAGAAAAGTGTCATCATTTTCTGTAGACAACTAGGGTCTGTTTTAAAAACTTAAAAATTGTAATTAAAAGCGCTTTTTACAAAATTTTCGAAAAATCATTGATTCTTTTGATTTGCTGACTTTTTTGTACATTTTGTTTGGGTCATTTTGTTTAATTTTTTTAAATTAAATGAAGTTAAAAGCTGTTACGTTTCTTATGGACACTTAAGATTCTTGGTTTTAGATTCTTGAATTATGCAACATTTTCACAAAGTTTACAAATTTTTTAGTAATGTGAAACCTTTTTCATGGATACTTTTTTTTTTAATTTATTCTTTGTTTATTTTTCAAAAGAAACAACTGCTTTTTTTTAGTGGTGTTTGTATTTCATTTAAAAATCATCCTTTAAATTTACTTTGCCAACCAATTTTGTTATGAACTCTTTTAAGCCTTTTTTTTATTACAAATCAAACACTTTTTCCTCCTATTTTTTTAGGATTTTGCATTAAAAACTGGTTTAAATTTGTTCACTTTGAGCTTAATTTTGAAGTAAAAAAATCATAAATATTATTTGATGCAACTAATATTTGTTCAAAATGTAACTATGCAACTCAAACTATAAAGCGCAACAGCATTTTGAACAAAACTATCTGGGGGTTTTTGTTTTTCTGGTTGTGGGGATTGTTGAATCGCAGATGGATGCCCGTAGAATTCTTGATTGTGTACGCGCGTTTTTTTCAAATGAAGTAAAAGAAAAAAAAAACCCAACACAATGCCGATAGGTATAAGTGCCTACACATGGAGCTACGAGCAATACACGACAACTAAAACAACAACAACACCAACAAAACTAACGACGAAGACGACCAGAAACGCAGTCGTTCATGAGAATAATACGCCAGCCAAGGAAGAAAAATCCAGATAAATTGTTCGTAGACAAAAAAAAAAAAACTAACTTGCAGACAGACTAGGAGGAGGGACAGGGTGGTGTAGAAAAAGGACCAGAAGCATTCAAGTGAAAACCATCTCACTATCGTTAACATTGTCTATTCTTTATCTCGTACTCGTATTCTCTCGTTGTAGGTAGGTTAGGTGTTCTGGGTACGATACGAATACTGCGACATTTCTAGAATTCAATGAGAGTCTTTTTACTTTTTTTTTTTTAAATTGTGTTTAGCAAAAACATAACTACTATCTACCTATATTTTTATGCAATTTCATTGCAATAGAAGACTTAAATTTATTCTGCGTGCCTGCGAGTGTTCAAATGAATAACCATTTTTAGGACTTTATGACTTTTTGTAATTTGTTATTTAAAAAGATTTTTTTATTAAGACTAAACTTTAGAAAGTTGTAGAAGAACATAGACGGGTTTCTAAGGACATACAAATTTACAAATGTATGTACATTTTATAAAAGTCAAAGAAAACGGTTGAAATAACGAAAAAATATAGTTTTGCGATTTTTGGAAAAAATTGATGTTTTAACAATCATATCTTTAAATTTTGAATCAAAAAAACTATATATTAAAGTCGACCACACACTGATTTTGAATATGAATAAAATGTTTTCACACAATAGTAATAGATACCTAATATTTAAATATATTTACGTGGGCTTATGGGAATTGAAAAGTGTTCATTTTGTGTAAATCATACAATTTATAGAAAAATGACCATAAAACAAAATTTTCTAATCGTGATAACACATGTTGTTGTAGGAGTTGACAAATATGACCCACCTACTTATAAGCTCAAAAATTAAATGTGTAGGTATACCTAATTTAAATTTATTGTAAAATAATAACTTGCATCATGTATTGACAAGAAAGAATATGACACCCACACAATAGCAATAAGCATCAAAATAACGTTTGGATTTAATTTTGGGATTCATTCGGAGATGACATTATGGCCTGTCAACGAGTATTTTATATGTATAAAATAAAATAAAAATATTATGAATTAATACTATAGTTAAAGACATTATTTTAATACTTTATACTTTATATTTTCTACTTTCGACCACCAAAAATTAAACAGAAAATGATAATAATGTCGATTACCATTTTGACCATTTAAATTCGAATAAAGGTATTCGATTTTATTTCCTAAATGAAAAAGTTATTTTCGATTTTTTTACCAGCTATTCTATTGTTGCCTTGTCGCCATGTAGTCATGTCACCATGTCAATATGTCGCCATGTCGCACAGTGGTTCCCAGATGGAAAAAACCCAAAAAAGTGAAACAATTTTTTCAATTTTTTTGATTTGGTTTTTTGATTAAAAATATATTTAAATACAGAATGCAATCAATTTTAATTTTTTGCATAGCCTGGGTCCCGAGTATACTTAGCTCAAACTAGATTCCTTTATATTTTGGAAATTTCGTTCTTTTTTTCTGCAACTTTTGACGAATTTTTTTTAAGAATAGACCTTTTTTTTTTAAAGTATGTAGTGTTGTTAATGGTATGTTTGTCCTTAAGTCTACATTTACCGTTTGTTGAATTTGCTTTTGAATCAGAAAAACCAGAATATTATATGAAGAAACCTCTAGAGCGAATAGTTTTTACTCTTTGTCGGCCTATAAAAAAAAGCTCCACGATGCTCCACGTTCATTTTAGTATTAATTTATAGCTTGTGATATATACTATTTATGGTGTAAAAACAAATGACCCATATTGACCCATTCTCCTGTAAGAGCTTCTTGAGTGTAGCAATGCGTTTCACTCAAACAGCACTTGAAATTGGCTTTTGGTATTACCGTTTCTAATTTAACGGCTTTTTTTGTATAATAAAGTGGTTTACATTATAAGAGGTCTATGTAGTCATCACTGATAAACCAAAAAATAAAGAAAAATCAAAAATTTTCAAAAAAAGGGAAAATATCAAAAAACGGTATAAATTTAACTTTTTTTTTGAAAACTTTTAATTTTCTTTGGTTTATCTAAAATTTAAACGGTATGTTTTAATAAAATATTGAAATAAACTCAAACGAATTTAATTTTGCTCATAATCAACCATAGTTATAAAATAGCGGCACATTTTCAAAGAAACCGTAAAAAGGCCTATTTTGATAGCTTTTCTAAAATGATCTCAAATGTAAGAAAACATTTTTTTTTAACAAAGTAAACTTAATTTATTTGTAGAGAATTAAATAAAGTTTTCAAATGTATCCTTAAATTCTCTGTAAGGTGATCCGTTGTTGAGATATTGATAGTCAAAGTCAAAACTATGGTTTTTGGTTTGCAGTCTAAAAAAAATCATAGAAGTTTGAAACAAAAAGAATTTTAAAGCCAAATAAATAGCCTTTCTAAAAATGATAATCATTTTTTCGCAAAAAATGTTCCCACTTTTTTTAGAGAAAAGTAAAAACAAAACAAATTTGGAAAATTTTGGTATTTGAATAATTCCAGATCTAGTTATTTTACCATTAGAAATAAAATATTTAGTTTTTAAATCCTAAAACTAGACGAATGTAGCTTTCACATGCTTTTTGTTTTGTCATGATATGATCATTTTTTACTGAGATACCTATCGAAAATCACTAAAAAAATCACTAAAAAATCACAATTTTTTGGGCTAGTAAGTAAGTAGTAAGGTGCTATAATAATTCTGAAACTTTTTAGTTATTTGCTTTCTCAAAACTTTCTTTGTATTCAGTTTTAATTAAGTTTTAAAAGTATAAGAGAAATTCACATCACAAAAAAACAAGAAAAGGAAACAAAAATAATGAATATACTCGTATTAATCAATACAACTTTTGAAAAAATGAGTAATTTTAAAGTACGACGCACAAATTTTTGATCACGATGAGAATTCGTTTTATTTAATTTATATACCAAATTTCAATTAAATCGGTCCACCCGTTCAGTTTTTATAGGTTTTTTCCACTTCCTCAAAGTAGGGAACCACTGTGTGTCGCCTTGTCGCCATGTCGTATTTATCAAAATTGCAAACCCTACGTTCTTTTCACTTTTTTCTAGATTTCTCAAAAAGTGTTTTCATAAGTGTTTTTATTTCCTTGCAAAAAAATCAAAAAACTATTTAATTACACTACAACGTTTCGGAGATGGTTATCTCTTTTTTCAGGTAATAATTTGCTTACAAATCCTAATGAAGGAGATTACCATCTCCGAAACGTTGTTCCGAAAAATGGTCGTAGACTTCAAATCTAAGCACCCCCTACAATAGGCATGTCAAACTCAATGGTTACTAGGGGCCAAAACAGCGAAATGTTAATTTTTATGGGCCGCAAAAAACAGTTAAACCAAATTTTTTATAAAACAGATTTATAAAAATAAGAAGAATGGTAACATTAATGTCAAAAAACCGTTTTCCAATGTTTTCAGATTTCAACAATTTTGTACTAAGCCATTTTTCGGTCAATTTCAGATTGTTTTACAGTTCTAAACAGAAGAGTACTTGTTCTTTTTTTAAATATTTTTATTATGCTCAAGCATCTAATTGGGTGTAGATTTTATGGGCTGAATCTTTAAGTACAAAATTTTTTCACAGTTTTTTAGAGTTCGGAGACCTTTTTAAGCTACATTTTTTGATTTGGAAAACATGTGCTCGCATCGACAGCTTCTGCGAAACTTGCAAACAATTTAATAGGTATGGCAGTTTTAAATTGTCCCAAATCTGACTGAAAAATACTTATACAATTCGGTCATATCCACTTCACAGAAATCGCATTCCTCCATTTCCATATCATTCGCCATCATTCTATTTTAATGGAAAAAATCAAAGAAAATGAAGGGTACTTGCCTTTCTGGTATCCCAAAAAGCTAAGTTGCATTTGAATGCAGGCATTTATGATTCAACCTATAGTTGGGTTAAATCAGAAAGTTCACTTCCTAAATCACTTTAAGAAATCACAGAGCTTCCTTCCATGATTTAAGCCATAAGATTTTATATTTTATATTTATTATTTTCATATTTATATTATTTATTTGTTCATTAAAAAAATATGTGAATGTGCGTTCAACAGAAAATATAAATCATAACCTTAAGGTCAAAATTATTAAAAATGTCGAGGGCCGCAAAGTTATTCGTTGTGGGCCGCATGCGGCCCGCGGGCCGCGAGTTTGACATGCCTGCCCTACAACATATCCAAAATTTAGATTTCTCGGTTCATTTGCATTTCTAAGTCGTTTTTTTCCGACGAAATGACTGGACTTATTTCCAATTTTGTTTTCACAAATGAACGCAGGTACTTAGTTCGATGAAATATAAAAGAGTTGAGAAGCAAACTTGAATAATCATCAAATAGAGCATTTTGCATTTTGATTATTATAAAACAATTTATAAAACATAATAATAAAACATAAAAGGTAAACCCCACATGTGGAGCCTTATGGTGAAGTGAAAGTGAAGAAGAGATATGATTTCATTCAAGGTCATTACAATCCTCGAAAAGAAGAATGAATTTTTTTTCGAAATTGTCCAATTATTATGGTTGTGACATAACTTAAATTGATTCCTTCGTCAACACTCAGAATAGAGATGCAATATTTCAAAGGTTCATAACACTCACACCTAAAAAGTGCTGGGGGTTATATTTATTATAAATGACAAAAATTTTTTAAGAAAAAAAAAAAAAAATAACGCTGAACGCCATGCGGAAAGGTTAAACAATAAAAAATACCTAAAAAAGTGAGTTGCGTATTTTAGTATCGATCGCTTTTCTATCTCATAATAAAACTTTTAAGAATATCTACCGCGTATCGAAATATATTTATGAGAAAGTTTTCAATAAAGATTAGACATCATCGGTTGATTTTCAGTGTGTGAATAATAAATAAATTGGTTTATTGATTGAATCATTAAGAACTGTTGTTTAGATAATTTACCCATTGAAACTCAAATAACAGTAACCACACATAAAACTCACCTTAAAAATAGTCCCTAAACACTCCTTTTCATTACAAATTTCTTTAGAAATAATTTCTAAAATACCATAAAAATAAATACAAAGAACGTCTATTTTGTGTAGGTTGATTAAAAAAATAAACTATAAAGTTTGAAATTTTATACTTCACTTCCCACCGTTGTAAAATTTCTTAAATCAACCAACCATTTTACTATCGGTAAGATCAATCAAAAACTATATCTCTCTCTCTTTAAAAAAAAAAAAAACAACAAACATAAAAATTAACTCCAAATTACTTAATTTGCATAAAATAACTTTTGTATAAATATCGAATTACTGTTTACGTTTAATGACAAACAAAAAAACCAACTAAACTAACCAAAAAAAAAAAAAAAAAACTGCGGGTAAAGTGTTTTGTTTTATCTTCATCTTTTTCGTATTTAACTTGTGTGTATTATTTTTGTAAGCGTAGGCTTTATTTTTATGGTCAATTGAGAACAATTTTATATCTTTTCTTCATAATCTTAACGCTAAAGTTTAAGTATTAATGAATGTGATATAGCTGCTATGTGTTAAGATATTAAAATGTGTGTAGTCGGTGTTTTTTTTTTTTTATTTAACAGATTCTGTGTCAATCTGACAGCTATCTGCATTGTAAGCCGGATAATAAAGAAAGAAAAAAAAACAGAAAATTAAATTAAATCGGATTTTTATTTTGTGCCATGGATATCAAGTGTAACTAATCCATTAAATTGAGGGTTATTCAAGTAGATTGGGATGTCAAACTTTTTCATTCTCAAGACAGTGAAGGGTTTAAGAAAGGAATCATTCTAAATTTTTGATTTTATTTAATTTTCTGTTGAAATCAGTTATAAATAAATTGCACGACTGGGGTCGCACGTACTTGCTCTTATGCTTAAAGTAACTATAATGTTAAAGCTTTTTGTTCAAGAAATTTAAAATTTGATATTTTGAAGAAATTTCATAAGTAGTATAAAAAAATTAAATCTTTTTTTATAATTAATTAAACTCCGTTTTAAATTATCTTAAAAAAAAAAAACAAATATGCCATTTTATTTCTTGTATAAAAAGGTATTTTTAGAAAAAAATTTCGAAAATTGTAGGAGCCGTTTTAAAAAAAAATAATTTTTTATGTATAAAAATTTTTTAACATTTTTCAAAAAAAAAGTTGGTATGCCATTTTGAAGAAATAATTAATTTACACATAAAAACTAAATTTCAAAATTTTTCATTAATTCGTTTTCAAAAAATTGATTTTTCAAAAAAAAATTTTGAAATATTTTTTAAAAATCCAAAATTGCGTTTTTTGAAAATTTTCTAAATTTTTAATATTATCTTTACTTACACACGTTTGTATAAAAATTTTCATTTAAATCGGGTTAATGTTGTACGAGATATTCAGAAACGAAAAAAACCGTTCTATGACAGGTACCGTTAATAACGGTACAAAAAATATTTTTTTATTTAAAAAGTTGGCTCTTATGGGTAGTACTACACACAAAAATTTTAATCAAAATCGTTAGAGCCGTTTTTGAAAAAAATTAACTTTTCTATTTCCGTTATATGGCAGGTACCGTTAGTTTTGGTCATAAAAAAAAAAAATTTCAATTTCCCCTCTTGGGAATCACCAAAAACTGCTAACTACCAAGTTTGAAGAAAATCACTTCACTCGTGTAGACTGCAGCTCCAGATAGAGACAGACAGGCAGACAGACAGACAGAATTGCCGGACCCACCTTTTTGGCATTCTCCATCATCGTAATGTCATGTAAAATTGTTATCTCGAGTTTGATTTTTTTTACGAATCCTAAACTTGCCCTATAGTACCTATATCGCAAGTAAAAAAATAAGCAATAATAACATAAAAGAAAACCATCCTCTTTATAAAAAAGTAAGACCCAACACCTACTCAACTACCTTATCATTTTTTTCTCCCTCCTTATTGCTTTTTGGCTAAGTTACGAAAATTGTTTATTGAAGCAATCATTATAAATTTGGATTTTTAGAACAAAGATAGGAAGCCATCGAGAGTCACAAAAAGTCGTTTCCTTTTCCGATTAACTTTTTTTTTTTCCTCTCTAGCCATCACCTGTTCATGTCTCCTCTGGTTCCTTTAGCCAGAGTAGGTAAATATTTCTCTTTGTCCAATGAAAGTCCAACATATTATAAAACTACTTCATATAAAATGGCAAGGTAATCCTATTATAGGATCAAGTAACTCCAGCACTCGCAACTCCCATAACTTCTATTCAATTGCCTTGGTTATAATACTAGATACCTACAGGTTCTGATGCTGGCTGAACTGATCATTGGCAGTGCCATAGTCGTCATTTTTATAGTTATAGCTGGCATGCATGCGGGAAGATCTAATTCGATGGGTAAACAGTTCTTCCAGTTGACTGTGGCGGATCTCATCATCATCATTTCCTATATGAGTGTGAGATAGAATTTACAGAATCATGCGACTTCAGAGTGAGAGTCACACTCAAGATCGAAGACGATGATGATGCTGTAGTCAGTCCTCCTCCTAATAGGCTTATAACGATATACCCCTGATAACACCTGGAATAAACATTTGTATAGTTCAATATAATTGCATTTCATGTTCTTGCGTCACTTATTTCATGCAACTCTACATTGCATGGAGAAGAAGTGTGGTTTTGGACTCTTGTCTTGTCTCGTCTCCTTTGGACGACACGAAGATGATGATGACACGATGGGCGTTGAGCATAAGCATCCACACAGGATGCTCCAACAAGCATGTAATATCCGGAGATTATATATGTATGTTCGATGATGTGTGTGCCGGGCTTTAATGAAAAGAAGAGGAAGAAAAAAAAAGGAACCCAAGAAGAAGACGTATCTATGTGATTACATTGCACTGAAGATTAGAATGAGAAATCAGTGGTAATTGGATTCTCACAGGTGGGTTGGTACTCAAGTTCTGTTGGATACACGATGAGATAGTTCATTCTTTTGCATCTTATTATTTTTGAAAAAAAAAAAAAAAAATACACAAAGTACCTAGTTCACTCTTCATGAACAAAATTGTTGTTAATGGATACGCTAATGAATGGTAATAGAGATGTTCTTCGTCCCAGAATGTCTGGTAAATTGGTAGTTCTGTTTTTATTAAGTGGACTTGAACGGAAGTCTTTTACTGAAGACCGTTGGAATATAGGGTCATTTTTTTTAATCAATGTTGTTACCTACTTAAATAGAACCGGATATTGGTAAATTTAGAAAAAAAAAATAAGTCTAGTAGAGTGTGCTTTTACCTTTGCATTCATAAGATTAACAGAACAGTAAAATGAAGGGCTTTAGATCTCTCTCTGAGAAACCCAACAAAAATTAATGAAAAAAAAAAAATCAAAATCTTCAACAACTCGAAAATTTGAAAATTTACTTAAGTATTCCATACAGTGGCGTATCCAGAAAAAAATTTGGGGGGGGGGGGGGGCTGAAAAATGTTTCAAACATTTTTGATAAGGCAAATTTGTCTCTTTTTTTATTCATCTTTGATCGAGAGAAAGCGCTGTGCTGCGATACTGAAAGTCGTATAGTTGCATTTTACTGCTCACGACAACTTCGTACTACTGTCTCCTTTCACATTCAAAGTAGTTATTTTTCCAAGTTCTTGTATCCCAAACATTTTCCACAAACAGCAAGGTGTTTAGTAGTCTTTAAAAAAAAAAAAAACACTTTTTCGTTCGAACTTTTTCATGTGCTGAATTCAAAACTGTTTACAGATTTATTCCTATCACGTGTAGTTTTTGAGCTATACTCATCACTTTTTTCGGTATAAATGCCCATATTTCCGCAATTCGACCGAAAGTGAACTGGCATCACTTTTCAATTTCACGTGAAATTGATCTTCGATCGATTTCGAAAACTTCGAAAACTTCGAAAATGCTTCGAACTGTCAAAACTGAAGGATCATCCTGTTTTATTTTGTTTCTAAAGTTTAATTACTTACACATTTTGCAAGACATATGAAATATGTAAGTGAAATGCAGAACATGGGCGATATTATTGCAAATTTTCAAAGAAAAATGAATTAGATAAGGTGTTAAGCGAATGAGGTTGCAAACACAGAATCATGATATTTCATGCCTCATGTGTTTTATGTATTTTGTATTAAATTAACAACAAATAAACATTACAAAACAATAAAAATATAAGTTTTGATAATATTTTGTCCAAAAATTGGAGATTCATTGAAAAAGATACCAAGTTCACGAGCAGAAACAAAGCGAATTGAATTCGATCAGAAAATCGAAATGAGAGAAAAAATGTAGAACACCTAATTTCACTATCGGCAACGCAAGAGAATGCTCAAAAAGTGAAATGCTGAACGTACATACAAAAACTAGTTTTCAATGAAATATTCTTTTGATGTTTAATCCGAAATATATATTTTTTAATAAAATGTTCCTTTTTTAATACAAATCAGAAGTAAACCATTAGTTATCTTGACCACTAAGATATTGAGATATAAAAAATTTGTATTTCCAATATCTTTGAGAAAAATATTACTTTTGAAAAAAACTAATATACTCAAGACAATAAAATACGACGTGATTGCATAAGAAGCTTTGCAAAATTTAACGGTGATGTTATTCGACGTCAAAACAACAAACAAATTATTTGAAGAATTCTGAATTGAACTAAAATCCTGAAAATCCCAAACCTCAACGTCAACTAAGGCACTTACTCAAACAAACACAAACAACCATTTTAGAATTTGGAGGGGGCTCGATCATTTGAGCTGCCTCTAAATCTCTACGATTTACGAAGAAGTTTCAGTTAATCATGTAGATTATGATGAAATCAGCTAAATAGTAACATGATTTTGGAGGCTTGGGGGGGCTTGAGCCCCCTGAGCCCCCCCCCTCAATACACTGATTCCATATTTAACTCTACGCGCAGTGGTTTGGTTGAGTCTGATGATCGAATTGGCACCCGTACTCTAACCATTAGACTTTGTTGTTGCTCCTTAAAGTTTTTTTTGTTAAATGATAACAATAATGGAATTGACGGAAGACAACAGCCTTACTGCATTTGTAAATTAATTGAAAATTGTTTTATCTGAACATTTTTGGGGGATAGTTTTTTGAGAACAAAATTTCATATTTGTTATTTCTACGTTTGACGCCCTTTCTAAGTACCCAAATGGGTATGTTTCATTTCAGTCGATGTTGGTTTTGTTTTCGATCATTCTTCCTTTAGAAAAATATATAAAATTCCGAAAACATTTTTATTGAAAGTTACCTTCAAACAAGGTATTTCATTTGATGATATTCAAACATAACATTATACTGATAGATAATGCAAAAAAGGAGCTTCAGCCTCTCAAACACGGCTCCTCCGATTTTGTTGAAAAATTCAACTATTAGTTTTTAAACAAGGTATTTTTAATAACGAAAAAAAAATCATTTTTCGATAATAATTCTTAACGGTATTTTTTTTATTTTTTTAATATGCATTTCTCCCAAACGACTTATTCAACTTCAAAAATTTAAATATAGAAATATATATTTGAAAACCGTTTTTTAAAAGGGCTCTAAGGATTTTTGAATTTTTTTCTAAGAATATGATAAATGAAATCAAATTGCATACTTATGTTCCTGTTTTTGGAGCACAATTTTATTAAGATGTTTTTTATCCTTTGGAGAACGAATTTTTTGTTTTATTTTTTTTTTTCACAAATGTAGGGGAAAGTGGCCTAAAATGGCCCCCTGGCTAGAAATTGTAGAATCGAAAATAATTAGAAAGTTTTATGAACGCGATTCTTTAGTTTATCTTACAAAACCAACATATAGCAACTTCAAGCCATTATTTGAAATTTGACAGGTCAAACTGTCTCTATCCACCTCAAAAAGTACACTCGTTATAATTTTGTGAAATTTTTTTTGCAAAAAAAAAGTATAAAAAACATTGTATTTTGGAAAAAGAAGTTAATGTATGTACGCATGAAGTAATTCTTATTAATTTACTGAAATAAGTTGGTTTAAAACGATTTTAATTTTTTTGGTGTAAAAATTAAATTGAAAAAACTCAAAATGGGCAAATGTGAAAATAGTTGCTATTTATGAAGGATGTACAGAGAGGAAGTCCTGGATTCCGATTCCGTCAAAAAACCTGGAAAAAAGCATCCAAAACATTCAAAGTTGCAAAAACTACAAAAACGAGACGAGCAACCAACATGAACTGGCTTTTAAATGACTGGATGAAAGATCTGGGGGGATTAAGCACCACTTGTTCCAAGAAAATGGAAAAGGAGCCCTTTGACTCAATTTCGCATTCAAAATAACGTATGTTTGGACAGTGTGCCATTTTACCCAGGTAAATTTGATCAGTGAAATTTGTAGACGTCTTGAAAATTAAAAAAATTAAGTACTTTTTGGAACTTTTTTAACTCGCTAATGCAAAAAATGTGTAAGTTTGAATGCAACTATTTTTCGAGATACAGGACATTTTCCTTAGGGGGGTCATTTTAGGCCACCTTCCCCTATATGTAATGTTTATAATAAATCTTAAAAATTAAAGCAACGTGTAGAAATTTTCAAGTCTTTAAAAAAATTGGTTAGTTTACTATTCAAATGCAAATACATAAATTATGATAAAACGCATTACAACTAAGTTTTAAAGAAATTTACCACGTTTCAAAAAAAGAATTGATTTAAAAAAAAATTAAAGTTTTTCTTATAAAAGTCAAAAAATGTTTATATTTTTATAAAACAGAAAGGCAATAGTCACACCCTAAGAAAGTTAGTACGGATTTAAGCACATTGGAACCTTATATGAAATCGAAGTCAAAAATAATTTCCATAGTTCTTAAAGAAAATTAATGAAGCTCGGCACGCTTAAAGTCTTCAGTGCGCTAAATCCATAAAGAAAAATTTTTTCTTCAAATTTCTTTCAGCCAATTTTCAGGGGATAATTACTGAAAAATTATTTAATTCATTTTATAGATCAGATTTTAAACCTAGATCAATTAAGTCATTGAACGAAATCGGCCGAACTTCTCAAACGAATTTAAAACCGGAGACACAGTTGCAATTTAATTAATTTTTTTTCAGAATGTCCCTTAGGATATAACAATCAACTTTCATTTCAAAACTTTTGTCATCAATAACTTTTTGTTTAGCAGTTTAAAATATGATATTTTACATAATATTAATTTACATATATCTATTATTCAAAATTAGAAAACATCTTAAAATTGTCAACGTCCAGTCCCCCATTCATTTCAGCTATTTCTAAAAATAACTTTAAAATTTTTATGTCCACCTCAAAAAGCTTTTTAAGGACCAACCTTAAAAATTATGTTAACTTCTTGGAAAAAAAAAAAAAAAAAAAACAGGTACAAAGTCAATATACCTTACATAAACCAAAGTTATTAAAATTCTAAAGCAAATATTTTCAAAGCATCAGGATCTAAGGATTTACATGTTTTATTTTTGTTTAATATTCTTCTTTCTTTCTTTTTTCTTACATTCTTTTCCAAACCTGAAACATTGTTTCTTTATTTTTCGTCTAACAAAATAATTTCAATTGTTTTGAATTTTTTTCGTCTTCTTGGAAATCGTTGTCGTCTTGTTAAACTTTCGTTTCAGTTCATGTCCTTTCTCACTCCATATCGCATCGTTGAACCCATCTGACAGGAAAATCAAATTAAATTTGAGACAATAGACACACAGGCAGGATTCTTTGAATAAACAAGTATTTTCCAGAGAAAACAATACGCGGCCATAATTCGCGCGTAAAATAAAATCACAAAAAAAAAATAAGAAGAGAAGAAAAAAAACTTAGCAATATACAAACAATAGAAGAATTTAGCAAAATGAGAAAAAAAAAACAGTAAAAAAAAAAAAGAAAACTCGAAAAGAAGAAACTTTTCATCCTTATACAATCGGAATAATAACAACAACAAAAAAAAGAACAACGAACTTGTAAGTTGAAAAACTCATTTTTGAAAAAAAGCTTATCAAAATGGAAAGTATATACAGGAGATGGAGGAGTTTATTTTTTTCTCCTTAACATCTTCAATAGAGCTACAACTCTGAAAAGTCCTTTCGTATTACTTTGAACTGCTGAAAACTGAAATCATAAAAGTTCTATGGCCGCGAATTCAATCTCGTTCGTCGTCATTCCTCAATTTGCCTCGGAGCATTTTTGTGGTGCTATTTCGATTTCTGATTGACTCCTGAGTGTCGATATGTCCTTAAGGGAAGAATGATGCTCTCAACTTTTTGTTTGTGTGTGTGAGGGTTCTGAGTTGAGTGTACTTTCCTTCTATGACTCCTGGATGGCAAAGTTAAGGTTATATAGAATGGAATCAACTTTTTGAAGTTCGTGTTTGTGTTGCGCGACTTTAAATTCAAATACAATTCGATCCACGGTTTTATATTGATTTTCTTTTTCAGATTAGAATATTTAATATCAGAGGTCGATAATTTGTTCGATGAGTTTGGTGATGGTTTCAATTTTGTTTAAATGATTTCCGTTTCATTTTCAAAATGGGCATCGTATTTTTTGAATTGGCTAATAATAAAGATATCTATGTTTAATGGGATGAGACTTTTAAGGGATGATTTTATTTTTCAATTACTTAAAAAGAATGAAAGAACAATTTGATTGATATTTGTTTTTTGTTTGTTTGATTAAATTGGTTTTGTGTCTTTTGGAAAAGTTTGAGTATTTGTTTTAACATTTGATTTTTTTTTAGGATATTGTCTTAAGAAATAACATTAAATTTATTGTTAGCATTGATTATCTCCATTTTTTTAAGAAAGAATTTTTTTCATAGTTTAGATAGACAATGAACATGTCTCTAACATTAGGTGTTACTGTAGATTTTTGCAGGGATATGTGGAGTAGATGGGTAATATGAACTTCTGCCACAACTTTTAATCATACACACATACAGTTCTTGGTTCTAGTACTTTTTTTTCATTTTATTATCAGGAGGATAACTTATAAAAGTTAATTAAAGTTAGTATTCTATTAAAGATTGTTGTACATCATTTATTTTTCAGCTTAGGAATACATTTTTTTCTAAAAAAGAACAAGAGAGCTTCCAATAACCCTAAGTAACACGTTTTTACGTTTAAAAATAAAACGATTTTCGTGTTGAATTAAATAGATTCTTTTAAATTAAAACATTCAAGAAATTATGAAGATTTATTTCCACAAGACAAGACAAAAAAGGGCAACAAATCCAGAAATAGAATTAATTTTAATACAGGTTCTATTTGATTTTAGCTATGTAGTCTGTTTTCTTCAAACTGGATAGTTTGGGTGATTCCTTTGAGGGGTAATTGAAATTTTTTTATGACCCAAACTAACTGTGCCTTCCATATAACGGAAATAGAAAACTTATTTTTTTTTTCTAAAACGGCTCTAACGATTTTGATTTAAAACACAAAAGAGCCAATAAAAAAAAATATTTTTTGTACCGTTATTAACAGTACCTGTCATAGAAAGTTTTTTTTTGGTTTCTGAATATCTCGTAGAAGAATAACCCGATTTCAACATACCAACATTTTTTTTTTTTGAAAAATAAATTTTTTGAAAAATTACCCAAAAACTATTTTCGAAATTTTGTTTTCTAAAAATTCTTTTTTAAACAAGAAATCACTACCTACCTATGAGATTCCTCAAAGATATCAAATTTTCCCTAATTTTGTTCAACAAAAAGCTTTAACATTAGAGTAACTTTTACTATAAGAGCTAGTACGTGCGACCCCAGTCGTGCATTTTATTTAAATTGAGTTCTAAGGAA
The DNA here is from genome assembly GCF_945859705.1 of Episyrphus balteatus. NCBI lineage: Eukaryota > Metazoa > Arthropoda > Insecta > Diptera > Syrphidae > Episyrphus > Episyrphus balteatus. Next base: position 135,873,178 of record NC_079134.1, read on the forward strand.
ATGAATATGTTCTAATTTATAATTTAATTTTCAAAACAAAGTTATAAAGTTAAACGAGAGTTACTATTACATCTTGAAAATGATTTAAGAAATGTTTCAAGAATTCTAAAAACTAGGTCTAAGTTTGTGAATGAAATTATAAGGTATACTTTTTCCACCGAAAACTCTATTAACAACAATACGTTTGCAAAATAATATACAATTGGATGAGTAAAATGGAATACAAATTTTCAAAAACTAATCAAAAAATTCTTTCATCACTAGTCAACAGTCATTATTAGATTTCAATAAAAAAAAAAAACGAACACAACTAAATTGGATGTTCATTAAAAACAAATGACTACTTTAATTAAATTATATGAATTTATGATTATTTCATCAATCATCAGCATCATCATGTAAACAAAAAAATACTTTACACAAATTGTTTTTATGCTTCTGTTGAAATAAAGAAAACCAAAAACTATCTTGTCTTATTTATTTTCAGCTTCATTCAATACATTGTAGTCTTTTCGAACATAAAACTTTGTTAGTTTTAATTAAATGATTGCTTTGCTATATCATTCAGAGACTTTGGACAGATAGTTTTGATCAAACGTCATTGCCTTAAAAAATAAAAAAAAAAACTCAAAACCTGTTGCCTTTAAATTATAATTCCATGGTAACTTGGCAAAAATAAACAAACAAAAAACTATCTTTTTCGCTAGTTCGAATGTTGTACGATTTTTTTTTTTTGTTTAGCAAAAAACAAATAACCAGTTTCTTTGTCTATAATCCTCTAACGTGTCAATAAAATTGGTTCCCCGCTGCTCCACACAACATCTTCCTCTTCTCATTCATTTGAATTTATTTCTATTTTTCACTTTGGTCTCATTTATTTTAATCGAAATCTCAAGAGAGTGTCGTCTTCTGCATAAGCTTGAACTCAAAAAATCAATAAAAACCCCTACAATCATTAATTTGTTTTCAAATCTTTCGAGAGACATGCGACGATGACGATTGGCAAAACAGGAAACTCAAAACCATTTTGCATGGTTTACGATCGGATTTATAAAACGAAAATATAGGATTTTTACGATCTTCATTCAAATGCGACATGGCATCTTTGGTATAAAACGACAATATGCCAGACCAAACACACCACCAACAGAGTTACGCAATCCATTATGGATGTGTTTGTTTACACTTTATTACACTTTAAATTGAGTCTAAGTGGTATCGATTGTTCACCGACAGCTTCTGTCAACATAAATTCCCTCTGCAATCTCACCGAGAGATGTCTCGCACGACCGACACGACCGTAATATCTGAATATAACCCCTCTCTCTTCCTCTCACTGGAGATGACCATTATTATTTGCCAAACCATTAACATGTGTGTATGTCAATGTGTTTGTTGTATATGTTTGCCTGGTGGTTATGGTGGAGCTTGAGTGCATTTCCAAGTTGGATGCACATTTTATGGCCCGACTCTATACGACTACTGGTACTATAGGAGAGTATCCATAGCCTTGGCTTAACTGGGCGCAAAAGAGATGCTGCTGAGGCACTTAAAGACCGTTTAAGCTGTTTTCCCGGACGATGATCACCGTTTGAACTAGCTTCTCGAAAAGATACACCGGTCATTATCATCACAAGGTAATTAGCTCGAGTGTTGCACATTAACGTTCTTTAGATTCGTATCTTCCATACAAGCTGTGTAGTGTACCAACTGCATCTTTAAGACTTTAGATGGAAAATTAATTCCCAGTACTGCAGACAGAGAGAAGGAAAATCATTTGAAGGGTTGCCGCAGGGGGTTTTGTGTTTAAAAAGGCGATTAACTGTGTAAATATACAGAGATAATTTGGACATATCGTTAAATAGCTTTGAAAAAGTCTTAATTCTTGAATCGCAATACACCGACAATCCTGGTTAATTTCTCATTAAAAAAAAATTATTTTTCCTCAATAAAATTTCAAGATATTTTGACATTTTATGAGTTTGTTTATCGAATTGACAAGTAGGTTGTTCGAACCTTGTTAATCGGTAACTTTTAAGAGTCACAGTGTGGTTTTACTACATCGAATTGGTAAACATACAAAACAAGCTTATGTTAGCGGTAGCTTAATACCTTAGTAACTGAACCATACTTTGGCCTAATTGAGGCTTATTTTTTTGTTTTGTTATGACAGTTGTCTCTGCGGGAAACTTCATTTAAAGTCATCTCATTAGGAATCTTTTGTTTATTGGGGGCCACGAAGATTAACCAGAATTGACAGACGCAATCGGTTATGTAAAAGTATTATTAATTACAAAAATCAGTGAAAATGTTTTGTGTTCAGTTTATTGAGGTTAAAAATCTGTTGTGTTGTTTATCTTACAGATTTTAAAAATTACATTCAATTTAGATGTTAATTGATAAAGTTAAATTTATTAATTGACGCATTTTTCTTTTTAACGTTTATGATGTCTACTTAACGCTTTCACTTGGGCTTGGGAAAAACTTTGAGAAATTCATGCAACTTGTATACACAAATGAAAGATAGAAAAAGGAGGTTGGTCAAAAAGAAAATCCTTGATTAGAAGTTAATAGTTCTCGAAATAGAATTCAATAAAACTCAGTAACATTTTACATTTTACTTGTATGGCAGGATCTTCTACATAGTATAATAAGAATAAGCCACCCTGCTTAGATATGGTAAGTCTTAGAGTTGTAAATAATATTTAAAAAAAATTTAACTTAAATATTTGAATAATCAGGATTTTTAGAAATTTGATATTTAAGTAGGATAAACAGAGGTGAATTTAGAGAAAGGTCAAAAACCTATTTTCTCAAAATAAAGTGATAGAAATAAGTTAAATATCGGAATCGATAGATATTGTGAATAAATGAAAGTCACATATGCAAATAAAAAATGATAAAAATCTGCAACACGAGATATAGACGATGAAAAGGTAGGTATTTTAAATAATTTTTATTTTATTAGAGAAAAAATGAAATAGCTTGACACGTATCTACCAAATTTTTGATTTAACTAAAAATTTTTTACAGAACTAATTTTTTAACCTTTAAGCCTAGTACACAGCTGGAGCTAAACGAAACATATTTTTGCTCCAAAGTCATTAGCGAACATGTTAAAGGATATTATGTAAAAGTCAAAATAATAAAAATACAAATAAAAAAATTCAATAAGAAATAAAATGTACGACTGGGGTCGCACGTACTTGCTCTTGCAGTTCAAAGCACTTTTATGTTAGTTTACTTGTAGATTTTGCGAGCTGCCTCTATATAACTTTTTAAGAAATTTTGTTGAGGTTGGGGAAGAGCCGGCATTTAGGGCAAATTTTTTAAATATGAAAACAAATTTTTTGGCTTTTTTTGGAAAAAAATAAAAAAGCAGTTTTATTGCAATAGCTTTGAATATTATGTCTGCAAAGTTTAATCAAAATCGTTACAGCCGTTTTCGAGTTATTTAGTTAAATTGCAAAATTTATATGGGAGGTACACTTTCTAAGCGAGATATAAAAAAACCAAAAAAAAACCAACTTTCAGAATTCCATATAAATCATCTGTATCAAATTTGAAGAAAATCCATCCACGCGTTTAGGCTGTGGAAATGTGCACAGATGGACGTACAGACGCACAAACGCACGGACGCGAATTGCGAGACCCACTTTTTTGGAATTCTCCATCATCGTAATGTTGGTTTTGATTAAAACCTCAAATTTTTTTTTCTACACGAAACCAATACTTGCCCTTTTGAGCAAGTAAAAAATAACAGACTTATTGCGATTAAACAAAAACAAAAAAATAAAATTTCCTTCAAAATTTTGTTGTGCTATTTTTGTATGGAAAATTACATTTCGCTTCAGCTACGTTCTAGATTTATTGAACAATTTTGTAGAAATTTCAGTTTCTTTTGCTATGAAATAATATTAGAATTATTACGAATTTTTATCATATTTAAATCATATAATTTTGTTCAAAAAAGTTTTTCGTATTGTTTTTTTTTTTTTACACTTGAAAAGGGTTATCATAATTAAAGGCCTATATTTCTAAAACTATTTTTATTAATTTTTGTCACTGTTTAGGCTTTTGTTCGACATTTTGAACATTTTTATATATAACAAATAACTACAAAGATGTGACGAATTTAATCAAGTAGCAATTATTGTTAACTTAAAATAGGGGTGGCAGATAGAAGTTTCTATTTTAAAAGTGGCAACGCTATTTTTTAAAATTATTTTTAGTATTAGCTAATTTTTCATCTGAAACCAATTTTATCTTCAAACCTTACAAACTACATATTAAGCTCCACGGTCACCCCGGTTATAGATTATTTGAATTTGACCAACTTCTTGATTAAGTTTATACCTATACTTAAGCTGAATTTTTATTTTTTTTTTTTTTTTTTATGAAAAAATTTGAGTCCATTTCATCGGGTTGCTAAGGTTTTGTTCTTCAGCCTTAATGAAAATGACGGAGCACCAGTAACTTTTTTTTTATAATGTAAATTAAAGAAAATTAAAACAAATTAAAACAATCTTTTTTAAGAAGTTGAATTTGATTTGCAAAATGTTGAATTTTCTTTCGAAATGAATAAATCAATTTGATAGAAAGCTCATAAAAGCTTGTATTTATGGTGACTTTGAGGTTTGTATACATTTAATTACTAAACTAGTTAAACGTAGGTGAAATTTTGAAAAAAATTTCTTTTCTTCTGCTCCATCGCTGATTTTAACACGAAAATTAATACAGTGGGTTTATTTTGTCAGTAAAATGGTTTCATGTTGTATATTGTTTCAGTATCATTAAAACGTTAAAACTTCTACCAAAATTCACATACTGACTGTTCGGTTCCGAGTCAATGTTAGCTTGGCTAGAAGAGTGCATGCATTTCTACAATATCAATATTCCTAATACTTTTTTGATGTGTTCGTCTTTACTTTCCGACAGTACTTTACTGATATCTTACAAGAATGTTTTATCGTCCTTCTTGAAGCTTTTCGCAAGAAACTTACTGATATCCCGTAATCTCGAGAATTTCTTCTTTTATTTAATATTGATTTTCAATCTAAACATGTCATTGATTTTTAAGTGATCGGAGGATAAAAGCTGAATTCCAATCGAAATCACTTGTCTATCTCTAAGTGATCTATTGTTTTGAAATGCATTATAGCAGTAAATGTTAAAGTCTTTAATAACTCTTTTTAACCCATTGTAACTCCTAAAAATGAAAATTAAATTTGATATCAAACAAAACTTCCTGTCAATGAAACTATAATACTTTTTTATTGCTTAAAAGCAACTATTTAAAATGCATAATCTCATAACAAAATAGACATTCAATTTTCTCCTTAACACTTTAAAAACATCTTTAAAGCTTTTAATTTCATCAACCCATGGTAAGCTTTCCTAACTCCACCAATTTATCTATAAATTATTCAATATGTCAAACATCTTAATTAATAGCAATAACCGTTTACCTGATGACTTCCTAAATACAGCGACAGACTCTATCAAGTCAAACTAATTAGAAATCCCAATAAATAAATGTATGCATGTGGAACCCCTATAATTCGAACACCAAAACTATTAGTTAATTATTCCAAAATATACATACATAAATGCCTAATTAAGTTATTTTCATGTGTGTAAGTTGTAAATGCTATAGACTTGAAAGATGTAGACCCAAAAAAAAAAAATTTATATTCCATAATCTCCCCACTTTCGCCGGTAAATTAATAAGCTATCATCCTAATTTAAATGCAACCGCATTAACAGATGCTATACCACAGTCAGACAAGTTCCGCCCGCCTAAAAGAGAATACATTTAACCAAAATTATTGGGAGTGCATATTTTGGAATTTAATTTATGCTGATGAAAATTTCTCAAATGGAAACAAAAAATAAAATCAATTTATTGTTTTTCTTATCTTTTTTGAAAGAAAGGTATAAAGTTAGACCATCTATGCAGGTCGTAGGTTATTGTTTTTTTTAGCTAGAAAATAGTTTAAAAATTTACTATACATTCGTTGTCTTAAGAGCAGTTTATATAAATCCAAGAATATTAATACTATATTTTTTTATACCAATCAGAAAGCCAATTGTACTATTTTATACCAGTCAAAAAGTTAGTACAAAATGTCTTTTAAGTGCTTTTTATTCTATTTTTGTTTTGTTTTTATGAATTAACATGTTATTTTCGTGTATTATACCAGTTTATACCAATTAGGAATTAGATGCAAAAAACTTGTATGTTAATGTTTTCCATTTTCTTCTTAATTTGACACCTTCGTCACAAAACAATTGAAACAAAAAATTTCTTGTCTGAATTATTTTACTGCTTTCTGCTGATTGGTATAAACTGTAATTACTTAGACGATATACGAAAAGACTGTGGTATTTTATTGAAAGGTTTAAAAAAAAATATCATATTTTCTAACAAACTCCTCGATAATCGCTGATTTGCTTAAAGTCAAAAGTATCTAAATCTTATACCAATAAAAAGATAGCATAGCAAGACAGTACATTTTTCTAGTTTTTGTTTAGTAATCTAAAATCCGTAAAGAACCCTAACGGAACCTTTATCAGAAGTAAAAAAAAATTTTATAGAATTTTCTAACACCATCGCATCGTTTCCTCCTACTCTCTAAAGTCCAAAGCCTGCATGATAAGTTTCAATGGTCTAATGCACGACCTGAATTTCCACACGTTTCTCTGCTGTTGTACTGGTGTCGGAATCGGGACGTTTCCGTACGATGCAATGCCATCTTGATGAGAGAGGTTTTTTTGGACTTGAATAGATTTTCGTAGTGAAACTAATTGGACTTACCGCCACTCGGCGGAAAATTAAGGAGAAAATTACACTAACATGCCATCCGTTAGGAAAGGAATTCATTTTTTTTTTTTTTAGTCACGGTCCACTCCACATTGCTCGTGCACTTTTAATATATTATTTTATGGTGCATTTTTTTTTTTCTCTTTTGATTATTGTACTTTTACTTCTTTAAAAGTTCTTTCAACTTTATAGTATTTTTTGTTGCATTTTGCATTTCTTCATCAATCTTTTTGTAATCTTTCAAAGAAGGAGGAAGAAATAGACGAGACTAGGGATTTTCTTCATTATATTTTACTTCGTGGTATATAATTATTGTTTGTTTGTCTCTGATGAACCTGAACCCCCATCATCTATTTTTGTTTTGTAGGTTTTTAAGTCTAGGTGTGGGGCATTTGCTCATCAATCAAATGAGAAAGATCTTTATGTCGACCGTACCGTTAGGAAAAAGAGCTTTAGGTCAATGAAAAAGATAGATAGAAACAATGGATGAAGATGGGTATGTTTTAGACAGCAGGTGTAATTAATGATTAAAATGATAAATAATTGTTTCTTAATAGGTTTTTTTTTTCTTCAACAGACATTATTTCCTTTTTAAAGTAGTGCAAAGGTTGAGGGTAGATTCATTAGAAAAACGAAGCAGGCAAGGTTTTAATAACAATGAATATATGAAAGTGAATGTTTTATATTTATGTCTGTTTAACTGGTATAAAAAGAAAACTGACTCTATAACTACATATCTGCGTTAATACCGTAAGATTTCATGTTATATTGATAAATCATATGGTTTTTGAGTAATTAAAGTGTAAATTTTAATAAATGGGCCAAAATTGTAATCAATGATAAAAAAAAATGTCCAATTCAAGCTTATTTCATTTTTTGCATTTTACGAGAACATACATAATAGTATCTACATGTTCTCGTATACTAATGTAATTTTTTTACACCATCAGAAAGTAGAACGAAATACCCACCGACTTTTTGAAAAAAGCTGATATTTTGACCAGTGAATTTTCGATTGAAAATTAGGGTGTTTTTTTTTATATTTAGTCAAAATAAGTTGAAAAAATAAATATTTTAAATCAAATAAATTACAGTGTATTTGGGAAATAATAAAGTAAGTTTACACAAAATTTCGTAGAATTTTTTTTTTGAAAAAGATAAAAATAAAAAACCAAAAACTCGGTTAATTGAATTTTTAACATACATTTTGAGGTTGTGTGAAAAAATTGCCGATACAAAAGTTGTAGATCTTTTTATTCCCTACAACTTGACATACAACTTTTTTCATATGACTTGTAGTTTTGCCAGAAATCGAGATATACCATTTTTTAACCATTAAAAACTCAATCCACCCACTTCCCGAACTTGGCTCGCCCGTAATTTATTTTTCCTTTCATTTTTATCATATTCACCTCCTTTTCCAATGGGTTTCGTTCTACTATGATTTTTTTTTTACTTTTTAATGTTTTTGAAGACTTCGACACTGGTCTAATAAGAATAGGAACATCAACTGATAATAAAATCCGTATTTGATCTTTAAATAAAATTTTTAAACAACATTGAAGTTATAATTGTGAAATGCATAATGAGTTAAAT